>NW_026515530.1:0-728045 GCF_014898815.1 Panonychus citri | reverse complement strand
ACAATTTCAGATTGAGATTACAATTTGTAATTGTGATTCCCTTTTGTTGATTGGAAAAATGAACAAAACTTTTTCCAGATTAAACAAAGCATTAATTGTTCCCTAACAATCAACAAATTTCTAAACAATTTACCTGGGAGTAATCAACCAACCGAGTAAATTGTACGATTACAATCAGATACCTGAAAAAGTTAATCAAAGCTCAACAAGAACAACAATAATCAAGGATTGAACAACATAAACAAGAACTAGAAACACAATCAAATTAATCAGTCCAATAAACTCAAGTTATTCACAATGAAAATTAATTAAATCACAAAGGAAAACAAAATCAAAATCACAATTAAATTAAATCAACATCCAAATGCAAACATATCTTCAATTAATCAAATCAAATTTTCCAACCAAACAAGTAAATGTCAACAATTAAATGAAATTATTATAACTCGACACTTGAATCTACAATTACTTATTTAATTGTGATAACATTTGATATAATTTCAACCAATGTAAATTATTACAATCAAATTGATTGAAAGTAAGGTTCAACAATTAATTGTTATCAAATATCATTGAATGATTTACTTATTGTTATCAATATATTTACCACAATATGAATACACAATATAATAGTGAATAAGGTTTCCTCACCTTAATCCGGTTTAAATTATGCTAATAATAGTCAATTGTTAACTATCAACAATCAAAAATAAACTCTCAACCTTGATAATAATAAATAACAACAAGATGATTAACTATTACAATCTATTGATTATTATTAATAATTCATCTTAAATTGTAATCAATACGAAACTAATGACCAAATTTAGATCAAATTATCAATAATTAAATTGTCATCTAATCACCAGGTAAAATTAGATTGACTATTAAATTACAATTAAGATTATGAAGCCAAATATAAATTGTTTGTTTCATGGTCTCTCTCTAATTGTTATTTATTTAATTCAGTTGTAGATAAATAATAATAATAATAATTGAAAACAAATGACAAGAAAATAATATTTGTTCAAATATCTGAAAACTGAATTAAATTTAATCATAAACTAAGTTCAATATATTGAAAGTGTTCAAATGAAAATGATAACAATTTATGATTAGTTAATTGTTGCCAAGGTGAAGTCAATCTGGTGTTAAGAAAAATATTTTTCAAAATAAAAAGATAATCAAAGTTAACCATTTGCTTGAAGGAAATTAGCACAACAATCAACAACAATTAGCCAACTAATCAATAGTCCAACAACAATCAATGAGTAGTAAACAAAAGTGTTAATTTAAATTCTTGAAATGATTAATATAAATGACAGACAATTAACTTGAAATTTCATCACAGTTACTTTGAAACTCGTGGCAATGGTTATAACCATTTACACACCTTCGTACATGAAGATGAGGATGCTGATGATGGATGAAAAAAGAGAAGATGAAGAAACTGTCAACGAAGATAAAGGGATAAGTGGATGAGAAGAAGTATTATTCATTTCATCTTCTTTTTCATCGTTTCTCTCTTTCTCTCTTTCTTCATTTCTCATCCTCATCCTCATCTTCAAATTGTTTTCCTTTCAACTTCATTCAATTTCATATGAACACTTAACATCATCAATGACACAAAGAGAGAGAAAGAGAGAGAGAGAGAGAGAGAGAGAGAGAGAGAGAGAGAGAGAGAGGAACCATTGGACTCCCTATATGAGTGTATAAGGCTCTATAAAAACATTTATCTGTTTTTCCTGTTTTTTTATCTTCCTCATCAGTATCATCATCATCATCATCTTCTCCATCCTCATCCTTAAACTCACATACAAATGTATGGGAAAACCAGATGGATGAAAAACTCTGGAGATGATTTTTTTTCTCACTTTTTTCCAACTAATCTAATCCATTCTCAGAGTTATATCTCCTTTCAATAGATTACCCTGTATATCAGCTCCCTCACTCTCTCTGAAACTTTTCTCACTAATCGTCTAAATCAATCAATTGATTAATTGATATCTAATCACCATGTAAATGATTTAAGGAAACTGTCCAATAAGGTTGTACACTAAAGGCAATCAATTGGTACAAGAGCAAGTAAGTCACAATCTCTCAATAGTTTGTATTGAGTTAAAACAATAATCTTGACAATTAAGTAAATCAAAACAATTTTTCCAGCTAATTATTGTTAATTTAATTAGAAACTTTAATTACAATCAAACTATAGATCTAACTATTAACAGGAAAAAAAACTCTAACATCTATAAGGAGAAGAGTAGATAGAAAGTTGAATCAATCACCAAACTAAATTGTTACAATAAAGAGAAACAATTTAACAATAAAAAGACCACAATTTATTGACACTGATAATGGTGATAATCAACATGATTGTCATTTGGTTGATTATCTTCAACAATCATTGATTATATTGTTGATTGTCAACGATGACAATAGAAAGTGAATCAAAGTAAATATAAAAAAAAGTTTTTAAGGTAATCATGAAACAGATTGTTGTTTGTTGATTGCAAAAGGCAATTGTGAACAGTTAGCTAATTGAATTGCGACAAGTGATAAATCTTTATCATTACAATGAAGATGAAGACAATCACCTTCATCTTCATCTTCTTTCGTCTTCATCATTGTTACTTTATTGTTACTGTCAAAGGAAAAAAATTCTTTTTCTTTTTTCATTCATCTTCTTCATCCTTCATCATCATCATCATCAGATAATATTGTGAGGATGCATTTAAATTAACAGTTAGTTCCTGTTATTTACTGTTCTTTTATCATCATCATCACCATGATTAACATTTACCTTGGTAACCAGAGATGATCAAGTATCATTTGTAACAATTGAAATTGATGCTCGGAATTAGGGTGAAGATGATTAAGTTTATCATGTTAATGATAACAAATCCAATCTGTCGTTTTGTATCTTTGTCATTCTCTCTCTCTCTCTCTCTCTCTCTCTTTTTCTCTCTCTCTTGTGTACTTTCAATGGTTTGATGTACAAACGGATTTGAATTAATCACTAATTTCATGGTCAATCAACGACGATTATCATCAACATAATAATCAAATATAATTGTTTACACTTAACAAGACCAAATGTCGGAAGTGGAAAAGTTATTTACAGTAAACAATAATAATCAAGGTTATTTGTTGATTAAATGATTTGGGATGAAGGAGGAAGAGGCAAGTGTAAAGAGGCAAATTCTAGGATGAAAAGAAAGAGGAAGATAAATCTCTCTTCTTCTCTTTCTCATTTCAAAAGAGTATGATCAATATTTACAATCGAAACCTTCACTTAGAACCTTCAACAATAGCATCAACTCCCAGTTACAGCATTTATCACTCCCTATCCTCCTCCTCATCATCATCATCATTACCATCACTTATTATTATCTACTACAACTACATCATCCTTATCATCATCTTCACCTTACTTCCATCATCTACCTTTTACCTTACCAATATCATCCCGAAGCCATTGCAATATTATTATCATCATCTTATTCATGATACATATAAGATGATAATCAAGAGTCTAAATTATATCTATTTATAAATTTTATTTTCTTTCATGGTTAAATTTGATTGTTGATTCATTCAACCATCAACTAATTCAATTGCCTTTTTTTATACACAATACATATCACCAACACTACAATCAATGTTTACATCATGATAAACACTAATATGATAATCGTAATAATAATAATCTAACTAACTCTTGCTTCATTAACTTAATCACGGTTATGGTTAATTGGCCATTAATCCGAGGACAGAATCATTTATAACCATATTAACTTTCATTGCAATCACAGAATTAGATTTGTTTTCAATCCTTATCTTCATCCTTCTCATCCTTATCATCATCATCATCATCAAGAGCCAACAATCAATGTTATTTGAAAATGATGACTTAACTTAAACGAAACAATTGAGTTTATCTAATCAAAGGTAATACAAATACAATCACAAGAGTATTTATATTTGACTCATGATTAAGTTAATTCAATTTACTTTGATTCCATTTCAACAATCAAATATTATTACATATTTGATACACAATATCAATGAAATAATATTAATCATGTAAAGTATATTATTAATATAATAGTTGACAATTTAGAGACAAACATCATCTCCTTATTGGGTTTAGTTAATTTAGTTGGTTAACTTTTTTTCCCCGTTAGGTTGTATTAAAATCATTCAATCATAACAATTATGATTAACTTTATTAACTATTTAACTTGGTTAATTTACAAATTGTTGAACAACATTAAAACTAAATCAAATCTGATTACCTAAGCATTTCTATTAAAAGGTAATCACTAGTTTTGGGTTAATCTTTGCTTGATCAAATTTAATTAATAGATTGCTAATGATTCCCGCGTAATTGGATATTAGATTAACTTTTAATTAAGTTAATCGGAGTAAATTTTATTCAATTGATTACCCTTTTTAATGATCAATTGTCACGATAAGTTGATTAATTATTTACTAATTTCAACAGTGATCATTAATTCAATGTTATTATAAATAAACTACTGATCAGCTATTTATATATATTATATATTATATCATATGTATGATAAGCTTAATTGTTTATCATTTGAATATCTAAAAATATAACAATCACTTGGACAATCAAATGATGAAAATAGTTAATCAACATCGTTATAAGTTTATCCTTAAAATTGGGTCTAAATTGTTGAAAGTAGTCCAACAAACTTGTTGATTTCTCGCAACAACAATTAACTAACAAGTTAAAGTAACTGTAATAATCGTAGTGATAATGTTTACCAATAAATCAGTCAACATTTTTACAGTAATTTGATAAGAAGGCAAAATGTTGACAAGAAAAAATATCCAAAGAAAATGCATTAGAAAATCAAATTGGTCACGGAATTGACAATTAACTGTTCTTTTTTTTTGTTCATTTTCTTCTGAATGAAAAAAACAAAAGGGTCAACATGAAGGACATGGAATCCGGATGAGGATGTAAAGAGAACCAAGATGAATAATTGTATTGGTTTGACTCCTTTTCGGCTGGACAATTTGAGACTCAAAGAGAGGTTATGATGAATAGAAACTGTGGCGAATAAAACAAAATAAGATTAATTAATTTTCTTCTCACTTTGGTAATGTCTTTCAAGGCAATTTCGACGTGAGAAAAGGTCACCCAAGGGTCACTCATCTTCACCATTGACACTAAAGCCACAAAAGGCCAAGCAGTCTGGTTTAGATGATCGTCAAAGTATAAGAGACACATATATAAGTTTCCTTTGCGTTTACTTTTTTTTTTGGTTAATATTGTAAACACAAGCAAGAGAAAAACTATCAACCATTGATAAATTGTTTGTGAATTATGGTTAAGACTTAAAGTCAAGTCGTAAACAAATTACTTGAAATTTAAGATATAATTAGTGATACATTTGTTGACTATTAGTTGATTGTTTTGTATCTTGTGTTTACAACTTTCAATGATTGTGATAATCAAAACAATAAAACAGACTTTGTATCTGTTGAATATCATCAAATTAATTGTGATCATTTAATCATTTGAATGTAAATGGTTAAATTACAGATGGAAATAATTAATAAATTGTTTACATGATTAACGGAATAAACAATGTTAATCAATTGAGGTTTTTCCAAATTGCTCCAATCCAATAATTGCTGGGAAAATGATATAATTATGTTAACCATGTAATCTGTACTCATGCTACTATATTCATACACCCAGAAGCTTAATTAGTTTTACTTGTTAATTACAAAATCTTCAATTGTCAGACTCATTAATCAGAAAACTTAATCATCCGCCAAAAGTAATCACGGTTTTCCTGAGCATGTTAATTGTTTCAATCTGGTGACAAAAAAAAGGTGAAGAAAAAAAAATATCATTAGAAATCATAAAATCAATAAAATAATTGAATGAGTCGATGATTGATCATTTTGGTTACATGATTCATTCAGATAATATTAACATTACGATGAAAAGAAAGTGATAAAAGAGAAATGAAGAGAAAGAAAGAAAATGATGAGGATGAAGATGAAGATGAAGATGAAAAAAAGGAAGATGACAAAGAGAGATGAGTTTAAAAAACGAGAGAGAGAGAGAGAGAGAGAGAGAGAGAGAGAGAGATGATATAAAAGATGAGATGAAGATGTTTGAATATCGAATAAGATATTGTAAGTGATATTGAAAAAAGAAGATAAAAAGATGAGGATGGAGATAAAAACTGTTACCAAAAGATGAAGATGATTTTGGGTATAGGTTAACTTTCAATGTAGCCAATCCTTAGATTGACTCCTCCTTTCACGATACACTATTCATATACTGTAACTGGGTGTGAACATGTTCCCTCCCTGTAGTAAATTAGCTGTTCCTCTTATTGTAGTGGTGAACCTCGTGTTAGTATCTTTTATCATCTTCCTTCATCATCTCTCTCTCTCTTTTCTTTCTACAATTCTCTAGTCTTTCCAGCGGAATCACTATCATTGTATCACTTGTCGCAATTACAGTTAATCCATTTGATTATATTTCACTCAGTGACTCTCTCATTCACTCTCAGAGTGTCCGTGTCTGTGTGTGTATATGTGTATTTGTGTTGTGTGTCCAGCGGAAGCAAAACCAACCAACATAATTAATCTCAAATGAAATCACCTAATCACGACGATCATTCGTCCTCCTCGTCCACATCACCACCTTCATCGCCCTCACCCGCTCCGGAAACCAATAAAAAAGGTCATTTAGTGAAACCGCCTTACTCATACATCGCTTTAATTACCATGGCAATTTTACAATCACCGGATAAAAAGTTAACCCTCAGTGGAATTTGTGACTTTATCAAATCACGATTTCCTTATTATAAGGAAAAATATCCAATGTGGCAAAATTCAATTAGACACAATTTATCATTAAACGATTGTTTCGTTAAGATACCCAGAGAACCAGGTAATCCAGGTAAAGGTAATTACTGGACTCTTGACCCTGCATCAGAGGATATGTTTGACAATGGGTCATTTCTGAGAAGACGGAAAAGATATAAGAGACAACAAGTTGACCTTATTAAGGAAGCTTCTGCTTTCTGTATGGCGGCATCAGCGGGTTTAGATCCTTACGGACGATTTCCTCCAAATCATTCGGCTCATCATCATCACCACCATCACCATGGTCCAGGAGGATTCATTCATCCTGCCCTATCTTCAGCCAGTTATCCTTATTTGACACCATTGGCGACCCATTTACCATTAATGCGACCTCATGATATTACAATGCGACATCCGCTCCAGTTGATTAACTTAACGATGGGACATCCAACATCTAATAACAATAACAATCACAATAATAATACAAATTCTAATAATCCAAATAATTCTCAATTATCATCATCATCATCATCTTCTTCATCCTCATCTTCACCTTCATCACCATTAACAAACAATCATAGTAATCACAATATGGATACTTCATTAGGTCGTCTTGATGGTTCATCATTAAATCAACCATTTAGACAACCATTAAACAATATGCAACAATTTTCATCTAATTTCCGTAACTCATCTTCATCATCATCAACATTATCATCATCTTCAACATCTTCAACAACAACAACAACAACACCAACAGCAACAACCACCGCCACAACCACCGCCATTAATAGTTCAGTACCACTTTCCATCAACAATGCGACTCAACATTTTAATGGTTTGGTTAATTCACTAATATTAAGCCAATCGTCAGCACAATCAGTAAAACAATTGGAAACAAGTCAACAATTAACGTCGACAACAATCAAATCACAATCAATTTTCTCAATCGATAATCTTATTGGAATCAAAAGTATCATATGAGTAACAATCATTTTCAATTTTCACCTTAAACCTTTTCATTTGTAATTACACACCATAGATATAAAATCTCTGTATTAATAACAAAATAATATCTCCTATTTCTTATTATTGATCATCCTCATCACTGTCATTTCCCTCTTCTTATTTTTCTTGTCTCTCTCACTCTCTCTTTTATTACGTATTCTCGTTTAGCTGAACAACCAAAATCAATTTGATTGAACAAAAATATCAATAGTTTGTCTATTATTAATACAGACAAATCCTTGAGTAAATTGTTTAGCTTTTCTCAAGAGAGATACTCCTCATCAATAATATATCATTTTATGCTTACATCTAACATAAAATTAATCCACTGACCAGTAAAAGCATTTTTGTTGACCACTGTAAACATTTATCACTTGATAGTCTACAGTGGTATCCACAAGAAAAAAAAAGTTATCAGGTCAAAAGCAAGAAAGGTAAATCTTGAAAATGAGAAACAAATAAAAATACTCAAGATTTTACTGTTTATCAATTTACTTTCAAAAGAAATAAAATTTTAATTCCAAAGAAAAAATCAATTCTCTCATTGAAATTAATTCTCCTTCATTTCAAATATCGTGGAAAAAAATGAATGTACCCCCAGGCCAAGAAAAAGGTTATCAGGTCAATAAGAAAGGTAAATCTTTTACAGAAAATAGAGAATATCGCTTTTAATTAGAGAATCTATCATGAGAAATTAATTAGGCAGGAGAAAAATTTGGAGACTTGATTAATACGATTAGATTATGAATCGGTCTTAGGATCGATGTCGTTGAAACTTAACCATTTTATTGAATATAGAAATTATTTGATTTGTAACAAATTATTCGTTCGCTAGTTAATTATTATAGAAGTTGCTCTGAGTAAGTTCCAGGCCACTTTCATCTCTTTGTGCATTCGTGAGTTAAACATAAAGCTCGTCGTAAATAGATTTGTCCACATGAACCACAAAAACAAGCGAAATTCGTGTGAATACTTTCAATGTGCTTAATGGCATTTAGCTTGTTATCGTACTTATTATCGCAAAGTGGGCATTTGGCACGTTCATCTTTATCCATCCTGATTCGATGTATGAAAATTTTACTCAGCTTCTTGTAATCAATGTTGTAGAGTTTTCCTTGTGACATCCCTTTGAGAACTCGTCTTATTATTGTATCGGATAGAACAGGGGTCAATAATGGTTCGAGATCCGATTCAGGCCAAGGTACTTCATTTTGTACATGAGCAAAGACTCGAGGATTTGGATTGACTTGTCTTGAAGCCTTTGAGCGTCGCTTAATATTAAAAATATTTTTCTTAGAAATATAACTCGGTAATGACGATTTCACTATGCGTCCATTTTTGATTGCGATTTCGTTATAGAACCAGAAATTGTCGAGCCATTTTAGAATGAAAGGAAATCGTTTCGCGTAGTTCCAGTTCGCGACATCAACTTGAGGCAAATCATTATCAGTTTCCAAATTAATCAAATCACTCAACTTAATATTGTGATCGTCATAACAATTTCCATCAATGGTCACTAATTTTCCAAGATTAACCAACACATTTCTTTGGTCACTTTCTTTATTATTTTTACAATGATTATCACTCTCATCATCAGTAAGATAATTTCTTGCTTCCATGGTAATGATGAAAGTTTCAAAGGAGATAATCAACAAGTAACAATCAGCAAAATACCAGAAAACTTTCACAATTAAAGAATTTGAGCTTTAAAATCAACAAATGGAGTAATTTATTAACTGTTCTCTTAACTGTTAATATTTGTAATCATATTTAACAAATCAACTGATGTAATAATTGTTAACTACAATATACTTTGTTTTAATAAGCCCATTTATCTCTCTATTCAAATATCGTGGAAAAAAATGAATATACCCCTAGGCATGTATTGTATCCTAGAGATGACCTTTTTTTGATCTTTGGTGAAAATCCATAGATTGATTAGTTTTAATACTCACAAAGAATTGATTGAAAGGAAAAATTGATGGAAAAACGTTAACATCTCTAAATCCGTTTGATTATCAGCAAAAGATACAAATTCCTTCAAGTGGATTCTATATATTCCAATAGTTATGAATAAACTGTAACAGAAAAGAGAATAAAAAAAATTAGATCAAGTTGTATTTTTCTACAGTAAAGTCAATGGTGGAATTGTGAACAAAAGGATATCATCATCTGTTTCATTTTCTCTACCTTTTTTCTTCAAGTATCTCTTATGAAGCAATAAAAGTATTAATATCAGTTGGTCTTTAGACATTAATACAGTATTTAGAAAACATGTCAACTCAACTGAAAGAGAATATGAAAAAACAGTGATGATACCAACAGCGAAGAAAAGAAAACTGTTTATCAATTAGAATCTAAACAAATTGTTTCTTTAACCACAATCGCTATTAAATTACATAAATGTAACATAATCATCTTAGAGTAGCCTTAAGAGAACATCAAAATGATCAAAAGGTCCCAAGATGGAAACAATCAACACCAGAATTCAATCAATCATGAATTCAGAATTTACATTTAGATTTGTATAGGAAAATCGCCACTTGGAGAGGTTTAAACACCACAGCACGTTTGCCTTTCCGATAAGAGGAAAAAATCAATGTCATTATGTGCAGAACAATAACTCAAAACTGTCAACAGGCAAACAAGACAATTACTGATTAAATAAACACTAGAAAAAAAAGTAAATACAGAAAAAACAAAAAAACGATTAAACAAACATGTAACAAAAATGAATAATAAACAATTTGAATTAGGAAAACAACGGAGAAAAAGGTTATCAAAGGTAAAGAATAACAATATTCACAGTCACTTACCTTAGAACTACGAATTGAGATGAGCCAAGAAATTAAACAAATACAATTAAAATGAAACAATTAGAAACCAAAATAAGCGACAACAATTAAGAGCTCAATCAATAACCGATTCAATTTGAACTCTTGATGAGTCACAAAAGTGAAAACATTGGAATTACATAATTGGCGCTTCTTTTAATTTTCTTAAATTTGATTTTCTTTTTTTCATCACAATTGACTTTCCATTAAACTGTAAGTCACTTTGATTGTTTTCATTAATTTATTTCTATTTAATTGCTGTTAACTTAATTAATCGTCAATCGATAATTTCTCATAAATCTAATGGGACAATTAAAGTTATCATCAAATTTGGTTATGCTTTCTGATTATTTGTTTTGTTATTTTTTGTTTGTTTGTTTACAAATTTGTGAATTCATAAATTGATTGTTTTCATTTTATTTTATTGGAATCAACTAATTGTTACAATTTAATATTCATCATTTTCACCACTCACATCATCTAATCAGGTAAATTAATCTGTTGAAATGTGAATTCATTTACTATAAGTAATAAATCAGTTAGAATTTTTTATTTCTCCTATTCCATTTTTTGTTTATATCTTAATGTTTATCTTTTTGCTGATTCTGTTTTTCTGTCTCTCTCTCTCATCTTATATTTCAAATGATCCTGAAAAATTGACTTTTTTTTACTATTGTCAACATGGAAAATTTTATAACGATTATATATAAGGTTCCATGTTTTCTTGCTCAGTAAATATTGATATAAGTCAACGGAAATTAAATACTAAGCTTTTCCTTGGAAAGCAACTTGAAATACAAAGAGTTGAATACCATTCTCATCAATTTCCTCCTTCATATTGTCATCATCATCATCATCATCATTTCCATCAACAATTTGATCAACATCATGATCACCAAGTAAATTGTTTAACCAGAAAGAGATAAACTATCAACTTGATCATCATGTGAATCTGAAAGAAAAACATATTACCCGAAACACACAAGAAACCTTGAAATTTAATCATCTCATAACCACCAAAGTAAAGTGTCTCTTAATTGTGTAACAACGTCAATAATCAGCAAGGTAATTGAACTAAAATCTAATAGTTAATTAACTGTAATTGTAAAAATGTATCATTACATTGATTGACTGTCTTTCCTACTAATCATCATTAGGAATGGGAATCTAATGATCATCATGAAAAGACTTTACTACTCAATCCAATTTAAAGAGTAAGAGAAAGTGAAATTTGTAATACTTCTTAATGATGATTGCGATTAAATTAACTTTCAGTTAACCAACAATTCTATAAGGCTATAGTTATGCTACTTAGTTGATTGTTTGCCAGGAAAAAAAGTTCTACTCAGAGAGATTGAGATAGAAAAAACAAAATTCTCTTAACTAAACTGTATCTTGATAAAAAGTCTCATAAATAAATGCCGATTATTGTGAAACAAGATAATCAAGTTAATCCAAAGTTTATCCAATTGGTTGACATGTAAAACACAATTTAAAGACAATTTGCCAAAAATAATCTTCTCATGAAATAACTAATCATCATGATCCATGATGATGACAATTCCCAACCCAAGGAATCAACAACAACCCAAGTTAATAATAATATTCGGTGAAAGATTTTGCGCAATTTTAGAGAGAGAAAGAGAGAGAGAGAGAGAAAGAATAGAATAGAATTACCAAAAAGAGAAACTCCTTCTCTTTCTTTCTCTCTCAAATTCTATATAATATCATCTCCAAAATAGAATATCCTGGTTTTATCTATTCTACTCCCATGGAATCCACAGGAAAACCCGAATCATAAAACGTAAGTTCCATCATATGTCCTGAGAATTATTTTATTTTCAAAATTATCAATAATAGAAGAGCAAAAAAAAAACAACAATCACAATTTAACTGTTGAATTTTAATCCAATCAACATCCCAACAGAAACTGGATTAAGATTATCATCTAAGTGATTAGTAAACAGATTGATAGTAAACATTATTGTTGTATGATGACAATTGAATAACAATTTAGCGACAGTGATACTTTCAACACTACGACTATTACCAGATATTAACATTATAATATTTAAATTGATTACAATTGAATTATAACCAAACGAAATATATTAAATCAAATGTCCAAAATGTTGAAGAAAAAAAAAACTTCGACTCAATAAGTTTAGTTAAATCACTGGAATGGTAAAAATATTTATTCTGATTGAAGATAATCCAATAATAATGTTATATATTAAATGATTCTAATTCCTTTTCAAATAATCATCAATGATTATGAATTAATATTATTGTTATGTATTCATTGTTAATCATTGATGAATAGATGATGATGATGATGATGATCACCAATGAGAGATGAAAACTTCATCCTCATCTTTGGATAATATTATTTACCCGAATAACAATAGTATTTGAAAACGAGAAGCCGACCAATAAGACTAACAATAACAATCTATTTCACGCTTATTTGAATTAATTGTATACAACAATTAACTTGATCTCTACCTTATAATTGTTAAACTGTCTCCTCATATTATCATCATCATCATCTTGTATCTTCATCCTTCTCATCATCATCAACCTTTTACACTCTTTAACTACAAACACCTCGAAAACTTTGTTTACCTTTTTTATCTGGATTTCGAATCGCGCCTATTAGGACTTTATTATTACTATTATGATGATGATGAAGATGAAGATGATTGTTATTACTTCCCTTTGAGAACTGTCAACAACAACAAAATAACAAAATAACAAAACTCATTGAGAAAAAGAGAGAGAGAGATTCGGACGTCGAGATTTTTTGTCTCCATCCCAATCATGTCTATGGATAAATAGCTAATCCATCCTTTCATTGTTGTTGCTTGTATTTTCTAGTATTTTTTGTATCTTCCCCTTCGGAAGATTATCATCTTGATCTACTGGTACTAAACTGTTAACGGCCTTTGACAGGCCACCCAAAAGTTTTTCCTATTCATCTCTTTTTCTCTTGCTTATCATCTTTCAGCTTCTTCTACCTCACTTGATCCTTCAGATTTAATCACCACATTTCCGGCTATGATATTATATGGATTAACTCAAGGTAACCATAATATTGATAATATTATTATTACCTTTCTATTGAGATATTTTTAGACGCAAAGGATATTCATAGTAATCAAATGTTGAAATACCACAGGAATATATAATATCAACTAGTATTAATATTAATACCTGTTAATCGTAATGATTTACTTATTTGATGATAGATTTGATTATTGAAGTTAATTTCTTATTGATTAGATAACTTTTATGTATTGGAAATGTTGATTGTCGCATTTTAAATGTTTAGTTATTATTATTGACAAATTACATCAAAAGTATCATGATTATCAAGATGATGAGGATGAAAGTGGATTGATGATGATGATGCTTTTCAATAAAATAAATTAGATTAATGGGATGAGGATGGAGATGATAGAATTGTCATTTGTTATTATTATTGTTGTTGTTGAGTATAGAGTTTGAATGGGAACAGACAAAGATGATGATAAAAGTAAAGTGAAGAGAGAGAGAGAGAGAGAGAGAGAGATTTTCATCCTCATCATTTGCCAAAGAATTTTCAGAAAGAAAATAATGAAATGCAATCAAGTGTCTTCTCTTTGAACCTTTTTCAACTTTGACAACAAGACATTCATTTTAATACATAAAAACAAATTCACTTTTATCATCTTCTTCATCATCCTCATCTTCATCTCTCTCATCATGAAACTAATCGTTCTGAAAATCAACCTGAACACTGATCTACAATATCGTATTCATGGTGTCTTTGTTTTTATTTTCTTTAACACTTATCACTTGTAAGTCTTAATTGCTTTCAAGAATTAACCGTTATGATTAAGATGATAATGTTAATTGTTGACAATTATACCTTGCCAAGTTTACTGAATCAAATTGTTGTCTCAGTGAATGACAAAAATCAACAGAATGTATCAGAATATATCAAATATGTAATACGAAGTGAGAGTTTTTTTCTTCTTCATCTTCTTCTTAGTTTGATAAATTAACTAATATGAAATGTTATTGTTTTATTGTAAACAATTAACTTGATGATAAACAATTATTATCATTGTCTCTTTATTTTACTCAATAACAATTTCATGGTAGAAAACAAATAATGTTGTTTTCCAAGAATCGAAAAAATTTTCACTTCTTTTTCTAATATTATCATTATCAGAATAACTTGAAAATTGGAAAATGAGAAGAAAAATTTTTCTTCTTTTCCTTTTCTCTAAATGTAATATATAAGGTGACAGAACAATTTGAAAAATGTTATCCAATTTTTCAGTTGACTAGAAGTAGTTAAAGGTTACATAGAGATTGTAGAGCTTGTTAGACTTGGAGATTAAGTTATTCAAGAAAAAAACAAGAGTGGGAGTGGGAAAAGTGAGAGAGAGAGAGAGATTGAAGGAGGAAGATGATGAAATATTTTATTCGATTATCGTGAAAACGGAAGTTGAAAGTAAAGGAAGTTCCCAATTACTCTTCAAGAATCGAAAATGTTTACGAAACTTTTTTTCTTTCGTTTTTTTTTCTTGATTCTTCTTCTCTTATATCATCGAAAAGAAACTTTAACTAATCGTTTCGAGTACCAATGATCCATAAAGATGAAGAAGAAGGAGGAGGAGACGGAAATGATGAGGATGAAGCTGAATTTCGTCTCAAGGTTCAACATTAAACTCTTATGGATTCATCTATTATCCACCTCGGTTTCGGTCTACAGGAAGTAAGGCGTTAAAAAGGAACCAAAATGAAGATGATGAAGAAAAAAAGGAGGAAGATAAAGATGAGGATGGATTATAATTACGATTCGTTGGTGATTAATCATGTGCGATATCTCATTTAAGCAGATAATGATAGAGATAATGTTCGTTAACGCTAATCAGTTATAATGATTACACTAACCGCAAACATAATCATCATCATCAACAAGATGATAATGATGATGATCAATTTGTAGAAAATGTTTTCTTCCTGTAAATCTTATGTACTTTTGTTAACCAATAGAAAAATGTTTACATGATATTTATATACATACACACACACACTTTGATGATAATCGTCATCATAATAACATCATCCATCTTAATGATGTTCACAATGTGTATTCATCATCACCCTCATCATCATAATCATCTTTATCCTCATCTGTTTCATCTTGTTTACATCTATTTATAATCATCAACAACTCTTGAAATTGTATCAACTGTATATCAATGTTACTACTCCTTGTTGATGATGATGATAATTTAGTTTGAAAGATTATTGTTAAAACTTGTTGTTATGTGAATACAACAATTAAAGGATAACAATGATGTTGATTTGATTGAAAATCAACTGACAGGAAATATTTTATGTTATCATAAATACACTTGAGCATTCGCGCTCAAACAATTTCAAACAAACTTGATTAACTTGACTCAATATCTGAATTGTTATACATTTGCCTCGGTTGATGATAAAAAATATATTCTCAACTATGTAATAACAATAATACTAACTGGCCACTTGACTATTGATGATACTTGATATTTGAATACTCGTTTACCTGTAGAAGTGAATTATTAGCTAGTCGAAAAAAAGTTTTTTTTTCTTTTTCGAATTTTTTTTTGTTCATTCGAATATTTTGGAAATTAATTCCCCTTACATTTCAATGATTATCTTCCTGTTAAGAGGTAGCTTACAATTGATTTGATTGTAATAATCAACTATCGGTATACGATCACAAGTATATCAATAATAATAATATTATTGCTCCACTGAATCGTTGTTATTGATATGTATTCATAGTCAGGGATTGATAGAATGGGACTTTGTCAGGACAAATGATTTTGATTTATTTATAAATCACTAGATCAGTTTTTGGAATTGTAATAATCAAATTGTTATCAATGCAATTGTAAGAAGATTATGTTAATCAGTTCTAATTGTGATCAGCTAATTTCTCCGAGTACTCTCTTTATCACAGAATTTATATCATTCAGAACTTGTATATCAGCTCCTCCATGTTATCGAAGGTCGTACCTTTCGTGTATCAATATTTCCGTTTTTTAGTTGTCCAAAAAGGTCTGATTCCGTAACAGAGATCTGGATGACTGTATTAAACCTTCCGAGTGCTACAAACCACCTACTAATGGTTATCCATAATCAATACCAGATTAGGATCAGATGTTGATATCATTCAGGTAATTTCACAATTGAACAAATTTCGTGAAATCTTTAAATTTGTAGGTTTCTACCACTTTCTTGTTAACTGTAAACATGTTTACCGTATCAGTTTCAATGTGATTGCTCTTGATTATTGTCAACGAAAAGTCAATTCCTTGAAATATAATACTGATAAGATATGATAAGATTTGAATTGTTATCAATAATGATCATGTTAACTTTGATTTTGATAACTTGTTTTGTTATCAATTGATGGTCAACATGTATGATATTTACAATGGTCAACTAAGTTGGTGGTTATCAGTTTGATCAACTAGATGAATCAAGGTGTTTACACAAACCTAGTAGGAGATTGGGTTTAAACTAAGATGGTCAGTTGAATGGTCAAACAACAAAGCTAATCTAAATACTACAGTTGTGTGGTTGTGTGTGTGTGTCTCAATGTCTCAAGAAAAAATATCCTTTATTTGTGATTAGAACTTTTTCTTGTCAATTCGACAAAAGAAAGAGGATAAAGAAATACAAACAATTGCTTTCGAATCCTTTACAAATTGATACCATTGATAAAAATCTAAAGGTAGAAATCAAGTTAATTGTTATCAACAATTAGCTCTAATCACGAGCATAAACTAAACACGAAAATGGTAAAAATTTCATTCGTTCCAAACTCAAGCTCGATTTATGAACTTTTCATTTCCTATTCTAAAAATAATCCATGAATATATGAATAGTTACTAAATGTAACCACAAGATTAAGAAAATACAATTAATTGGATTATGCAAATACATCCTTCGCCTTGATTACTACCAACAGTTAGATTAATTGTTATCAATTAAATGTGTAAGTTAACTGAATTAAATGTTAATCTTTTCATCACCTTTCCATCAATGTAAATATTTTCTGCTCACAGGATTTGATAATATTATTTTTCCCATTGATATCTCACTCGCTCTCTCTTTGTGTGTGTCCCTATTGTGATCATAATATTGTTTCCTTTTTCCTAATCATCTTCCCTAAAGACTTAATCCCTAGTAGATTAACGATGATTATGATGATGGTAAAAGCATAAAGGATCAACTGTAGGAAGAAAAAAAAAGTATTAACATTGAAAATGTGAGTTAATTTGACAAAGGAAACAAACAATTCGTTAGTTTATTCAAGTGTTTATTATGCAAAAACATTATTATTATTGGAAAAGTAAAGAGCATCAAAAGATGATGATGATGATGACGATGAAAGGGATAATCTGAAGATTAAGATGAAAAGGTAAATTAGTAAAAGCTAATCTGTTAAAAACCATTCAATCAATAAGCCCAAAGGTTTTAGAATAAAGTTTTACAACTAAATTAGAACTTTTTTCTTCTTCATATTCTTTCCCTATTCTTACCTGTGAGGTCGTCGTAACCATTTTCTTTTTATTCTTGGTCATCATCCTCATCCTCAGGTTCGAGATGAAAGGTGAAGAGAATAATCGTTCTTTACCTTGGTTCGAAATTTTCTCTTCTCTTCTTTTCATCTTCATCGAAGTCTCTCTTTTTTCCCCCTCTTCCTCTTCTCTTCACTATTTAAGGGCAGTGGTCAATTACACTGACCATTACACTGTGGTTAAATTGATTAATCGTAATAATGGTAATCATGTTAAGGACCACATACAAGGTATCGTTCATTTATTGTCGTTATTATGATTAGCATTCA
Organism: Panonychus citri; assembly: GCF_014898815.1. NCBI lineage: Eukaryota > Metazoa > Arthropoda > Arachnida > Trombidiformes > Tetranychidae > Panonychus > Panonychus citri. Next base: position 709,433 of record NW_026515530.1, on the reverse strand, counting down.
TTGTTATCGTTGTTTGGAGTAAAATTGTAAAAGTTTATTGTGCTAATATGTTTTTCCTAAATCTAAATAATAACAACAACAATTTGTTAACAATTTAAACTAATCTCTCGCTCTCTGAATTAACATGATAATAATAATAGACTGAAGCTTGGATTCGGATTGTAAACAGATCATCATCATCATCATCACTCTCTAATCATGTTATCAACAATTGGAATTAGTTGATTGTAATCAAACTCTTTGAATGTTTGAAAACCAAAAGAAATTAATTAGAAAAAAAAAGTTAATCATTGTGGAAAATTTCATCATGAAAATCAAACGATTGACATTGATGGTGTGATGATGATGATGATGATGATGTTTATTTGTGATAGAGAAGAAAATTAAAAAAAAACAGTTAAGTAAACAAGTGATGATGATGAAGATTAGTGGATAAAGATGATGGTTGTGATGAGAAAATTGAAGATTCTCATGGTTAGATGATGAAAAGATGATCAAATAGCCTTAGGGCAATGTTGAGATTTCATCTTCATCTTTGTTACATCAACTCTTGAAAGTTGATATAACGGTAAAAAAAAGCACAACAATTAAATGATAAAATAGCAAGTGGATTAAGTAAATAGCTTGGAGGGTAATTGTTGATTATTACAGTTTATTAACTGATAATTTATTAATTTTGATTCTTAAATGATGATGATTAAGATGGCTCTTTGTAATTCATCATATTTAACAAGTTGATTGAGACATTTACTTATTATTATTATTGTTTTTTATTAGTTTCTCTAAATAAATGTAAACTTAATCATCTATTTGTCTTGATTGTCATTTGATTTGTTTGATTAAAACCATTTAATACAATTCAAATTGCCTGAGGGCAATCTGATGATTTAAACCAATCACTAAATATCAAACCGATTCATTTGTTATTTACTCAATTGAGTAAACATTTTTTTTATTAATCAAAACACAGTTTCTGTTTTTGATTATGATTATGATCAATCGGATTAATTTACTTTCTCGCGTTAATTTAGCTCAATTATCTCATATTTTAATCCCAATTATTAATCTCACAGAGGAATTGAAATTAATTGAGTATAAATTGTTTATTTTCACACGAAAAAAAAATATCAATCAAAATCAATAATCTGTTGATAATATTTTTCAATCTCTAATTGTAAACAATTAACTAGAGATTTAATTGTGATTTTCCTAAAGGGTGTATTAGTTAATTTCTAGAAATTGATGATAAAAATGAAGGTGAGTTAATCTTATCTGAATACATTTTTTTATAATAACAATTAAAACAATTGTCAATGTCATTTACTAATTGGAAAAGCCAATCATCAACTCAATCACTGATTATCGGAAGTTTTTATCAATACTAATAACCAAGGAAACTGTGATTAAATGATTGAATATAAACTTGAGTTGATGAAATATTTTGTTTACAATTAAATTGTAAATCATCAAGTGAACATTAAATCAATTTCTAGTAATTATTAATCACAATGGGAGATACTCAAGAGAAACCATTGAAAGTTGTGATTACAACGATGCTTGGGTAAGTAATTAACTGATTGTTGTTGTTTAATTTAATTCACCGTTGATATTAATTGATATACTATTGATATTTTTGTTCTGGTCCTTAACTTGTTGATAGAATTGGTCATTTAAATGCTTGCATGGGAATCGGTTCATTATTAAGTAAAAGAGGTCATGATGTTTACTTTGCCCACTATTCGAGGTTTAGGTCACTCATTGAGACGAATGGGATGAAATTTATCTCATTAACTGACCATCAAGATGAAGTTCATAAGATTCCAGAAGAGTTACCGGTCAATGAGAACTTTTTTAAAGCCATGTTGGATCGAGCGAAAACATTTTCTCCCTTGGAATTGGTTAAAGATGAGAAAGTTTCAGTTTTCAGTGGATTCATCACTCTTCTTGATGCCTCGAAGGGTGAAAATTACGCCATGTTGAACATAATCGAGGAGATTAAGCCTGATATCTGTTTAGCAGATTATCTTTGGGTGATGCCTTGGATGGTCAAGGCCAATATTCCGGTGGTTCCGATCATGTCAGCCGCACCTAATGAGCTATACAATGGACCTCCATTCATGTCTGGATATTCAGTCAACGATCCGCCTGAACTTTGGGAAGAATACAGAAATTTAGCCCAAAAAGCGGGAGAGGAATTCGTTGAGAAAAGTAAAGAATTGTTTGATTACTTTGGTGTCGATTATGTTGATAAAACACACGCAAAACAATTAGGAATTTATATTTACCCTGAACCTTTGGATTACAAGGAATTTGGTCCACCAAAGAAAAATTGGATTCGACTTGATTCATCGATTCGTCTCATCGAATCGAGTGAATTTAAAATACCTGAAAAAATCGCTGATAAACCAGGTAAATTAATCTATGTTTCTATGGGAACATTAGCCTCGATGGTTCCTGAAATGATGAACATGATTCTTGAACCCTTGTCCAGTTTACCTCATCGATTTATCGTATCAACTGGACCAAATGGTGAACAAGTCAAATTATCTGATAATATGTGGGGTGATAAGTTTATTAATCAGGTAGCGATTTTACCTCATGTCGATTTGTTCATCACTCATGGTGGTTCTAATTCACTTATCGAGGGTCTTACTGCAGGTAAACCTTTTATTGTGATTCCACAATTTGGAGATCAACTCAACAACGGCCAGCGAGTTGTTGATCTTAAATTAGGGACGAAGATTAATCTTTGGGAATTTAGTGGAGACAAATTAATTAAAGCCATTGATTATGTTCTTAACAACGATGAGATCCAGACCAATGTGAAGAAAGTATCGGAACAATTAAAGAAATCAGATTCTTCGGAAAAAGTTTGCTCAGCCATTGAAACTCTTGCTCGAACCAAAACTTCATCAGTTTAATGAAAAGCCGGTCAACTTTTCCAACTCAATCATGAAGTTACCCTGGTGATAAATTCACTAACCGATCAACTGAATGTTCATTATAAACTCAATTAAATTGATAAATTAAAATGTTCAAAGTTCTTAGTCAATGATCAATAATCAGACTCTTATATTAATAATATGTAACGAAAGCAAAGTCAAATGAAAAGTTGGAGTAAAATTATTCGTTATTTTTATTCATCATAATGATACACAACAATCGTAGCATTGATATATCATATATATAGATTGTCCTTTTGATTTCAACAGTCTTGAACTCGAACACATCGATTTCGTCTATTTAAAACGTAACCTCTTGGACAGAAATATCCGGATACACATTGCATGGTACAAATTTGAGGATTTGGATTGGCACAAGTTGGTGGACAAGCCGATCCACATGATTTATATTCCTTTTGGACTTCTGCCGAACAAGAAACGATAACGAAAAGAGTAACCAAGAAAACGAGTGTATATTTCATGATGAAACACTGAACAGTTTTAAAAGATTTGTTTTATTCAATGTAATTAGTTGATTATTACTGGTTGATTCTCAAAGTGAAACTGAATCTTTTCCAGTTTATCATGGAGTTTTTAATAAAAAAAATGTTTCAGTAATGATAAATTAGACAATTGTTTCCATGTTAAATCTCAATCAGTGACAATTATATGATCTTGATTAATTGTCTACTAATCAACTTTTCTACATTTATTATTTCATGATGATGATTAATTTTCCTGTTATTGAGCAACTTATTATTATTACTCCGATCAATGATACTTATCACATTAATCTTACTTTCGTAATCAACTGATTGGTACTAAAAATATTCTGATATTGAAAGATAAAGATGTTATTAGTTTGTAACAATCAAATCAACAAGAATATACAAGTTTAATCACTTTGATCACGATTAACAAAGATGGAAAAACAATTAGATAATCATAATTACCTGGCAACAAAGTGTAAAAATTTACTCAGTCGATAACTTCCAATAAATCATATTTACTCCCACATTTTGACCTCTAAATGTCTTTGAATTGATTTTTGCACCGTTTTATTATCTACTGGGTGACCAATAATATGTTGTTTTTTTGAGTATGGCGTTTAAATCTAAATACTAACTTACAGTAACTTTTTTTTCTGCTTATTTTTACAGTAATTAGTTGAAGTTTTTTTATATATAAAATTTTCGAAAATTGGACATTCTATCGAAAAGTTACAGAGGGTTTCATAAAATAACAAAAATTGCGATTAGATGATTACTATTTAGTATATAATCTATTTCATGGTGTCATAATATGCTAAATAGAAGTATCTATCGTTATTGATCTCAATTTTTTACTTAAAGTTCCGAGAAAATGAGTTATCAGCTGATTAAGTGCTCAATTTTCGTAAATTTTAGGTTTTTTCACGATTTTAACTATCAAATATTATTCGCTGGCCACCTTTGGAGCCTTGAGGCACTCACCCTGTAGATTGAAAATCATTTTGAAAGCATGGATATTTAACTTGCAAGTCTAGTGCTTAATTCGTTACTAAAATTATTAGGTTTGAATCAAAGATAAAGAAGTTACAGGGTATTTAAAAAAAACAAGGTATTATTGGTCACGCAGTAATATAAAGTGTGATTGGACTTGGTGTGCGACACTTTGAAAGATTTTCTATTTTTTCGAATTTTCGATCTTAACGAACGAGTAAACAAGAGTTTCGAATTCGAATTAATTATTGAATTTTATTAGATTTTTCGATTGCGAATTTCTGTTGCTAAGAACAAATTAAACTCTAACTCGAAAACTTCTAAAATAGCAATAGAAATAGTTATCCTGTTCTTTTCATGGATATACTTTCAGGTCAAAAATTCGAACAAATAAAAATGTTATCAGAATGATCTACTAATAGCATTAAGTAATCATTACAATTGAAATTGATAGAAAATCTTCTTGAGTGAATATATTTTATTGGAAAATGTTAATAGAAATCAAAAGATTTGTATTGTTATTATTAATACAATTTGTAACTTTTTAGACATTTTTTTTGTTTAATTGATTTCATTTAATATTCAGCGATATTTAATTGCTCTTGGTTACCTAGAGCTGGTTGAGGTCGAGGTGTCCAACAATTTCGTGGAGGTTGTGATCCTAAATCGCAGTCTTCCAAGAGAACACATTCACCGACTGAGTTTTCGTAATAACCTGATGGACAGAACCATCCTTCCTTACAGATTAAGATACAAGGTCGATCGTTGGGTTGAGCGCAAGTTTTTGGACAAGCGGTTCCACATTCATTGTAGACCTTGGCAGCAGTTCGAGGCTTGAATTCATTTGGCCATGATGGTGATGGATCATTGATGGGGAATGGTCGAGGTCGAGGTCGAGGACGTCCAACAATGTGTCCTGGTAAATGTCGTGGAGGTTCAGTTGTGGTTGGAGCTGAGTCACAATATTCGGGAAGGACACATTTATCAGCAGAGTTTTCGTAGTAGCCTTTAGGGCAAGCGAAACCGGGTCTACAAAGAGCATTACAAATTTGTGGCTTGGGACTGGAACATTTCAATGGGCAAGTAGATCCACATTCGCTGTAAACCTTTTCTGCGGTTGGAGGTCGATATACAATGTGACCTGGTAAATGACGTGGAGGCTCAGTTGTGGTTGGAGCTGAGTCACAATCTTCTAGGAGGACACATTTACCTTGAGAGTTTTCATAATAGCCGTCAGGGCAGAGATAACCAGCTTTACAGGTTCTGATACAACCTCGTGGTTTAGGTTGTGCACAAGTCAAAGGACAAACAGTTCCACACGGATTATAAACCTTGTCGGCTGTTCGAGCCTTAGATTCACCTGATAATGGAGCCGATGAATTAGCTACTGCAGAAGCAAATGAATCCGCTGAAGCGACAGCAGAAGCTTCATCTTGAGCTGAAGCGATTAGAACAAAACAATTGACAACAATTGAGATAATTAAAAAGCTCATCTTGATTAACTGTTAACAAACAATCTGATCACTTGTAAAGTAACAATTAATCTCACGGGCCAACCTAAAGAGACCTGATATTTATAACAAATTTGTTTTCATGATTGAAAGTCATTAATTATTATAAAGATAATTAATTCCAATGAATCAATTATCTTCTTCCCTTTCTATTGACACCTCAATCAAGCACCTGAGATATCGTGATTAATGAGCATTTAAATAGTATTTACTAGTTGATTACTCTCCCTCTCTCTCTACAATTACGTCGTTTGTATTACAAATTTGTTATCGAAAAAAACTAATCAATCTCATTCATAAATCGTCAAATTGGTTAGTCTAATTTTCCTTACCTTTGTTGCCATAGATACAAACAATCAAAATGAATCGCGATTCGGTGGTAAAATCGTGGAAACAATTAACAGTTCTGACTAGATTTCAACATTCTGGTAAAACTTTCGATCCATCGTGATGAGGAAAATTAGTTTCATGAAGATATTCAAGTATCTCGATCGAAATGTTTTCATAAAACTCAATATACAATGTGAACTTCAGAAAACTGGTAATTTATCATGAGAACTCATGAGTTCCAAAATAATCTGAGAAACTATTAATATTTATATCTGATGCCCAATGAATCGTAAGTTTTCATTAATACTTTTCAATGTTTCGTTGCTCTCTTTGGATTAAAATCGAACTCTAATTGCACGAACTCTCAAATATTCGATAACTGAACATTCTTGATCGATAAAATCGCCGAATCCGTGCCTCTTTCAAGAAATAACAATTAAATAGATTAATCATCAAATTCTAATGATTAATTTTCTGACAATCAATTCTGACGAACCTTAGAAATCACGATTCAGTGATGGTAATCAGAAAATCTCAGAAATTGATTCTTTGATCAATCATTTTTACTCTTTACAATTAAATGTGAATCAACAATTAATAAACCAAATCAAATTAAAACGATCAAACTTATCACAATTAATATCCTAAAAAAGACCAAGAATTAGTTGTAATGACAAGAGTTTTTTTTATATATAAAAAAAATTAGTCAACAATTAGTCTTGGTTTAATTATTAATTGTAGTCTAGTGAACAATTAACCTTGAGAAAAGTTAATTATCGATTAGCCTGATCATCAAGCAAATCAGTTTGCAATTGTTACAAAATGATAATGAATAATAATCAGATTATGAAATCAAGTTAAATCAGATCATTAACCTGAGTAACAATTTATTAATTGTAACAAGCAAAACAAAAATATTTGATTGAACAACAATTTAGTCTTTTCAAAATGATTTTAAATTAAACACAATTTAAATGATAAACAAAACAGTAAACATAAACAATCAAGGTAATAAACAATTAATCTTGATAAAATTGATTGTTGTGATTTACCTTGAATTGAATCAAATTGAGCATTGTTACAATAAAGGATTACTAATCATGGTGGAGCAATGATTAGTTAGAAATCAAATGAAATTAAATCAATCAACACTCATGTTCATCTTTCCGGTTTCCATGATATGAATTAATTAGATCAATTGATTAATCAGCCAGCCCACTCACAAGAATCCCAACCCCAATCAATGATTTTATATCAACAATCAATCAATCAAAAGGTAAATCCAGTTAATGGACAGTAACGATAGTTGATTCAACCAACCAAAGTGTCACACAACAATTAAAAACTAATTGTTTTCCAATTTCTGACAATCAGCTTGCCAACAATAACCCATCAAATTGGTAATTCAATATCTTAATTGTTATTGAGTGAAAAAAAACTAAAGAGAGAGAGAGAAAGAGAGAGAGGGAGGGCTAATTGTTATTGTCTTCATCATTGTTATCATCATTATCTTCATCAATTATCATAATGTGCTCCTCGAAACTTAATCCAGAATCAGGATTTACTGATTATGATTCTGATTGTGATTCTAATGGTAAAATGTTCCCAATTATCCCTCGTATGTCTTCAGTGTTTATGCAATTAACTAGTTTGGCATTTTCATTGTTCTTCTTTGCCTTAATTGTTGTACTTTTACATCAATATCATATGGACAATGAGCATCGTTTACCTGCACTTTACAATTTAACTAATTCATCAAATGAAACAATTAACAGCAACGATACAACTACAATATCACCAATGTTTATAACCACACTAATCACCGGCAATCAGACTCATTGAATTACTTTGTAACTTTTTGATTCAATTAAAATTCATTGTTAAAATTGAACAATTAACTTCACTAATTATCATCTCAATCACTGAATTAGGTAAGTTTTTAACTATTATAATTGAAATTGATTGGTGAATACAAATTTAGGTTACAATCAATTAGTCAAGTTGATTAAACTTTTTTATAATTACGTTTCAAGCTTTTAACTAACTGTTATGTGTGTGTGTGTTGGTGTGTAATTTAATTAACTGGAAACTTTTTTTTTAATTGCAATTAATTTAATTTTCAAGCCAAGAAAATTTTAAACAACCAATTTAAAGATGATTAAAAAAAAATTTCTCCACCAATTAGCATGATAATTATGATTAATTGAATCTGATGATTTTTGTTTTCTATTGCCAATAACAATTAACACACAAGCCAATTAAAAGTAATTGTTTAGATGTGGTATGATTGTTAATATATAACATTTTGATTAAATTGTTGAATTAAGAATCGATACAAACAATTGAGATGAATTGGAAGTTGATTGTTAAAACTGAATTAAATCATGACTTGACTGATTGTTACCTTAATAGTTAATTACTGTGTCGTCAATTGTGATGAAAGATTTGAAATAAATCAATGTAACAATCAGGTTGATTACTCAGCAATTAGCTAATATAAGACGATAAATTGTAAACAATTAGTTGAAACTGTGAACATAAAAAGATAACAATCAGAAAGATGATATTAGTTGATAAAGAAAAGAAAGACAATCAATTGAAAGAAGAGAGAGAGAGAGAAGATGAAAGAAAAAGATGAGGATGGAGTTAAGGAAGATGCTAATGATGATGAAGATGAAGATGAAGATGAGGATGACCACACATTGGAAGTCAATTTTTTCTGGTCACAAGTCTGATCCTTTCGACGCATCGAACCCAATCAAGCTAATTAATCAATCGTCTTCCATTTCGGTTCTAATCGTTAACATGTTCCTTGTCAATGGAGGAGAAAAAAATTACCACAGATTCGGGAGTTTTGCTTATGGTGGAAGAGGAAAAAAAAATCAACCACAAAGACAAAACTGTAACATTAGAAATGATATTTCTCTTCTTGGGTTACACATTCATGTCCTCGTCAACGATTTATTTTCAGCTTCCTGTACATTGTAGATGTTGATAATACTGATGATGATTACGGTGATGAAGATGAAGATGAGGATGGAGATGATCATCATCTTACTTATTTTGCTTGTTGTTGGTTTTTACGCTTCAAATGATGGATCTTCTGTTGGAAAAAAATTCTTACACAGAACTAGAGGTCAGAGGACCAGAAAACCACAAAGGATCAACTAAATTTCACAGAAAATTAAATTTTCGAATATCATCTTCATCTTCATCTTCATCTTCTCAGCATCTTCAGAAGTCACTTTGAACTATTTAAGTTTATCAAAATGTTTCCGTTTCTTTGGGTTGATAAAACATAATTATTGTTGTTTGGTAACATAAAGACAAAAGATTTTGGGCTTGGTTATGGTTCCTTAATTGTTGTTACAATGAGATTCCCTTGTTGTTACTATTAAACAATTTAAGTTAATTATTAACTTAATTCACTCTGCAAACATTGAAACATTTTAATTGTCTAATCTTGTTGTTGTTTAAACCACAAATATTTGTTAAAATCATCGTTAATTTAACTGTTGTTTACTAAATATTTTTGTTAAACTGCAAATAGTTAATCACCTTTGGTAAATTAGTCTCAATTTATCTTAGAAATTGTTAATTGTTGTTAATCATCTTACTTTTTTTCTTCTAGGAAATACCTTAATTACACTGCGACTACAAAAATTGATCCGGTTAATTGTTCATTCCCGATTATGGCTGAGTGTTACTTTCTTGTTTATCCTTCAAAATGTAAATTGAAATTTTAATAAAACTAATAACCATTTTCTGGAATCATTGATAAATACAAAATCTAGTGATTATTTGACAAGAAATTAAATTGTCATGAATATTGATCATTCATAATTTAAAGAAATTCAATCAAACTGACAAAACTGTTGAAAGTTCAGAGCTACTAAAGCCATCTACATGTTTAGGTTGTCAACTGATCTTTATGATGATAATATTCAGCTCGAAAATAAGTTCAGTGTAACTTTCAGATATTTGAATTCGAGGGCTCGATTAATTTGTTGTAGAGTCTGAATTTCGAGAAGAAAAGAGATTGAATTCCGGCTACATGAGCTTATTTACTTTCGAAACAGCAAAATTCAGAATATAACTTATTGATAATTCTAAATAACTTTTTCTTTGGTTTTCAACTTGTCCAGAAAATCGCATTAACATTTACATCGGCTCGATGATTACACTTGATTTCTAATTGATTTAATTGTGGTAAGAATATTATCAATCAATGGCCATTATTTGTGATACAATACAATTTAAAGATCTCGTCTCCTTCTTGGCCATATAAATAGTGGTTCTTTTAGGCATAAGCCTGATTTCGTAATTCCCTCGATAAATGCTGCGGTCTAAAGGAGGAAAAAAAGATTAGAACATTAGAATCTGATGAAATTGCTCGAACAATTTTCACACTATGATATTTAAATTTGGATCCTTGTGAATTAAATACTGCTTATTGTTGCTAATTACCTTTCGTGATTTCATCTCTTCAATTGTTATACCATTTAGAGCATATAAAATACCGTTCTCTAAGCATCTTCGTGCCAAAACTTGGCCCAAGTTTTCTGCTGCTTCGATACCTGTTAAGCTGAAAGATTGGAGAGAGAAAATTAGAATTAGATTAATGAATCATCAATTTGAATATTTACTCATCTAAATAAAGATAATTTGAATATCATCATCAAAGTAAAACTTGCTGAGTAATTATCATTAGAATAATAGTAAATAATGGTTAAGGTTAAGGTTGAATTAACGTCAAGAGAATGATAATTGTTGACTCTTTGATGTAAAGGAAAAGATATCTCAAGGATTATCTGATTACTTTTTAAGTTGAGAAGCAAATTTATCTTCAATGGTTGATGCTGACACAATTACACGACCAGAATGATGGACAACTTTAGCTTCGAGACGACTTTTGAATTTTTCCAAAATAACCCTAAAGGAAAAATAGATGAAAACAAAGAAACAAAGAAATACAATTAATAATCATTCAAGAGACATTTCAATTTGGATAACTCACTTATTCCAAAATGTTCGTCGTGCTCTATCCAATTCCCATCCAAGAGGTTTAACTTCGAAGCTTAATTGTTCTAAATTACGAGGATTTCTATTCTCTAATTGTGATGGAGGATAATCATTAGGACCAGAAGCATTTGCGGCGACATCTTCTTGAGTCAATTCAACATCAGATTCAACTCGAGTTACTCGTTTACTGATGTAACCAGAGAACACACGTCGTTGGACATTGATTAAAATTGACATTTTACCAGAAATTAATCCACCGATAACAATTAAACACCTAAACAATTAACAAGAAATTAAATCAGACACAAAAAAAGCAACATGATAATGTTTACAAAGAAAGTGGAAAAACCTGCCGATAGATGGCAGAAGCTTCTTGTAAACGAAACCAGGGTTCTTATAATAATCTCAAATCGTAACTGAACCAAACAATCAACAGAAAATTAAACCTAAATGTTGACAATTAAAAGCTAATCAGGAGGTGAAATTGACAGAAAAGGAATGAAATGGTTTCTCAAAGTGACTACTGGAAGAGGAAATTGTTGATCAGAAAATTCTGAAAGTTAATTGCAATAAACTCCAAAAGAAACCAGAAAATATTAAAAGTTCTGAAAGAGTAAAAGTTTTCTTTTCGATAAGATAAATTGATTCTATTCTACAAAGTATAGAGAATAGATTTAAATGAAAGAAAAGTTCAATTGGGTAAAAGAATTACATGAAAAGGAGAAAGATAAAGAATAAAAATATTATCTAAAAAAAAGAAGAAGAAAAAAGTTCCAATTGGTAAATAATAAAAGAAAAAGATTATTATTGTTATCATGGATATTATTATTTTCTAACATTATCTCAATTTAATATAATTTGATTTCAGAAGAATTGAGATAACAATCAAGATAATATCAGGGGTGGAATAAATTTTTACCATGAGATAATTTTTTCCAGAAGAAAAACTTTTTTTTTCTCAATTCTAACTTGTGGTTGTCATAATAATGATACAATATAATATGAACCTTGGATTTTTATTGGGTTAAATTAAATTGTTGAGCCTCTTAAATTGTTACTATTTTTTTTTCATCTTCATATCTGATCAACCGATTCTGATGAAATTAAATTGATATAGGGAATGATAAATGGGCGTGTTAACTATAGATGATGATGACAGGGAAGATGATGAAGAGAACTTCAATATCAGAGTGATGATGTTGAAGGAGAGAAAAGATGAAAAAACAAATTTTCTCTTTTTTTTGCTCACCTTGATTTCTTTTCACTTGACCATCACTTAGACACAATAAATAAGGTCAATTATTATGATGATAGAGGGAGAAAGGGAGAGAGAGAGAGAGAGAGAGAGATAATAATGAAGGTGATGAAGATAATCGCCTGTTATTGTAATCATTTGATTGAAAGATTAATTGTTGGAGAAAAAGATTAGGATTAGAGATTATCTTTAGTCTCTTTCTCTTGATTACCTTTGTAAATAATTATCGAAAACATTAAACGAAGTAGAAGAGAAAAAGTTCTAACGAAAGTTTTTCTTTTTCTTTTTCTTTCTCATTTTATTTTCCAATTTAAACTGTTTGAATATTTTTATTACCTTTTGGTTTCCCTTTTCTAATGGTCAGTTGGTCAATTTGTGGTTCCAAAGGTATTCACAGAAAATGATATTACCTACTTTTCCTCTATCATTATAACGTTTAAGACTTAACTGTTTTAGCCGCTAACGATGTTTGACCAATGGCCTTTGGTCCAATGGGAAGAGGGGAAAAAAGTAATAAACAATTGTCCAGGAATGACCATTGTGGCAAAAAATACAGATTGAGCATCATTAACATCATCTTCATCATCATCATCTCATAATTGATTGAATAAATCAACCCGGATGTCAATCAAATAGTTGATTATCATCAACATTCCGATCATTTAGTTATTTCCTGTTGACAATTTAAATAATCAACAACAATCAAAGGTTAGTGATTAAATTTAATAACAGATAAACATTGAGTAGGCGAATATAATATCAAATTATGAAACATGATGATTAAAATGACGACGATGATGAGAGAGAGAGAGAGAGAGAGAGAGAGAGAGAGAGAGAGAGAGAGAGAGAGAGAGAGAGAGAGATACAAACAATATCTTCTTGATTTCATCTTCCTCCTTTTTTAGAGGATAAATCAAAGATAATATAAAGGAACAAGGTAAAATCATGATGAGAGAGATAAAAGAAAGGGAAGATAATCTTGGTGTTACCTGTAATCATCCTCATCATCATCTTCATCATCAGTAATATATGTTTATATTGTGGGTTACCTTTAGATTTTTTCTTCTTCATCATCAGAAACTTTTTCAAAAAGAAAAAAAACTTTTTTTTTGCTAAATTTTGTTTCGTTGTTTCTGTTATATTATATTATATTTATTGTATGATGATCATTATTTAAGTTGATTGTAAGCTGATTGTTGTTGATTGTTTGTTGGCGGAGATACCAACAACAACAACAACCAACAACAATATTTGACTGTTGATTAGATGGGTCCGTTGAGGATGACAGAGTATCAATTAACTAGCAACTTTTGGCTTCATTCACAGGGAAACAATCATATAATATAAACTATAATTTAAGGTTCAGTTAAACATATATATTTGATGCTATTATCTGGAAGATGATGATGATTATCAAGATGAAGATTAACCTTATGTTTAACAAAAATGTGATCTCTCTCTCTCTCTCTCTCTCACTCACCTTTACTTTCATCATTTTCATCCTCATCCTCATCTTTATCCTCATCACCAAGAAAAAATGATGAATAATCAACCGTTTCCATCAGAAAAAAGTAGTTACATTGTAAATCTGATTATCTTTTTATGGGAAACTTGATTTAATCATCGTTCTTGTAGTTGATTAATTTACTTGCAGATGATTTGAATGATTTAGCTGATTTGATTTTACCACAATCAATGTGATTATACAAGTAATTCTGGATTCTCTTTAATCATACAAGTTAAATCATTAACTATTCAACTGATCTATGGACACTCCTTGATATTCAATTGATTTGATTAAGTTGAATAATTAGCTTGAATAAAGATTATCAATAATCATTTACAGGAAAATGATAATCAATTATCACAATCAACTTACAACAACAACAACAAAGTAACAATTAACTAACAATGTTACACTTTACCTACTCTATTGTAGCAACAATTAACTTGGATTCTGATAATTGAAAAGGGTAAACAACAACAATCGCGAACAAAAAGTTGTGCAAGTGAAAAATAAAAGTAATTAAATTTCAATAACTAATTACAATTGGAAACTAAACAGTAACAATTAAAAAGCAATGAGAAAAGCGAATGATGAAAAAGTAAATTGTTCTAACTTAATATTAGTTCCAGTAGGATAAGGATAAAGAAATGAGTACATTTGATTATCGGTTGACTAATTAACATGATCAAGTAAATTGTTGAGTATTTGTAACAATCACTATGGACACCGATGTGTTTTAATTATCATCAACTAATGAGAAAAGAGTAAAAACAAAAAAAAAGTTAATTAATTAACTATAACTTAACGATTAATGTAACTAAATGGTAACAATTTCATTCCTAATGATAATTTGAAACCCTGTTCATGATAATAAGTTGAAAGTTAATTGTGATCTTGGATCATTGAAACATTAACTAAATTAACAGAACCATGAACAATATGATAATTGTGACTATTTTTCAATTGAAATTATTTGTTAATCACAATTAACAAATGAACACAAGGAAAGAAATAAACTAACAATCAATTTCCATTGATAAACTTGTTCCATTAAATTTTTTGCTTCAAATTAACAGAGAATCCAATTAACTTGATTAACTTTTCTCATACAAAAATGGTTAATAATAGACAGCAATTAAATAGTTAATCATGATAATGATTAGTATCATTTATGATCAAAGGTTATCATTTCCAGAGCAATTTGAATAGCCTCTCAACTCCTCCCTTAGGTAATCATAATTATCCAGAGATATATTTTTACTACGACTTTTAATTGTCATTAAATTGTGATGATTACATTTAACTCATGTAACTTTAATTGTTTCCTAATCTGGTTTCTTGTTGTTTCTTGTTAATTAACAATTTAATTACCATCCTCATTGGCAAGTTGACTCCTCTTTTTTTACCTTAAATCATTTCCATTGGTTAACAAGTTGTTTTGTCTCAACTCTCATTGGACAAAATCAAAGGTAATTAATTATCTTTGCTAATCAATTTAATTCAATCTCGATATTAAACTGGATTAAAAATCATAATGATTAAGAAACTAAGGGCAATTGATTTAATCACTTTTCACTTTGCATCAGAACCAAGAGTAATTAAACTTTTATCATTGACAATTAAGTTTCAATTGAATGATTATTATCAATCTGATGCTCTTTTTTTTAATGAAAATCGTTTAATTGTTCACTATTCAATTGAGTGATTAGTTAATTGTCGTTGAAAATTTTTCTATATCTAAGAAATACTATTTTTTTAATATATTTTAATCATAAAATTCAAAATAATGTCCAGTTAACTTGACCATTAGATAACTATGATTAAATTAATTGTATCAATTCAATGTTACTATTTGAATCCAGTTTATGAATATTAAATTATTGATTGGTTATTATGATTATCTAATTGTGATTATGTTTATCAAATTGTAATTTTGGTTAATATGTAAATTTATATATAAACTTGACACTCCTTTGGATCTGGTTACCAATTTAAATAAATCAATGTAATCACAATCAGAGTTATAATTTAATGTTTAAATTTAAATTACATTTAATTATTGTTTCCAAGTCAAGTTATTTATAATATTTTAATTGACAAAAATTAAATCAATCAATTGGTAATAAAGTTAATCAATGTAACAGAAATTTTTTCCTACTCATTTAATAACAGAAGGGAAAAGTTTTGTTACCAGTTAAAAGTTGAAAACAGAAAAGTCTAACAATTAGTTAATTGTTGCCGGAAAAATTTACCTCAAAGGTTTTCAATTAAAAATAATCAAATGGTTTACCTGTTAACCATTTTCAACAAAAGAGTAAGAAAAAAAGTAATCAACCTAAACAGAGACAATAATCAACTTTAATTGTAATAATCAATATCGAGTTAAAGTAATGATGATTATTAGTCTTAATCACTTACAACGGAAGTGGAAATAGTTGTAAAGGTAAATAGTAAGTAGAATGACCCGAAAAAAAAAATAGGGAACCAGACAAAATGCGAAAGAAAAGACAGAGAAAAAGATGAAGATGATGATGATGATGATGATGGAGATGAGGAGACATGGATGCAAATAAATAGTCTCCTTTGGAATCATCTTTTGCAAATTAACTACTAATGAGAGAGCAGATCATTTTGTCTTCCCAGTTTTTACCTTTTTTGCATGTTATTCAAATTTGAAGAGTCATTTTGATGTCTCTTGTCTTACCTGAGCTCAGGTAAATGGGGCCAGCGTAATGATGGTGAGAGAGAAATAGAAAGAACTTTGAAGAGAAAATGAAGAGAAAGACAGAGAAAAAGACAGAATAGAAACTATTTGCCGTTTCTCTTTTTTTTCAAGTGTCCATTAAGTCGACCCTCTCATCATCATCATCATCATCCTGTCTTCATTTTCATCTCTAGAACGATTTGCTCGACTGATCTAACGACCCAACCTTCAGGTCCCATTGGTTATCATTATTTATCATCATTACTACAGTTTCATCAAGAGACACAAAGGTAAACTATTTTTACCTGGACACAAATATAAACATTTGATTACCAATTAACTATCAATTAATTTCAATCTCAAGAATTTAAATTACTTCCCAATTTGGTCACAGTGACAATTCAAATTCTTACCATAGAACTTCAAACAAAACACTCGAAACTTTTTCAAACTTTTGCAAAAAGTTTCGAGAAAGTTAACAAACTCTTTGAAAATGTAATCTCTCATTTTACTATTGAATTTAGATTTAAATTGTTATGAATATTATTTTTTTTTCTTCTTCTATTTACTTAATTGTTGTCTAACTTGTTCTATTCTGATTTAATTACTGGTAGTATCACTGTTAATTACTTGAAGGAGGAGTTAGAGTGGGAGTTGGAGGTGGAATACTAATTAAGACAACAAACTATAAAGCTAATTGAATTAATTTTCAACAAAATTTAAATTGTTTCGGTGAAAATGAACTTCATGAACTTGAAAACATTATGACAATAATAATAATACAAATACTATTACATGAATGTGTACAATTAAAAGGACGTAATTGTTTAATAGGAAGAGAGAGAGAGAAAAAAAAATCTCTATTATCATTTCAATTAGCTCAACACTGATATTACCTGTTGCTTACAAATAACAATTAATGTTTATTATTATTACATTTACATGACTAATTAACCTTTTTTTTGCCAGGTAAAAGCACAGTTGACAAAAGAGGTTGACAAAAAAATGTCTTAATGTTTTCAACTATTCAATTGAAATAATTTCATTCATATAAAGATGAAGATATTATATCAATGATAAGAAACAACAACAACAACTAAATTATAATAAATCATTGTCTCACATGTACTAATTATCATGATAATCATTGGTTAATTAACCATTTTAAGATTTTCATTAGCTGTGAAACATGTGAGACACTTTTAACTGAAAAGGTATTGAGATAAAACTTGTCCACTCCTTATCCATCAGCTGAGTGTTACTTTGGTGGTTGCCTGAGGCGATTATTAACTATTCATATAAACATCTAATGGATGACAAGGAGGAAGAAGAAAAAGAAGATGCTAATGCTGATGATGATGATGATGAAAGATGCAAAATGGATGAAAAAAGGCTATGGTCATGAATTTTAACTAATCTCCCTCCCAAGTTGTTATTATACAAAAAGAAAAGAAAAGAAAATCTCATCACCTTGTATAAGAAAGTTACAATTATTCATAAATATTATTGTATAGAAAATTCAATGATGAGGATAAAGATGAAGGAGATAAAGATTATGCAAATTAGCAAGATGATAAACAAGTGAAGATGATTGTTGTCGTTGCTGTAAATGCCTTCCAATGGGAAAGTAATATTTGCAATATGATGATGTTTTTGTCTTCAATCAATGAGGAAGATAATGATTTCGAGCAACTTTGCTCAACTTTTCTTACTAAATTATCATGAAATAATCTATTATCATTCCCTAATCCATGGTAACGCTTCCCTGATCTCACCTTGAACAAGAAACAAACCAATTGGTTGGTTGATTTTTGGTGACTTTCTTTCACCGTGTATTATAATGGTGATGATTTTTTTTTTCTGCTAATAGTTGACAGGGAAACAAAAATGTATCTGACAATTTAAACTGATCAACATAATGATAATTAAGATCCTTGATCCTTGTTATTGTAAATTTTACACCAAAAAACAAGAAAACAAAACCTTTAAGATAATCATGGGTCTATTAATATGCTGAGAGAAACTGAAAATTGCCACCAACTTTTTTTTTCCTCGCATCTTGACAATAATTTTTTCTTAATGAAGATGCAAATGATTATCAAGATGATGATCATGTTAATTAGTTACTTTTACTAATTGTTTATATCATTAAGATGACAATCAGAAGCAGTGTCATCATCAATTGTCATCTTCATTTGACATCCTTGTCTCTTCAGGTTCAGACGAGGATGATAATTAGGTTAACCAAAAGGTTTACATATAAACCAGGCAAATGATTTGTAAACATAGAAACCAGATTACGATTAAAATATGATGAAGATAATCATGATTGTGATGATGATGATGATTGAATAAGGGGAGGAGTTTGATCATTTCTCTCTCATTTTTGTCTTTCTGTGGTCAGCTGATAATTGGGATGATGATGATAATGAGACCGCCCTTTATAAGAGATGAGGTTACCTGGGAAAAGTGGACATAACCAATGAAGATGAAGATGAAGATGAAGATGACAATAATGATGATGATGATGATGATAACGATGATGGTGATGATGATTAACAAAATAATTTGCAAAAAGCATTTGCAATTAGCTTATATAGCAAACAAATGAGTTTAATCATGGAAACTAATTAATCCATGTTGATTATAATCCTACTCTTAATTATATTGTACCTTTTTTTTATTATCCTCGGATGATCAATGATTAAAACAATTTACAAATTAAAGATTAGTTTTGCTTTTCTATTAATAGATAATGATAATTAAATTATCATTGATATCATTTAGTTGAGTAGCAAATGTTGGCTTCATGTGAATGTTTTAAATTGTTATTGTCTAAATTGTTGTTGTTGTTAATTTGATTGTTGAACTGGTTGACATTGAGACAGAATAGTCTCTCATGAGAAAAGGTTGATGATGATGATGATGACAAAATGGTAGCATAATTGGTTCCAAGATTATTCACCTTGATAATTATAGTTCGATTTATTTTCTCGACAATTTAATCTTGCCTCGAGCAATTTTTTCCTCTTTCAAATGCTAATAACATTAAACTGATACTTCACATGATGAATTTGATATCATTCAACTTGTGCTTCATGTATTCAGGGTGAAAATTATTATGATCTTTGATCTAGTGGCTTTGGATAAGTTCCCTCGGGTCATGTCAAGGTTTGGATAAGTGATGATGATAAATTTGATTATAGGAAATCAATCCGGATGGAAAAAGGTGTGTTCGAACAAAAAGTTTTTCTCTATTCGAACCAATTGGTAAATTGTGACTTATTTCATAATATTAGAAGAGAAATTGTCCCAAATATCGCGATTAATGTTAATCCACGATGATTATCAATCAGAATCGACGATGTATTCGATGAACTTTCGACATGATGGTATTAGCATATTATTTTCGTTATACTTGGAATGTTTATTTTTCGTTTCACTTTAATTCAAATTCTCGTTCTTTAACTATTATTATGCATCTCAGAACGATATCTCATCCACTCAAATGTTAACTTTACATTAAGAATTATTTATCTAGTGAAAGGATTGATAACAAGCTCTTATTGGTTATCCAATCAGTTTCGATTGCGATTCTAGGAAATGGGTAAGTGTCTTATTGAACTGAATCAACTGGCCAATCAAACAATAGAAATAGTCTCATTTGTATTATTTGTATTTATTAAATTAGGCTCTGATGGTTATAACAATATTCAATGTTTCAACAGAATCAATTGTTTACCAGTATATTTTCATGATCACCATGGATAAGAACCGTTTCATTTAGATTGATACAAGTGATGAATTGGTTTTTTTTTCTTGGGCAAATCTCTATGATTAGTGAAAATGAGGATTGATTAAGTTTTTATGGATTAAAAAAGAGGAAATTAAATTGAGAGTGTTAATGTTGACATATTGGTGATGCCACACTTTTCATCGTGTGAATGAAAGTGAAAGGGCAAAGGGTGAGGGTTAAGGGTGTGTGTCTGCAGAGAGAGAGAGAGAAAGAGAGGTTAAAGCATGAAAGGCTAATAAATAATAAATTGAATTGAATGTATGGGGTGGAAAGGGAGAAATTCTGTCAAGTGGAAAATCGTATTTTCTTTCTGGAAAATGCATCAATATCAAATTAGCGATAAAAAGAAATAAACTCCATGGGATCATGGTGAATATGAGATAATATTACATGGTGATGATGATGATATATCTTGGAGAGAGGATGAGAAATACTTGAAGGCGTGGTGATGATCAGAGTAAAGGAAAGATGAAGTTGAAGTTGAAGGAGGAGAAGGTTAAAAAAAAGGAGGTGGAGAGATTGAGGGTGGAAATAAACTAAGAGGGTGATGAGGAAGGATTATAGTGAATTCGAATTGATATTAAATTAAAGTAACACTTGGAGGTTTCAGGTTTGTAATTTAAATGTAAAATAGCGATGATGCTGAAAGAGTATCATAAGGATGAGAAAGTGAACAAGTAAGAAGAGACTGAGATGAGGAAAGGATGAGAAGATGATGGAAACAGTTGAAACGTATCATTATAATTTGGGTGTTATTAAATAACAGGAATAAACATCGAGCTGGAGAAAAGAGATATTTTCATGATATTATTGAATTTGAAAGAATTTCAGAATTTATCAAGAAAAAAATTGGACTTTTTTCTGTATTTTCCAACTTTTTCAAGGTCAAGTGATAATTCTAGTGATGGTCAAGTATTTCATCTCATTTTTTTTCTTTTTCATTCTTTCATTGATTATTTTCTTTCTTATTCTCATCCGAAACTCATTGGACGATTTTCTTTCCGCGTTTGATTGACCCTTAAGTTCATCACTAATAAGAACTAATTTCTAATTCAATGAGTCGAAAAATTTACTTTACTCAATGTCTAATATTTTACTTGACCATAAACGGTCAGTAAATTATTGATAAGTTCTAGAACTTGTATCACTCATGAGTTGATCGAATTTTTTTTGTTCTATATTCGATTTTGTTTCCTTTTCGAATAATTTTTTTCTCTCTTTCTTTTCGTTCTCTCTGTTGGATATCGAACCTGATAGAAATCAGTTGTTAGGTCAAGCTGAAAGATGGTCAATTATTGATAAGCTGACCAAAGAGCAACCAATCAATTATCAACTGACCACAACTGATGAAAATGATCAACAATTAAGATAAGATAAACACTTAACACTTAGCCAGTGGTTTAAATGGTCAGTTAATGGATAACTGGTCAAGTGATAATTGAGAACTCGATAAGTTGGAAAACTTTTTGATAAGTTTACACGATTTACTTTTAATTGTGATTGTAATTGATTGCAAATAAATTAAGACAATTTTGATTGTTGAAGCAAAAGATTAATTTTTTTTTGTGTCAATTTTTAATTTATCAAATTGTTTTGTTTACCTATTATCATTTTTTTTGTTATTTATTTAATTAGTTAGTTGTAATTGTTACTGTAATTAATTAATTGATGATTGTGATTTTATAATTGATTAAGATTACAGATTCCAAGTTAATTTTTTGGTTGAGATTCATGATTGTTTTGTTAAACACACACAAATACAAGGGAAGGGGAAAAGGAGACACAATTAGTTAATTGTGAATCTGAAACATTGATTGTTGATTGTGAACAATTATGATGAGAAGAAAAAAAAAGTTCGCAAAGGGAAAGAAAAAGGAAACATGATGATGATGGAAATGATGATGATGATGATGATGAGAGAGAAGACAAAGTATAAGAGAGAGAGAGAAGGAAAAAGTTCGATGGATTAATTAGTTAATTAATTGAGAGATTGGATTAATAATTGGATTGGGGTCCGGGTGTTGATTGTTGATTTGCAAGGGTCGCCTCGGATTGACTATTTTCTGAATCACTGGCTGAACCTTTTTTACCTTCAGCGCCGGTGTGGGTCTTAACGTGCTTGGAGAGATGATCTGATCTCATGAAGCGTTTTTGACACACATGACACTGGAATCGTTTCTCACCGGTGTGGGTTCGTAGGTGTCGTTGAAGCTCATCGGAACGTGTGAATCTTTTACCACAGAAAAGCCAATTACAGACGAAAGGACGTTCACCGGTGTGCCAACGAAGGTGAGCCTTAAGGTGGGAGGTTTTACCATAGACTTTACCACAGCCTGGGATGTGACAGTTATGGGTTAGCTTTTTCTTTGCGTGTATCCCGGCGGGTCCGAGTCTCTCGGTTTCCTGACAATTGGGACAATCACATGTTGCCCGTCCGGTGTAACGGCGAGTTGATCGTGGTGATGGCACTTGGGACAAGGTGGGTTGGGAAAGGGTGAAAGGTGAAACTGCTGCTGCAGCGGCTGCGGCTGCTGATGAGGCTGAAACTGTTGAAGGTGGTAACATATTTTTATAAGTATCTGGTAAAAGATGTTGTCCTGATGAAAGTAAATGTGCAGCCGAGGAACTTGTTGCTGCCGCTGAGGCAGCAGCGGCAACATTGGCAGCTGATGCTGTTAGTGCGTTAAGAGTTGCTGTTCCTAATCCATAATCGGGAGCTGAGCTTCCATAGTTTGATGATCCTAAAGAGGCTGCAGCTGAGTGTAAAGAGCTAGTATCGCAAAGCCAAGGATTAGCTGAAGCTGCAGAAGCCGCTGAGTGAACATCCCAACAAGAGGTTGGGTAAGAGAGATGATTAACTTCAGCTTTAATTGAGGGTACATGAGATGGATGATTCATATTAAATGACCATCCATAGGGGTCACTTGAGACACGTGAATACATTGACCCAAGATGGGCTGCTTGAGATGCTTCCGCTGCTCCGTGCATATTGGCGGTTGTTAAAAAGCTTCCTTGATTATCACCACTAACGGAAGTTGACACTGAGGTAACTACCGGTGAGCCGGGGTAAAAAAGTGAATCACTAACAGCATAAGGTGAGCTCACTGAGCCACTGATTAGTCCACTGCCGCCGATTGAATTTGATACAGAAGATGATGAGCTGGTTGATCCAGTTGATGAACCGTTTGTTGTATTATTATTGGTACTATTGGAAGTTGAATTATTAACAGAGGGAGAGGTCACTCCAAGGGAGCCACAAGGTGATGAGGAGACCGACGATGGACGCTGATGATAACCTGAGCCAAGTACAGATGAGGTTGGAGGTGGTGGTGTTGGATGTTGAGGGTGATGATGTGAATGGTGGTTATTTAAATGATGAGGATGCTGTTGGTGTTGATGGTGTTGCTGTTGAAGATGTTGTTGTTGATGGTGAGATAGTTGATGTTGGTGTTGTTGTTGTTGTTGTTGTTGTTGGTGGTGGTGGTGGTGATGATTTGACGTTGAATGATGTGCATGTGAATGGTGAAGTTGTGGTGATGGAGCTGAGAGGGAAGGAGAAGAGTAGGTTGGAGATAATGGTGAACAATTAGTTAATTCTGTTAAAGTTGATTTAAGTTGAGATGAAGGTGTTAATCGAGTTGAATCAACATGATAACACTTTGTCTCTGGATTAGAATCACTTTTTATTTTATTGGCTATAATTAAATAATTATCATTACCTGAAGATGATGATGAAGAATTATTTGAATTACTATTACTATTTGATGAACTGTTTGAATTGTTATTACTATTTGTTGAATTGTTACCGTTGTGATTGTTACTGTTGTTGTTGTTGTTGTTGTTACTCGAGTTGTTGTTACTGGTGTTGGTGGTGGCGGTGTTGTTACTGTTGACGATGGTTCCACCTCCTACTCCGTTTGAACTCCCGTTGATTTCTGATAAGCCGCTTGGGGAACTGGTTGATGAGAGAGTGGCTGATTTTTTCCAAGGGTAGAAACCTTTGCCCACTGCAGCATCGGCCAGAGGTGGGGGTGTCTTATGGCTCAGTTTCTCACATTGGGCATTTAACAGGGCCAAGTGGTGATTCTGGATAAGGTTCAAAGAAAGAGAGAAAGAAAGAGAAGATAATCATTAGATAGGTGGCTCTCTAAGGGTCAAGGTAAGAGGTTGGACTTGTGATGGTGAGGGAAAATCTCTCTCTCTCTCTCTCTCTCTCTCTCTCTCTCTCTCTCTCTCTCTCTCTCTTAGTGATAAGAAAGAGAAGACAAAAAAACTCTCCTAACTTTTTTGTTCACTTGGACCCGAAAGGAAAAAAAATCTTGACCAAAAAAAGTGACCTATAAGCCCAAACTTTTAGATGTCAAGGTTTTGCTATTTATTTATTGAAAAGTTTCCACATTCGAATCGAGAATTGGACAAAAAATTAACTTGGACTCGAAAAAAAAAACAATTAAGTTTATCGAATATTAGAACGAAAAACTAACAAGAGATGGCGCTTCAATTTCTTTCTTTTTTTCTTCTAAATGTTTACACAATTAACTTTTTCAACGATCATTAATTGTCTATGATTAGAATTGATTGTGATAAAATTGGAAATTTATCATTATTAAGGATAATTTGATTTGATTTAAGAAGAGAATAGAAAAAAAAGTAAATTGTTTTCTATTATTTGTGGACAATTGTTGTTGACATTTTGTGAGAAATGAAAGTAATCATAATTTGATTTTACGGCGAATTAAATTAATTGTGAATAAATCATTTGCCTGGATAATAATTAACCATGAAATGTATGATTTAATCTATTATTATGATTAGTTAATTGTTAAGAAACCATATCGGATTAGTTGGATAACTTTTTCTTTTTCTGGTTTCTTTTTGTGCCAAATTTTCACGGTTTAATTTGATAACTGAATTTATCTCAATGTTGTTATTCAATTGTGATTAAGTGTAACAATTTAATTGTATGTGTCTGTAAATGATTGCAAATCATCATTATGTAAATTAATTGAAGAGAGCGTGAGACAAATACATTGACCAGTCCAGTGAATGTAAATATAAACAATAATTGGACAGAAATTGTTACAAGTCAATAGGCACTCGTTGGTCACTTGAAACATTTTGTCCAATTGGTCAAGCATTGGGAGAAAAAGTCAAGATGATGTATCAGAGACTAAAAGGATTGTGATTAAGTTAATGATAATCATTTAATACTAATCATGAATTAAACCTCAAGACAATTGAAATAGTGGAAATACTGATATAAGATGAAATCGAAATCTCTTCCAAGATCACTTTAGGCTCTTTTTTCATGATAACTGACCTGAGGTCATTTTCTTTGATTATCTTCATCATTATCCTGATTCTCTTAGCAAATAATTCACAAAGTAACATGGCGGATGATGGAGAGAGAGAGAGAAGATAAAAGAGGAGAACATGTATAAATGTATCAAGTTAAGGTGACAGGTTAAAACGGCTTAAGAAGATAAAGAAGATTTTGTTATGAAAGAAAGAGTGAAAGATGAGGAAGATGAAAAGATGATTTTCTTTCATCTTCCTCTTTCTCTTGACAGTCTTTCTACCCCATAGAGGGTTAACTACAACACGAAACATACACTATCCTCATCTACCTTGTCACTCCTATGTAAAGATTTACCTTAACCCTCACAAATGAACAAATATTATCAAAAGGTAAAAGTGTTGGTCAAACATTAATTCCTATGGTCAATCCTCTCTTTCTCTCTCTCTTCTCATTATCATCTTTTCATCCTTTTATCTTCTTTCTTTTCTTTCTAATTGGTTCCACTATTATGAATGACTTTCATCTTACAACTTTTAGTATTTTTCTTTTCGTTGCTCTTTTTCATCTTCTTGCTCTTCCTCATCCTCATCATCTTCCGAAAAAGAGACAAAACTCATTGTTAAATTTTCCTCGTTTATTTACCTGAGGAATAAGATGAAGAAAAAACTTCACTTTCTCTCTCATTATCTTAATCATATTTTGTTTTTTTTTCAACTTCTTATATCAACTGACCATTCGGACACCATTCAAATCAACTCAGTGTGACGTTAATCACCTTAAAAATTAAGACCGATAATCTTATCCATCGATAACGATAAACAATCAAGCAGGTAACACAATTGTGATCAATTATTGATTAAAATTTCTAGATCAAGGTAAATAAATGAGCATCGACAGTGAGATAATGGTTATGACTATGAGAGAGTGAGAGTGAGAGTGAGGGAGAGAGGGTGTAAAGTGGGTGGTTTTTATGAGGTTGTCTAATCAACGCCCAAAAAACTCCCCACTCTCCACCTTTCCACCTCCTCATCCTCATCTTCCCTTTGGTAAAGGTAAATATTTGAACGTGTAAACATTGATACTGATAAAATTGTTCCAATAGTTAGATAAACTTGATTCAGATTCAATATATAAATCAATATATAATTTTCAAGAATCTCATGTTACTTTCATCATGAATTTATATGAATCCAGTAAATCATTACATCTGAGTTGATTCCCAATGAATTCTGGTCCTATAATAGATGATGATGCTTTTATTATCATCCTGGTTATAGGATCATTTTTATCTTCATCATTATCTTTCATCATCATCCTCATCATTCAGAACTTTATCAAAAATCAGTGAATTCCAATTGATTTTCTTTTTCTTCATTATTATTACTAATTAAACTCTTTTTTTATGAAACGTAATTTTTTTTTATCTTTTATCAATTGAATTACAATTAACTTGAGAATATTGTTTACAATTAATCATTAACCCAATTAATGGGAACAATATTAATCATGTTCAAAGAAAATCAATGTTAATACCTTGAAGGGAAATATTGAAAATCAGATAATAAAGATTGATAATTGATCATTCTGATTAGTTGATGGTTTGTGATTTTGAAACAGTTTGAAAAGTTTAGTTTGTTGTTGTTGATAATCTGATAATGATCACAATTAACTTGATTGTTTTGTAGTGACTTTGAGTCGAAAGTGAAAGTTTTTTTCTTCTTCTTTCTCTTTCTTCAATAAACCGACAAAAACAAGACTCGAACAGAGACTCGGACAAGGTTAAGGTGGAGACAGAATCAAATTAACTGTGAACGATTAGGACTTTTTGACTATTGTAATATACCAGACAGAGAGAGAGAGAGAGAGAGAGAGAGAGAGAGAGAGAGAGAGAGAGAGAGAGAGAGAGACGTAAACACAGGGAGTGGACACAAGTAAAGGGTCAAGAACATGAAAAACTTGTAACTTATTGATAACAAGTGATACATTTTGTTAATGAGTTTTCAAAGTCTCGCGTTGATGAGTTTCACCAGACACGGCAATTGCTGACCAGTGGCTATTTCAGATTATAAATTTCTATTTTTTCAACAAAATTTTGACACTTTACCTGCTTGTCTACCTTTTGTTTTGACCATTACCTGTTGTAACTATTAATAGATTTGCTCATGTTAAAAGTTAAAATTGAATCTCTATTGTTATCCATTGATTCAACCATGAACTAGATTCCTGGGGAGATGATGATGATGATGATGATTATATCTTTTAACTCATCGTCATCATTAACGATATTGAAAAAATAACAATAGACGAAAGATGATAATGAGATGAAAGATGTTGTAAAAAAAATACTTCGAACTTAAAAATGCTTAAAACTTTTCTTTCCTCGAAAAAGAAACTTTATAAAAAATATATTTAGATAATTAGAACTTTCTAGTGAGTTAATTGTGACGATATTTTTACACCGAAAGATTCTGAACTTTTCAAAGGCAAAGAGAAAGAGAACTCGAAATTGTTCAATTCGAAAATTCGAAACTATATATGCTCGACATTCGAAATTCTTTCCAACTCGGATTCTATTATTATTCTGAGTTTACTGAAGCTTATGGTTATTATTATGATATTTTTTTCTTCTTCCATGTTATCAAGTTTCCAATTAAAGTAACTCTTACACTCGATACTGTGTAACTATTATTATGTTATAATATTTACTCTTGTTGTTATTTTATCGATCCACTTATTTTGTTATCTCTCTGTCTCCCTCTCTTTCTATAGAGCAAGTATAGGAAGTGGATCATCAGATGAGTTGAAAGGATGAGGATGATGATGGATCTAGATTCTAGCATCTTATGTCTTATCTTCTTGTACATCTCATCCTATTTGTTGTATTTTCTTGGAATCTCAACCAAGGGATAAAAATGATACCCACACTCAATATTAATCTTATATTCACTTTCCCACCTTCCACCTCCTCCTCCTCCACCTCTTTTCCCACCTCCTCTTCATCTTCATCTTCATCTTCATCTTCCTCTCTCTCTTCATTTCTCTGTATTTTTCTGTACTTCAACTCATGAATCAAATTCAATTGAATGTAACCTTTCAAATCAATAATTGAATCTAATGGGAAACGCGAAAAGTTTCAATTGATCATCAATTACCCAATTGATTAGCGTATCTTCAACAATTAATTAATCAATTTTCCTCTTTGACACAAATTTGATTGAAACTCATGAAAAATGATGATGATAATTCTGATACTTTTTGACTAATTATCTAACAACAGGAAACAACAATTAAAAACTTTTCTAAATGATTAATAATGTTGCCAAATTGGAAACAAATATTTAACTATTGGAATGCAATTAGTTAACTTGAAAAATGATCAATTCTCAATATGATTAATAAATTGTTACAATTGCAATGAAACTTTAATTGTTGTTAACCAGCAAAAAACGATGGAATTTGTTTTTCCAGCTTAACAAGCAAGGGAACTACAATCAACATCTTAATTTCACAAAAACAAATCCAATGATGTTTTCGTGATACAAAGACAGGTAGATGATGAGGATGAAGATGAGGATGAAAAAGTGTAACACATTGATGATAATAATAAGAATGGTGATAATGATGATGATGATGATGAAGATATACTAAGAAGAAAAGAGAAACGCAAAGATGAAGACATTTTCCTCATCCATCATTGAGTCTGTATTGAGATCTATTTTTACAGTTGCATGAGATGAAGATGATGCCAATGATGAAGATGAAGATATATTGATGATTCTTGGAGCGTATGATTAGGAAGATACCTTGTTGTTTGCTTTCTACCATCATCATCATCATCATCCTCATCCTCATCTTCACATGCTATAAACATGAAGCATAAATTGTTGATAAAGAAAGTGAGTTAAATTAATTTGCTGTGATAACAAAAATTACCCATTAAAAATCAATGTATCTCTGTCATGATGGAAACTGCATGATATCAAAAGATGAGGATGATGAGGATGAAAATTAGGAGGACAATGAGATCTGAGAGCGATGCCAATGACAGCAATTGATGACAATCATATGGGCATCAATATGATTTTCACCTTAATCACAATCGTAATTTGAAAACTTTTTTTTCGCGGACAAAAAAAAATCACCAAATTAAACCAACCATAAAAAACTTTGTTTGCAAATAATGATCAGTTGATTGTATCATTATAATCATTTGATTGTGCTATTGGCATATATTTATATATCATTATCATTAATTATTATCAATATTATCATTGATAATAACAAAATGTGATATATTATGAAAAAAAAATAATAATAACAAACATTTTGATAACTAATCATTAACTTGAATCATTTAATGATAATAATAACACAATATCAATATGATTAAATTGATTTTTTTTCATATATTTACCGTTAAAAATAACAGTCCAACAATCAACTGAATGTGCAACAATCAATAATCAATAAATGTTGTGTATTTTTGTCTATCTTTTCATTGAACAATCAATTTCATCAATTGATTAACTCTGGTAATAGGTGATTACATATATTGGTTAGATTAATCAATTGTCACTTATTTAACTACAATTTTCAATTTAATTATAAACTAATGAACATTTGGTTTTACAGGTAAATGCGTGAGTCGAAATCATTATAATAATAGTTAATTCGTGATCTATTGTTGTACCGTAATTGTGGTTTAATCGGATCGGCGTTTTTTTTTATATTTCAAATTCGGGGGTAAAAATGGCCTAAAGGCAGATCGAGATAAACTCGTAATATTATTGATAAGAATCAATCAATCAAAAAGAAAAGAGTGTGATTCTTATTTATTGCTGTTCACTACAATTAACTTAAATTGTTGCTAATCAACGGTGAAAATTACAAAATTTTCAAAAATTGATTTGGATGCGAATTTTAAAATTATTGATTTTCATGAGATGAAAATTATTGGAAGGATGAAAAGCATTTGCTTTAATACAATCAGTATCCGGAACGATTGTCATCCTCATCATCATCTTCATCTTCATCTTTAGAACTCAGAATCAAGTAAATGGTAAATATTATTATATATGAAGGCCAATAAATCTTAGTGAATGAAATGATAATAAGAAATAATAATAACCTTGCAAGAGAGAGAGAGAGAGAGAGAGAGAGAGAGAGACGATGATGATGATGATGAAAAGAAGAGAGAAATAAAGTTCTCTCTTATATTTTTATTCTATTCTATTATGAATAATATGAGAATGGGGCGGTTCCAGGGTAGCATTCACAATATCAAAGTAAAAACAGGAAACTGAAAAGATGATGATGATGATGAAGAGCAAGAAGAAAATGTGAACAGGAAATTTACAATTTTCTTTCCTTCTTCGAGGTTCATCCCACCGAAGTCCTTTTTTTGTTGTTGTATTTATCCTCACTCGTTACCGGTTCGACCTTCGTTCAATCGTCGATCAGAAAGAAAAAAGGTCGACATCGAGTTACCTCCTTTTGTATTTGTTTGCTGGACAAAAGTGTCTTTACCTTTAAGGCGGAAAACAAGGTTCCCTCCCCAAGTGCAAACGCAATATAAACACAATTAGACAGCATTCGCACTGCCCACTGTCCTCGACTCACACCTTTACCTAATTCAAGAACTTAATCGTTTCCCTTTTCCAGATTATCAATATTGTCTTTGGTTCTAATCAGAGACAATTTCATCCATCTATTTGTTACTCTTGATTGTTGGCTAAACAATTTAATGATAATAACCTTTATCATGATGCGATGGGAGCGTGTGGTTCAGGTAACTAACCACATGAAAGGATCAGCACAATATGTACAAGCTCATCAACAAAACACACACACACAATACAACGTGTTAACTTAACATAACCATAATAATAGCAAGATGAAGATGAGGATGATAAAAAAAAAAACGTTCAATTTTTAACGCGTTTTTTGCTTTCGCATTGGTTTTACAAGGAAAAGGTAACGTTTTTTTTCAAGCATCAAAAGAAACTGGGAAAAGGCTCATTTCGATTCTTTAGTTAGAACTAATAATAAAACATAATGATGATGATGAAGATGAAGATGAGAGGATGATAATAATAATAATGATAAAAGAGCATTGTAAAGTCTAAAGAAAGGTGGCCTGGTGGTGGAAGAGAAAAAAGAACAAAAGATGATGAAAAAGAGAGAAATTTTTTCTTTCTCCATCTTCATCAAATCGCAGATACGATTCAATAGAAATGAGAGAGAGAGAAAGAGAGAAGCAAGGAAATCGACCTCGTATACTCTTAGCACCGCGGGATGTGATCTATTTGAATATAGCGCCTAGTAGACTTTTACAGCTTGCACATAAAACTTTGGCACGATCATCATTTTCATCTTCATCCTCATCATCATTATCATCATTCTGGTTTGCAACTCGTTTCCGACACAAAAAAAGCAAAGGTTAAATGATGTACATTTTTCATCATCAGCAACATGAGAAAGATGATAATGAGGCCTTTAGCGAACTTTTTTCTTCTTTTTCTCCCTCGAACTTTTATCTCTCTTTTTCTCTATAAATTTATGTCTACAATCTCAGCGGGCGAGAGAGAGAGAGAGAGAGAGAGAGAGAGAGAGAGAGACTCACAATGTTCTAAGTTGTTACCTGTGTAAATTACGAATGAAAACATTTTTTATTCTTCTACTAAGTAGAAAATTTTCCAGTTATTTAAGTTGCAATCCTTTTATCGTTCACTTATCATCCTTATCATCATTATCTTCACCATTTATACTTGATAAATTGGCTCTTTAATTCATAATAGAAATATATCTTTTCCTTGAAGAAGGAGTAAAAAATTTTCTCTTCCCCATCATCATCATAAACGTTTTCCAAAGATGCTAACGTCCTGTCAATAATGAGATACCTTCACAATATTGATTGATGCCAATGATTAAGGTTCTCCTTAAATGAGGAAACAATTTACTAATTGCAATTAGATTACTACAACCTCATAGGATTAATTTCATGAAACCTGATTAAGTGATAAAAGTTTTGTACATTGATAAAAAAATATCGTTACAATTGTCAATGTAAATATTTACATTGACAATTGTAACATAACAACAACAATTATGTCAACTAGATGAGAGTTGATAATAAGTGAGATGATGACAATCAATTGGAGAGGAAAATGATTTCCAGTTGATTGTTAATTGTGTAAAATGAGGCTGCAAAATCAATTTGAGACCTTTAATTGGATTTGATTGTTCACCTTGTGCTAATAATGAGTAATAAAAATTCAAATGAATTGAAAGAAATGTAAATGGTCAGTGAAAAGAGACACGAAATGGTCAACATACTAATACAAATTTCTAATGAATAATAAGTAAGTAAAACTGAATGGAACAAGAAAAAAAAAGGAAACGATTATAATGGTTGGTGTACAAAAGTTAAGAGTAGTTAACGGCTTGTTATTTGGTTAGCGACTTGTATGTGTACATTAGCACTTTGGCTCGACAGTTGAGATTAACATTGATCTTGGGCTTAAGTATTAGCGATTGTGCTAAATGAGCAAGAGCGTAAATTGGTTAATGTATGGAAATCACAATGGACCCTGAATTTCAATTGTGAATATTGGATTTTTTTCTCTTCTCTCTTTCTCTTTTTATTTTCATTGAGACTTTAACCCGCAACAACATCAACATCTAACAACGATAATATAACAATATAACAACAAGAAGAGCAAATAATGTATGATGATGAAGATGAAGATGGAAAAAAAAGGAAGAGAAAATGTTATTCATTTGGAAATTTTCTCTGGTATTGTTGAGTTTCTATTCTTTTACCTTTGTTGTTATTCTGTGTGTTTGTTGATGATGACGAAGATGATGAATATGATGATGGAAGAGGAAGGAGGAGGAGGAGGAGATGGGGAGGGTGGAAGGTTGACCCTTTGGAACTGCCCCATGCCGCCCTCTTTTGAGGCATAAACATTAAGTTGATTTTTCTTTTTTTTCGAAGAATCAATTTTTTTTCTTTCTTTCCTCTGTCTTTTTCTCTGTCTTTTGTTACCTCGAAGAGAGAGAGAGAGAGAGAGAGAAATGTATTGGGACGATGAAAAAGTAGATGGGAGTTTTTGCGGGAAGGTGGGTCAGGGTGGAGAGTGGGGAGGGAAGAGGTGGATTGAAGATATTGTTATCAATATGTATACATAATATACTATGTATTATGACCAAAGGTAAGGGAGGGAAAAGGTAAATAATAGTGGACAGAAGTAATAACAACAATGATAACAACGATTCTCAAAGTATTATCATCAAACATTCACGGAACATTTAACTATCTAAAAGATGATGATGATGATGATGATGAGGAAGAGGAAAAGAAATGAAGATAACCAAATGACCACAATGTCAAAGTAAAATTTCAAACATGATGATGATTCTTAGGCTCAGTGGGGATTCAATTCTTTGAAAAGGTAAACAGTAAGTCTCGAGCCGAATAGCAAGAAAGAGGAGCAGAGAAAAAAAAAGAAAGTGAGAAATGATAACGATCGGTGATGATGATGATGATGAAGAAGAACATGAGAGAATGATGAAGGAGTGAAAGCAAAATGAAAGAAAAGAAAGACAATCTTCCTTTCTCTTCATTTGCTCTTTATGTATCAAAACAAAGCCAAAAAAATCAAAGTCAATGGTGCAAAGTTTTCAAATAAAGAAACTGGACATTGTCCATTCATCTAAACAGGACAAACATTTCCATGAATAGTTCAATGGATTCAATTTTCGAGTCATTGGCAGATTACTTGTTGTTACCATTGGTTAACAATCATTATCAACTGAGCTCTTTTTGACTTTTAAATGGACAGAGGTCAGTAAACAATATACATACAAGATATTTTCGAATTTTGGAAGAAAAAAAAATATAACAAATTCTCTTCTCTGTTTGCTCTTTTTTCCCCTTTCATCTTTCATCTTCCTTCCTCATCTATGTACTATTAAGAAAAGACTAACCTTTCAAATCCATTATTGAACATTGGATGACAATTAAATCTTTATGTATTACCTGTTGTACCCTGTTATTGTTATATGTGTCCTCATATTGTTACAGTTACACTAGACATCATGTTACCATTGGCCACAATTGTTATAACCCAAAGAGTGAGAGATAACAATTGTAATATTAATCACAATCAATCAGAGTATTAAGCTTAATATTCAAATTGAATCTCAATAAGATTTTAATAATAATAATAATGATAATAATATTAATCGGCTTCAACCCTATTCGCTCATAATAATAATAATAATCATCATCATCGTTTTCATCTTCATCTTTGATGATCATCAGCATCATGTTCAGAGGGTGAGGTGTTAATCTCATCTCCTCCCTCTTCCCTTTACCACGACACAAGGATTTAACACACAATGGATTTAATCATAATACTAATCGCAATAAATAAAAACTTATGTTTCAAATTGTCACCAAACGTATTAACGTACTTTTGTATATTCGTTAATCTGTCCAACATTTACCTCCATTGTAACATCTATGGATTCAATATATTGATCTCTCTCTCTCTCTCTCTCTCTCTCTCTCTCTCTCTCTCTCTCTCATTCTCTATGTGAATAAACTGATTTCCTTTTATTTTTCTTTCTCTATGCTAATATTATATTCACTTTTATATCCAATACGATCGGACATTGGATAATGGTCACAATGATAATGTTATTTTGTTGCAACCAAATGTACAACAATTTAATCTCTCAATCTCTTACCAATAACAATTGATTGAAATCATGAAAAGTGAAAAGATTAACACTCACTGGTAACAATTAAACTAATTATTTCCATTGGAAAATGGCAAATATTAAACATCAATTGTTAATCCACAGGAAGAGTAATTTAAATGTATATTTGCAAATTGATTTCCATAGTTTTCTTCATCTCTTTTGTTCAATCTATTCAATCAGCATCTTCTTCTTTACCTGGTTGACCATTGGTCATTTTCACTCGGGTTAATTTTGTAAACACAATAGTTAATAGAAATTGATTTTTTGTATTAATGGTGAAAAAATATTCATATTAATGGATAATCAGTTTGATACTTTAAGAGTTTGATTCGGGCTTAATTGTGGATCTTTTTTATTTCAGTGTCTTCTCAATTGATTGTTTGATTGTTCATATTGAGTGTTTGTTGATCAAATAAACAATTGATCAACTTTTTGAATGTTCATTTTTACTTTGAACACTTTGACCTAAGGTCAAACAGAAGGTGATAAAAAAAAAGTCTATGATAAAGTGAAACGTAATGAAATAAATGGGAAGGTCCAATTGTAATAATTTAAATTGATTGTAATCATAATGTAAACATTTAACCATTGGGATGTTTTGGTGTGGCAACAATACTTTTTACACAAGACTGTACATCTAAGTTGAAGGAGAAAAAAAAATCTCTCAATTGAAAAGGTAAGAGAGTAAAAGTTTCCATTTGATAATTGATTGATTATCAACGATTATTATTATCACCATTCATTGGGAAGTAAAGTCATTTATAGTTACTATTAATCATGGAAATAGATGAGGATCAATGGGACAAATCAAGTTGAAAGGGCAAGTTGAGAGAGAGAGAGAGAGAAGATGAAGATGAAGATGAGGATGAAGATGAAAAGCATAGAGGTAAAAAAAGAAAACTTTTTCTTGTTTTTCTTTTCCAACTTTTCATCCTCATCTTTTTTCCGTCTATTTGGCAAGAGTTAACATTCGTATTGATGATGATGATCTTTATGATGATTCGAGGACAAGATGAGGATGAAAATTGTTAGAATTTTTTGTTCTTCAAATAACTTTCTCTCTCTCTCTCTCTCTCTCTCTCTCTCTCAGGAAACATGTCCATCAATGATGATGCTCCTCATCATCTTCATTGATTGTCAATTTTAATTGTGTTAACAACATTACATATCTGATCATTAGTGTTAATCATGTTTCCAAGTTAATCACAAATAATTAACTTAATGGTTTTGAAACATTTTCAAAAACTTGTCAAGTCAAAAAAAAAAGTAAAATAAAAGCAGAGAAACTAAATTTCAACAATCAAAATGTTATAATAATAATAAGATTCACTGTAAAGATGAGGATGATTATAATGATGATGATGATGATAATGAAGGATGATTATTGGGTGCGGCTATTTGTTTTCCTCTAAGTATATTTATCATGGTAAATAATTTAATGTTGACCATTAAAAGGTATATTAAAGTGTAATTTTGGGTTAACATTAACAGAAGCTAATTTAAAGGTAAATCCTAAATTAATCTTCATCTTCCCTGTTTTTTTTGTTAGAGTCAATCATTAATTCAGATCACAATCAATAATATTGATTAAAATTTAATCTCAATTTGAGTTACATTACATGAAACACCTTTGGGTGGCCTCTCATCATGAACATTATCATTATCATTGAGCATTTTGTATGTTTACATTGAATTTCAATTCGGTGTAATAAACTGAATTGAATTGTTGACCATAATGGTGATGAGGATGAGGATGATGGTCATCATAAGCTCACACCAGGAGTTGGTTTTGTATTGTAACTTGAAATCAATTTTCAATTGATACTTGATTGGTAAGTTCAATGTGATTTAATGGTGAGTGATTATTATTATATATATTGTATTTGATTATCATGGTTACCTTACAATGGTGGTTACAATTAAGGTTTAGTTTGTTATTATTACTTGTAATTACTACCTGTAATCATAACAATTAGAGGTTAGTATTGAGATGAAAGCTTTAAATTAAGATGGAAAAGCAAACTTGTTTTGTATTATATTTATATACTTGATTGTTGATTAAATTACAGAAAATACAACAATCTGTCAACAAGAATTTTAATCAAAGTTAATCAATGATAATTGAGATGAAACTGAAAAAAAACCTTCACAAAATTCAACCGATCAGGTAATTCAATTTCAAGCCAGAGGTTAAACCTTAAGGGTTTTCAGAGTAATACTAATGGTGATTATCATTTGTATCTTGATAATTATCATCAATGATGATGAGGAGAATCAGTTGAATTAACAAAAAAAGAGAGGTAAATCTAAAGAGGAAGTAGATAAAAATGAGAGGATGATGATGATGATGATGATGATGAAGGATTGGAAGCAGATGAAGATGGAGATGGAGATGAAGGTGAGAAAGACAAAGATATGTATAATTGGATAGAAGAAGATAAAGAAAAAAGGATGAAGATGAAGATGAAGATGAAGATGAGGAGATGAACGAGCATTTGGTAAGCTGTAACCTTGAGGCTTAATTCGTGATACAATTTACCTGTAATTATCTTAGCCCAAGGGTGTGGGCCAGAAATGAGCAAGAGAAAAGCAAAATATCACTAAGGATAAAATAATCAAAATCATTGTTTCATCTTCATCACAATAACATAACAATTGACACCTTAGAGTTAATATAATAATAATAATAGATTGTAGATGATAAATCCAATTGAGAATTGATTGGAAAAAGCAAAAGAAAAGATGATAAATGAATCTGAGTAACATCAAGGTTCATGATACATAATTAACTGATTAAAATGTTTACCTAATCAAAATGAATCAATCATTGACACATGAGATATTAGATGAAGACACACTTTACCCAATTATCGTATTGGATTATATTGTATTGTATTGTGGATAAACTGATGAAACTAAATAATCGGAATTGAATTTCAATTGTTGGGTGAAAACGAGTCAACATTGTCAACAATATGTTGATAATCATCACTCTTATCATCAAAATCATCATCATCATAATGATAATATCAATGTTTACCCAGCAGTTTAACTTATCCACCATTGTTATTGAGTATCAATGTTATCATTTGGGATGAATGAATTTATCAGTGATGGTTATCAAGATTATCTTACAATCTCAATGGTAACAAATACCCAAAAATGACAATAAACATCTCGTTTAGATGGAGATAAAAAAATCTACTATTCGATATCTTATCGAGCTAAACTAATATCGAGTTACCTTTGATATTAATCTTGAAACTTATTCTAAAATAAGTGATTACAGATATTAACCTTTTGTTGATTGAATCAACAAAGTCAACAATCAACAATCAACAAGCAACAATTGATACAAAAGTAATAAGTTACTCTAACCTTGTTAATCAAAAGTTGATAATAGTTATCATTTTTTTTGTTGTTGTTGTTGCTGATTGTTGATATGAAATAACAACAATCAACAAATGAAAAACGATAACGTGTCAAGGTGAGTTGATTATGAGCCTTGATGATGAAACAAAAATGTTTCAAAATACAAAATGATGAAGAAAAAAAAATTAAAATTATTACTATTGGTCAATTAGTTATGGTCACTTTGATGTAATTGCTGTTACCTGGATTTTGTTTTTGCTTTTTTGTTGGTTTGCAAACAATTTTTATCCAACTAATAAGTAATATTATCATTTAATAATAACAGGTTATTATTATTGATTATATTTTTTATCACTTTTATTGTTATCATGGTGATTATCATGGTGATTAACTTGATTGCATACCTGAGTTGATAGGAAAGTTATTGGTGAACATGAATCAATATCGAAACTGAACAAATCCTATATAAAAGAAAATTTTTTTTTCGTTCTCTTTCAGTTCTCTTCGATTTTCTATCAATTGTTCAATATTAAAGGTGAAATAATAATGATAATATGTAAATACGATCATTCCTGGTGGTAGATCATCTTAACAAAGGCTTTTAGCTTCCCATCGAAATCGTTGGCACTCAATTGGTGCTCGATTCTCAAATGTCTCATGTTACCTTTATCTTCATGATTACTATTGGAAAGGTAAATACATTGAAAGAGTAACCTGGATCTTCAAATATCATATAACATGTAATATGAAGCTTTCTGGTGGGGAGAGGGAGAATCGGAAGATAAGGTGAGAGAGAGAGAGAGAGAGAGAGAGAGAGAGAGAGAGATGTTTTTCATTTTCGCTTGCTCTTCTCAAATGATTATGATGAAAGATGAGATGATGATTAGTTTGTTTTGCTTTTCATCATCTTCATCTTCACCTTTTCTCATTGTTATCGATAAAATCATTAGCATATATCTTAGTTTACTATCAGTTAACGTGTTCAAAGTAATAACATAAACACAAGCGCGTGTTCATCAAAATTATGAACATTCAACTAGGTAACGTGTTGAAGTTTATCAATGATGATGATGAGGATGATGATGAGGAAGATGATGATTGGAACTGTTATCTACAACAAAAGGATGATAATAAATCTGTTTCTATGTTTTCATCATGATTCACATTCATTTTGCTTTAAGGGTGAATTATTTTTCATCACTTTTCATCTTCAGATGGAATCATTAAAAAGGTGAATTCATTAAAATCCCTAAATTGCTGTTAATTGTGCTCAAATTGTTTTACCTGTTACAATCTCTTCATTATCATCATCATCATCATCTCTCTCTCACTCTCTTATTCTTCCTTTTCTTCCGTAATTTTTTTCTTGCGAGATGTTGATTAACATAATGGGCACTCAATTGGTGCTAAGATAAAAACAACACTTGAACTGCACCCAAACATCAACATCAACATTATCTTCCCATCTTATCCTCATCTTCATCATCTTTTATCATCCTGATACCTCGCTCCCTCTTTCTCTCACTCTTTGTCATTCTCTCACGGTTTCATCATATTGAATTAAGAAAATCTTTTCACCATCGATGAGGAATCAATAATTTCATTTATATAATATGATAAATTATCATCTTACTTTTTGCTTACTTCTTGTTTATATCTTCTCATTATTGTTGCAATTAATCATTTAAATTGTGATTAATTTCATTTAATTAACTTAACTCATTTATCTATTAATACAATCAAACAAAAAAAAACAATTTCTTGGGTGTTCTAATTGATCAACAATTAATTATCACTTTTATTTATTATCTTACGTGTTTGCATATCAATCAAAAAGTTCAGATATTGATTGGAAATCAAATAATCAAAAGTTGATTGTCAATTGAATCAACTGAAACAAATCATCATCATTGACACTGATTATTACAATTTATCAGAAAAATAAGTAACTAATTATAATTACAAAGTATGATTTAGTTAACCGTTATAATTGGGTTGATTTAAATTCAGTGTTTCAAGTTGATCTAATTCAATTTTCATTCTAAATCAATCAACTAATCAAAATTACTTCAAACTTATTTAATTCTGATGATTGATCGATTTGATAAGTTGATTATGTAATTAACTAATCAACTGGTTTATATTTTATTATAACGAATCAAACATTAAATGGAAAAAGAGTTGAAAGTTTACAAATTTAGAAAAGAAAATGCAAATTCGTAAATTTAAAAAGTTCTAAAAGTAAAATTATCGATAATTCTGAATAATGTTCACACAAAGAGTAGGAAGCTGATGATGACAATAAAGATGATGATAAGTTCTCCTTGAAATCCCTCATCATCATCATCATCATCACCAGAAATTAACTGACAACAACTATGGGTATGGTTATGATACATTCCAAATTGGTTATGGATCAAAATCTCATCCTTATCTTCATCATCATTTGCTCTCTCTCTCTCTCACTAACTCACTCTCTCATTTGGTTTTCTTTATTTTCTTCATCTTAGTTTTCTTAGTTATGCCAAATCAACTTGACATGATCCGCATCAGAAACTTCAAGAAATCAACATCTTCCTCGGGAACGGCCTAAGTCACTTTCATGAGGAGGATGAAGATGATGAAGATGATGATGAAACAAACACATCACTAAATAATCATTAGGTACAAACACAAAGACAAGTGAAGTGAACACGCTATATGTTAGTTTGACGGCGAAAAAACTATTCTATTTGTTATTTTTTTCTTCTTTCTGTTCCAGTGCAATGATAACATGACAATCATATGGAAAACAGAGTCTCATGCATTTGGAATCAAATTTCATTTGTTTTAAGACAAATGTGAACATAAAGATAAACGTTATCGATTACAACCTCTGATAGTGATCATAATTGTGGTAGAAATTGATTGTTAATGAAATCAAAAGTCTCTTTTTTTTTGTTCAAATTGTTGATTTTTTTTTTATATTCTTTTCTTTTCATCAACGTTTTGTGGGTTTCGTTGCAACGAAATGAAGGTAAACACAAGAAGAGAAAGTTTTTTTTCTTCTTCTTTTATCTCCTTTTTGTTTTCTAATCTGTTCTAATGTTCAGAGTGTTGAGTTAGTGCGATGTCCTTGAGATGTTTTCAAACAATAATGATGATAATGGTAAGATGAAAAATGATTATGGATAAGCCCTGAAAGAATGGGAGATGATGAAGATAAGGGAAGATAATGATGATAATGGTTGAAAAAAAAGTAACAAAGTGCTAATGAAGGTAAAGGTAGTGAATGTTTTGGAATCAAGAACTTGGTTAATTAGAAAATGTTTTAATTTCTTTTTTTTTCTCGCAAATTTGATCAAGTTATTGCTTCACTAGGATGAGATGAAGATGAGGATGAGGATGAAGGCCTCTTCATCTCTCTCTCTCTTTCTCTCTCTTCATTAAACTTAATATTCTCTCTCCTTTTGTGAGCAAGTAAAACCTCGTAAAAAAGGAACCACAAAAAAGTTTACCAAAGAAAAACGAATCGTTAACAATAAGCTGCTTTCTTCTTGATAACTGATAGAAACCCGATCCAAGGTTAGGCCAGTTTTAGGTCACTT
This sequence comes from Panonychus citri, assembly GCF_014898815.1. NCBI lineage: Eukaryota > Metazoa > Arthropoda > Arachnida > Trombidiformes > Tetranychidae > Panonychus > Panonychus citri. Next base: position 666,859 of record NW_026515530.1, on the reverse strand, counting down.
TTCTGACTTTTTCTTTGGAAAACTGGACAAATCAAGATAATGAAGAAAAAGATGAGAAATAAACTCTATTGTCTCGGCTCATATTCACCACTGGTAAAAGTCAATCACATGGAGCAATAAGTAAACATGATAATACCTCAAGAGTAAAACAATAGCCCTTCAAGTATTGACACAAAAATCGTGCTTAATCCATTCGTTACGCACTCGAATATTAAAAAGAAAATCGTTCTCACAATAAACATGATAAGTTGTCAGATCAAAGGTAAACAATGTAAATCATTTCATTCAGAGATTCAGTTACCAAATAAACAGAGAGATACACTCAACCATCATCAATATCCTTGTGATAAATTGATTGTTGATTGGTAAACATAAAGAGGATAAAAACTATCAACATTCTGGGTGTGGATATTCATGGTTATCATTGATATTCAATCTGAACTTTTCTATTTACCTTATATGGACCATCTGAACCTTCCTGTTTGAAATCATCAAATTTCATCACTTCCGCCATAATATTAAAGTTGATACACTTTTAAATATTTATAAAGTTTAAATATAATTATGGATCCAATGGATTAATGAATTGATTTATAACTTTCCTTGTGAGATTACAATGTCATGAAAACACCGACATTTGTAGTTAATTTAATATTAAAAACAAAACAAGAAAAAGTTAAAGGTGTAACTTGATTAGTCCAAAAGATTAGCAAAGTTTTATCCAGAAACAAAAAGATTCAAATCAAAAAGTGATTAGCAAAAGATTAGCAAGATTAACACAATTGTTGTTGTTTTCTCGAAGGATTTGTAAATCCAGTGATAATTATTATCTTATCCTTGTATAATCACAATAATCAATGACACAATTTGAAAGTTAATTATCATAAAAACTAATCAATTGAAGTATTTTATATGTTGACTTGATATTAAGCTTGATGTTTCTGTTGTTAACTGGTGATGATAATCTTCATAGCCACTGGATAACAATCATCATCATCATCATCATTTTTTCCTTCATCTTTCTCTCTCTCTCTTTTCTCTTTCTTCTCTTTCTTTTTGTGCATTTTGCTTTCTATTTGCGCATTCTCACCTTTCTCTTTCTTTTTCTCTTTCTTTTGCTTACTTTTTATTATCATTTTGACTCAAGATGAGTGCATCTCCATTCAGGGTTACGCCTCATCCAAGAGCTAAATCCAGCCCACAAACGCCCTCCGGTCCACCTACTTTTTTGCCTTTCGTTTTTGTTGAAGAAATTGTTGTTATATAAATTGTTCAGAATACAGCCAATAACAGCAAACACACCCACTACCTCTGAACAATCATCATGCATCATCATGAAAAACTTTCCCCTCAATCAAACTGAATCTTCATCTTCATCTTGTTGTGTCTCAATTTTTGTTTTTCATTTTCTTCCTCATCCCAACTTTTCATTTGTTAACATCAATTCATAGTTTCTGCTGTTGTTTTTTTTTCATCATCTTCATCTTGATGAAAATAATATTGAATCAAATTGATTCATTCATTGAAAGTTTTACATTTACGTTCAGATTTCTATGGGGTTCCAATGTTGAATATGAGTTTTTTTCCCTCAATTCTTTGGCATGTAACTAATATTATCACTATTATGATGATGTGACAATTTGTTAATCTCTTGACTAATATAAGGTTTATCTGAGAGACACACTCTCATCAAGTTGATTGTTGGGTTTGGTTAAAAGGGTTGATTACAATAATTATACAATTAACTAAATTACTGTAACAAAAAAAGATTCAATCTTCACACTCAGGTAGCTAATCATGAAATTTTGGTTGATTGAAATCGGTGACCAAGAAACAAAAGTGACAAAATAAAAAACACCAAGATGATAATCGTATGAGTCTTGTAATAGTAGCAGCTAATTGTTTAACCCGTTCATTTGTGCAGAAACAATTAACAAATTGTTGCTTTTAAAACAATCACAATGATTGAGATAATTTAAAGAGCCAAATATTATATCACTTTCATTGTCATGGGAGAAGGCGTTGAATGTTGATCATCACCCATGAAAACATGATCATTATCTTCATGATGATGATGATAAAGGTAAAGGTGTTAAAGGTAAGGGTGATGATGATAATCATCTTAATCATCTTGATAATCATAATCTAGATGATGTTATGTATGCATCGATAATCTTGCCTACTGTTGACAGGACATTTAATTTAATAGTTAATCTTTTAGCTGAATATCATCAGATAATCAATATAATAGTTAATCACTTGGATAACAATTTAAATTCACTCGTAACAATTTAGTAATTTCATTTCGATTCTTGTTACTATTATTATTATATATCAATTGCGAACTCTAATTGTAAATTGAATTTTAATTGTTTCCCGTTCAATTAGTGTCTCAACTTATTTTTGTTTTCTTCATCATAATCAGTTGATTGTTTGACAATTTAATCTCACCACCACCATCATCATCATCATCATCATCGTCAACAACAATCAAATTTAAGATAAACTTTAAATATGTAATTAAATCAATTACAATTACTATTGATTTCGTAATTGTTTTGACTTTTAATTGTTACCATGAAACATTGATATTAACTTTTTAACTGATAATTGATTGTCTAAACCAATTGACTGTTAATCATTGTTAACAATTAACTTTTTCACCATTGTTATTGTATTAAAGTTAAACAATTTAAACAATCTTTTAATTGAATTTAAATTCAATAAACTTAATCATTTACCATTGATAATTTTTTTTTTCTTACCTTTTCCATGTCAATTGATCACCTTAATCATTAGGACGATGGTTAAAAACAACAACAAACCTGATCATCATCATCTTAATCATAATCATGATTGCGTGATGATAATCATCAGTCTTTAACGTTATTCATTATCAAATAATCATTTGCAACAATTAAATTTAATCATTAACTCAATTTGTGGTCGCCATTCAATTTTTTCAAGGGTCAATCATTAACCATCAACGGGAAACTTTTTTTTTCAAAGTAAACAATTAACTTTTAAATTGAGAGACAATAATGATATGTGATTTAATTAAGTTGATTCATAAATTGGTTACTATCAATTGTTTGTATTATTAATTGCAACAGGTAAATATAAAGTTATTAACAATTCATCAAATGATCCATCTCTTAATTAGTTTTAATTATCACCAACACCAACAGTGAACGACAAAACTTAATGATTGTTGAACAAATTGTCAAATTTCACCGGCAATTAGCAAGTTAATTAAGGCTCATATTACAATATTTAAAAGATGGGGTTAATTAATTTAGACTCTAATTGATATATTATCTCCTGTTTCTAGCTAATTATCGTCATCATTAGTAATTGAGACGAAATTTAAATTAGACTCAAGTTGAGAAATGGTCTCATGAATTGTTTTATATTAAAGTAAACCTAAAAATTGAACTTGATCATGATGAACATGCTCAGAATCTGATTATCTTCTGGTTCTCATTCACCCAGAGATAAAGGATGCTCAGGGTGTGATGGAGATAAGGATGAAGATGATAGACCAGAAAAGTTATGAGCATGAGTGAAACTTAAAAGGGAAACTGGGAGTGAAAAATAATATCACTAGAATCAGAATTAACTTGTAATCTTTTTTGAAAGAAAGGAAAAGTTCCTACTGAATAGTAAACATGATAATCTGATGACATGTATTCTCATTAAGAGTTGACATTTTTTCCAGAAAGTGACATGAATTAAGATTCCAATGTAAATCTCATATGTAAGAAATAATAATACTTCGAGTGTATCATCATGATAATAGCAGATTCTCATGATATTTACTTGGAACCATGAGAGATCCCCTGAAAAGTATGAGATATAAGGATGAAAATGGAAAAGTTATGTTACTGAAAAATGAATAATTCTCATGATAAATTGATAATAAGATTCGAAATGATTTAATCAGAATTCTGAGTCCGCCCTTGACAAGAAACTCAATCCAAAAGTGATGCGCAGATTCTGGAGGAAAGAAAAACGATCAAGATGAAGATTAGAATCCGGTTCACTCTGTATTCTCATCCAAACTGGGTGTGGGTGATGAAGATGCTTATCTGTTTATCTTCATGTTTATATACTACATCAACTTTCACCTTGATAAGAGAGAAGAGGAAAAAAAATTGAAATTTTTATGATAAAAAATAGCAAAATGATGCAAGAAAAATGACTAAACTGATTATCATGATAATCAGTCAATGCTGATGATCATCATGATGATCATCATCAGAGTCAATGTAACATTAATCACTAACTTATTATTAACAAGATAACTTTTAATCAAGAAGTTAATGATTAAGATGATGTTGATTATTATCTTTACCTGTCAATTCCCACCCACTTTTTGTAATTGATTTTCCTGTTGGGATATTGGAGGATGAGGATAAGGATGAGGATGGAGATAAATATGTATCATCGTTGTTATTTAAAGGCGTGATTATTATAATATAATAATAATAATCATCATCATCATAGTAATTAATGTAAATTTATAATTCATTTTGAATCAATAAAACTTTTTTTTCTTCTAATAAATTTGTTACCTTTTCATTTTTCACCTTAATTGTTATCATGGTTTTTAATCAGTTTTCGTATATTAATCTCATCAATGAGCCGATTCTTGATTCTTGATGTTTGATATTTTTTATTTTCATAATTTTTTTTTGAAAAATATCGTCAAGGTAATAAAGTTAACTCCCATTTACATATTAATATGATGTTACCTGGACACACCCTTTCATGATATCTATTTATTTGGTGATAACAATAATTTTGAATGAAATGTTTCAAATATTATTATGAATTATTAGTTTGTAATTTTTGAATCTTCAATTGGATTCAAATGATTTATAATGTAATGTGTTTGTAATATTTGTGTCTATTGTCTCGGTGCATGGAAATCATTAACTTTTCATGAGAATAAGAATGTGCATACTGGCAAAGTTCTGGGGGATGAGTTTTCCATACGATACATTGATTCATTAGTTTTGAGTTTTGAACTTTTGTTTTTCTTTGGGAAATTTGAGTATTGCTTCCTGCATAGTTTTTTTGAGAATTTATGAATTTTTCCATGGTGATAATTGTTTCCCACTGGTTAAGATGTTGGAATGATGGCGATTATCTGAATAGAATTGAATATTAGTGGGCGTTGGTGGGAGGAGATTGAACAAAAGGAGAAGGAGGTTCAGAGCTTTTTTGTTACTTCTCTTGAAATATGATACAAAAAATTATCAACATCATCATGAAGATGAAGATGAAGATGAGAAAAAAGAGATTAAGATGATTAAGATGATAAAGATTATTATGGAAAAAGGTGAATATTTCTCTCTCTCTCTCTCTCTCTCTCTCTTCGTCTTATGTTTCACTTTGTTTTCTTGACCGGAAACAGTAAACAGTATTTCAAGTATTTTCTCTTTACTTACTTACCTGGATCTTTATCTCTACCAAGAAAAGGATAATGATGATGACGATGACGCACCTTACATGTAATAGGAAATTAGTGAAGGAGGAGTTGATTTAGTAACAACAGATTAAGAAAAAGATCATCTTTATCTTCATTGGTCTTCCAAAAGGTGGAGTAGGTTAATAACTAATATAAGATTGATTAATTTGTGAGAGAGAGAAGAGAGAGAGAGAGAAAGAGAAAAGTAAGAAAAGAAATAGAAAGAAAAAGTTGATTTTTTTTCTTCTTCTTTTTCTCATCTACCGTGACTTTTACTCTTATGGTCAATCTTCACCCTAGATGATTAACCCTCAAGCTATTTATTGATTATTATTATTGTTCTTGTTCTTGTTTCTCTTGATTGTTGCTCTTTATTATCTATCAACTAATACACACAAAACGTCAATTATTAGATTCTATCAGTGGACTAATTGTTATTAGTTACATGGCCTTTTAGTTGATTACTTTTTCTTACTGTTAAAACTGTTAATCACCTTAAAGGTAAGTTACAAGTAAGTAAATTCAATTAATTTACTAATTACTTATCAATACATCTCTTACCCAACAAAAAAAAACAAATCAAAAAACGATCATTAAAACACAATAAAAATCCAATGAAAAGCAAATCAACAAATAAAATGATAATCCAAGTAAATCACTCGCCTTTTAACTTTGATTCAAATCTAAATTAATATCACTGACCATTGGTCAGCTATTAATATCTAAATAACAAGAAAACCAAACTGTTACTTTGATCAATCAATGGACACTTTCTATCTCATAATAAGTACCATCAAAAATGGCATAGACTCTAATCCAATTTAATCTAATCCGGTGAGAGGTTAAATCTCATTGAAAGATTATCTCTCCCAATGGTCGGGATTAATTTTATCATCGGGTGACCTTATTACCATAATAAGGTTATTTTTTTCTCGATAACGATAACAAGGTTAAGATTAGGATCAATTTTTGATTCTTCCCTTGAGATTACCGTATTTTCATCACTTTTATCATCCTTCATCATCACCATCATCATTATCCTCTCTTAATTAGCTTACACAATCATCAACAATTGATAAACCACCAAATTGAAAGTTCAATTACAATTTGATAATCAATTTGAGAGTAAAAATTTAAAATTGTAAATTGAAATTGAATGAGTAACTTTAATCCAGCTAATCAAATTGATGATTGTGAATCATCCTGTTGATTTGATTGTAAATTATTGATCACAAATTTGAATGAATCTTTTAATTACTTTCAGTTGATTAAAGATATTTTCTTTCACTTTCTTTGCTAAGATAATTGAATTGTGATTGATGGCTATGAATTATTTGCTCAATGGTTTTAATGGACATTGGTCAGTTTGTATTATTAGAAATGATGCTTTTGGAAAATGTGTAAAATCAATTGATTGTTGTGAATAGCTGTTAATAACAACTGACCAGAAGTAATAATATAATTGATTGATTTCAATTTAACAGCAAATCATTAAATTGATTGTTGATGATTAGAAACACTTTTAAGGTCTAAAAGGATTTCAAATTGTAAACATTTCAATGGGAATAAAAGTAATATATTGATTATCATCATTTTTCCGGTCAACAATTAATGTTTATCATTATTGTTGAACAAATATGCTACCGTTATTGTATTAAAGACTCTATATTGACCAATGGTCAGCGGAAGATAATGAAATAAAGATACATTATATTTCCTGGCACTTGAACATTTTATTTAATCTTTTTATTTGGTAATCAAGTGGAAATGATGATCAATAGTATTTGATTAATTGAGAAATAATATCTTTGATGGTTGTATCACAAACGATTGTCCATTTCATTGAATTGTTGACCATTGATTTTGATTTGTTTTTTTTTTGTTGGGTAAGAGATGTATTGATAAGTAATTAGTAAATTAATTGAATTTACTTACTTGTAACTTACCTTTAAGGTGATTAACAGTTTTAACAGTAAGAAAAAGTAATCAACTAAAAGGCCATGTAACTAATAACAATTAGTCCACTGATAGAATCTAATAATTGACGTTTTGTGTGTATTAGTTGATAGATAATAAAGAGCAACAATCAAGAGAAACAAGAACAAGAACAATAATAATAATCAATAAATAGCTTGAGGGTTAATCATCTAGGGTGAAGATTGACCATAAGAGTAAAAGTCACGGTAGATGAGAAAAAGAAGAAGAAAAAAAATCAACTTTTTCTTTCTATTTCTTTTCTTACTTTTCTCTCTTTTCTCTCTCTCTCTCTCTTCTTCTCTCTCTCACAAATTAATCAATCTTATATTAGTTATTAACCTACTCCACCTTTTGGAAGACCAATGAAGATAAAGATGATCTTTTTCTTAATCTGTTGTTACTAAATCAACTCCTCCTTCACTAATTTCCTATTACATGTAAGGTGCGTCATCGTCATCATCATTATCCTTTTCTTAGTAGAGATAAAGATCCAGGTAAGTAAGTAAAGAGAAAATAGTTGAAATACTGTTTACTGTTTCCGGTCAAGAAAACAAAGTGAAACATAAGACGAAGAGAGAGAGAGAGAGAGAGAAATATTCACCTTTTTCCATAATAATCTTTATCATCTTAATCTCTTTTTTCTCATCTTCATCTTCATCTTCATGATGATGTTGATAATTTTTTGTATCATATTTCAAGAGAAGTAACAAAAAAGCTCTGAACCTCCTTCTCCTTTTGTTCAATCTCCTCCCACCAACGCCCACTAATATTCAATTCTATTCAGATAATCGCCATCATTCACTCATGATTATCTCTATTTATCTCACTTCATTACAATAATCAACTAATTTGACACTAAATACACATTAAACATTTCTAACAATTAATTAGTCACAAGAAAAAACAATGAAGCTCAACACTTATTGTTCACTAAATGTACATTTACATTCATCTTAACGTTCAATTTACAACAATTTATACAAATAGTAACTATTTAAACAACAATTTCCTCTTCGTAATTAATAACAATTAATAAACAACTACAATTACTCATTAAGAAACAATTTGCCTAAGGTACATTCAAAGCCTAACCTTAATCATCAAAGAAACTTCATCTCAACAATTTGATTAATTCCAGAATTAAAATTCATCGATTTGAATTAATCAGAATAATAATCTTTAAACTCTAGTTAATTGTTGTTGTTTCTCTCCAATTGTCATTAGAAAAAAAGTAACAACAATCAACTGACCAACGATTCGAGACGATAATTAATTAATTCAATTGAAAATTAGGCCTCAAAATGAACAAAAAAAAACATCGTTTCATTTTTCTGATGATTAAAATCACGAAGAGTTTACAATTAGTTTGTTAAATTAGATTCTGTTAATGATTTAGATGATTTCGTATATTAATCATGCAAAAATATTCAACAACTGATTGTTTTACGTTTCAACAATTTGATTAAATTATTGTTAATGATTTAAAAGTCTCAAATCTCAATTGTGTATGAAAAATTTAAAGCGATTCAACTTTAATCAAATTGTTTTTTTTTCACAATTAACTTGATAATTTTTTGTTGTTCACTATTTTCATATATAAAAAATTATTTTTGATTGATTGAATTAGTTGATTATTGATTATTGCTACTTGATTGTGTTGTGTGTGTTAGTGTGAATCATGATTAACCTGTTAATTGATTTGTTAATGATAATGTTTGATTGTTGATAGCTTTTCAATAATTGATTGTAAACGTTTTCTTTTCCATCATCATCATTATTAACGATAATCAATTGGTTGGTTAATTGATTTACAATTCATTTGGAACTCATTTAAAATCATTAACTGATTAACAATTTATCAAATAATCACACACACACACACACATTAATACACTTATAGAGGATAAAGATGAAGATATAGATGGTGGAAACACTTAAATCCCTTCTTAATTAGAAACTTTTCAATCAATTAACAACTGAATTTAATATCGATCAAAATCTAAATTATTGTTGATGAGAAAATTTTTTTTTCGAATTTTTGGAAAAATTTTCATTCGAATTTCCCGCGTCCCCTAGATGGAAGCACATTCGAACGATTCTGATTGGCTACAGCTGATTTCGGTTTAAATTCTTTCCTTTGCCATGTGGATCATTTCTCTCTGATTTTTATTGACTAATTAATTAGAGATAATTAATTGTTGTTCCAATTTTGTAATTTGTTTATAATTACGGTGAATAATATTGGTTAACTCTCAGTGTGTTGTCTATTTCTCTATCTCAAGATGCCACCAAAAAAGAAGGAAGAAGAACCGAAGCAAATTTTAATCGGACGAATGGGAACTAATCTTAAATGTGGAGTAGTTGGATTACCTAATGTTGGAAAATCAACTTTTTTCAATGTTCTCACCTCAAGTTCAATTAAAGCGGAAAATTTTCCCTTCTGTACCATTGATCCAAATGAATCTCGTGTACCAGTTCCCGATTCACGGTTTGATTTTCTTTGTGATTACCATAAGCCAGCAAGTAAAGTTCCTGCTTATTTGAATGTCGTTGACATCGCCGGTTTGGTTAAAGGAGCCGCTGAAGGAAAAGGCTTAGGAAATGCTTTTCTCTCTCACATTAAAGCTTGTGATGCACTTTTCCACCTTTGTCGTAAGTAAAAGCAATAATCTTAATCCATCCTCTCTAATTAATCATCTCATTTTCATCTTGATACATTTCATTCATTCATTCATTTTACTTTAAACAATATTTATGACGTTGCCATTTTCATTATCCAACACGATCCTTGTCAATTCATGATAACATAACACTAATTTACTATCTCTCACTTATTTCCTTCATCATCAATGATTGATTAGTTCAATTTGAAAATGATTATCTCTCAATGAATAATAATAATCTTATATAAATCAATTATCTTCTCAAATACATAATTACTCACTTTCTCTTGTCTTTTCTCACAGAATCAAATGATTGTTCACTTATATATAAGATGGATTATCTTTTTTTATGATTTTGGTGTGTGACTCGGTTGAAAAAGATTAAGCTTAAGGAAAAAAGAAGAGGAAAATAAAGAGAGAGAGAGACCTAAATACATCATGTTAATATACTATTTGTGGTTGATTGTTTAAAAATATGATGGTCATAATTACATATGAAGCTGTAGTTCCTATTCTGGTGACCTTAAGCATCAGAAGAGGAATGATAATGATGATAAAAAAAACCAGGTAAAAAAGAAAATAGATAACAAGGTGTATAGTTGAGAGATACCCTGTAATTTTGAACGTTAAGCCAAATTTAGATTATCATAAATTGTATCCCTTTAACCACAATGGTTAAGAATATATATTCTTAACCATAATAACCCTGATGATGATGAGCTTAATTCCCGTTACCATTGATCCCATAGTCCAAGTTAATTGTTGACCTTCAAATGATTAGTTTCACTTTTTTTTCTTGCTTCTACCTTTAGCTTGATAGTAAATTTTACAAGATTAACATTGATTATCGTTAATTTGATTAATTCAATGTAAAAACACAAACCCAAATTACCCATCGAGAGAGTTTGTGGTTTGTAAACCCAATTAACTAACCAAGAAAAAAAAAATTAACATCCATTCATTACAATTACGTATCTGTGTTTGTGTATATCTCTTTGTAGTGTTTTAAATATTACTTAATAATGATTTAATTTAGCTCAATTTTTGTGGTCTAATTCAATTTACAATGTTAATTGTTATACAATTAGATTGTAAATGATTGCAAAAGTCAATTGATTAGCTTTCACCAAATTTTCACTTTTGATCAATTGTTTCTTTTAATTGTTACAATTGAATCTTTTTTATTCAATTATTATTAATAACTATTCTCATTTTCTGTTTTATCATGAAAATTGATTTTCTTTTTGATGGTTGTTCAGATTAATCAACAATCAATTAGATGACTTATTGTTAATCGTATTTTCAATTGATACTTTTGTGCCCAGAAACGAGAGAAAAAGAGACAACAACAATGGTCATTCAAGCCTGACTGACCATATGAAGGATATCTTGAAAGATGAAAACTTGAAACTAACCCTGGAATTGAAAGGTCATCATGTAATCAAGAATCAAGAATCATCTTATCATCTCCTGGGCCAATTTTTCAATTTTTTTGGCTCTGTAACAGAAAATATCATTTATGTGTTTTCGATCCTTTTTTTTTTATCATATTACATTTTTCTACAAGATAAAATTATAGACTAGATATTTGGAGATTTTTTTTCCCTGTTGTTACGGTCAAGAAACAATCAAAATTGTTTTGAATTCTCGATGATTGGAGAAGAAGAGAAAGAAAAAAATTCTGATCCCAATGTCAGTGGTCAGTCTGATTCTTTTATCTTGATCCCTCATCTTTTACTCATCACTAGAGATATTTTCACCTTATCTCATCAATTGAATCTATTTCTCTCTCATATTTATATAAATATGATGAAGATTTGATAATATGTATGTTTCCATATCAGAATAATTGAATCTTTTCTGCTTCTAATTCACCAAAACTTATATGTTATTATCATTTGACAGGATCACCTTTTTTTTCATCTTACCTTTAACTTTAAAAATAGAAATTGAAATGATATGTTTACCTTTTAGAAACTCACGAACTTATGACCTTAGTTAGAATCGAAATTGTTTCCCTTGGAAATTAAACTAAAATCTACAATCAGATAGATTTTTTTTTCTTCTTTTTTCTAATGATTACCTTTGTTTAATATTTTCTTTTTTTTTCTCTCTTCTATTCATCTAGGAGCTTTTGACGATGATGATGTTGTCCATGTCGAGGGAGATGTCGATCCAATTCGTGACATTGAAATTATCAATGAAGAACTACGATTAAAGGATGTTGAATATTTGGATGCTCGAGTTACCTCGTTGGAAAAAACTGTTCTAAGAGGTGATAAAACTCACAAACTCGAATATGTAAGTTCTTAATTATCTTTGATTTCGCAAATTAATCCTTCACACGCTTTATATATTATTGTATAGTCTTTTTTCTTGATTAACAATCTAAATCTCATAATTAATTACAAATTACTTGGTAACTTTAAATCAGAAAAAAAAGTTTCATAGAACTTTTTTTTTCCTTAAAAGTCGTGATTTTCATAGCTATAAAAAATCAACTTTAGTTTGATGTTAATGATGTTGTTGCTGTTGATGATGATGATGATGATGATGATAGCAAATGAGATTGCAGAGATGCAATTTTCTTGCAAGAAACATTAACAAATTGAACATACAAGTTAGTTAATTGATTTTCTTGGGTTGTAACTTGTTGATCCTATTTTGATTAATATGCTTGAATCTATCACAATCAGGATCAGCTAAGGTACAATTTTAATTGTAACATGACACAACAAGGATGATGGATATGATTAAATCAGATATTGAACAAGGTAAATATTAGACTTATATTGTTATCAAGGTAAATTAATACGTTACCTGTTTCCATATTACAATATCGAGACTTGTTATTCAATTACTTTGATAGCATTTTATTAGCTAAATTTTGGTCTAACGTGAGATTTTAACATATGATTTGTTTGAGAAGATGCTGATGATGAAGATGAAGATTGGTCATCTCTTTTTTTTTCACTATAATCTGACCATCACCTTGTTATTGTTGGTGTTGTTGCTATTATCATCATCATCATCACCATTGTCTAACTTGAAAGGAGCCTCAATGGCAAGACAATGAACATTTCACCTCCCCAACCAGCCCACTATTGTTCAGTGTACAAGGAAACTACAAGTAACATCTCCATAAATAATATCTATCGTTGTATGTACGATAAAATTGAATACTGAACACTGAGTCCAATTAGCGGCATTTTTTTCTTCTTCTCCACTTTAACTCCATAATTATCATCTTAATATCTTATTGGTATTTTAATTACGAGTTTAAATCTATCAAATAAGATGATCAATGAATAAATGACAGGTAAATTTATCGATCGAGATGGATTTTAAGTCTCGTGGCCTTTTCTCCTCTCCCTTTACATTTTCATCTCTTGATGGACTCATGATGCCGTCAAAATTTTAACAGTATCTCAAATGTTAATAACCGATGATTTAAATCAATTCTGACATTGACTGTTATCATTTTGAAAGCATTCACATTGAAAGTGTTGTTAACTGCAATAAACTAGCATTTGATGATGATGATAAATGCTTGATAATTTATCATTTCATTTCTTGAATGTTCATTTATTTAATATACTAATCAACGTTGAAATTAATCAACTCTTTAACTTATCATCAACAATCACTTTTGACATTTTATTATCTTTTTAAATTATATTTCCTATTTTCAGGATGTTCTCATGAAAATCAAGAAACTTTTGGTTGATGAACAGAAACATGTTCGTTTTGGTGAATGGGATGCTAACGATGTAAGTTTCTGATTGATTTTGATTTCTCAACTTCGATTACAATAATTTTATCTAATTGCTTGATTTTTGTTTTCTTTTTTCAGATTGAATTTCTCAATAAACATCTATTCATTACATCTAAACCAATGATTTACCTGGTTAATCTATCGGAGAAAGATTATATAAGGAAAAAGAATAAATGGTTTGTTTGCCGATTACGTTCTTAATCCATTGTTTATCCCTTTTTAATCTGCTCTTTTGGTTGTTAACGTTAATCCTCATGCCCTTTGAATTTAATTCTATACCCTTCATTGAGTTTGAATTAAGATTAATAGTCTTTTCGGTAATTTGAATACTCGAAGGATAATGATGAAGGAGGCAAATCGACAACTTGGGATCAACTTAATCAATAATTGAAGATGATGATGAGGAAAAGACAAAGATGATCAGTGATGATGGATGCGTTGCTTTAATTTGCTCATTGGTCCTCTTTTCTCATTGTTTCTTTATCATCAGTGTTAATGGTGACCTCGAAAACAACTGTTAGGCAAAGGTGATAAAGGTTATCCATAGATACGCACTTACATGTATATATATACTAATATAAATATACACACACTGTATGTTTATACAGTGTCAAATGAAGAAGAGGAAAAGTAAAGGTCACTAGTATTCTTGTAATTGGGCGTGATCCCAGGAGGAGTTGATGTAAAGTTAACATGAAACTCAAGGGAGAGTCTCACTTACTATCATCATTGAATAGAAACTCATTTGCGTTGATTGAAACTTTGCGAAAATTGTTCGATCTTGGGCGATGAAAAGAAGCGTTCATCTTGCTCTTTCTTTTTCTCTCATCATCTTCATGGGTCCTTTTGTTGTTCTTATTGACGCTGTTTATGTTTTCGCTTTGTTTTCTCGTCAATTTTTACATCTTGACTTTCTCAACGCCTTAAGGGTCTCAATCTGAAGGCGTCTTATTGGCGACTTTGGCCGAAAACAACAACAACAAAAAAAGAAAAGGTTCATTACCTTAAAAAGTGAACATAACTTACCTCAGGTTAATAGGCAAGGTCATTCGTGAGGCCAGTCCATGTAACCACTTTTCTAACCACCGCTACGGCCGCTTAAAGGCCGATGTGTATAACTTTGAAATTTACTTCTTTACCATAATAATAATTGTTAAAGAGTTAAAACCTTGCAAAATCATCATCACTAGTGATGATTTTTAGCTCTAAATTTAGCAGGCAAAGTATAATATTAAGTATGTTAGTAAAGTAAAATGAACCAGAAAGAAATGAATAGGTTTTTGTTGATTAGTTTGTGAGAGTTTTTTAAACTTATTTTTTTTCTGCAAGAAAAGCAATGATGATGATTGCAAAGGAAGAGAATGATGATGAGCAAGAATAAGTTAGAAATGTAAGAGAATCAAACAAATGATGTTGAAGGTAATACCAATAAATACTAGGTTTGGGAAGATTATAATTATAGTATAAATCCTCTTTTGCTCTTCTTCTTCCTTATTCTTCTTCGGAAACCCGAAAAAAAGACCAACTCCTCACCCGAAGATGATGAAGAAAAAATATAATACAATCGATTGTGACTCTCTCTCTCTCTCTCATTTGCTGACCCTTCCTTTCTAGTGATCATCTTCTTGTCAATGATCTTCCAGTGGACTTGTTAAAATAATAGGGTCTCCTTGTATCAAAAAGCGCGGGAGATGCTCACTCCTTCCTCCTCTTTTTCTTCAAGTAATACAATATCTTCCTCTCAATCTTTTCCTTAATTAGATTGGATTAACTTTTATTTTTTCTACTTCATCTTTTTTTTCTCCAACTGTAATTATCTTAACCGCTTCTCTATTATAATTTAAGGTATATTATCATCAATACCTTTCCTCTTCCTTGTCTAATTAACTTTTCTCTCTCTCTCTCTCTCTCTCTCTTTGCTTTCACTCTAATCACAATTAACAAATAATAACAACTTCACAATCCACAACAACAAATCATCATGAAATTATGACTACACTCATTTTGTAATACAGTCTTTTTCCTCCGAATTCACCTTCTTTCTCTTTATAAATAAACCATTTTCATTAGAATTAATTTGTCTTCAGGGCTGAAGAGTTTAAGTTTTTCTCACTAGAATTGACCTTTTCTTCTAAATAAACTTTTTCAAAGGAATTGATCTGTACCATTCAATCTCGTTGTAGATAATTTTCAATTCTAATTGTTTATCAAAACACCAGAAAGAAAATTAATCATCGAAGGTTTTAAGAAAATTATCGAAGTTGTAGAATCTCTTCAGAAATGATTATATCGAAAGATAGTGAAAACAGTACAATCACATGAAGAGATATACCTGATTGTATTAGTAAAACATATTGATAATTAATTCGAATGAAAAAGTTTAATTATAATGAGAAAATGAATTGTTTGAAATAAAGAGATTAACTCTGATTCTGACAGATTAAGTTTTTTTCTCTGTAAAATAGTTTAACTCTAAAGAGAAAGAAGGTGAATCCGAAGGAAAAGACTGTAATAATTAGAAAATAAGATTAAACCTTTTTTACCAATCAACTAATTTTCATCTTAAATCCCAATTAATGTGTATAAACTATTGTGATAGTTGATGATTCCAACCATGAATACAATTAGATTTAACATGAACTACAATTTAATTGGAATCATTATCATTTAAATGTCTATACTTTGTTGACTTTTGTATATTAATATCAAATTGTTGATTTCTCTTGATCATTGATTGTGTTACCTTTTGATTATCGAAAAACTTTTTCTCTTCTTTCATTTCGATTTGTTGTATATCTTTTTCACCCATAGACATACAACTCAAACTTATCATTAAATCGTCTATGTATAGACACGAATGATACTTTATGTTGATAAACATGAATTGCAACTAAATTATCGGTTACTTACCTTAACCATTTTGATTGTTGGTTACTTTTTATTCAGATGATTGTTGTCTACACAAAGATATGTATTTATATGCATTTAGGTATTGACCATATGCCCATTTACCCAGCGGCTATATCCTCATTTAACTAATATTCATGCATGATATTCACCTCACTCTCTCCCTCCCTCTCTATCTCACTCTGTGTCTCTCTTTCTGTATCCATCTCCCTCTTTACCTCAATTGTTATTATTTTTATTTCTGTCAAATATTATTTTATTTCCGTATCTTTGTTATCAATGGTTATTGTTTTGATTTTCCCAAAATCTTATTTCATCTTCACTAAAATTATTCACTTTTCACCTTGAAACTTACTGATGATCATTTTTTACCGTTATAATTGTTTAATTGTTTCTTTTTTTTTCTTTACTGTTTAGGCTTCTTAAAATCAAGGAATGGATTGATAAACATGACCCTGGGGCTGTTCTGATACCTTTCAGTGGTGCATTAGAATCACAATTGGTTGAGATGCCCGATGATGAGAAGCAAAGATTTCTCAATGAAAATAAGTGCACAAGGTAAATTGTTTTCACAAATATTGATCAACAATTAATCATTAATAATCATCTCTGTTAATGTTGTGTAGATTTGAATGATTAATCTAATGAAAATAATTGAGACACACTTTATGCTTTATTTAAATCACTACAATTAACAATTTTGTATATCATCACCATTTGTTGTCATATTATGATGTTAATTTAACATTAGATTTGCTTGATAATCATTGACGATTTGCAACTTTTTTTTATTGATTAGGTTAACATTTGATTATCATTTCAATGTCTTTTTTTGCTGTTGATAAAATTAGATTGTCGAGTCAAAAACACTTGAGAATCATTTGCATCCACCATAATCATGATGATGATGATATTTTCTCATTTTCTGTTACTGTTTTCAATGATGGTGGATAAATATTCATCCATCTCTTTTACTCAACCACTCCCATTGATAAAAGTTATCCCATTCTCCTCCTCCACCTCCACTCTCTCTCTCTCTCTCTCTCTCTCCTGTGTCCCGATTTTACTCTGGTTATTTATCTGTTTTAATCAATCTCTTTTAGTGTCATCTTCATTGATAATGTTTTGACTTTTAACCATAAAGAATGTGTAAAAAGATGATACTCACTCACAGGTTTGTCATTGTGACTGATTATCATCTCTAGTCTAATCATCTTCATCTTTATCTTGATGATGATGATGATGATGATCATCTCCGAAAATACTCCCTGCAGTGAAACACAGCTACATGTTATTATTCATTAGCATCAAGTCAAATCCATCCCTCTATTTACCGTTAACTGTACGTTTATGTAAAAACTTTGGCCCACCAACAATCAGAGTAAAATCGGTTAAGGTCACCACCACAAATCACCACACCCATCAACAGAGAGAGAGAGAGAGAGAGGGAGAGAGGGACCCTAACAATCATTAACATGAATGATAATAATAATAGTTATTTGTATTTAACACAATCCGTTTTAGATTCTGTATCTCAAATCATCTCTTGTGTGAGAGCAAGGGAGAGAGAGAGAGAGAGTCCGGTTAACCACAATATTTATGTGTATGAATCAAATGATATGTAAATATGATCCACTCAAGTTATCAATCAGTCAACCTTATTTTAACCTTTACTTTAATCTAAATCTATTGTTAATCTGATAAACACAGATCGAGATTTTTGTCCCCTCATCATCATCATTGATCTTTGATAGATATTCATAGTTTGTTGATGTTGGACATTTTTTTCTCCTCTTGTTTATCCATTGCAATTGAATATCAATCAGAACTTTTATCATGTTATCAGTCAGAAAAATATGATTACATATCATCTGTAGTGAGAGGGTGGGTGAAAATACAAACATTTATAATGAGTAGCTGATGATTTTTCCGGTTGCAAGTTTCCGTTTTCATCTGAATGTCCAGCTTGATCAACCATGTATATTAAATTCAGTATTTGATGAGATGATTTAGTTATGCTCTGTTGAATTAACATTGATCCTTTTACATATTATGTTGATTATCATTTTTGTACTATTCTAGGTTGACATGATGAGAGAGAGAGAGAGAGAGAGAGAGAGAGAAAAAGTTCTGCTTTGATCATATTCCATTGATTATCTTATTAGTTGATTAACCGAGAGAGTGAGAAAAATAACTGAATTTTATCATGAAAATAATTGAATTTTGATGGTGTTCAACTTGTGATTGCTAAAATTGATTATTGGTTGAAAGTGATTGACTTTTTGATGTTTTCTTTTTGCCTCAATGACAATTTTTCTCTTCCATCATCTTTTTGTTGATCTTTTATCTTCTAGATTTATGCATTTGATTGTCAAATGATGATCTTGATTGCTGGTGATTCTTATGGTTCAATAATCGACCATATAACTGGTCAGTCAAAATGATTTTTTCTTGTAATCATCAAGAGGTTACATGTCTAGTGCAGTTACTTTCATCTTTAGAAGATTATAATTCAGAGAGAGAGAGATGATTATCCAGTTAATCTGATATTTTTTTCATCAATTGGACAATTTAATTAATTGTAATCATTTTCATCTAATCATAATTGTGAGTTGAGAAATTGATATGTTACAAATTGTTAGAGAGCTCATTTTGATTAAGTTAACAATGGTTCCTATAATAACCCTATTGATTTGAAAATGTCCAATTGTCTCCAATTAGATGGCGATAACATATTTCATCATCCTCATCATCCTCTCCCTTTCTTTATCTTCTCAATGATGATAATAATTTGGTAACATTGATACAAAGTCCGTGATTGATGAAGGTTAACGGGCGTAGTCTTTGTATATGTTATCCCTTAAATTGAATCCAGTTAAGGCCAATAATTTGAATGGAGATCGAATTACTTTATTTTTATCATCATAATCATCATTAAGGTCATCATTATCATCATCATCTTCTCTCACCAATAAAATCAAATTAGTTTTAATGATAGTCAAAGGAAAAAGAGCAACAGAAAAACAGAGAAAAGATTGAACAGTTTTGCATCGTAAGAATAACATCATTTCATCATCAAGAATAAACATTGAGAGGGAAACTTTGGGTTAGAATCTTCATTCAATGTAAATGTAGATGATGATGGTGATGATGATGATGATGTCTGTCTTTTTTGTCTTCCATTTCCTTTCTTCCAATCATTTTGATACAGAACTTGAATCAGTCCTTGTTTTTCATCATCTCTCCTAAAACCTTTTGCATCTTACATTGGGAATGGAGCATCATCATCATTGGGACTACATTTTGACCCAACTTTCTCTCTCTCTCTCTCTCACATCATTTTCTTCTGTCTATTTTTGCAGAAGTCTTTTTACTTTGTCTGCTGTCTTTTTTTCCATAGAATCATCATCATCATCATCTCTAAAGTTCCTATACATTCAAACCCTATTATTAAGTTGGAGAAATGAAGCTTGTCACTTCTAGATGCATTCGGATGAAACCACCAAAAGTAGAGATGAAAGCCTTTACCCTCTTTCTTTTTTTCTTTCTTTATCATCATCTTTATCTTCCCTCATTTTACCAATCATCATGTTTTTGCTGTTTCCATGCTTTTCTCATGCTTCTGCAACCTTTTTGCTTCTAGAATCTCATCTTCATCATAATCATCATCTTCATCCATTTCTTTTCGCTCTTCATTCACTCTTCTTCTGTCTGCTCTCCCTCTCCTCTCTCTCTCTCTCTCTCTTGCCTGTTGTCTTTTCATCATCATTATCATCATCCTTGTTCAATCTCTGAACTACTTTAATCTTGATTCCTTCTTCTTTTGCCTATTTCTCTTATTTTCTAACATCGAACATGGAATGATGGTAATTTTTAGAACTGGTCCATTATTATCATCAAATAAACGATAGAGATTTATAGAGTTTATCATCATCAGATGATGATCAATATCTATTGAGAAAACATCATCACCAATTTATTCAATTATTTTCAGTTGATATTTTTCCTTGTGACCTTATTGTTTAATCATAATCAATACATGGTTGTCATTCAACAGACAATTAACATTGAATAAGTTTGCAATCAATTGAAAACCTTGATTGTATTATTATCACTCCATTAACTAATATTATGAAAATACATTCATTTGAAACAATCAACAAATTATTTTAAATCTTGTAAACATTAAGAGTTGATATCAGATAATCATTATAATTGAAACTTTAACAATTGACTTGATTATTTTCATACCTTTATCGTCATGATTTACCAATAATACTGATTATTATCATCGAGGCTTTGACTAATTATAATTAGATTCAAAATGAGGTGATTTTTTTTGTTTTCCTTGCTTTTTTGTTGATTACTTGTTATTATTATCATTATTGAAGGAAAACAATATCAACAATAACACACAATCAGTTTAACTATTGGTTAACCATTTTTACTAAATGATTATCTATGCCTGTCAATCAATACGAGAATTCATTGAGTCTAAGTATCAGGTCGTTATTATAACGATGACTTTTACCTTGCTCCCACGGGATCTTTTGTCTTTTTTCTTGCTGATGGACACTTTGAGTTGATGATATTGAGAAAAGGATGAAGATGAAAATGAGAGGCGGATGAGTTTGATTTAGTTAATCCAAAGCTGTTAAGCCGTTTTGTTATAATTCATCTTGATCTGCATCTTGTTGTTGTACTTTACTAAGTTTTGCTAAGTGACGAAAAGAAAAATTCATTCACAATACTTGTTATTGTCTCTTTTTTTTCCCTGTAAGATGTTGAGTGAGATGGAGATGAGGATAAGGATGAGGATAAGGATGAGGATGATGGTGAAGCCGAAAGTCGAAAAGGTTGATTGGTTTTGTCGTTCATTTTGTTAAGGTTAAAAATCAACTCTCATTATATTAAATTATGTTGATTGTGTATCTTTTATCCTCATCACTTGCATCTTTTAATCCTCTTTGTTATCATTACTGTTATTATACGTTTTTAATACCATTTTTGAGGTGATAATTTGACAAAAGCTGGTTTCATCTTCTAGTTATCATCATCTTCATCATCGACGTCTCTCTCTCTCTCTCTCTAATCCAGTTAATCTTGTCTCTATTACAATTGAATAACATTTCTATTAATGGTTATGGGGTAAAAAGTGTTGATATCAACGGACCATGAAGAGGCTGGTGGAGGAGAGAGAGAGAGAGTCATTGGTTTGGATGAAGATGAGGATAAAGCGGGAAAGAGTAACTTAGATAACAAAATTATCATCACAATCTGATGTTAATCTGACTTGATGAATTGAATGTTAATGTTATAATTTAATACAGACAAAAAAAGGTCAGTGAGATACAATTGATTAGTCTGAATAACTTTTGGCTTATTACACAATTGGTACCACGGGTTAAGATTAAAGTTTTTACTCTGATGATAATGATGAGATTAAGTTGTATTGGATTTGATGGTTACTACAAATCTATTTCTAATTGTTTCCGTTTCTCTCTCCCTTATGATGAGCTAGTGTGTGTATATGTTGATTATGATGATAACCTAATAATCCCTGGATTGATAATCATCTAATTCACGTGTCCAAATACAATCAAATGTTAATCAAAATTAAAATTGCTGTTAAGGCGCAAAATTTAATAACAAAATTATCCTCAACATTTTTCATCTCAATACATTATAACTGTTTTAAATGATGATGATGTTGATGATGATAATCATACAATCCTGGCTCTTGATCATTTACTACTTGATGATTAATTTATGTTGCTTTATGTTTCAATTTCACCCCTCAGGGTAAACCTGTAATTAACTTAGGATTGTATAGTGTTTCTAAAGGATATCCTATTCTCTGGGTGAAAAATCATCAAGATGATGTCAGATTTTTCACCAAGATGCTCATTAGAAATGTTTTCATGAAAAATGAAGATGATTACGATATTGCAATATCTTGATTGCAGTTTTTTTAATAATCGTGTTGAAAGTGAACACAAATTTACTATGAAAATCATTGATTGTAATTGTAATTCCATTAATCATCACCTTTATCACGTTTTTATGTATTCAGTTGATTGTTTTCCTTATATCCTATCAACAATTAACTGATCCATTGTGAACCTTTTCCTAGTAAATATTATTATCCTATCAAAGATTAATCCATGGTTCCTCATGATTGACCAGTTAATTGTAATAATAACAGAGAATCAGATGAAAATGAAATCTATATTTCTCTTAAATTGATTAATTGATGATAATTAACTTTAATTGTGCCATTTTTTTACTTACAGTGCTTTGGATAAGATAATTGTCACTGGATATAAAGCTCTACAATTGTGTTACTTTTTCACCGCTGGATCAGATGAAGTTAAAGCTTGGACTATTCAAGTGAGTTCTGATTTCTCATGACAAGAATTGATTCAATTTTCATGATTTTCTTCATCCTTTCTCCATGATATTCAATTTTACAGAAAGGTACGAAGGCTCCCCAAGCTGCTGGACGTATTCACACCGACTTTGAGAAAGGTTTCATTATGGCGGAAGTGATGAAATTTGAAGATTTCAAAGCGGAAGGTTCAGAAGCCGCTTGCAAGGTAAATAGAAATGCTCAGGTCACCATGATGAATATTCACACCCCGGGATGTTTATGAATTTCTGACTATGAGATTTTCAGCTCTCTCTCTATAAATAGAAAGACAGTAATTAACCTTCATCAGAATGGTATTGATGACAATCAATACCCTGAACGATGAATTCAACAGAAATCCCTCGGACATTGTTTACCTTTATTAGATTAAAGGTGAACTTATCATGTTTGTTGTGAGAAAGTTTCTTTTTTTTTATATATTCGAGGGCGTAACGAATGGATTAAGCACGATTTTTGTGTTGATACTTGAAGGGAGCTTTTGTTTTCATCTTCAAGTATCATCATGTTTACTTATTGCTCCATGTGAGAGTTTTTTTGTTGTTGGATCAATCATATGTTTCGTTTTGAACACTTTACTACAACAACTTCAGCTTCTGAAGAAAGTGTAAAAAGAGATGACGAATCTTCAATCAACAAATAGATTCACTTGTTATTTACCATTATTATTGACAACCACTCCCTCGCCAATGATGAAGATAAAAAAAGGAAAGTTACTCTCATTCACTTTCTCTCTCAACCTTTTTTCTTTATCATCTTAATTTCATTCATCTATTTTAACAGTGGAAGTAATTTTTTTTCTTCTCATCTTCTTGGCTCATCCATCATCTCCTCAGAAACTGATTATCTCTAGATGATGAAAACTTATCATCTTAAATATTTATCTTTATACCCAAAGATTAATCTTAATTTGAAGCCAATTTTTACCATTAGAATCTCAATTAATCGTGACTACTCTATTAGATACAGTGGAGCTAAAAACAAACTCTGTTATTATTATGATTGCTGATGAGGATGAAGATGAAGATGATGATGATGATGATGATGATGAAGGTGCTGATGTGACTTAAGGATATGTTTACTTTTTTGTTTTGTTGAGAGTTTCCTACTCAATTAGATCCTCACCCAAAATTTTACAGCTATTTTCATTTTCTTGTTGTTTATTGTTGAAATGATGATGATGATGATGAAAACATCATGGTATTGGCACCTCAAATGATGATGCATTTACCTGATAAAAATGTTGATAATAATGTTAATTGTAATGATAATAATGGTTAATAACCGTAATGATAATGATAATGTTAATGGTGATGATGATGATTATAATTTCCAGTGAAAAAAAAAATAATAACATCTTAGATACATGATTAACTAACTACTACTAACTATTATCTTTCAAGCCTAAGAATTAAAAAGTTTGCTACTAAATGATAAACAATTTGATTCATTTTTCTGTTTACCTCATCATTATCATTATCATCTTAATCATAATCATTTAACCATCATCATAATCACCTTTAATCTTAATCTTTTACCATCAGTGGTCAATTAAATAAACATAATCAACTAAACAATATGAAAGTCTGAAGTTATTACAATTTAAACAGAGGGTGTTGATTAAGTGTGATAATGATAATAATCATTTGATTTAAACACAATTAACAATTGGGTTAATCCAGTAAACGAATTCAATAATTAGGTTTGTCTTTCTCTCTCTCTCTCTCCCTACTCTCTCATTTTGATGATGAAGATGAAGATGATCAATCATTTCCCTCTATCATCATCAGCATCCTTTTATTTCTTGGTTACCATTTGAATTATGTATTAATGTTTATAAATGATAATAATTGAGCTTAACTAATCTAATTTTCTTGTTTTAATTTATAATTAAGGCCGCCGGTAAATACCGTCAACAAGGACGTGCGTATGTGGTTGAAGATGGTGATATAATATTATTTAAATTCAATGCTGGAGCTGGTTTATCTTCAAAGAAGAAATAATCGACTTCCGGTCAATCCTCCTAATCTCTTGATCCTACAACTGATTAAATCGATGGTCACTATTACTAATCATGGATATGTAACCGTAATGAACAATTTCCGATTGTAATAATAAGGCAAAAGAAAAAACTGGCGAGAGTCTTTAATTATGATCTAATAATAATAACCAATAACCAGCAAATCAATTTTTCTCTCTCTCTCTCTCAATCAATCAACCAACCATTTAATTGTAAAACAATTTCGCTAATCTTGATCGCTAATCTAATTTACCGGTAAACAACACAATAACAGATTAGCAAATCTCTTGCGAGAAACATACAAAATAATATCAATGATCAAGTTTATTTCATTCATTTAATCAATGTGAAAATATAACAAGACTAAATGTATTGTAATCTAATCAAATGGTGGAAATAATTAATCATGATGATTATCATGTTAATCCTATAAATTCAGGTTATCTCCTAGACAATGAACAATAAATAGGAAAAAAAGTGATGAAACTACAAGCAAAAGACAATCAAGTTTTATCCTCTTGATTAGCCAACCGATAAACCTATTACATTTAGAGAGAGAGAGAGAGAGAGAGAGAGAGAGAGAGAGAGAGAGAGAGAGAGTAGATGTTGATATCTGGTATCGAGATGAATAGGTTGAATCTCATGAAGATGATGATGATAGATTCAGAGTGTTTACCATGGTGAAAGAACCAGAAAATTAGATGTGTCAGTTTAGTGCAATACTAAAACTGAATTGTAACTGTTACACTTTTAGTTTTGATAATTAATTGAATGGGTCAAGATGATATAGAAAATTTGATTCTCATCTTTCCAATTATTAGCTGACCAATATCAATAATCATCTTACAAACTCATCATCATGTTATTAGTTTTTTCCCCTTGTTAATTTAATGGAAACAATTGAACCATCAATCAATAATGTAATTAGAGGTTATTCATATATTGGTATTTGTTTTATGATGAAGATGATGAAGATAAGAGATGATGAGGAAGAGAGAGAGAGAGAGAACGAGAAACTTTCTCTATTTCTACTCCTTGAAAGGTCAAACTTAAGGCCTAAAAACTTTGAAACGGAATCGACGGCGTTATCGTTACGTGGTAACTTTTGTTTCCAATTTTCTTAATCTTCACCAATCAAATAAATCAACTATTTACAAATGATTTTATTGATTGTTGCTGTTTGAATGATGCCGAGAATTGAGTAAATTTCTTGTTGTTTAATTGAAAAGCAACAATTAACTTTACCTGGTTACCAATGTTGTTAAATTTATTTACCACCAATACTTTAAATTGTTGTTGTCTTCAAATTTAATCATTAAACTAACTAATACAAGTTGATTGTGTTTATCAAGTTTAATTGAAAATGAAAGTCAATCACAATTAACTTTTCAGGGTTTTTTCCCACCTTACAATTAACTTTAATCATTTGAGTAAATCATTTTGATGAAAGTTTTAAATTAACTGAAATTTCAATTAGTTGAGATGAAAACAAGATGAATTTGATTTAGTTTAATTGTCTTTACCTTTTCTGTGAATTAATTTTTCTTGCTCCATGATAATAATGAATCAGTTTGAAGTTACTAGACTTTAATTGTCGTGATTAAATTACAGACAATCAGGTTAACATTAGCACTTTGATAGTTTACTTTAAACCAGTTAGTTAATCAGAAAATTAATCAACTATTTAATGAAGAAAAGGAAGATAAAATATCTTCTAGATTAAGAATAATAATGATGAAGGTTTATCATCATATCAACATGAAGAAGGGAAAAAAGTTCAGACTGAAAATTCAGAGAAATTCTGAAATTTTATTATTATTTGTTTCACTTTTCCAATCTATTGGTTAATACTCAGGTAATTAATGACTTTCGGTGTAAGGTGAAGATGATTTGAGTTTGTGAATAGAAAGTGAAGAGAAATTTTCGGGTTGGTCATCGGCTATTCAATTCTTCATCATCTTCATCCTGAATTCACCCTCAGGCTTCATTAAGAAAAGAAGAAAGAAAATAATGTTTACTCTTCACGGTTTTATCCTTTTTTCTTCATTATTCTGGGTGTTCTCATGAACCATTATCATTATCTTCTTATGAACACCATAAATTCTTGTTGGCATCACATTACATCCTCATCATCATCTTTTATCTTCATCAACCCTCTAAACCCCTGAAGCTCCTCCGCCCATCAAAGTCCAAGGGCTTGGCTTACAAACGATAACTTGAAAATCCATAGTAACTTTATTATTACTTTTACTCTTATTTCTGTTAATATTATTGATAAATTAACAAGTAATCACACTTAATTTAGCTCAGTGTTAAGTGTTTAGATTAGCTAATTGTATAGTCTTAATTTGATTAGATTGTTTCATATTCAATCAACTTTAATCCTAAATGGGAGAGTTTAAATTGTTTTCTTTCTTGTATTATTATTTCCTGAGTGTAATGTGCCTAGAATAATTTAAGACTGAAGACAATCAACTTAAAGTGATTAAAAGTGATCTAAATTAACGTAAATTACCATTGGATTGATATTATCATATGGATGCACTTTTGATGCTAAGATGAAGAGGCGGAGGTGTAGGTGGAAGAGGTGGAGTAGGGAGGTAAAAGGATGGAGAGGATAACAGAGCATCCGAAGGGCGTAACGAGTAACCTTTTTTTATCTCGTTATAACAACTGAGAACTAATTTGAAATTTTTAAATAATTGAAATGATAGAAAATATGAAAAATAATGATTAATAATGATAATAATAATAATTATGATAATAATAATAATAATAAAACAATAATAATAATTAACATTAATAATAAAATCTTAGCAGAAATGGATCCGATTGCAGTGTTTCTTACATTGGTTTCACCTAGAATTTCAGATTGGACTAATTTGAACACAATCAGTTCACCATCACAGGTATAAGATATAATGATTTCAGGTGAGTGAACGTGAATCTCATTAATTGGTTTCTCAAAGATGATTGAATATGCAGACATTGGTGGTGGTATATTGACACGATCAAAAGGTGTTATTTGTAGTTTACATCCATCAATTACGGCGGCAGTAACTTTAGAGTAATCGGTAGCCCAATTGTATGAATATTGCTTAATTGATCCACCTGAAGTAAATATGGAAAAGGTCAATTGATCAGATGGCTTCAAAGTGCCCAATTCAACATCAACATCGGTAAACTTGTAAAACTGTTTCAAATAGTAATGATAATTTCTCATAGTATAAAAGTAAATGACGTGTTGCTTTTCAAGATCTTGATATCCATGGACAAGAAGGATTGATGAATCTGTTGACCAAATTAAATTTTTAATAATAAAGACACCTTGAGATGGAGGAAGAGTAAATTGCCCGTGTCTAAGTCCATTCTTTTCAAAAAAAACGATTTGATGAACATTTTGGTGAAATCGCGATGAAGCAATTAGATTTCCTTCTGGTCTCCATGCTAGTGAATGTTCAAGACCAGCGACAAATTCACTCTCATATTGCAGTAGCCCTTCATTTCTCCAAATGATGATTAAAATAATAAAAAAATAAAATGTTGCTAATGCTAATAGTAAAATAACAACAAAAATAATAATAATGAAATAATAAAATAATCAAACAAAAAAAATAATACCATAATAAAATAATAAAATGATAGCATAATAAAATAATAAAACAATAATAATAATAACTATAGTAATAATTAATAATAATAATAGATAATAATAAAAATAATTATAAAAATAATAATAATTAATAACAATATTAACCATAATTAATAGTTAATAATAATAATAAATAGTAATAAAAATAAATAATAAAAATAATAATAATAATAATACAGTGTATTCTCGCTTATTGCATAGCAATGTTCAAAATTCGCAGTTAATTCTCAATAGAAAGCGTTAGTTTTTCGGAACATTGCTATGCAATAAGCGAGGATTTACTGTAATTATAATAATATCACTAACAAAAATAACTATAAATTCGTAAATTCTTTTGCGAAAATTATGTACTTTTAGATGGAAATTGTTTACTACCTCCTTTTAATCCCATCATCTTTACCTGTGATCACTACTTGTTTGTTACTAAATCGGTTAGCATTTCAGTTGTATGTTAACAATTAGTTTTTCATTTTTTCATTTTGTTTCAATCTCAACTGTTTCCTCACTTATCTATCCTATTGGTTTCCTTCTATAGATAAGGTTTGTAATTAAATGGAATTTCAACAATGTCGAAAAAGTGTAATTAACATTTATCTTCTGGTCTTTCCTGTTTTACAATTGACTCTTTTCATAATAAAATTTATGCAGTAATTAAATCAAATGAGATTGTGTCAATACAATCAAAGTCTAAACAGGTGAGATTTTAAACATATTCTGTTTATCAGTTTTTGATTATGTTTATTTTATTTTCTTTTCTTTTCTTTTCTAGGTGAAAATTCTCACATGTATCAATCATGAAAGAGCTATTGGCTCTTCAGCTTTACATATCGACCTTTTTGTAGAAATTGATACTCTAAATATTTATTTAGACAATGGTGCTATTCTTTTCTATTTACTTGAATCAGAAAAGATTAACTGTGTAGGATTTGTGGAGGAAGGAATTGGTTTCTTCAAGCCCTGATCAAGAAAGTGTCGCTTTAATTTCCAAGAAAGATAAACTCTTTCTCTTTACAAGATTTTTCGATGTGTTGGTTGAGAAAGATCTTTACGCCGATCACTCTGAGTGTATTCAAAATGTAGGTGTTGGTTGAGGCTCATGGAAAATTCCTATAGGAAGCTGCAATGCTCTTTTTTCTCTTTCTCTTTCTTTTTCTTTTTCTTTATTATTTTTAGCAAATTAGAACTTCATCTTCGATTCATTAAAAAATTTGATGAGATTTACGTCAATTCCTGAACTTTTTTTCGTACACTGTTTGGGAAATATAAAAGATTTTAGTCTGAAAATTGCTTTCTTATGCTCATAAGTGTGCGGGAGTTTTCATGGGGGTTTTCAAAAAGATGTTAATTTATGTGAAAGAAAACCAAGATTTACATATGTCTAGGTAATTTCACATAAGAAAAAAAGAGTTTTGATAAATTAAATTAAACTTTTCAAAGCTAAGTTGGCTCTAAAATAAATTCGGTGTTGTCCAAAAATATCATTTTTACGTATGCGCCTGATTCTGCGTTGATCGATGATTCTTTTGCTTTCTAGACTCTTGTGTCAAGATTTTAATGTTGCTCGCTCTTCCTTACTACTCTTTGTTATTAAGGCGGAGAATCAGTAACCGGGTCCCTAAGGCAACCTGATGTTGTTGTTGAACACGTTTTCATTTTGACTTCATTACTTTGATTCCTCTCGTTTTGATTTCCGTAGTTGTGGTTAATTTAACTATTTTGTTCTGTTCAAGTGGATTAGTTGTTGATAATTAAGTGCATTCTTTTTGTAAACAATATGAGTGAAGTGAAACCTTCAAGTGATCCTGTGGTTGCCATGAAAGAGGTAAAGGTTGATGAAAAAGAAAGAGCAGCTAAAAAGGCTGAAAAAGATGCCAAATTCGCAGCCAAACAAGAGAAATTGGCCTCCGATAAAAAGGATGATCAATCAGGTAAATCGAAATCGAAAGATAAGAAAAAGGTAAAAGAAGTGATTATCTATCAAGGTAACACCGCCGAAGGTGATGAAAAGAATGATAGTTCACCGATGCCCTCCGCCTATTCACCGAATATGTTGAAACCGCTTGGTACTCGTGGTGGAAAAAATCTGGATTCTTCAAGCCCGAAATTAATGCTCCTCAAGGTTTGTTCATCTCCTCTGATTGTGTCCATTTATTGTGTTGAAATCAAGAAAAATAAATCTCTGTGTATAAACAATTGCAATTCCAATGGTGGTTACCTTTTTTTTCTTGGTGCTTCCATTTTATTGTTACTGTAATTGTCTTAGTTTCAGTTGATTGTTGGATTTATGTTGATTACATTGACTCTATAGATGTGGTGTCTAAATTGTTTACATGATGATCTGAATCTAAATTATCTCTTTTTGTTGTTAATCTATTTCAGGAGATATTACCAAAGAAAATGGTAAAGGTAAATTTGTTATGGTCATTCCACCGCCCAATGTTACTGGTACTCTTCATCTTGGTCATGCCTTGACCTCAGCGATTCAAGATAGTATTACAAGATGGAATAGGATGAAAGGAAAGGTCACTTTGGGCTCCTGGTTGTGATCACGCTGGAATTGCGACTCAAACTGTTGTTGAGAAAAATTACAACGAGAGAAAGGATTAACTCGCCATGATTTGGGTCGAGATAAGTTCATTGAGGAAGTTTGAAATGGAAAATGAGAAAGGAAACCGAATCTATGAACAATTCGAGGCTCTTGGTTGTTCCGTTGATTGGGATCGAGCAACATTCCAATGGATCCGAAAATGTGTAATGCTGTTACCGAAGCTTTTGTCAGATTACATGAAGAGGGTTTAATTTATCGAGCTAAACGATTAATCAATTGGTGTTGCACTTTAAATTCAGCAATTTCGATATTGAAGTCGATAAGATTGAAGTAAAGGACCAACACCTTTCCGTGTTCCTGGTTATGGTAATGAAACCGTTGAATTTGGTATATTGGAATTGTTTGTTATCCAGTTGAAGATTCTGATGAGAAGTTAATTGTTTCAACTACTCGTATTGAAACAATGCTCGGTGATACAGCGGTAGCAATACACCCAGAAGACCCTCGATATAAGCATCTTCATGGTAAATACGTTATTCATCCTCTTTTGAGCGAAAATTCCAATTGTTTGTGATGATTTTGTCGAGATGGAATTTGGTACTGGTGCTGTTAAAATTACTCCAGCTCATGATCATACCGATTGTGAAGTAGGTAAACGTCACAATTTACCTTTCATTGAAATTCTAAGTGATGATGGTAGCATTGCCCTGGTTTCGGTAAATATTCTGGAATGAAACGATTCCATGCCCAAAGAGATTGGTAAAGATTTAGAAGCCTTGGTCTGTACCATGGTTCCAAACCAAATCCGATGGTTGTACCGGTTTGTAGTCGATCAAAGGATATAATTGAACCTCGAATGAAATCTCAATGGTTTGTTAACTGTAAAGAAATGGCTGATAAAGCGGTCAGTTAAAACCGGTGAATTGACCTTAATCCCGATGATCATAATAAAATTTGGTTCAGATGGAGAGAATATTCAAGATTGGTGTATTCTCGGCAAATGGTGGGACATCGAATTCCTGCTTATAAAGTTTCCTGTCTCCATCGGATGGAACCATTGATTCAGAAGATTTTGGATCTCTGGTCGAAATGAGGCTGAAGCAAGAACCAAAGCATCGGTTAAATACTCAATTCCTGGAGAGAAATTAATTTCTAACAAGATGAGGATGTTTTAGATACTTGGTTTAGCTCAAAAGATTGACTTCCCTGAGGGTATTCCTCCTTGTGGAACTGATGCTTTACGGTTTACCCTTTGCGATTACCTTGGACAAGGTCGTGATATCAATTTGGACATTAAACGAGTTGAAGGTTATCGATCATTTTGTACATAAAATACGTTCTAGGAAAGCAAATTATGGAATCGAAAAGAAAGATGTTCTCTTTATGTTTCCTGATTCCAAAGAAACTCAGGATCGTCTATTGTTTATTGATCCAATTAAGGTTCGTACGGTTAATCCATTGATTACCACTTAATCTATTCTCATGGAGAGATAATTTTATTTTCTTTGTCAATCAAAGAGTCTAACTCATTCATCTTGCCTGGAAATTTTGGAAAATGGTTCAGTTCCACCGGAAGGAGTTCCTATCCCAATAAGTGATTCATGTCAAGCCTATTTAGGATTAAAGGGAATAATTGATGTAAACAAGGAAATTGAAGCTTTAAAGGTGAAAAAAGATCAAAAAGAGAAACTGTTGAAAGAATTAACTGTCTCAATGTCGGATCCCAATTACTCTGAGAAAGTTCCCAAAGAAGTGCAAGAAACCCGTCGACAGCGAGTGGAAGAGCTGAACGGTGAAATATTGAAGATTTTTCTGGACCAATCCACCTCATTTGACTGTGACTGGACAATTTCCTCCAAAAACCAGCGAAATCGTTAATTATATCATTAAATTTAACACCAACAACCAATTCCATCAAAGATTCAACAGCTCGAACAACTAAGCAAAGAAAATTAATAAATCGTCAATAATTGATTATATCATTCTAATTGTTTAACTCACCAACTTCCGTTCCCTTGCCAATTGTGAATGTTAACCCATGTCCAGTTAATTGTTCATCTTCCGTGAACAAAGTTACATAAGCACAAGAATAATCGCCATCAGGATGCTGGTCAACAATTAAACATTACAATTAACTCTTGATTGATTAAAAATTACTATTAAATTACTTTACCATTGCATCACTCCCATGTTTATCTAATGAAGTTGGAAACCTAATATCCTTAACAGTGTAACTTTTAATTGTTAACGAAACCATAGTTGAACTTTAATCACTTAATATTAAATTGTTGCAAATATTAATAAGTATTGTCATTTATTTATTTTCTTGGTTGTTTTTGATTATCACATAGCAACACTATAATTAAGATCCTCAATGGAGATTCCTTTGAATATCATCATTTCTTAATCATTACATATTTAAATTTAAACACAATTAACTGAACAATTAAGTCCATTTTCATATGTAGCTTGAACTTTAAGCCGAAAAATATCAGCTCAAAGTGAAAATATCGAGCTGACGGACATATCCTGAGTCTTACCAATAAGACCATTAAGTTATAATTAGAAATCAATTTGAAAAAGTTGATCTAAATGACAAACAATGAAGATACAAAATTACTAATTATCTTGATTGTTGATCAACAAAACGATTTTCATGATCACCTTTGGAATTCAAGTCAACATCTAAATGATGTAGATTAGTTTTATTGCCCATTAATTGATTTCCATTAAATTGCTAATTGTTTGATTAAATTGGTTCGAAATTCGAATTGAATTTTTTCTTCTTCCAACCCATCGACTCTTGAGCCGAAAAAATCAGCTCAATGTTTTCAGCTGAGAGATTTTCTTCAAGAAAATTTCTTGTTTACATGTGAACCAAAGAATAAAAATCTCTATACTCTTTGGTAAATTATGAACTTTTAGATGGAAATTGTTTACTACCTCCTTTTAATCACATCATCTTTACCTGTGATCACTACTTGTTTATTACTAAATTGGTTAGCATTTAAATTGTTTGTTAACAATTAGTTTTTCATTTTGTTTCAATCTCAACTGTTTCCTCACTTATCTACCTCATTGGTTTCCTTCTATTGATAAGGTAATTAAATAGAATTTTGATCAAGTCAAGCAAGTCTAATTAACATTAATTGTTTGATTGTATATCAGATATGGAAAACTTGAAATTTTCATCTTTCAGTGAAATCGATGATTCAAATTTATCTTCTGGTCTTTCCTGTTTTACAATTGACTCTTTTCATAATAAAATTTATGCAGTAACTAAATCAAATGAGATTGTGTCAATACAATCAAAGTCTAAAGAGGTGAGATTTTAAACATATTCTGTTTATCAGTTGTTGATTATGTTTATTTTCTTTTATTTTCTTTTCTTTTCTTTTCTAGGTGAAAATTCTCACATTTATCGACCATGAAAAAGCTATTGGCTCTTCAGCTTTACATATCGACCTTTTTGATGAAAGCAATATTCTACATATCTATTTAGAAAATGGTTTTATTCTTTCGTATTCACTTGAATCAGAAAAGATTAACTTTCTAGGATCTGTGGAGGAAGGAATTGCCGCTGTTTCATCAAGCCCTGATCAAGAAAGTGTCGCTTTAATTTCCAAGAAAGATAAACTCTTTCTCTTTACAAGATTTTTCAATGTCTTGGTTGAGAAAGATCTTTATGCCGATCACTCTGAGTGCATTCAAAAGGTGGATGTTGGTTGGGGCTCAAAGAAAACGCAATTCCATGGATCAGAAGGAAAAGAAGCTGCTAAAATTACTGGAGAAGTAAATTCACTCAAAATAATTAACAGTGATTAAATTGTCTTTCTTTCGTTTTAAATTTAGCCTGATGAACCTGCAGTTGCCTGGGATGATCAGAAAAAGCGAATTTGTTGGCGTGGAGATGGACATTACTTCGTCACTTCTGCTATTCATCCCGATAAAAGTAACTCGAATTGTTATTGTTTCTTTTATTCAGTTTAATTATACTTTTTTTCCTTTTTCAAGATTATCGAGTTCTAAGAATTTGGAGCAATGAAGGGCTACTCCAATACGAGAGTGAATATGTCGCTGGTCTTGAACATTCCTTAGCATGGAGACCAGAAGGAAATCTAATTGCTTCATCGCGATTTCACCAAAATGTTCATCAAATCGTTTTTTTTGAAAAGAATGGACTTAGACACGGGCAATTTACTCTTCCTCCATCTCAAGGTGTCTTTATTATTAAAAATTTAATTTGGTCAACAGATTCATCAATCCTTCTTGTCCATGGATATCAAGATCTTATAAAGCAACACATCATTTACCTTTACACTGAGAGAAATTATCATTACTATTTAAAACATTTTTCCAAGTTTACCGATTTTGATGTTGAATTGGTCATTTGGAATCCATCTGATCAATTGACCTTTTCCATATTTACTTCAAGTGGATCAATGAAACAATATAAATACAATTGGGCTACCGATTACTCTAAAGGTACTGCCGCCGTAATTGATGGGTTTAAACTACAAATAACACCTTTTGATCGTGTCAATATACCACCACCAATGTCTGCATATTCGATTATCTTTGAGAAACCAATTAATGAGATTCACGTTCACTCACCTGAAATCATTATATCTTATACCTGTGATGGTGAACTGATTGTGTTCAAATTGGTCCAATCTGATGGTCAATCTGAAATTCCAGTTGAAACCAATGTAAGAAACACTGCAATCGGATCCATTTCGACCAAGATTTTATTCCGACTTCCTCATGCATTTGGACTTCATCATTTGCGCCTTATCAGTGACTCATCATTAATCGCAATAAGAAAACAAGGCTCTAGGAAAGATGAATTACTACAAATTTCATTAAGTGATGGAAAGATCATTAAAATCGGAGATCTCGACGATGAGGTTCTGATTCTTGATTACCATGAACCGTCGAGATTGATTGCCATGCAACTCGCTGATCTTTCTGCCAAACAGGCATCTATTGGCGAATCATACATTTGTGATTGGTTCAATCTACCTTCTAAATTAGTGACCATGACGATTGTTGATAATTTCCACTTGGTTGGACTATCTAGAGAAGGAACTTTGTATTTAGATGAAAAGCCGTTCATGAAAAACTCTTGTTCTTCATTCTTAATCCATCAGGAAAAGTTCCTGATTTCTACTGGAAATGATAATCTACTTCGGTGCAATTATTTGGACGATTATTTCTGGAGTGAAGTTTTACCAACGGGCTTGGATCCAAGAGATGAACCTCGAAGCATTGAGAGAAGATCAAAACTTGTAATTTCTATCCAAGAGGATGCTCGAGTTATCCTTCAAATGCCCAGAGGGAATCTGGAATCAATTCATCCTCGAGTTATACTATTGGACCTTTTGAAGCAACTTTTGTCATGTAAACAGTATGGAATCGCATTTAACATGATGAAACGACATCGAATTAATCTGAATCTATTGGTTGATCATGAATTCAAAAATTTCACAGAAAATGTAGAAACTTTAATCAGCCAAATAGGAAGTGATGTTCAAGATATTTGTCTCTTTTTATCTGAACTATCGAGTGAGCAAATAACTCGGTCCATGTATAAATATGCTTATCTTGAAGAGTGTTCAAGTTCAAACAAATTGGCTCTCGTTTGCTCCGAAATGAGAAAAGTAATGACGCAAATGGACCCAGAACGTTATTTCATCCCCATCTTGGTGACTTTCGTCAAAGATGATCCACCTCAAATTGGTCAAGCTTTGAAGATGATTTTCGACAAAGGAACCGGAAAAGTTCAAGACGAAGCTCTTAGATACCTTAACTATCTAATCGACATTGAAAAGCTTTACAAAGAAGCTCTTGGAACATATGATTTTGATATTTTTCTCATGGTTGCTGCAAAATCCAACAAAGACCCGAAAGAATATCATGCCTATCTTAATAAAATTCGAGCTTACGAGAATCCCTATTATCGACAATTTAAGATTGACGTTGATCTTAAAAGGAATGAAAAAGCTTTGGTCAATATGAACAGTTTAACCAGTGACGATCATCGTGATGAATGTTTAAATTTCATCAAGAACAACAAACTCTTTTGGTCAGCAGTTAAAATCATATCACCGACTCATCCATGGATACAAAGTATTTGGGAAATGTTTGCTGACTACCTGTTGATTAAACGATACTACGAAGAGGCCGGTATTGCCTATCAAAAGGCTAAATCAATTACCAATGCAATTAAAGCTTATCAGTTATCAGAAAATTGGCAAATAGCAATTGAACTTGCGTTCTCATTAGAGGATTACGATTGTATCTCATTGTGCCGATTATTTGTTACCCGATTACTGACCGATAATAAACACTTGGATGCTGCTTATATACAAGAAAATTACCTTAAAGATAAACACGCCGCCATTTATACGCTAATTAAAGGTCACCATTGGGGTGAGGCCAACAGGCTACTAGGAATGGAACCAAGTGGAACTAAAATCTATAATGTTATCAAAAGTACTTTGGAAGATGAATTAGCAAGAGAAGCGTTTATTTTTCTTTCGGTTGTTAGTGAAAAACGATCTGAATTGGAAGAAAATTGATCGATTAAAGTTTGTCGAGGAGACGAAACAAAAAACTTTAGAAAACGAGGACAATCTAGTGGATGACGAACATGATCTATTTTCTGATACATCTTCCATTTCTGATTCTTCATCAGTCTCATCAAACTCACGATCAGCTAAATCCAAAGGTGATGTGATCTCATTAGCCACTCGAAAGACTCGTCATAAGAATAAGAAACACTTGAAGAAATATTCCCTCAAGGAAGGAAGTGCCAATGAAGATTTTGCTCTTCGTAAATTGATAAAGGAAATGATTGAAAGTTGTATCGCCTTAACGGAAGAAGCGAAATCTTTGATTCGTTGGTTATTTTTTTATGATAAATGTGAAGACGCTTCTTGGTGTCAAACTGATTTATCGGCACTTCTTGATTTTATCGAAACTCAGGTTAAAATAATCTGGCCTGACCCCGAAGAATCTATTCAATCGCTCGATCAAACGCCGATCAATAAAATCAAAAGAGCTCAAAGTTTAGCATCTCGATGTTTAAAAGGTAAACTTCAATTTCGATTCTTAATCAATTGTCTCTCCTACTATTCGAAAACAATTTATTAATCATTGTGTTCTTTTTAATCACTTTTAGATCCTGAATCATTTGTTCCTCCAAAATTGACCTGTAAACCCTGGAAATTAGCATTATCAGGATTAATCTTTTCCATGCCAACAATTAACACTGAATTGATTTTTTCGCTCTTCCAATATTTTGGTTATTCGTTGTTACAATTTTATCTGATTGAATTGGATTTACACTCTCACCATTAAATTAGTAGTTTGATTGATTATTAACTGTTAATCTTTCAATTGAAACTATTTTGTCTAACCTGATAAAAGATTGTGATTTTCAAGGTTTCTTATTAACAACTTGGTTTTCAATTTACCGTCTCTTTTTGTAACAATTAACTCATTAACTTTTTTCAATAACTTGAATGTTTATTGGAAAAAATTACTTTTGTAATACTTATTGAATGTGTATTGATTTGGATACAAAGAAAATCAATGCTAAGTGAGGTACAATAAATTAATCGATTGACAAATTGAAAACATCATTGTATTGGAATAAATATCAAAGGTAATTGGATCAAATTATTGGTACTCATTCTTGTCTAACTTGGAGCCTCAATCTTACCACCACGACCGATGTTAAGACTTGTACCCGATGCAAACCAGTGAGAGCGAAAGGTGATGCAAGTGACCATTAATTGAGATCACTCGTAAGCCTCGCGACAGCTTCATCGGCAACGTACAACTGAACTTTTTACAAGAAAAAAACACAGATTATTTGCTAATCAATGTGATTTTAAGGTCGCAATGTCCCATTTGACACGACTCTCCAAATAGCTACAGTCCAATCCAATAGTATTCCAGAGTAGACAAAAGAGATTGAAAAGTAAACGGACTCGCGAAAATTGTGACCTGAGAGATTCGCCGCTTGTTTTCTCTTTCTTTTTAATATAATCACATTTCGCTCATAAACCTTGACCCTAGTGGTTTAGATTAGACTCTTTTATGAAATGACCTTCGAACGAGTCATTTCATTGATGACCTAAATGACTTTGGTCTTCCAACATGCCGATTGAGTATCAATCAAACTCATACCGATCAAGTTTCAAGTCTCCAGAACTCATAGTTACCGATAGAATGTCAAAAAACATCGACGAAAATAACTGACAATAAGTTAACATAAAGTTTTCAATTTTCTCTTTTGTAACAATTAACTCACTTTTTTTTGCATAACTTATCCTTAAATGTTTAATTGAATGTGTATTGATTTGGATACAAAGAAAATCAATGTTAAGTGAGATTAATTGTATCAATCAATAAATTGAAAACATAATCATTGTATTGGAATAGACAAAACTACGAATTGATCTCTCTCTTTTTCCCAACTAATCACCATGTTGACATAATGAATGTTTTTCATTTAGATAATAATAATACTAAATTGACCTCAATTGAGAAAATTGTAATTCCGCAATTAAATGAATCATAAATTGTAAATCCATAAAATAACAATCGGGTTAAAATAACCCAAAGAAACCCAAGAGGAATCAATAAACAACCAATATAACAAAAACGATCAACTTTCCCTAATTGAATCTTAAGATAATTGAAGTGAACAAATTTAAATTGAGTTTATAACAGTACAATTAATCAACTCATCAAGTACAAGTTGATCAAATTGTTAGCAAAAATCCTCAATGAGAAGGATAATTAAAACGGATAATGAGAATTGAACAATCATGGATATCTAATGGTAGATAATTACGATGACGATGGTTAATGACAATTCATAGATATCAAAGGTGATTAATCAACAATAGACAGAAAAAAAGTTAATCATTTTGATGAGTAAATACAGTTGATTGAAAAAAAAAACGGAAAACGATCAATTTTAATCACGCAATCAAAATGGTAGAGAAAAAGATGAAATCAAAAGTAAACAAGATCCATAAAAGGGTTTCTGTCGACAGAGATAAAAGAAAGAGAAGAAAATTGTAGACAGAGAAAAGAGAAAACAAAAGAATTTTTTTTCCTTGATTATACTTGTTTGTTTATCTTTTGTTAACCAATCAATATTCTTTAATAGGTTAATTAGTGTTGATCATTTTGAAATTTTTCTCTTTTCTCAACTGTAGTTAGGGTGTGACTCTCTCTCTCTCTCTCTCTCTTTCTCTTTTTCTCTTCTCTTTCTAGTTTATCTCTCGTTGAGAAAAGAAAGAGATTCATTTTCTATTTTTTTCTCTTCTTTTCTCTCTTTAAAACCTCTAAGAACAGGTTGGTTTGTCTTTCTACTGATTCTTCACACCCAAGAGTAAGGAACTTGTATTACCTTCACTAGGATAATTTAATTCTCCAGGTAAGTTGTCTCACACTTAATTTGTTAATTGTTGTCTCTTTGTGATTCTCTTGGTACAATTAATCACAACCACCTCCTCTTTTACTCACATAATCAACTGTTATCACCTGAATTCTATTCTACATAATTGTTTCAATTTCTCTATTCAGTTAACAGTTTTTTCTTTTTTTTTCTTTTTTCTTTTGTATTTGCATTAGTTACTTTTACTCTGTTTTCTCAATCTACTCGGACTATTCAATTATCTGTTACTAAATTGAAATGGCTCTTCACATTACAGGAAAGGTAAGTTTCAAAATCTATTCTTTGATTGATTGATTGTTTTTGTCAATCAATCGCTGTCTTGTTGTATTGTTGTTAATCTAATGGGTTCTTCTTTTTTTTTCTTCTTTTATTTGGATCAATTTTTTGATTGATTTCTTTTTAATTAGGCTAATTTGGATGAGGCGATCAAAAATGCTGGGGCTAAATTGGTTGTCATTGATTTTTTCGCAACTTGGTGTGGACCTTGTCGTAACATCTCACCAGTTATCGACAAAATGGCCGCCGAGTCAGACAAAGTGACATTCATCAAGATCGATGTTGATGAAAATGAGGTAATTGTAACCTTCTAATCTCGACCTGTCTATTAATCCTAATCATCAGTGTTTCTTTTTTGTGTTACAATTCATTTGAATTTGTGTATCTCATCAACCACTTGTTCACATGTCAATGTGTCTATGGTACTTAATTTGTCTGTCAACCTTTAATTAAACGTTGAAGGTCAAATTAAGTACAGAGACTTTGGATGCTTATCAATTTTGATTGTATCTACACTCTTTTGGATAATATATTTCCCTTCTCTATGCATGCACCTTTCATTATGATGTAACTTGAAAAACCGGATTAATTTAAATCTTTTTAATCAATTACCAAGTGATTTAATACAATATCTTAATCCTTCATCCAGGCCATCGCAGAGGAATACAATGTCACTGTTATGCCAACCTTTGTCTTTTTGAAGGATGGTAAACGCGTTTTCGATATGTCAGGAGCCAATGAAGCCAATCTCAAAGCTGCCATTGAAAAACACCAATAATTATCCAATATAATCGAAAACCTCTTGATATAAATGTTAATGGTTGTGGTTATTAAACCAGTCTTAAAAACTGTTATTCAGTTTTATCCCATTTATGTAACTTAAATTTCCAATAAGCTTTTTTGTATTGTTCCCCAGCTCCCGCAATCTTTAGGGTTTGGTATTTCGTATGATACTTTCGTTAAAATCTCATAATTTGTTCAAAAATCTTAAGGATTTGATGGTATTAGCCTGACTTGAGTTCAAGGAGGACCCGTTGACAATATTCAAATTCAAATTCATATATTAGTTTCTTTTTCCACTTATTTTGTCCAAAAACAACGGACATCCCTGTTTTGTGCTGCTGGTTTCAGTTTCCATGATTGTTTCGTCCAAATTTCTCAACATTGATGCAAAGTCAGAATCCTGTAAATGGTAAACAATTAGTTTCTCCTACACTTGTAAAGTAGCCTTACCAATAAGTCCCGTTAGCTAAACAAAATGAAAAGACAAAAATAAAAGCCACAATCAATTGATATGCTAACATAAATGTAACTAAATATTACTACAAAAAGTGATTGTTACATAATCTTAAATGTCAATTTTTCAAATTGAATTCGTGACCCTGATAATCACCATGATTTCCGATTGTCTGAATCGTTTTTTTCAATCATTGTTTTCTCTTCGTGGTGATTAATGTTCATCATGATCCACACACACACACACAATCAAAAGTTAATCCAGTTTTAAGATTAATGGAATAACATTCACTATCATGAAGATATATTGATGTTATGGATCATGAAACTGGTTTAATGATAAACAATTAACTGAATAACTTGAATTCCAAAACTATTGAACCAATAATATTAATCTGATGAAAGAAGCTTGAAAATTACAATCAACAGGTTGATTGTTATTGTTATTAACTGAAACGAGGCAATTAGATGAAACTGATTGTTGTCTATGGATTAATTTTCCACAATGATGACAACAATTAACTCAATTGCAAGTGTTTAGATGATTTAATTGATTTTAATATTAATCAGGAAGTTACAGTTTCGGTTTGAGTTGTTTTTTTTTGTCATCAACAATTAGCTGATTAGTTGGCAATCATTGTCACAAACCTATTGATTGTGGATATTTTTGCTAATTTAAAGCGAAAATTTTATTCATGATTAGTTAATTGTTGTAACTATGATTACGAAAAAAGTTGATTTAATTGTGAAAAAAAATTAATCTCTTAATGAACCAGAACTAACTGTTGAAATGATTAAAGGAAGATATTGATTGTTGATTGTTGATTGTTCAGTCAATCATTTAATAACCTGATTCACTATGATTAACTTTTAAATAGTGACAAAAATATTTAATTGTTATTGTAATAGTTAACTAATCATG
The DNA here is from genome assembly GCF_014898815.1 of Panonychus citri. Lineage (NCBI taxonomy): Eukaryota > Metazoa > Arthropoda > Arachnida > Trombidiformes > Tetranychidae > Panonychus > Panonychus citri. Next base: position 623,505 of record NW_026515530.1, on the reverse strand, counting down.
TTGACAATTTGTTAATTTAACCAAATTAACCGATAATCATTACTATTGATGATTGGTTTTATATTTAAATGTTTTAATTAATTATAATCATTTTTTGGTTAACAATAATTGATTGAATCATTTCCGTCACCAAGATAATTAACCTTGATTAACTTTAATGATGATTAATCATATCTATTAACACCTTAATTGTCAAAGGATGTGAGTTAATTGTGATTAGTGAAAACAATTGAGAGTAACAAAAAAAAAGGTAACAATTGAAACAAATTATTGAACAATAATCGTAATCATAATCATTATGGAATCACAATCAACAATAAATCAAATTACGATCAAGATTAATTAAAGAAAATGTCCTTGATTAACTCAGAATTAAAATCAACAATCAACAAGATTAAAAACTTTTCCCCTGAAGGTAAATCGATGTTGACAAAAATCTTCACTCCTTTTAGCCGAAAGGAGTTAATTATGATTAACAATTTAATTACAATCAATGGCGAAACAAAAACTCATGTGAGATTAAATTATCTAAACGATTAAGAGAAACCAAATGGAATCAACTAATTGTATCAATAACAATTAACATTAAAAGTTACGAAAACTTTTCGAAGCCAAAAAAAAAGTAAACAAAACTTTTCTCGTTGGAAAAAGTTAATCATGATAATAGATTAACGATTTTCATGTAAACAATCAAATTAAATTTGATTTAAATAGTTGATTGAATGAAAAAGTTTCTCCTTCATTATTGAGATTAGATCATCAAGAAGGAAATGATTTACTACAATTAACTTAATCAGGTTGGATTGTTGCTCATTTCGTATGATCGGAAAGTTAATTATTATTAAAATGTTTAAACCTCCACCCAAGAAACACTCACTCACTCACACAATCAATTGATAGTAAATGAAAATGGCGACTGATTCAGTTATTTTTTTATTTTCTATTCCAAAAAAACTTTAGGTCATTCGGGTTAAGAAGATGAAGAAAAGGGGGAAAAAAGAAGAGAGATAATGAGAAGGGGAAAAACTGGTTCAGTGAGATTAAGATTTTAAAGTTTTCTGTTTATGTTGAACTTTTTTTCTCGTTTACAAGACAAGTTACAGTTTTTTAATTTCTTTTCATTTTTCTCAATTCTTTTAATTAGTTTTAATCAATTAGTTGAATACCAATGGAATATTTTCGATTACCTTGTGTAAAGTGATTAAGTTAATCGTTTTAACTTTAAAAAGAATAGAAAATTTAGTTTATTCTTTTTTCTTCTTAACCTCATTTTCTTTTCTCTTGGTTTGTTGTTGTTGTTTCTTCTTCTTCTTCTATCTTTTGGTAGAATATAAACAAAAGTGACCTGACTTGTTTTCTTTTTTCTCTCTCTCTCTCTCTCTGTAATTTTGTTCCATTTTAAATATTTTAGAATAGAATAAAATTTGGAGGGAAACATGTGTTTCTCTACACACCGGTAACTATGTTTGCAGTGTTTTCTTCTCGCCAATGGTTTCAACTGATCGGATGAAATGAGAGCCTTTTTTGGATTATCCTGATTCTTTTGGTGTTGTCTTTTTCTTAAGATCTTCTATCTTGTTACGTTTCTCTCTCTCTTCTCTTCTCTTTCTTTCTCTTTCTTTTCGGTGAACGTGAAACATTTTTGAACCCAATTTGACGGGTAACGTGGCAGGTTCACCAAAAATGGCAAATAATAAAATGGCTCATGTGATTGACGATCAGCCTGAATCTACGATTGACCCATACAAGTAAGTCACTTTCTCTTGACTCCTATTTGTATCTCTGGTGGTTCACCTTTGGGAAATTTTCACCATTTCCGTCATTCTATCTATGGAAATTTTTCGAAAGAGAAAATTTTCTTTACTTTTCTTTTATTCGTTTGGGTAAATATTTATTTCTCTCCTTATTTGTCTTACTAGAAGTCCACCTGAACCAGTTAAAGAATGGGATGTGTTTGTAGTGTCTCCGCCGCCTGATGACGATGAGACCTCTAGTTCCGAATGGATCGATGTGATACTTAAATTGTTAAAATTATGCGCTTATTTAATTACCTTTATTGTTGTTCTTGCCTGTTCTGTTTTCTCAAAAGGATTAGTACTTTTTATGACTTCCATTATAAGACCAAATCGTACTGGTCTAATCATCTGTAGCCATGGAATACCGAGTTTAGATCGTGATAAAAAGTATGAGGTTGTTCTTAACCTAACCGATCCAGAACGGGTCGCCTGGATTTGGACTCTTATAGCAGTCCTAATTGTCCCAGAGTTAATGACACTTTTTCGTGCTGCCAGGATATGCACATTTAAGTCTATTCGAAGACCAAGTAAATCAGTTTTCTCCCTGGTAAGTTTTCGTCTTCTCTTTTTCGCTTATCCCCGAATTTAGAAAATAATAATAATGATCCCAATTCTTTTTCCTTGAACTTCTTTGAACATTTACAGATTTTCATAGTAGAAACACTTCACACCATAGGTCTTGTTATGCTCGTTTTTGTGATATTACCTTCGCTGGATGTGACCAAGGGCGTAATTCTGACCAACTGTTTCTGTTTTATTCCTGGTTGTTTGAGCTTATTCTCTCGTCATTCGGGTGAACCAGGTCGTGGTTATAAAACTTTACTCGATTTACTTTCCATCGGTGCCCAACTTTCCGGTTTAATACTCTGGTCTTTAGCTGAATCAACAGATAATCCAGTTGCAATTTACATTCCACTTACCTCATTGTTAATCTCAATCGGTTGGTGGGAAAATTACATTGATAAAAAGTCTCCCTTTCGTGTGATACAAAAATTGGCCCAGATTAAGGATAGTTTACAAAAATCTCGTTATTTTATCTATATTTTCATTTCAACTTGGAAAATTGTTCTAATATTTATTGCGACAATTGTTTGCCGACTTTTGGTTGATGGTTCAGCCTTATATTTGTTCACACAGTTTAAATCAGCTTTCACATCTCATAAAATACTCATCATTCGAGATCGTTCAGATCTTTCAAAATCGCTATCTGATACAAATGTTGGAATTGAATCTGAATGGCTTGAGATGCCAGCGTCAACATCAGCACCCATTTGGATGTTAATCTTACAAATAAGTGCCTCTTGGTTTTGCTACGTTTTCGGTAAATTTGCCTGTAAAATTTGTATCCAGAGAATCTCCTTTGCCTCACCATTAATCCTCTCAGTTCCAGTCACTGCCATGGCCTTGGCACAATTTTGTGTCCTAAATTTTGAAAATTCTTGCTCCCTTAACCGATATCTTCCCCGTTATCTGTTTTGGTCCTGCCCAAGTGCCGATACTTTCTTCACTGATGGTGTTTTCTACAATCTTCACGGTATAATTTGGGTCATCATGTATATTAGCCAATTTTGGATCACCTTTCACATATTTAATCCTAAATGTGAACGTTTAGCGACAACCGAGAAACTTTTCGTCTCACCAATGTACTGTGGCCTTATAATTGACACCTCGATGATACTTAATCGACGACGTGATGATAAGGAAGTAATTAAAGCGGGTGATATTGATAAATCCACACGAGATCCTGATACATTACAAGAATCCATTCACTATGAAACAATATCAGAACATCCTGAGGATAAAAAATCAACCGTACAATCAACTGATTACATTACCAAAATTTTGGTATGTGCGACGATGTGGCATGAAACCTCTGAAGAAATGATCCAAATGTTGAAATCAGTTTTTCGTATGGATTTTGATCAATCGGCTCGTCACAAAGCTCAAAAGTATCTTCGTGTTGTCGATCCCGATTATTATGAATTCGAAGGTAATAATATTTTCAAACACTCGAAATGATTATCATTAGCAATTTAATTGAATTTCTCTCTCTCTTTCTTTCTTTCTTAGTTCATATTATTTTCGATGATGCATTTGAATTGTGTGATGAAAATGATGATTATCAAGTTTGCAATCGTTTTGTGAAACAGTTCATCTCCGTTATCGATACGGCGGCAAGTAACATCCATCAATGTGAAATCAGGCTAAAATCGCCGACCAAATATCCAACCCCGTACGGTGGTAGACTCGAATATATTTTACCAGGAGGAAATCGACTTTATATTCACATGAAAGATAAAATGAAGATTCGTCATCGAAAACGTTGGAGTCAGGTAATCAATTCGCACCAATTATGCAAATACATTTATTTTAAATCGCTTATACAGATGATCTAATTTTATATTTCTATCTTTACTAATCAGGTTATGTACATGTACTACCTACTTGGTCATCGATTAATGGAACTACCAATTGATGTTAATCGAAAGGCAACTATGGCCGAGAACACCTACATTCTTACTCTAGATGGAGATATTAATTTCCGTCCGGAAGCCGTTCAACTATTAGTCGATTTAATGAAGAAAAATAAAAATCTCGGCGCAGCCTGTGGTCGAATCCATCCAGTAGGAAGCGGTGTCATGGCCTGGTATCAAAAGTTTGAATACGCGGTTGGTCATTGGCTGCAAAAGGCCACTGAACATATGATTGGTTGTGTACTTTGTAGTCCAGGTTGTTTCTCACTTTTCCGTGCTAAAGCTTTGATGGATGATAATGTGATGAAAAAATATACCACGCCGCCGGTTGAAGCCTTACATTATGTTCAATACGATCAAGGGGAAGATCGTTGGTTGTGTACATTACTCTTACAAAGAGGATATCGAGTTGAATATTCAGCCGCTGCTGATGCTTATACTCATTGTCCTGAAGGTTTTGGTGAGTTTTACACTCAACGTCGTCGATGGGCTCCATCAACCATGGCCAATATTCTTGATCTTCTTGGAGATTACAAACGTACTGTTGCCGTTAATGATCACATCTCATTGTTATATATTGTTTACCAAGGAATGTTAATGGCGGGTACTATTCTTGGTCCTGGAAATATTTTCCTTATGTTGGTCGGAGCCATGGTCGCTGTATTCAGAATTTCCAATTGGGACTCGTTTGTTTTCAACATTGTACCAATTCTGTTATTTATCATCATTTGTTTCACTTGTAAAAATGATATACAAATATTATCCGCTCAGATAATGTCCGCTTGTTATGCTCTATTAATGATGGCCGTGTTTGTCGGTACTGCAATTCAAATGGCCGAAGATGGTGTCACCTCACCTTCAGCAATATTTTTTATCGCACTGTCGGGATCATTCGTGGTGGCGGCATTGCTACATCCTCAAGAATTTCACTGTCTTTATCCATGTTTACTTTATTTCCTTTCGATTCCCTGTATGTATCTACTTTTAATGATCTATTCTCTCATCAATTTGAACGTTGTTACCTGGGGAACTCGTGAGGTACAAACAAAGAAAACGAAAGCCGAATTGGAGGAAGAAAAGAAAGCGGCTGAAGAGATTAAGAAGGGCAACCTGTTGACTTTTCTTAATCTTAACTCAAATGGTAAAGATGAAGATGGTTCAATCGAATTTAGTTTGGCAAATCTTTTCCGTTGTTCTTTCTGTACATACCCTAAGCCGAACGATGAGAAGATTCATTTACTAAAAATTGAACAACATCTCAGTGAAATGACGGAGAAACTTTCAAGCCTCGAGAAATATATTGACCCTTTAACTGGAGTTAAACGAAAAGGTTCATCGATTGGTCGTAATGCTCGATTTTCAGACAATTTATCGACAGTGACGGAAGACGAGGAACATGAAGACGCTGAATCAATCGGTTTAGGTTCTAACAGCGATGATATGTCCATCAAGGATATCGCTGAAGCAGATGAACGCGATGACTTGACTAATCCATATTGGATTGAGGATAAAGATCTAAGAGATGGTGAGACTAAATATCTCGCCGATATTGAGGTCGCTTTTTGGAAGGAAATGATCACCAAGTATCTTTATCCAATCGATCAAGACAAAGAGCATCAGGCTCGAATTGCTGCTGAACTGAAAGAATTAAGAAATCGTGTTGTTTTCACATTCTTTATGTTAAATGCTCTTTTCGTTCTCGTGGTACTTATTCTACAATTAAACAAGGATATTCTTCATGTTGATTGGCCTTACGGTGTCCGTGAGAATATTACATTTGTTCCGGAAACAAATGAGATACGAATCGAGAAAGAATATCTAGAAATGGAACCTATTGGTTTGGTGTTTGTCGGTTTCTTTGGATTAATTTTGGTCATTCAATTGGTCGGTATGCTTTTCCATCGTTTTGGAACATTATCTCACATGTTGGCCTCCGTTAATCTGTTCCAAACAAAACGTGATGACATTTCTGGTGAAGATGATCTGAAACGAAATGCCATTGATATCGCTCGACAATTACAAACACTCAAAGGTTTAAATGACGAGGAGAATTCTGAAGATGCAACTTATGGAATAGCTGGAAGAAAAACTATTCAAAAGCTGGAGAAGCGCGCTAGACAAAAGCCTCGAACTGGAACATTGGACGTTGCCTTCCGACAACGATTCATGAAACTTTCAGCCGCTCAACAAGATGGAAGTAAGTACTTTATTAATGGTCCATTAAATGTTCTGATCAATACTAATTCATGATTATACTCAATTTATTTCAGTTGCAACGCCGATTCTTGGAGGTATCCGTCGTAAGGAAACACTTAAAGCATTAGAACGCCGAAGTAAGGAAGTGATGGGAGCGAAGTCTGATGATCACGGAATGCAAACTCTTGGAATCGCTAATGAATTTATTCGTAATAGAAATAGATCAACATTAGATTCCAAACAACGTCGACCACCAAATCCATATGGAGCCAATGGAATGGTCAATCAAGCCTTCGATTTATCTTCCGACGAGGAAATTGGCCCTTCCAAAGTCGCTCTGTCAACGTATAGAGGAAATTCACGACAAAGTTTCAATGGGAACTTAAGCCATCAACTTTAGATATTTTAATTAATTAATTACAAGAAAGTTGAATTTTTAAATCAACAATTAATTTGCCAATTTTTCCAAGCCAAAAGCCGATCGAATACTCATTTTAATAACCACCACAATATTACATCACCTCAATCAAATTTATCATCATTGATCGGTTAAATTTAGATGTTTATTTTTTTTAACTCTCTCTCTCTCCCTCTCCCTCTTCCTCACTCTCACTCTCTATTTATCTCTCTGTACTTTAAAAGTTTCAATTGTTTCGATGGTTAAAACTATTAATACAATTGCAATTGAATTAAGAGTAAAGAAGATTGAAACAAGGAAACACTTTTCTTCTTCATTTACAATCTATTATTTATTATCCATTATTGTTGATCATTAATCACAATTGTTTGATGATCAAGATCATTGGATTGTCAATCAAGTGTTTCAATGTTTCTCTCGGTTAATGTGTATTATTAGCTTTCTATTAGTTTGACTCTTCATTCAGATAAATTCAAGTTTCTTTCAGAATCACGGAATTGGAATAGACTTTGAGAGCAACCATAAGACGATGATGATGATGATAAAAAATGAGAATGAATTTTAATTAATTACAAGAAAGTGAATGACCATGATGTATTATTATTGTTATTTCTGAACTAAACTCGATTTTCCCAATGATTTTGATTCACCACTTGAAACCGTTTTACCAGAGCTGAAATGGAATCCAAATGATCTGTACAAAGATCGTAACGATCTTACAGGGGTCGATTCTCTCTCTTTGGCTGAACGCTTCGCACCCGAACTTATCTCAGATTCTTGATCATCAGCCACATTAGAAACCCACCATTTTCTCCTTCTCGTATTTTGTAATTTGTAACACTCAACACAACACAGAAAAATAATCGAAAGTACCAATAAGACACATCCCAATGACGCTAAAACCACCAGGTAATAGGTTAGATTTAATGATTTATTTGGCTCTTCTAACATTGAAACAAATTAAGACTAGTGACTCATTAATTGTGAAAAAAATATTCGGGATTTTAAATTGGTATCTAAAGAGTTGCTTCTAAATCCATAATATCCTTTATGATGATTTGATCGAGTATCAATCAAAATTGGAAAATCTCCTTCTAATGTCTCATTCTATCCAATGATACATCATTAGAGAGCAATGGTTTTCTCACTCACTCTCAATTGCTCCTCTTCTCACTCAATATCTTATCATTTCTCTGTCTCTCTCTCTCTTTTATCTTCCTGATGCAATTTACCTTCGTTATTTGATCCTGCGTCTTAACGAGTTACTTGTTGCGGATCCACGTGTCATAATTAGAGTGAAAAACGTTCATCATTAATAGTTGATCTTTGTGATTAATTTTTCTACTCGATTGTTGTTGTTTAAAGGGTGTTGATTTTACTAATCCCACTTAGATTGGTGCCAAAATGTCCATCGAATCACGAGACATCGAACGTACCCAAGAAGCCGAAAAGGTAAGAAAATGATGGAGGAAAAACCCTCAAACACGTGCTTCCCACCCTACAAGTGCACAAAATTAATTGAACAATATTACATTTGATTTCAGGCGTTTATCTTTCCTAAGGCCGGCAACCTGACGGAAGAAGAGATAACCCACTATGAAACCACCAAAAAGAGAATCTCCCTCATGCTGGAGAATAACCAAAAGACAGCCTTTCAAAAGGAAAAAATACAAATTAAACTAAACCAAATCGAAACAACGTGCTTGGAACAAGACCTTCTGATCTTACAAAAGATATATGCTCACCCACTAGATGAATTGAATCAAAAAATTCTTAAAAAAGAAGTGGAATGGATTAAATCGATCATCCGATTTATTAATCTAACCATGAAACAAAGATCAAAAAAAGATACAACAGCGTCATCCGCCCTCGCAAAAAATGATACTCACCCATCGGATAAGCTGGATAACTCATCAGAAACAAAACAAACGAAACGGAAACGAACAAATGAAGCAACTAACATCATAAAACATAAATACCAACCGGAAGCAACTTGGTGGAAATGGTCAGGAACCACAAGATATTACAAAATTAAAATCGAAGGCCCAAGAGACCTACGATCGGTAAACACAATAACAAAAGAATTGGCTGAACTGTCCCTCCCATACACATTCAGAGTAATGGTTTTCAGGGATAGTTCAGTCATTTTACTTAATAAAGAAAGTGAAAGAGCAGATCTAATAAACAGATACCAACCGAACGAGTTAACATTGGAAATAGTGAAATGGAAACGACCCCAAATAAAAATATCATTCGTGCGTCCACCCCAAAAAGAAAGTTGGGAAGCAATGATTGATCGAATGATGAAACTGAATGGTTTCTATGACCCAAAACAATACAAAATATTACACAAATTTGAAATGGGACTAAATTCGAACCGATTTGGTCTAGTAATGGAAATCTCCCCATCAATCAGATCACAGATTGAAACAAGACTAAGAGGTCGAATGTCGTCGGGACAATCTGACTACAAAGTTAAGGATGATTTTCCTATACTTTCATGTAAACTATGCCATCGATTTGGCCACCCCAGGAGAACGTGTAGAAATCAATTGCGATGTGTCAAATGTTCAGGGCAACACCTGGTGATGAATTGCAAATCACAAACGCAACTATGCCCTTCCTGTGGTGGAGAAAACCATGGTGCTTACAGCCAAGACTGCATGTTATATAGATCAGAATTGATTTTATGCATCTCGGACATTGATTATGAATATGAGTACTTGTTGATGTGATTGGTTGATAACTAAAATCCAACACGCTGTTTATCACCATGACAACAAAAAATCTCGACCAACAAAATTGATAATAAAACTGAATAAAGAAAACTTACTGACTGAAATTTTTCATTTCAATGATCTAACAAAGGAAATGAATATTCAAAGTTGAAAATTGATACAAAAAGATTAAATATAAAAATAAAAATAAACTGAAATTAACATTAATATTCAAAATTGAATATCAACACAAAAAGATTAAATATTGAAATAGATCGAAATTATTACTAATATTCAAAATTGAATATTAACGCAAAAAGATTAAACATTGAAATTTATTGAAATTAACATTAATATTCAAAACTGAATATTAACACAAAAAGATTAAAGAAATAAATCAATTGAAAGTTACATTAATATTCAAAACTGAATATTAATACAAAAAGATTAAAAGAAATAAATCAATTGAAATTTACTGAATATTAATACAAAAAGATCAAAGAAATAAATCAATTGAAATTTACATTAATATTCAAAACTGAATATTAACACAAAAAGATTGAAGAAATGAATGAAATAGAAATTTACATTAATATTCAAAACTGAATATTAATAAAAAAGATTAAAAGAAATAAATCAATTGAAATTTACTGAATATTAATACAAAAAGATTGAAGAAATGAATGAAATAGAAATTTACATTAATATTCAAAACTGAATATTAATAAAAAAGATTAAAAGAAATAAATCAATTGAAATTTACTGAATATTAATACAAAAAGATTAAAGAAATAAATCAATTGAAATTTACATTAATATTCAAAATTGAATATTAACACAAAAAGATTAGATATTTAAATAGATTGAAATTAACATTAATATTCAAAACTGAATATCAACACAAAAAGATTAAATATTGAAATAGATCGAAATTATTATTAATATTCAAAATTGAATATTAACGCAAAAAGATTAAACATTGAAATAGACATTAATATTCAAAATTGAATATTAACACAAAGAAATTAAATATTGAAATAGATTGAAATTAATATTCAAAATCAAATATTAATACCAAAAGATTAAATATTAAAATAAATTGAAATTAACATTCTGCAATCAAGTGATATACTTATGTAGAAATAAATTTTAAAAAAAGCTAAACTCAAATCATATATCTACCAATAAAAACTTCTCTCATACTCAAATCCAAAAGTTCCATTCATAATTATAGATGGCACTAGTTAATAAAGATAGAGGAAGGAAATTAACCAGAACAAGTAAACCACGCTACCATTCTACACGTGCAATCTCTATCAATCTAAACAAACTGTTTATCATTATTATTAATCCTAGTTATGTTAAATTGGTTGATAACTATGATCAACGACAACAAAAACTATGTTGACTACTCATCTATAATACCAATCATTGAAGCAATCAATAGCGATCAACATAACGAATACAAAATCGAACAATTAATCCAATTATTAAACTTAATCACTTGTCAATGGTTAGAAGAACCAACAAAAGTGAAAAATGATATTTACGCTGTGGAAAAAATAATAAAAATAATAAAAGAGAAAACAAACCAACCGCCAACAATACAAAACATAAATGATCCAACAATCATCGCATTTAAAGGACTACTACAACAAGAGAAAATCAAAGAAATAATTACTGAAAAATATATGACAGAAATTCGAGGTGAAAAAAGCCAAAGAAAGCAACTTACTCTTTCAACAAATACTCCCGAAAACATCATTCACGAGATAATATCACTAGAAGACATAAACATTACGGTAATACATATAAAATGGAGATACTATGAGATAATCTGTAACGACAAACCCGAAGCAAATGAAGTAAAGACGCTATTCGAAAACCTATGTGACCAACAATCAATCACCATTCAGATTAAAAAGAAAAACGAACAATTCCTGACGATCGTTCAAACCAACGACGTAAACATAATCGATAAAATAAAAAAAGAAAAGAATATTATTATTGTTAATAATAAACAACTACGAATATCACCAAAAGCAACATACTTACAATGCAACAAATGCTCACTGATTCACACCGGATACCATACTCAATGCTCAAACTAATACATCAAACATCGTGAGACAACAAAAACACAAATCGAAGGTATAAACAAATCGACAAATATACTGAATTAAAACATATAAATAAATTGAAAGTAATATTGATACAAAAAGCTTAAAACAATAAAATTTTGAATTGTTGAATATTAACACAAAATGATCGAATACAAAATGTTTAAAGATTCATATCAATAACAATAGAAATTAACACTAATATTCAATTTTGAATATTAATATAAAAAGTACCAATATAAATCAATGAACTCAAATAGAAAAATAAATAGATATGAAATTAACATTAATATTCAAAATTGAATATTAACACAAAGAAATTAAATATTGACATAGATTGAAATTAACATTAATATTCAAAATGGAATATTAACACAAAGAAATTAAATATTGAAATAGATTGAAATTAATATTCAAAATCGAATATTAATACCAAAAGATTAAATATTAAAATAAATTGAAATTAACATTCTGTAATCAAGTGATATACTTAAGTGAAATTAAATATTGACATAGATTGAAATTAATACTAATATTCAAAATTGAATATTAACGCAAAAAGATTAGATATTGGAATAGATTGAAATTAATATTAATATTCAAAATTGAATATTAACGCAAAAAGATTAGATATTTAAATAGATTGAAATTAACATTAATATTCAAAATTGAATATTAACGCAAAAAGATTAGATATTTAAATAGATTGAAATTAACATTAATATTCAAAATTGAATATTAACGCAAAAAGATTAGATATTTAAATAGATTGAAATTAACATTAATATTCAAAATTGAATATTAACACAAAAAGATTAGATATTTAAATAGATTGAAATTAACATTAATATTCAAAACTGAATATTAATTCATAAATATCAAAATAAAATATAGATGGTGTCACTACCGAACTCTGGAAATCTCACGTGCTCTCAAATCAAAAACGGAAACAAACAAATCAACAGTATCTAATCACAAACAAAATAAAATTGTAGTTAAACCTCAAGCTCATAATGAAGTTCACAATTAAACACGTTAATGCCCAAAAAAATCCTCAAGTAACTGAACAGTTAATAAGAGAAACAATAAAGGAAAGTTATTCTATTACTTCCATAACTGATCCAAATGCCAAAACAATAACCAAAGAGTTTCAAACCAACGGAATCCAATGGAATGGTGACCAAGTACTAGTTTACTCTGAGGACCTTATGGTAGAAAACTTCATCAACAAAGCGGACCACCTTACAATAATACGTATACCAAGATTTAAATTGATCGTAATCGCAGTATATCTCCGCCCATGGAAAAGAGGAAAAGAAATGGAAAACCAACTGTTAGCAATGAAAGAAACAATGAGAACGAGAAAAGATCACAATATTATCCTCATGGGCGATCTCAACACAACCACCAGCTACTGGCAAGATAATTTAACAACCAAACACAAAGAGAGCACCAATCCAAATTATGCAATATTACTAAGCCTACTCAACGAATTCAAACTCGTCCCAATATCCAAAAAACTCGAAACAACCCGCCATGGCAACAGCAATGTAATCGATATGATATTTATAGCAGAGCAAATGAAACCGGAGGAAGTGAATAAACAAATTGTGAACTCAGATCACTTCTTATTAATATGCACTTGTGAAGTCGAGAAAGGCCCAAAATTAACACGAACAACAAAGAAATACAAACACTTCGGATCTTGGCAAATGAAGATGAAAAATATACAATTTGACTCGAATGAATGGAACAAGTATCACCCACTAGTTCAAAAATGCCATGAAATCATTTACTTCCCAGATAATAACGCTAAATGGAAGACAAAAAAGACGAAAGAAAATAAATTCATCAGACTTAAAAAAGCACGAAGACAAATTTTGAAGAGGGAAAATAGATCGATGAAAGACATCCTCGATCTTGAAGAAATTGACAACAAATTGAAGAAAAAAAGAGAGAAATTCAACCTGATAAAATCATTGAAAACCAAAGACCCACGAAAACTCTGGACACTGATATACAAATACTTACTTTCGCCAAAACAAGACATAGACTGGAAAAACCAAATAACAATTGACAGCAGAAATGAATGGTTAATCAACTTCTCAACGAATAAACCATCATTAAGAGACAACCCAAAAAATATAAAAGGTTCATTGAGTGAATATGAAAAACAAACACTAATGAAATACAAATCAAAATCTTCAAGTTTATCGGCCGACAATTTTTCAGTGAAAACATGGAATAAATTTTTAAAGATAAACCACACACAAATAATGGAAACGATAGAAAAAATATTCGAGATATCTCACATACCAAACACGGTTACGATACTGGGCTGTGGTTTTGTCCCGAAACCAAATGGTAAAGTTCGAATGGTCAGATCCCCAAATCAACTACTAAAAATGATTGATATGATTATAGCAAATAGATTACAAGCAATAGCACGAGATTTTCTCCTTCCTGATACCCAATTTGCATTTCTGAAACAAACGACAAGAGAAGACTATTTCAGAAGAATGATGGAACCAGATATCAGAAAAGACACAACAATAATACAATTGGATGTAGCTACCGCTTTTGATACCGTCAGCCTAACACCAATCCGAGTTCGACTGACCAATGCCATCGGAGAATCAACAATGTGCCTTATCGACTCACTGAATGAAAACCATTGGTATACATACTACGACAACAACCAAAAATTATTTTCAAAAGCATCATCAACCATCGCGCAGGGAACATCCATTGGCCCTCTCCTATTCATATTCGCGCTCGATTATTGTATAAGAAAGTGGTGGGGAAAAGGAATAAAAGTCTACGCTTTCGCAGATGATATGATGGTAATCATTCCAGAATCAACGGAAACTACAATCGAGGAATATCTAAAACAGATACAAACGGACCTCAAGGAAATTAACCTTAATCTGAACCTGGAAAAAACGAAAATCATGACAAAAAATAACAAAGAGATAAGTGAAGTGGTCGGTTTCAAATACTCACGGAAAAACATAGCAATCACAAAAGTGAAAAGAGAATACACCAAAACCATAGCTGAACACACATTTAAACAAAGAAAAATCCACTGGCCAAAGATTAAATATCTCCCAGTAAAAATAAAAAAATTATTAATACAATCCTACCTGTGGCCAAAGATTTATACTTACCTCCCACTAGCAATGAGCAGCTCACTTAATGAAGCAAAAATAGTGGAAATAATCGGATCAGCCATCAACAACTACACTAGAGAAGAAAGAAAAAGTCGCTGGGGCCACTGGATTATAGACAAAAATCCGTTATGGACGGAAAACTATCGAATCGAAACCAAAATTTGGCAGAACAACAGAAAAGGATCGAGTGAATCGTGGATTAAGGAAGAATGGATATCAATACTAAAAATAGAAAACAAGAAAACAACAGATGGAAAACACAGAATAAGATACAAAATATCTCAAGGAAAAAACCCGAAAATAAAAGTAATACACAACAACAGTGAAAGAATATGGAACTTCAGCTACAACACAATAATCCAAGAATACGATCTAGAGCTAATTGCTCTCCAACTTTTATTAAACATATGGGGACGACAACAAGCAACAATTATCCTTGACACAACAACAACCAAGTATTATAAAGGTGAATCGACATTCGCACGAGGAGTAAGACAGATACTTTCACAACCAGGAGAATGGTACTACGAAGAGGAAACAAGAGATGAAGAATGGGGCAATTGGTGGGAGAGAGAAATTGGATGGGATATACCTCAAAACACAAGGCCAGTGACAATAATATCACAAAAACGAACACTAAAAGAGGAAGAAAGACAAAAAACAAAAAAATTATTCGAAACATCAAATTCAACCTTAAGTAAATGGAATGTGACGCTTGGAGATCACCTAAACCCAAAACAGAAGAAGATATTGAGAATGGTAACGGAACACAGAAATAACTTTCCATGCTGCCAAAGAGTACCAGGAACTAGCGACCACAGCTTCTTTAGATGTAAAATGATTGAAGAAAGATTCCCGGAGATAAAAAGCATAAGAAAAAAGAAAGTGACGGAATGGAACACAAAAGAGATGGAAATATTAGAAGAAATAATAGAATATAAAACACTTTGTCTTGAAGCTTATCGAATTATCTGTAACGGTTAGGTATATGACCGTCCGAGGGCAGCACTTTGAGGCTGCTCAGTCATATGACGACCGTAAGGGTCTTTTCGAGCTTCTTGCTTGAAAAAATAATAAAGTTGCACTTCATTTTATCAGTTTCCATTTTAAGACCAATCCAAACAATTGATTAACAGTTACAATTAAAGCTCCAGTCACGTTCTACCTTTTTTCCCTCATTGATTCTTTAAAAATTAAGTTTAACCTTCTAAATACATCCACGTATCGTAATTAGAGTAAAAAACATTCATCATTAATGGTTAATCTTTGTGATTAATTTTTCTACTTGATTGTTGTTATTTGAAAAGCGTTGATTGAAAATTAGTTTGGGATCAGTTTTCTAGTTGATTATTGTTGCTTTCAAGGTTTTAAATTGAAATTTGTGTAATTTTCTTTCGGGAATTAATTGTAAAATTGATTGTTGACATAATGGACTCAAATCAATTCCGAGAAGCTTCAAAACAACTTGTTGATTATGTTTGTGATTATCTGGACAATATAAGAGATCGTCCAGTTTTACCAAGTGTTGAACCTTTTTACCTGGAGAAACTTTTGCCTGATTCAGCACCGGAACAAGGTGAAACTTGGCCTGAAATCTTCAAAGATATTGAAAAGTTAATCATGCCAGGGGTAAGTTTTTACACGACACAATTACGATTGAATATCAAAGTGAAAGAAAAAGTTATCTTCCAAGTAAAAGTGATTTAGTTCACTTTCAATGTTATGAAATTCATCAAATGTTACCTGTTACTTTGTCTAACGATGGTAATAAAGTTTTCTATCTTTTTGATTTGGATTCCATTGTAATGTAAAAGTGACACCAAAAGGAAGAGAGAGAGAGAGAAAAGAATCAGGAAAGATGATTGAAAAGAAAAAGAAATTGGGTGAGGTTAAATTAGACAGAAAAGTAGACAGAGTTAATTATGATTGTGATGATGAAGTTAAGGGTTTTGATAGGGAGATGAAAAGGAAGTGGATGATTTACCTTTTGTTGTGTAATAAGTGATGCGGATAATGATGCTAAGAATGAAAGAGAATCCAAAAGAAAGAGAGACATTTATCCTCTTACCAAATATCATCTCAATTGTATCTCATCATTTCATCTATTGATTATTCAATTTCGATTGTGATAATCTTCAATTTAATCTATTAACACACAAGACCAGGGAAACCAATTTGATCATGAATGTCTATGGATGATAATGATACTCAATTAATCTCTGTTATCCAATTTAATCGATAACAATTAAGGTCTTTCTAATTGTCAATTTTTCGCCCGTTTAGATGACACATTGGCACTCACCTCGATTCCATGCTTACTTCCCAACGGCCAATTCATATCCCTCAATTTTGGCCGACATTTTAACCGGTGCTTTGGGTTGTATTGGTTTCAGTTGGGTAAGAATTGATTATCAACCTAAATTGTTCAATTGATTAACTTTCAGTGCTACTAATTTAGTGATACATTAGGTGTAAATCAATCGAGACAAACAATTAATTGATTTTCTATTATTATTTGTATCAATCAAATGTTAATCGTATCTTTATTATATAATGATTATGTATCAATTATGATCTGATAGTTTCTATTAATTATTGATAATAGACCCTGAGAATTTAATTACTAACAAGATTGTACTAATCAGGTAATCAAATTGATAATTTAAGGAGTAACTTGAATGTTTTGCAGTGATTGACATTTCTGGTGATTTCTGGTTGTTGATGTTGATTTATAATTGATTGTTTACTTTTCCCCTTTTGATGGACATTTGAAGATCGCAAGTCCAGCCTGTACTGAATTGGAAATGTCAATGATGGATTGGCTTGGTAAGATGTTAAATCTACCGGAAGAGTTTCTATTTTCCTCTGGTGGTAATGGTGGTGGAGTAATTCAAGGAACAGCAAGTGAGGCTACACTTGTCACCATGTTGGCAGCTCGAAGTGAAGCATTAGGGAAAATGTCCAACGAAACAAAATCATTGGATAAATTGGTTGCTTACTGTTCAACTCAATCTCATTCATCGGTTGAACGAGCTGGTCTTTTAGCCGCAGTCAAAATTTCCGGCCTCGAACCAGATGAGAATCTATCTCTTCGAGGTTCAACTTTACTCGAAGCAATTCAATCTGATCGAGCCAAAGGTTTAATCCCATTCTTTGTTGTTGCCACCTTAGGAACCACTAATAGCTGTGCATTTGACAATATCACTGAGATTGGTAAAATATGTGAGTTTTTATCATCATCATTATATCACTTTAATCACCATCTCAGCATCATTTCCGTTTCCATGACAACTTTTCTTCATCTTTTCCTTTTTTCCCTCATCTCTCATGGAATAACTTGATCCATAAAATGTGTCTTCTTCTTCAACTTATCTGATACTTAATCTTAAATATATTTTTACTCTATTTTCTATTCTATTCTCTCTCTCTCTCTCTTCATCTTCATGATGATGATCATCATCATTATGGATAATAGGTCAACAGGAAGGTATTTGGATGCATATTGATGCTGCTTATGCTGGTTCAGCATTTATCTGTCCTGAGTATCAACATTATCTCAATGGTGTTGAGGTGAGAGATGATAATGTTTATATTGATGATTCAATTTCCATTGATTATTCATTCACAAAATATTATCAAATTCATTATCAGATTAATCAATGAATGGAAAACTTTTCACCAACAATTAGATGATGAGTAACACTCATTTCGGATTAGAATTAAACTTTTTTTTCTTTCGATATTTATTAACTAATCTTTTGTTTCATAGTTTGCTGATTCTTTCAACATGAATCCTCATAAATGGTTACTAATCAATTTTGATTGTTCAGCTTTATGGTTAGTATTTTATTCACGTTTATCAAAAGCTCAATGAGTTTAATTGAACTTTGGTCTCATTGTTCAGGCTCAAGAATCGTAATCTACTCGCAGGCGCTTTCAATGTTGATCCACTTTACCTGAAACATGATAAACAAGGACAAGTTCCTGATTATCGGGTAATTATTTAACTATGGAAAATTTTCACAATAATCAATTAACTGTCATTCAAATTGATTGTTCCAATTAATTAGCATTGGCAAATTCCGTTGGGTCGTCGATTCCGTTCATTGAAAATGTGGTTCGTATTGAGAATCTATGGAGTCAAAGGATTACAAGAATACATCCGAAAGGTAAACAATTAAACATTGATTGTAATTTAGATGAAAAGTGATTAAATTAATTATTCTTTAAATTGTTAGCATGTTAAACTGGCTCATGATTTTGAGGATTTGCTGAAAACTGATCAACGATTTGAGATCACAAATCCAGTTGTCCTTGGATTAGTTTGCTTTAGATTGAAGGTAAGTCGTAATCATAAATTGATCTCAATTAATAAACTAATTAACATTTGAAATGTCTTACAATTTAGGGATCTGATGAATTGAATGAAAAATACGTGAAAACAATTAACGATCATAAGAAAATCTTCATCACCCCGTGTCGCATAAATGGCCAGTACATAATTAGATTTGCGATCTGCGCCCGATCAACCGAGATACAAGATATTCACTTCTCATGGAATGAACTTAAATCAGTTGCTGATCAGATGCTAACTGAATCAAATTAAATCACCACAATTATTATTATTCAATCGATACCAAAAGTATTGCTATTAATCAATCGGTGTTTTGATTTTATTAGAAAAGAAGAAGAAAAAAAAAGATTCTAATTCTAATTAGAAATGATTGTTTAAAACTTGTAACTTACTTTGTTATGTTAATTGTTTCAATTTAATTGTTAATTGTTGTAATGATTTTCAACTGCATATAATCAATATGAAGATTAAAACTGAAAAAGTTTCAAAATAACCCGAAAAAGTAAAAGTTTTCAATTGTTAATAAACTTTTCCCATTTCCGATGGATCAAAATCTGTAAATTGTCAACAATTAGCTTATCCTAAATTGTGACAATTTATTAATAACGATTATCAGTATATTAATAAGTTCAATACAAAGATTAATATAATAACATTATTTTTCAGTGAAAAATTAAACTAATATCAAACTCATCCTGTTACTAATGACAATTGTAATTATTATCATGATTAAATTGTTATTCAGTGAAAGTTTATTTCTAACAATTAAATAGCCCATTGAATTGTTTGGTTTACAATTAAAACCTCTAATTTTTAACAATTAGATACAAATGAAAAGTTTATTGTTAAATTGAAAATTTGAATTACATTCAAGTTTCATTTTCACGCCTTTAGATTAACCAATGATGATGATGATGATTAACTTCCTCTGTTAACAATTACAATTACAATTAGAATTAAAATTTAACCCCCTTAACTAAATGGACACAATTATAATTGTCCGTAAGGATAATAAGTTAATTGTAATAATTTTGGTTGATGATCAACAGTGAAAGTATCAACAAGCACCGTTGACATATTAACTTTTGCTAAATTGAAATCAACATCAAGAATCAACAACAATTAGATCAGTTAATTGCTAGAAGAGCCAAAATTGTGTCTCAATAGTCAGTAAATTGTGATAATGATTATTAACCTTGGAAATTGATTAAATTGTTAACTGTCCATTTCTACTTCAATCAGTCTAATCATCTAATTAATGATAAATATCAACCTTTAATTATTGATTAAATTGTTCACTATGACTTTTAATTGTGATAATAAGTACATCAAAAATTGGTTCAAATGGATTTACCTTAATTGTGATTATGTTTCTGGTCAATATTGGATTGAATCTAAATTTTTAATGCCAACAATTAACAACAAAATTACTAACAATCACCAGCAATTAATTTTCCTCCTTCTAATTTTATCAACTAACTTAATATTAACAAGTACAAGTTCAATTGAAGTAAGTTGATTAAATTGCTGTTGACAATTAAAATTAATTTGATTGAAATATGTAATCTTTTTCCCCCTTTCATCCAAACAATTAGCGAAATGATTTACTAATCAATCCATCTACATTGATACCACCAATTACAACAACAATTAAAAGTGATTACATTGATTTATCACCTCCAACAACAATGATAACTTCAAAAACATCGGTAACAACAATTAAGACAAACAATAAATCATTAGAAATTGATTATTGTGATTTAACTTTTATAAGTAAGTTAATCATCGGGATTACAATTGTTTCTGATTGTGATTAATTGTGATTATCTGTCCATTTCAGATGACGAGGACAGGATAAAGGCGTTTCAAGATTATCTGATTATCAATGAAACATCAATAGTTAATTATAATGATAAAACACTGGTAAAAATTTAATCAATGAATTAATTAGTAATCAACATGATTTTAATCACACTGGACGTTTGAAAAGGTCATTAAATAAAATCTATACCATTGAGACTGCGATTTTCGTTGATTCAAGTTTAGCCCAAAGGTATGAGGGTAATTTGGGTGATCTTCAGCGTTTAATCATGTCAATCATGAATGAAGTTCAGTTAATTTATGAATATTCATCAATGGAAACTCAAATTCAAATTGTAATTACCAAATTAGAGATATTAAGTAATCAAGGTCCTGACGATGCCTCAGGTGATATTGACCAATATTTGGATAACTTTTGTCTCTGGCAAGCAAAACTTCATCGAGCAGAAAATTGGTCTCAAAGGTGGGACCATGCACTCATGTTAACAGGGTGAGTATCATGAAACTCTCTCAATCGATTGAAAGAAAGATGAGAAATATCAGAACTTTTATTTTTTTGTTCTTAATAGAAAGAGAAGAAATTAACCTAGGATTAATTTCTACCAATAGATGTCACTGTGCTCGCGAGTTTAAACCCGATTATTTAATTGTGATCTTTTGGTTGATTGGTTGAGAATTTAGATTTGATTTGAATAATCTTATTGTTTAGTCTGAGAATTTACGAGAATCTGATTAATCTAATCGAGAAAATATTCGTTTCCAACTGATAGTTGGGAACAGTTCTTGAGATGGAAAAGAACTCGAATCATCACAAAAAAACGATCTTTTGATGATCATAATGTTGTCGAGTTTTTTTTATTTCCTCATCATTTTATCTTCTCTCTCTCTCTCTCAAAGTCATTATTCATCCTGAAGATGAAGAAGAGCAACAACGAATAGGATGATACCTTTTTTTCCGAATGATCATCATTATGATCATCAGAATCATCTGAGTAAAAAGGATAATGGTGAAGATGAGAAGAAGAAGAAAAAAAAACCTTCTCTTTGCGTGAAAATCATCAGACTGATCAGTTGGTTGATCATCTATTGTGGAGATAGTTAATAGTGAACAATCAATTGATTCAATTGAAGTAAAACTCAAGACAACTGAGAAACTTTCTCTTCCTTTGATCATCATCAGAATCATTCTCATTCTCATCACTTTCACCTCGTTTAATCTGCCTTTTCCTTACCTTATCCATTTCCCTTATTCTTACCTTAACTTTTACTACTCTAATTTTGATGATGATGATAATCATCCCTTTGATTGTCAGTTATCATCAAATGATCAACACACACATACAGTCACTCTCTCAGACAGAATCAAACAGTTTCCTATTGATTATAATAACAATCACCACAAAAAGCCAATATCTGCTTACATTTACTTTCCATGTAATCAAACATTTCATCATAAAGATATTGATGTCGGAGCAAATGATCAAATCTAATCAACTTATATCCAAACAATTAACTCGATGAAACTTAATCAATCTAATAATAAAAAAAACCAATTCCTCTTTATGTAGACTTGATCTTTACAAAGCAACCGGAGGAGGCAAGAAAAACAAGAAAGTCTTAGGTAAATCTCCCATGTAAAGTTACCTGATTATCACAAATTACGAGTAAACTAAACTGAATAATTTGATTCTTAATGAATGAAACTTTTTTCTCATCTTTTCACAATTTTCATCATCATGATTATCGGCAAATAAAAGGCTTGGCTTGGGTTAATGGGATGTGCAAGCCAACTTATAGTTGTACCTTGAATGAAGGTAAAAGTTTCGAGGCTTCATTTGTTATCGCTCATGAAATGGGCCACAGGTAAGTGATACACTCTCAATGTAATAAATAATATATCATAAATGTTTATCTTGATATTACACAACTAAAATGGTCATCATAATGTGCTGACCATAAAGAAACAAAGACAAGGTAATGTTAATGTCTATTGATGATGCAACTATTTTTCTCTTTCTTTTTATTTCCTCTTTTTTCCTCCCTGGATGTTTATCTATTTTTTGGTTCTGTATTATCAAACAATTGCAATTCTAAAATAAAAACAAAAGCCTTGGAATCCTTCATGATGGTCGAGGTAACAATTGTGATCCAGATAAATTCATAATGTCTGAGAAAACTGGTCCTGGTAAAGTAAACTGGTCACCCTGTAGTAATGTTTATGTAACCAACTTTTTATCGTAAGTATTAGTAGATATTAACATGAACGATTATCGTTATTATCACAAATATCATTCAGAACTTTTCTATCCCTAACTATCAACTATGAGAAAGAGATAAAGTTTAATAGCATCTATCGAAAATGTAATTTCCTGAGGATGGAAAATGGAGATGATCTCTCTCTCTCTCTGTACTTAAGTTAAGAATCGAGTTGATATTTAGTTGAATTTCTTTTTTTGAATATCATGCTAATGTTTACAGAACTTATTTTGCTTCGAATGAGAAAAACAGTGGAAAATTTCCCAATCATTTCAAAGGAATTTGAATAAACTTGAAACAATTGATGATAAGAACGAGGCTCAGATGGAATCACAAATCAATGAACAAACAGAATCATTAATAGAGAATCAAAAGAAGGGAAAAAGAAAGAAAAAAATAACAATTCGAAATCCATATTATTCCAATTTTGCTTCTTTACTGTTCTAAATATAAGTCATACTACTCGTTCATTAGTCGATTTACTGTTTGCATAATCATCGAATTATTTTTCTTTCCCACTCGTTCTCAATTTCTCCAGGGAGTTAGAACTATTTATCTTCTTAGCTTAGATATTTTCTTTTTCTACCATTTTTATCATCATTATTTCATCATCCATTGTATTATTTTCATTGACATATTGAAAGATACAATTCTATTCTCTCAATACTTTGGTTATGGAAGAATAAAAATGATGCTGTAAGAAAAGAAGAGAGAGAGAGAAGGAAATAATAAAAAGTTCTGATAATAATTCGGATGAAATATTTTTCTTTCTGATTTATTTCTCACAATTGAAATTCTCTCCTTCCTAGTGAAAGATAACTTTAAGATAGTCTAAACTTGAGGTGACATTGACAGGTAACAAAAGAGAAATTTCCTCTTCTCAATCAAGTGAAATAATATTTACCTATCCATGATTCTTACTCGAAATTCATTTCATATTCAATAATAACATTCACACAGTTTTCTGTTGAGTTTCATGAGATACAAATGAATAGAAAGCTGAGTTGAGCTTTTCATATTGTTTTCACATCAAAGTTACATAACATTGGAAAAATATCTGGAAGAAAATCTTTCACTCTGAATTTCCATCATGACTTTTTGTACTTTTTATCAATTTTGTTATAATTTCGAGTCTCAGTTGATAGGAATACGAATGTGATCTGTAAACTATATTCAGAGAAATTGATTTGAAATTCAACTCGATTCAAGTTCGAGCAAAGATAATCATAGTCTATCATAATCTACATACAATTTTGTGGCGAAATTGAGTTTCCATTGAATCACTTTGTAGTCTCATCATTTGGTCAGTAAAAACTTTTCGATTCCATTAGATATGATAAGAATAACTTTTCGAAAAAGTTTCGAAATGTTTTATTTCTTTCTTTTTTTAGAATTCGATTCAAAGTTTTTCTGTTCTTTTTATTAGTTTGTATCTTAAATCGAACCCATTGTTCTTGTTCTCAATGGTGAAAGAGAAAAAAAAATCTTTCTATTCTTAGTATTCTATCCAGTTTTATAGTCTGATTACGTTTTTTCCCTCATTTTTTCTCGTCTTTTTTCATCCTCATCTTCATCTAAAGCTGATTATTATGTCATATCTAAATAATTGAATGAGGAGCGGAACAGAAAAAAATAGTTCTAAACTGAATTCTATGATAATATTACTAGAAACGGAAATGAGAGATGCGAAAATAGGAATGAGAATAAATCATCATGTTCACTAGAATTCAATCAGAATGAATTGAGAGATGAAAATGGACGAAAGACAAAAAAAAATATTTCCATTGATTTTATCAGAATAATTTATCAATCATGAAGAGAGAAAAAAAGAAAGAAAGAAAGTGAGAGAGAGAAATACGAATATTCCTTTGACGGAAAAACAAGAAAAATGAACAAGTCGAGTAAAGAAAGTCCTGGAATATTAGAACTCGAGAGATTGTCTTTCGATTAGCAACAAAAAAAAACTCGAACTACAAGATGAGAGATGAAAAGAACCAAAAGAAAATGTTGAAACCGATTTATCAGAATTATATGCAAAGAATAATATTAATCATGGTAAGAAAAATGAACGATTCAGATATTTTTTCATTGCTAAAATTCAGAGTAAACATGAGTATGGAATAATTTTTTCTGTTGCAACTAAAAAAATGAAATATGAATACTTGAATCACCATGATAATGAATTCAAATTATGAGTAACTTTTAATTCGTATTCAAATGAATTGGAATCATAATCAATTCATTTCAAAGATTATTTAAGTATCTCTTTCTTTATTGATCATCGAGAGAAAACCATTTGAAATGTGAGATGAAATTTCTGTACCGAAAGAATAAAATCTTCAACTATTCATACTGAAGTAGTTTTCTATTCATATTCTGAATGAGAACAAAAACAATTTTCATGATAGTAATTCGCTAGTCATTTATGCGAATCACTAGTGAATGATGATACCTTCAAGTGATCAGTAACGAGAGAGAGAGAGAGAAATGTCTCTTTCTCTCTCCATCATCATTTGTCTATTCGATCATCATTATGAAGATGATTTTATTCTTGTAAAAAGAGGAGAAAAATTGATGAAAACTTTTCTGTTCTCATCTTTTCCATGAAAAGGGGAGAGAGAATGAAAATATTATCTGATATAAAATTCTGGTAACTAGGATAACAATGATGGAGAAAATGATGAGCATGATAACAGTTACAATATGAAAACAGTTTCACCTTTGTAGTGATTCAGACAATGGATTTTGGATATAAAAATGAGCCAGATGATGATAAGTGGATGAGTCCTGAAGATGGAAGATGATAATATATTGATTGATGAGAGAATCAACTTAAGCAATGTCACCTCTCATTTCTATTATTGAACATTCGTTATTATTCAAATCTCTCTCTCTCTCATTTTTAACCTTTTTTGTCCATTTCCTAATTTCTAGTCGTGGACATGGTCGTTGCTTGGAAAACGTTGCCATGCCAACAGCGGAACTTGATTTTCGTCGAGCAGGTAGACTTCCGGGTGAACAGTTTCCTCCCAATATACAATGTCAATTAGCACTTGGAGCTCAGTATAAGGCTTATATTTCATCTAAAGAGCCTTTTAGTGTAAGTATCATTTACCGTTATTGTTATTACCGATCATCTCATTCAAGATAAATATCAAAATCATCAACTTGAAATTTACACTTATCATGAGCTTCATCATGAAATCATTAAATAAACTTTAATAATAACACAACGATAACATGAATTGCATGACAAAAATAATGAGGGCATGATGATGATCGATAACAAGATCAATTATCATCATTAAACCTTTAGATTTTATTTGCACAAAAAGTTGACCAATGGTCATCAATAATTGATAATAATCAACATGAAATATAAGATGTTAAGTATCAGTAATCAAAATTGTTAGAGTGTACATTTGATATGTAATAGAACTTTCGATTTTTATTTACCTTAATTTTCATGTTCTAATGAATTAACCTTTCATCTTGTAGAGATTATTTCGTCATCATCATGATTTTCACCTTCCACTAAAGCTATAGAACCATTTATTCATTAGTAATATTGTTTCAATATTTTACTTCGATAATATTAGTAAATGTTTTCCTCGAATTGTGCTTTCGCTTTTTCTGTTTCTCTCTCAACTCTTATTCTATTAGAACATTTGTCGGGAACTCTGGTGTCTATCTGGAAGCTGGGCAACACCGGCTCACCCGGCACTCGAAGGATCCCAATGTGGCCCTATTGATAAACGATGCTATCAAGGTTCCTGTTCATCGATTAAAACTCATCGGCCTACACCAAATGTTCAAATGGGAGATTCGACGATGAATCGATTTACAACTTCTCTAAGTCAATTTGGTTCACTTTCGAGTGGACAAATGATTCCAAATGTTGGATCGCGACCTTCAACACTAACAGCTCTTCGTCGGTGGAACCGAAATAGGACCGGTTTCAGGCCACTTAGAGTCAAATCGAATCTTTTACCAAACTCTTATGCCAATCTCGCCAATTTACCAAATCGTCAACAATTACCTTCAGTAACCTACACCAATCGACAGCAATTCATCCGATCTTCAAGTGACACTCAACGAACGATAATCAACAAATCGTCTTCCCAGTTGTTGATCGCGCAATCGAAAAGCAAAAGTGTCCAAACTAACGATACTAAGAAAATAATTCCACCTCGAATAGATAATAATTCAAAAAAATTGAACAATTCAAAGTTATTACAATTAATTGATACAAAATTGAAACAATCATCATCCATTCAATCAGATCAGAACAATTTATGGATGGAAACGATTCGATCACAATTAAAATCAATCACCGATGGAGCTAAAAGTTTTTTCTCCTCCCTATTCAATGGTTAATTTCAACCATCAAGAACTAATTGTAAATAACTGAATAAACTTATCACAATTAGAATCAATAATAATAACAATTAAATCTGAAACAATTGACCAATGATCGTTCATAATGATTGATGAACAATCAGCTGATCAATGAATTTAACCGGGCAACTTTTATTGCTTTTAAATTGCTGAATTAACCAGAACAATTAAACCTTGATTGTGATTAACACCAAGAAAAAAACAATTATATTCAAAACCATGGAAATGATAAAATAAATCATCAATATTTTCAATTAGTTTGATTTAATTTTTCAATATTTTCAATGAGATTTTGATTAGTATTCAACTGCTATCCTTGATTAGTATAATTTAACCTTCAATGATTAAACTAATTGTTTACAATCAATGGGAAAAGATCAGTGTTGATGTTGACATTTTGCTTGTAAAAAATAAAACAAAATGATTAAGATGAATTTAGTCATTAATCAGATTTAGATTATTATTTTGGTGTACTGATTGTTGAAGATTTAAATTGTTAATCATTAGAGATAATTACCTTGCGGTTAAATTGCATCACAACAAACAAATTGCAACGGATAAAGTTAATCAATTATGATTGAATATCAAAGACAAATGTAAACCAAATACACTAATTATCACAATTAGCATGTGAAGTGATTAATGATATGGAAATGATTAGATTTTAATCAAATTTTTATTCAACGATTTTGTTTTATCATTTGCATAAGATGATGAGGATGATAAGATTTTCTCTCTCCGTCTTATTATTTCAATAAGATGAATTTTCATCTTCATTGTCTTAATTTTGATGGGATTTTTTTTCTGTTTTGAATTATCATCAATCGTTATAATGATGATGATGAAGATAATGTTAATAACGTGATTTTGTAGAACGAAAAAAGTTGCAAACGAAAGAGACCAAAAGAAAGAGATGATAAGGAAGATGATGTTGGAGCAGCTCAGAGAGATGAATATGAAGGACTGAATGGATTCGTCGTATTGAAGAAACCCAGAGAGAGAGAGAGAGAGAGAGAGAGAGAGAGAGTCTCTACTCTCTTTTCAAAGAACGTTAGTGACTTATTCAGAAACAAGAAGATAATGGAGAAAGAGAAACCCCCAAAGGAAGAAACGAGAGAGAGAGAGAGAGAGAGAGAGAGAGATAAAAAGTAGATTCTGTCGAATACGAAGATCGATTAAGTGAGAAACACCAAGAAAAAGAGAGAAAGAGAAATGGAGCCAGGAAGAAACAGGGAAATACAAAGAGAAACTTTCTCATCATCATCATCTGCTTCTTTTCCTCCTCATCATCATCTCTCTCACTCACTCACACACTGAACTTTGTATACGTTGTGAAGCTATAAAAATATACTCAGTAAGCCAGAAAACATGGTAAAGTTACGTTGAAATTTAATGTTATATACTTTTCTTGTTGTTCGAGAACCGGGAGAAAGCATCATCATCAGCAAAAAGTAACATAAATATTAACCTGTGCTGAGTTTCATGGAAATATCATCATCATCAACAACAACAACACCCCAACAATTGAAAGGTATCAACAATATAATACAAGGTGAAGTGAATAGTGAATACAAAAAGAGGAAAAACTGTGTAACAAAAAAAAATATGAATGAATGAATAATAGGAAGAGCAGAAAAAGAAGAAGAAAAGAAAGAGAGAGAAAAAAAGTGAGAGAAATATAAATATAAATGATTAACATTGAAGAATAAAAATTTTGTTCGTTGTAACGTCATTTTCGTCACGTTGATGTTTCGTTTTCTTTTTTTGTTTTGTTACATTGTTGAAGAGTAACAACAAGATGGGTTAGTTTATCATCTTCACCATCATAATCAAAGAGATACAAATACAACAAGTAACGAAATCATATTCGCATCATTTATCATCATCTGCATCTCTTTGTCTCTCTCTCTCTGCTATCTTATCAATCATCATCTTGAGAAATTGATGCAACAATTAACTTGTAACTTTTATGGTTCCCAATAGCAGGTAAACACTTCAATTAGTTTCTGTAATTGTATATTCACCATTGGGTTAACTTTTATTGTAATTTGATCATCATCATCATCATCGGGTTTCAACTCATTTCTTGATGATGGATAAAAATTCACCATGTGCTCTGATTGATGGTGAAGATATTGGTACCGGTGGTGAGGTAACTGTGCTTCCATCAGAGTATAACAATTACCAGGAAAATGATTTAACCACCAATGTAAAAAAAAGTTACAGTGAAAGTGTTGATTTAAATTCATCTTGTGAGTTTAAACAATCATCTTCATCTTCACCAACATCAGCTGATTCAGGCAATAATCAAATCAACAATAAGACAGACCAAATGGAAACAGTTGAAAGTGTCTTCTCATTCAAACAATCGTCACCCAATCTAACCAATAAATCATCAAAATCAGTTTGCTTCCATAGTATAACAGCTAATCCAGGAGGAGATCGTAAAATAGCATCTCGTAAGTTAACTAATCATCATCATCTTCATCTTCATCTTCATCTTCATCCCACCTTCACATCCTCTTTCTCCTTCATGTATATTCCCCTTGGTGATAGTGATGAGGATGTAACAATTATCTCTTGACAGGTAAATCAGTGATTACTTGTTTTCTTCTCACTATTTGATTATTTATTATACTCAATGAAAAAAAAAGACTGAGAGTTTCAATCATCATCAGTATAAAAACATTGTAGCTAAATTAATTATATTCAGACAGTTTTCTGTTTTTCTGCTGAATTTTCAATCAATTTATCATTCACTTTTTTTTGTTCACTATTCATATAAATCAATTGTTTGATTAATGGGAAAAACACAGAAAACTAATAATAATAATAACTGCTGATTCAAGATCAATAATTAATTTTCCTCATCTTCTTGTTATTGTTTGTCCATCACATCTTCATGCAAAAATGAATTAATACCATGGAGTTGAAAATACTCACAGTTGAATTGAATTTATTGCTATTTCATCAGAAAGTTAAAGTTTGTTATTTGGACTGTTTTTCTTTTCATATTATCAGCATTTCCCGCGCTTTTACAATGATAATCTTATAAACTAGAACTTTACTCACGCATGTTGTATACGATATTAGAACTTTTTATCTTTCTACCCTCTCTATTCTTTCCCTCAGTCTTTATTTATTTTCTATCTTCATTATCATCATCATCATCATCGTCTCATGGTTACTCTCAAAGTCTATTCCAATTCCTAAATTCTGAAAGAAACTTGAATTTATCTGAATGAAGAGTCAAACTAATAGAAAGCTAATAATACACATTAACCGAGAGAAACATTGAAACACTTGATTCAATTACAAGTTTCATTCCAATTCATTTAAACTGAGAATCAATTTATGATCTGATTAAATGATAAACATGATGATGGAGATAATAATTAATTCAATTAACTATTAACCACAGATAAACCTTCAGTTTTAATTGTCAATTAATTGTCTTCCTCTTTACTCTTGTATTCATTTTCTTTGTTTTTAATTTGGCTCATTGGGATTACGAGTTTGCAAAAGAGATTAATGTTTATCTCAGAACTTTTTTTTTTATTTTCTCTTTTTTTCCAAAGTTTATTTTTACTTTTATTTTTAGTCATTCGAATTTAGAACTTTCAATTTTTTCTATCTCTTTTTTATTCGAGACTTAAAACAATCTAATTGTTAACCATTCGATGACGATACTAATCATTAACTCGGTAAAACCTCACCAGTTGATCTGTTATGGTTAATTGTTGTATTAAATTACGTCAATGAAGGTTAATAACAAATACAGTCTAATTAATTGATTAACAGTCCAATGATCTTGATTATTATCATTAAACAATTGTGATTAATGATCAATAATATAAATAGTAAACTGTAAATGAAGAAAAAAAGTTTTTCCTTTGTTTCCTTATTGACTTTTTTTAATACTCTGTTAACATGATAATACATCAATACCATTGGTGTTTAATGATAAATTGTGATGATAATTTATTGATTAGTTGATTTATCTCATTTAAATATCGACTCTCTCTCTCTCTCTCTGTCTGTTCAATAATAAGGTTTCATCACAATGCTCATGAGGATGAAGATAAATGAAGATACTAAATTGTAATCTTCTTTATTGCAATTACCATCCAAGTGGAAACAATTTTAATCAGTTTACAGATGATCATCATCATCATGCCAAGATTATCTTCCTGATAGGCTCAGCAAAAAGGAAGCAACAACGACAACAACAACAACAACAACCGCTACTTGATCATTATCTTCATCATCATCACTATTTGATTGTGATTCTGATTTCTATTGTAATTAGAGTGTAACTTTGGGAGCATCTCAAAGTTGATAATATTTTAGACAGAATTAACTTTGATTGTCATTTGTGTGTGAGTGGTAATTTAATCAATTTGACTGTTTTACCATTTCTACCCTAACCAAAAGTTAATTGTTACCATCAAACAAATTACGATCATTTATAAATATATTAATACTTTTGCATATCTCAAACAATTTATTTTAATCTTCTTTACTCTTAATTCAATTAGTTTTAACCATTGATACAATTGTAACTTTCAACGTAGAGAGAGAGAGAGACAATTCAACAATTAAGCTCAATAGACTACCAATAAGACATAATAACTTAATCAACGTAATTAGTTTAAATAATTGATCAATTATCTTCTTGGCTCTTGTTATTAAATTGTTATCATTAGCTAAGGTTATCGATTGATTTTGACAGGGAAACTTCAACCAGAAAATTGGGTTATCATGAAAGTTAATCAACTCAATGATAATCTAATGTTGATTTGATGAAAATCCAATATGCAAATCTAAGCAATTCCAATACAACGATTAATATTTGTCGTTTTGTTTTCATCTTTATCAACCTACTCACTTTCATCCTCATCTTTTTTTCAACGTTATATTGTTACTGTCAATTGAATTTGAAATTACTGATTAGTTGATTATTATCATGATGGTGATACACTTGATTTATTAGACTTGAAGACTGTCTCAAGTGTTGATTTGGTTAAATTAATAGTGACAGTTAATTAATTGTGTTGTTCACTTTTACGATTGGTGATAATGAATTGTGATCGTGAAAATTGGTTCAATATCAAATTTAATCAAAAAGATATCATGTAACCTTCGGAGAAGGGAAAAAAATGAAACTTATCGATTTTTTTTCTTGTAAGAATTTCAGTCTCTCTCTCTCAGAACTTTCAATTCTCATATAATAATAATATAAAGATAAACATACGAATCACTGAATGGATCATGATTAGAAAAAGATTATTATTACATATCTATGGAATTGATAATAAGATTGGAACAAGACGATTAGAAGAAAACATTGGAATCTTCCAATTCCAATTCGATATTCTCTGAATTTCTGTAAGAATCCTGACTAACCTTGGCCTAAGGGTTTCGAAAAGAAATAGAAACTTTTTCATGGAGCCAGAAAAGAAAATTCAAATAAGGTAAACAGATGTAATAATGATAAGAACTTTTTATCATCAATTCTACAATAGAAGAAATTTTTCTCTCTCACTCGATCTGAGAACTAGAATATTATTTATCTTCTGTAAATAATATTTTCTCTCTTTTTCATTCATGTAGTCGATAATAATTCCAATCATCATTCTGACACTTTGACCTAATATCAATAATAATAAACTGTCGAAGGTTAGATGGAAATGGAAAAAAAAAGATCTAAATTCGAAATTGAATGAAGAAATGATTTATCGTCATGTTTTCCATGTAACAACCCGTAAGGGATTTATTTATTTGTGATCATGTTCAATATTAGCTATCTACAATCAACAATCAACAACAATTTACTGATAATCAATAAATGGTTTCGTACGATTATCATATTGATTGTGAATTATTGAAATGACATTAAGAGATAACCAATCTCAGTAGACTGAGATTAGAGATAAATAATTTCAATCTAAATATTGATGATCATCAACATGAACAATTGAACTAAATGAATTCGATTTATTATTAATAAGTAACAGAAGAGATAAAAAATTCAGTTCCAAGTTCATGTGCACCACAAAGTGAGAAGTCAAAATTTTCGTTTCAATTTGATCTGAGCAAATGAACTTTACATGTAAAACGATTGAGTTCCCATGCAAGTTCATTAAATCGGTTCTCATATCAAATTAATTTGCAACAATTTAGGATATTCTTTATTACTAATCGATTATCGTTTGATTGTTATCCTCAATGTTTACCTAATTGTTACATCTATTAAATGTCAGAGTTGATTATAACTTTGTCACTTAAATAACATTTCTACTTGATGATTGTAATTGTCAAACATTTTCCTCTGATCATGATTAACAATTGAATGTCAATCAACATTAACAATTTCTTATTAGACAACAATCAACCTGAAGGTTCAAAGTGAATTGATTGTTGATAACAATTTAACAGCCCAATCAATATATTATTACAAAAAATTGCTTTTGGTGAGTCAACCAGAAATTAGAAGCCATTTAAATTGCTTCGGATAGTCAGAATTTTATTATCATTTAACTAAAAGAAATTATTCTCAGAAATAATTGAGAT
This sequence comes from Panonychus citri, assembly GCF_014898815.1. Classification (NCBI taxonomy): domain Eukaryota; kingdom Metazoa; phylum Arthropoda; class Arachnida; order Trombidiformes; family Tetranychidae; genus Panonychus; species Panonychus citri. The sequence goes on along the minus strand of NW_026515530.1, from coordinate 589,212 downwards.
AATTTCTCATTTGGTGATGGAACTTTTTTCCCCTTCCAAACTAACTTACAACTCGAACTGTAAACAAACCCATTAACCAGGATAAGAAAAAGATTCTGGTGAAAACTTAAGAATTCTCAGTATTATCTTCATGGAACATGATGATGAATGAATATCTATACGTCTCAACATCTCATTATTTTAATTATCTTCAGATATTATATATATATGAGATCCATCATCAATATCATTCCACTTATTGCATCATCATTGTTACTTTGTTTTCCTTTTCCTGTTGACAATAATTATGTTGATATTTTACATCAATTAATCATTTTTGTTTTCTCTTCCAGCACTTGACTGTCTTCAAATGATGATGAATGGAGTTACCATGGTAAAGATAAAGGCGAATACGAGACAATATCGAAGATTCTTTTCCCTGACTGAAGATTTAACTGCGATTCGATGGGTACCTTCATCTAAAAAATCGTCGAAAGCAAAGTGTAAGAACTTTTTTCTTTTCTTTATAAAAACGAATCTCATTCATTTTGTATCTGAATGAATTTTTTTTTGTCCAATTCGATGAAACAATTTTTTCCTCATAATGAGCAGTAAATTTTATCATTCTCACATCAAAATTCATCATCATCATCATCATGAATGTCTAAGAATTAGATAGAAATCATGAAACTATTTGATAACTTTGGCAACTTTTTTTTCTGCTTCTATTCTGTTTCTTCATCAATCATGAAAAACTATCATGTTACCATTTGAACTCCAAGAGAAGGACAGACTAATTGAAAACTTTGTCACCATGAAAGTGGAGAGAAAAAAAAAGTTTCACCACTTTGAGCTGAGTTGGTTATCTCTCAAATTAAATGTCACATTACACAATCTTTCATCCTGAAACAAGATTCACTAAAAAATAGAGGTTGAATATTGACTCTGATTCATGATGGACATGATGTTGATTTAGATTTTCCCTCTTGAAGAAAAAAGAAATAATAAAAAATAGGAATCAGAGCTTTTACTCAGATTAATTTTTATCCACAAACTTCAACATAATATTGGATGAATGAACGAGTGAATGAGTGAGTATGTTGGTGTAATAATGAAAATGTAACAATAATATAAATGCCCCATGGGAGTGATAAAGATAATTCTGAAAAAAGGAGATAGAGAAACCCCTGGATTCTTGAATTAGAGTTTACTGGAAAAGTTGATGCTCTTCAGGGGCAGATAAATGAAGCAAATTCCTATTATAATATGAAAAAAAACGATACAAAAAAACCATGAAATGAGAAATGAATCAATTGAAGTTTTGAAAGAAATGTTTGATATATTAGATTATGATTATAAAGGTGACAATCAATCATGGACCAGGTAGATTTTGATATTTGTATCATGATATTAAGAGAGTTAACAAACTTTTTACCATGAGAATCAATCTGACCCACTGATTATTAATCATGTTAAGGTGGTGAAAAGTAAAAAGTAATTTCCATTGATGAAAATCTAGATCCAGATAATCATGATGGTGAAAAGATATTAATAGATTTCTGAGTTTAGGATGTTTAGGAATAAATTTTCTTGGTTCCGATAAAAAAAAGCTCAATGAAAAGTCAAGGAGAGAGAGAGAGAATAAATTATCATGGTTATTTCATGGTAGACTTTTGAATTCACTCCCAGGTAACTAGGAGGATAACAGGGAATCATTTTCATTATCTAATAATTTTGAACATTAACAAATGATGAGGAAGAGACTAGAAAAGCTATTACATATATTTGAATATCATGATACTAATACTCATGTATATTTTTTTGCTCATGAAAATTTTCATTGGCTTGGTGTTCAAAAGTCATGATAATCATTTATAAAGCTTATTATAGCTCATTAAAGATTGTAGTAAATCATGTAACCTACAATCATGATATTCACCATGGTAGAAAGTGAATAGTTGACAAACTGAGAATTCAAGGTAATCGCCATTCTGGTTCATTACTTTTGATGAATAAATACAAGGAAAGAAAGACAGAAAAGTAAGAGAAAAGTTCATTTCAATTTTAAATTTATCGTATTAGTCAAGGTTTCGAAAGCATTAGAACTTTTTACTTCTCTTCTTTCTTTTGCCTGTTCGACTTTTTTTTTGGCAACGAATTTAATTCCTAGAAAGAAAGTAAGAAAGAAAGAGAAAACGTTTCCCTTTTTTTTCAATCTTTTTCCAATCTCATGTAATATCATGAACTTTTCATGGTTCTATTATTATTTCCATGTGTTTGTGATTGTATTTCCCTGATAATAGTATTTGAAACGAGCCACCATGAAGGTGAATGTATATTGATATCTGATTATCATGATAATCAAAGTGAATGTGAATGAATTTGAATAAGAATTGATATTGTAATGATTTCAGAATGAATTTCTGTCCTTAATTAACTACTAGTTTATCAGAACTTAATAGCTGATCAATCTTAATCTAATTACATATTCTATATGATAAAATATATCCTCAAGATTCAGAACTTTTCAAGAATCTCAGACAACTTATGGATTCTAATTTTATACCATGAATACTTTTACTAATATTCATCATAGTAATTAACAATATGATGCTGTTAATTGAATATCATTTGTTATCATGGTGAATGCTTGAAGGTATATTATTGAAACAATTTCTGTTCAGTGTTTTATCATGATGAAAAAGGATGATGATGGTGATGAGGCTAAAAAAAGCATGATAACAAAATTAACTGGCGAAAAGGATATAACCTGAAGGATTTCAATTCATTCATGTGAATTAATTTGAACCAGGGAAACAATTTTTCAGGGATAAGAGGGAAAATGTTTCATTAAATTAACACGGTAAGTTGATGATACTCGTCATTATCACCATCATGATGGATTATATTAGCATCATGATGAGGAAATTGTTGTTGATTGTTGTTCATGATTACAGAAAATGAGCAAAGAAGCGGAAAAAAAATTGTTCAGAGAGTAAAAAGAAATATGGATTCTGGTGATGATCAACTCATGGTAATCGAGTTTATTGAATTTTTTTCAGGATGAGAGAGATAAAGTTCATTGGTTCAGAGAGAGAGAGAGAGAGAGAGAGATTTTCATTCCCAATTTTCGAGTGGGTGTTGGCTCACTTTTACTGACCAATTTTTGACTCTTCGATTCTTTTTATCTTCTCTAATTCTCTCAGACTCCATTAAGGATATTAAAGAGATTCGAGCTGGAAAAAACAGCGAAATCATGAGAAATCGTGATATCAGTTTAAGCTCATCGGAAGAATGCGTTTTCTCAATAAGCATCGGCGACGATTTTGATACACTTGATTTAATTGCTCCATCACCTGAAGATGCAAATATTTGGGTCACTGGATTGAACTTTCTCATTGGTGCTAATAAATGTAAGTTTTTCCATCTCCATTGATCATGATGATGAAGGAAAAACAAAACTCATTCAAATTGAATTCAAGCTTAACCATAAATTAACTGATTACAAATTAGATTAATCTATGATCCATGAAGCCCTTGACAGTTTCCCTGTTATCTAATCAACAATCAGAATAGACTGTGATTAACTCTATGTATTTGATTATCATTATTGGTATCAGTTTGTGAGTTGGTATTATGTTTGTTAATCACAATTAGTTGATTAGATTAACTTTAAATGTCTCTCCTTCTCTTGTCTTTCAACCTTAACTGACCATTAATTGTAAACAGTAATGATGATCATGACCAACATGAAACATGATTTTACCATCAAGAAAGATTTAATTGTTTTATGAGCCTGTAATTAACTTTAATTGTCAAGTGACTTAATTGTTTGAAAGCTTTAGTTTTGATTACTTCAAGTTTCACCAGTTCAACCATTGATTTGAACAGCTATTATCTCAATTGAAGATGTTGATATTTTTTTTCTGACCAGAATCAATTTTCAGTTTGAGTTTGTTTTGGTCAAGGAGAGACAAAGCTAAGTGACCATCATAACCCACCCACACAGACACTTGTAAACTCAATGAAATTGATATGATGATGGAAACTTTTTATAACAATGTCCATAATCAAATCCAATCAATGACCAGTATGATCACCCACCCTTGAATTTTACACCCTCATCCATGATATTTAATGGTTTTACTTTGTCCTCTTCCGTGTCCAGCTTCCGGTCAAAAGATGAGACAAAAATGGTTAGAGGAAGCCTTCAATCAGGCTGACATTGAATCTCGAGGTGTCCTTGATGAACCTCAAACGATAAGCCTGATGAAACGATTGAATAATCACCTTTGCTCCGGTAGATTGAAACAGAAACTTCTTGAATATAATCTGGGTAAAGATGGAGACGAAAAAGGTTTTTTCAATAAACACAATTTCGTCAACCTATTTTATGAGACTGCAACCCGTCCGGATATTTATTTTATCCTTGTAAGGTGAGTAGAAACAAAAAAAAGATTCCTCATCATCATTTCCGTTTCCGTTTCAATTTTAACAACAAAATCAATCCTCTTTTTTTTTACCAACTGATTAAATTAAGTGAGGGGATGATTAAGAAAAACTTCCAATCATCATCATTCAATAATATAATTCATGAAAGTCATTAGATTATCGTGATAATTAACATAATCATAATTAATTAATCTACCTTGTCATTTGTTAAATATGTTACTACACTTTCATCCTCTCTCTCTCTCTCTCTCTCTCTCTCTCTCTCTCTCTCTCATGAACATGATTATCATGATGATTATGGTGATTAACATTGGAAATTATTTCTTTTTTTATTCCTAATCATTTATTATCATCATTATCGAGATGATTTTTATATTCCCTTTAGAGATGATTAATTCATCTGATGATGTGAAACAATTAAGACAACAATCAACTCTACTTGTGTTATAACACATTAATTTGATTACTTTGAACGTTAAATTGTTATTAGAATTAAGTAATTCCCTTCTAATTGAATATTATCAGCAAACATGATCATGAATGATTTTCCACTGAATGAAGAATTAGAATCAGAATGAGAAATCAGCTGGAGAATCGATGGAAAAGTTTTTCTTTTTTTTCCGAATTTTCATTTTCAAGAACTTTTCTCTCTCTCTCTCTCTCTCATCTCATCATTATCGCCAACACTCAGTTGATTTGTTTATCTAAACTGATGATAATATATTAATCCTCATGGGAAAGCATGTTGGACATTAGCTCGATGATGAATTTGATGGTGGAAAAATTTGATTATCTGATTGATGGGAATATCATTTTGTGTGATTGGTTTTCCTCTGATTCAATCTTTTCAAATCAATCTTAGTAATGATTCAATTCATTTCAATCCAATGAACCATATAAAAACTGAACAAAATTTTCATCAATGGGTTTTATGTTATTAACGCCACTGTGATAATACTAATAATAATAATGATAATCTTTTCCATGGTGATGATTATGATGATAATAAAATGATGCATGAAGGTTATGGTGAAAAATATTGATGGTGGAAAAATATACTAACCAATAATAAGTTATCTTGTTATCTTGTTGCTATCATCATTCAGGATGAAAATCATTACCATGAATTTGATATTTTTGTTTATCATTTCTTATTGATCTCTCTCTATGAAATTTGATCATGTTTCCAGGATGAAATGATTCAGTTTCTGCCATAAATATCAGCAAAATGACAGAGAAAAAAATAAAGGTAAATGATTATATTATTAGAGAAAGACAGATTAATATCATTAGAGTCTGAACTTTTTTTTGAGAAAACTAAATATTCATTTATCCTTTGAAAATCTATCTGCAATCTCTGAATAATGATCATGAATAAAATCAGAATCTTGAAAGAATTGACAAAAAAATTTCTCTCCTTCTCATATTAAGGTTCATTTGATTTTTTCTCTCTCTCTCTCAATAATAATATTATATTCATGGGATTCTGAGCATCGTCAATATGAACCAATTGAATCGGTTAATGATATTCCTATTGTATTGGTTTCATTTCAGGAGATAAACATGATCATGAACTTGTCTTTTGTTTAGATTCCAATTTGATCCGTACATGAGTTTATTCAATTTACATTGGAACAAATTCTGAACTCTTATCATGATCATGATGGTTACTCGTTGGTAAACAGTTACACGAATAAAAAATGGAGCAACGAATGAATTTCAATATAATATGAACAAAGGAGGAGAAAAAAAACAAAAAGATGAGTTGATATCATGAAAAGTAGATTATGATTATTATTTCAATTGTTTAGAACGATGAAGAGAGAGAAATAAAAAGAAAATTCCATTAGAATCTGATTCCAGGCAACAATCAACTTTACTGAATCCGATAAATACCCTAAGGCTATAAGACACATTGAAATACTTTTCTTGATTGTTTTCCTCATCATCATGGTAACATTGTATTTCCATAGACAATAAGTTGATTATACTGAATATCATGTTCTCAGTGAATATTATTAATAGTGATTGAAGATAACATTTTGAAATTGTTCATCTTTCGCTTGAGATGATAATAGTTTGATAAGATAATTAAAACTGTTTCTCATGTAACAGTTAATTTGATAACCAGATGAATCTTTATCATGATAATAACCTGATGAATGCAAGACTGGAAAATAATTATATCATAATAATGATGATGATTATGATTATAACTATTTTCGTCCTGAACAGTTTCAAATATCATCTAAGTCATTCATATCCTTGAGTTTTATCAAAAATTTATCTCAACATCAGCTGACTGAGTTTCATGATGATCAATTTCAATACACTCTGATTGTATCACCATGTCTTTTAACACTTAATTTAATTCATTTTTCTGTGAATTGACTCAATATGGTAATTACATGGTGTTCCAGAGTCACGTTCAAACAGAAAGGGAACATGATGAAGGAAAATGATATTAATAATAATAAAGATGAGACTGTTAACATTTTCGATGCTCTCAGGCCATCTTATTTTCCTGAATTTCTGCTGAACTTTTATTTTTATCAATTCACTTGGAATGAGTTTATCATCCAGTCTAAACATGTTGATAGTGAGAGGGAAGAAAACATTGACTCTGAAAATTGAATCTCACTCAAAGTTCAGTCTCAAGTTTCAATTTCAAAAGTGATTCTTAAGTAACTATTTAATCATGAACCTTCCCCCTTTTCTACATGATCATGTCACCTTATTATATTTTCTTCTTGATAAGATTATTAATCAACTCGATAATTTGAGAAAATCTCAACTTCAACTTGAATCTTATTCATATTTTTACGTTTCATTTTTCAGCTTGTTATGAATTCCAACTGAATTCTCACTAAATTTCAATGACTTTCCTTTGAGAATTAATATATTTTTCTTACCTGATTTTATTCCTTCATCATGGTGATGATGATTTCTATCATAAATCTGAGATATTACATCTCAGTGTCATTAATATTCAAGTGAGATAACATCCCAGTTACATTGAAATACATGATGAATTTAAGCATAAGTTTCATGGGTGATTTTGAGAACTTTTTCATATTCAATGATATCATGATTATTATTATTTTCTCAACAATAAGAGAGAAAACTTTTTCCACCTCAAATTGTAATTTAGAACATGTAAAGTGTTGTTCTCAACGAGAATCAAAAAATCTGACAATCTAAATGTTAATGTTGAGAAACATTTTCCTAAGATGCTCATGGAAACATGAGTAAAAAGAATTGGAAATTTTAACAAAAAAAAGTTAATTAAAATTTTCCAATTTTCGAATATAAAAAAAGAAAAAAACTTTATCAAATTAACTTAATTCTTACGAAAGTATCATTGACATTGTAACTGTCATAAGCTTAATAATATAACACTATTATTATTATTATTATATAAGTCCAATCATCTTGATCTTATCATGATAATAATAATAGTTTGAGTTGTGACGATAATGATTATCACCATGATGCTGATGGTGATAAAAAATAGCCAACCTAATGTAACTCACTGGTCGGAATCAGAATTTTTCATGGAATCTCATTGGAAATGATTACTTTCTGTCTTCATCACTTAACCTTAATTCAAATCTAATGGTTATCATATTAACCATTACTTGTCTAACCTTCTCAGTTAATAATATTATTATTATTATCTCCTGGTCATAACTCGACCTTTCATTGAGCACTGGACTCAAGTTGAAGAAAACAAATAAGATTACTGATTATAAACCTTACCAATAGAGTATTTGTCAGAATTGATTAGAATTGTTGATAATGATGATGACCAAAGATTATTATCTATCATCATTAGAACCAATGTAAACAATGATACGATGATATCTCTCTCTCTCTCTCTCTCTCTCTCTGTGATATTACAAGTTCCAATCAATTCTGGTGATTCCAATAGACTCTGAGATTACATGATAAAAAGGTGAAATCATGTCTTTGAATTTTCATTCAGCCCTGATTCATGGACAATGTTAATCCTCTCAAGTGATTTACCTTCTTGATTGTTAGACACTAGAGTAGATTAACTAAACTTAATTAACTCAAAGATTAACCATTAATCTTGATGGTAAATATTATCATTTCAGATCATGTTTACAATTCAAGACTAACGTTAATCATAATAAAGTTGATAATTTGATTGAAAATCATTTTTATATCAACACAAATGAATGAGAAATATTTATTTTTGTTATAACTAAAATTAGAATCAGTAAATATAAACAATATTTATCAAATGGATTCACGTTCAGTTTTCATGATGATATCTTCATGTAGAATTGTGATATTTAAATGGATCAAATAATTTTCCTCTTCTCACCTTGATCTTTTATCAACACCCACCTCCAATCAAAATGATTGAAATTCATTGGAATCACCATGAAAATACACTTTTCCTGGAATGAATTTCGATGAGACCATTTCAAGTAACCAGAAATGAATTCTCATGATGTGAACTTATCTCGCCAATTCTGATAACCATCCTAATCATTCAATGTGATTTTCTTATCAACTGACTACCAATCTTATCTTTTCTCGTTCTCTCCCCTGAATCATTATCATGGTTTTCACAGAATTCTCTCTTCTCATTTTCTTTTTTTTTCACTTCTAGACTTTTTGAAAGAAAATCTCATGGAGAAAAGTTTATCCAACTGTAAATAAGATTATCTGAACCTGAATGATTCAGAGTAATGCTAACGACAGGTTACAGTTCTGATGAAGGGGAAAAGTATTATATCCCAATGAATTATAATCAGTTTACAATCAACTTACAAGTTGATTGTTTCTCAGAATCTATTATCTTTTACTTTGATCTTTTCACTCAATCAACTGCAGAGATAGAGAGTAAAACAATTCATCAGATTTCACATTTTCCTCAGTCACAATCTTTAACCATTCAGATATTCAAATGTAAACTCGATACAAGTCTCACCCAGTAATCTAAGCTTGCAAATCATTCAAGCAACTCATGATATTATCAATGAAGATTATTCAAATTCTGAGATTACAATTAGGTTTCCAATAGACAACAGGAAGTTAAAGTGGGTGTTGTAAGCTGATCATCATCATCATCATCATCATCGTCATCGTCGTCAAAGGATTAACCTTAACTTGAGATTAAGATTTTGATATGAATAACAATTGACTCCAGAATGAAATGATTATTCAGTTGTTCAATTCAAGGGTGTGGCAAATGTATCTGAATCATATATCATGTTGGTTCTGGAAAGTTTTTTAGTTTGGTCAGAACTTTTTTTTCAAATCTTCTTTCTCATCTTCTAAAAAAAATATTAATATAATGCTCAACCTGAATTCATGTAACCATATTTTTCCTCATGAAATGTTAACATTGTTGAAATATCTAAGTTGATTATATGGAAACGCTTTTAAAGATAAAGGTAATATATAAATTGTTGGTATTCACACAATGTTTTCATATAACAATAGATTAAGATATTATCATGTAATAATAGTTGAGGGTGAACTTTATATATACACACTCATGATACAAAACATGATATGGAATTGAAATAGTTGGTGAAAAAGGAAAAAGTTTCCATAGAAATAACTTGCTACCCTTTAGAATTTTCTTATTAGAAGATGCAATGAATTCTGAACAGATAAGAGGAAGAAAAAGTTCTGATGATGATGACCTAAGATAAGGAGAGAGAAAAAGTTCGAAAAAAAATAAGGTTCTAACCCTTAAAGATACAAAAATTCGATAGAACTATTTTTTTTTGTTCCTCAGCTTAGAATTTGTTTTTGCTTCGATTATTATAAATTCTCATCTCAAGAATTTAGAACTTTTTTCTTCTCTTTTTTTGACAGACAAACTTGAAGCGTCATCATGAAAAAGAAATTTCATTGAACTCAATTCACTTTTCCTTCCATCAGATTTAATCGCTTCTTCTTCCTTGAATTATTAATTATCATTGTTCGTTAAGCTACAAATTAATTTGTTAATCATCTGAAAGTTAATCAATGATCATTACAGAATAATTGTTGAAACGGATTTCCTTGATTTCATGAACAAAAATGATTCTCTTGCCGAGAATCAGAATATTCATGAACTGATAATTGTTCTCAGGTTAAAATTGGAATAACTTTCTCTCTAAATTCTGTATTCAATTAATTTCACCAACAATTTTCCATGATAATTAACACTGATTGGACTCTTCACCAACAGAATATTAATAATAATTTTGACAAGAAGAATGTCAGAATTATATTATCGATTGATGAGAATAACTTTTTCCATTTTCTCTTCTTTTGTTTTTATTTCTCATTTTCGCAATTTTCTTCTCAATTTATGTAATAATATTAGGTTGTCCCACGCAAACGTGCGGACGTTTGAATTTGGATAATTTTTCGAAAACTCATCTAATTCAAATTATATTCTACAATTTGTGTCCCCGAGAATCTAGTACATTAATGGGGGGTAAAATTCTTGGTCTGAATCCACCAGTTTTCGAAAGTTCGAACTGGACATAAAAAATCGAAAAAAATCACTTTTCTTGAGTTTGGAACGGCTTAGAAAATCAATTAATGAATCGATTTTTTTTTGAAAAGGATAATTATAATGACCTAGGTCTTGTTAATAATTAAGGTAATTAGAATGTTTTAAATTGATAAAATAAAAATTTAGTGAGCAATCGAAGCGAAAAAGTCCGAAAAATTTAGCGAGCAAATCACAGGGGGGAGTATTACTTTTTTTGGAATTTTGTCATTTTTGAAAATTGACTTTTTTCAACTTTTTTCAAATAATTAATTAATTGTTTGATTTATTAAATTTTTTTTAATTACGATAAAATTTTTACTATTTTCTCGCTAGTTCAAGATAGATACTAAAAAAATCGAACCACTAGTTAAATCAAAAATCGAAAATCAAGTTCCGCAATTTTGCACGGGACAACCTAATATAAAGCCTCTAATTTCGTGATCTACTCTTGAATCTTTTTTTTTGTTTTGTTTCTTTTACTCTCTACTATTTGGAAAATAGATATTGTGGAAAAGATTATATGACTTTGGAGGATTTACAGTTATTCTTGGAAGGTGAACAAGGTGTATGCGGGATAACACTCGAGGAATGCGCTCAACTTATCGATAGATATGAACCTTGTGAAGAATCAAAGAGAAATCAGCAATTGTTGATCGATGGATTTACTCAGCTTCTTGTCTCCCCTGAATCTGATCTAATTAATCCAGCTCATAATTTCATCTGGCAAGACATGAATCAATCTTTATCTCATTATTTCATCGCAACTTCCCACAATACGTAAGTAAAACCATCACCATGGTGAAATACTCATCATGAAGTACAATAAATATCATCCAATCATTTTATGGATAATAAAAAGATACTCAATGAATAAGAAAAGGGGAGAAAATAATTTCCATAGGTAAACATGACAAATGAATAATAAATGAAATTCACTCCCTGTATCATAAAGATAAAATTACCTAATCAATTAATCAGCATAATAATAAAAATAATAATCTGTTGAACTAATGATATTATTGTTAATCTCTCATTCCTTTCACTTTCATGTGTCCAGTTACCTTTTAGAGGACCAATTAAAGGGACCATCATCCACTGAGGGCTATCGTAAGACTTTACTCCAAGGCTCTCGGTGTGTTAAAATAGATACATGGGATTCCCCCACAGGTCCAGTTGTCTTTCATGGTAATACCTTAACGACCAAGGTTCCCCTTCAAGATGTCCTTGAGACAATTAATGAATATGCCTTTGTCCAATCACCGTAAGTATTGTTGACCATCATTAACAACCTCATCATGAGTTATTTACACTCAATATAACATTGAAGTATCTTTTTTCCCTCAATAATAATAATGTGTATTCATTTATTTGACCTTCATGAACGAACAATTTTTCATCATCATGAAACTATCTTCATGAAAGAAATGCTAGAAAATGAGATGATAAGCTTTACCATGCAACTCTTTTCATGATGGTTAAGATGATTCTTTAGTTCCATATGACAATCTAATCCATAGTTACTCATAAACTTATATCCTTGTTATCAATTCATACAACTCATGTAATTGTATTTCTTACTCATCATCATGATGGAAAAGTCTAACTTCAGAATCAACTGTTACCTTTATTTACTTCCTTCCTGTTTATGTACTCACATGAAATTGATTTTCTCATCTTATCCAATCCATATAATATGAAGATAACCATGATGATTTTTACCTTTCCATCTTTCTTGTTATAAACATGATGATTATGAGTAAAGAACGAAAAAATTAAAGACTCAGAATTTTGTTCAGTTTATTATCTTTTTTTTTGCTCATTTTCTATCTTAAACTTTCTCCTCTCCTCATGGAACTTATTTTATATTTTTCTTTCTTTAACATTTATCTAAGTTTCTCAAGAGATTTTCAAACTAAATCATCATTAAATGTTCTTACTTTTTATCTTTAACTTTATCAATTTCTGTTCCTTGCTTCATCATCTTGTCCATGGTGGATTTACAAGTCATCCTTTTCAATTAGAATCCATGATAAAAGGGAATTGATTCACTGGTCATGATGGTCAGTCTAAAAATAGTTGATCCAGTTTCCAGAGTTTCTTAAAGACAAGAGGGATTCGATGATTTTTATTGTTTAATCCATTTACTCCTAATCTCTAATCCTTATGTACCTTTGCTCTCTCTCTGCCTCTACCTTGAGCTCTTTTTTTTGTTGCTGTAAAAATCACTTTTCGAAAATGGAAAAATTAATCTTCCCAAATCATCGTCTTCATCTTCAGTATCATTATCACTTTTTGCTTCTTGTCTTCATCTTAATCATCTTACAGAACTTCCAGAACTTCCTGATTATGTCACTCCCTTATTCCATTTATTTCATCTCGATGAATTTCAGCTTCCTTTTTATCTACTTCCTCTCTCTCTCTCCATTCTCTTTTTTCATCATCATCATGATTAGAGAAAATCTTTCATCCTTTTATTATCTTCATCTAATCAGTTGATAATAATGAGAAGAAAAAGCAAAAAGTACTTTAACGAGAAATTAACTAGACTCGGTTGAGATTGTACGATAATCGATATTTAAAGTTGACACAGATGAAAAAAATCATATTTTCCATGATGAATATCATGATTATTCATGATCAATATTCTTACTAAGAAACATGACCATGAATGAAACACTGAACACTTGAACACGATCTAAACAATTATCACGCAATCAAAGATTATCCAATGAATTATTATTCTAATCAGATTCTGGTCAATCTCTAATTGGACTTTACTTTTTTTTCCATCTCTTTAATCACAGGTACCCAGTTATAATTCACCTTGAAAATCATTGCAGCTTAGAGAGACAGAAAGAAATAGCAAATCAATTAACTACAATTCTGGGTGATAAGTTATTCATTCCAGGGAAAACCAGAATTGATCATCATGTTATCCATTCAAATAATAACAACACCATCAATTTATCATCAACAGTAAATGGAGATCAATCTTTATCCTCATCATCATCAACATCGGTCTCACCAACACCAGGAAAACAGTCAACATGTAACGATAACATGATAAACAATAACAGTTCTGAATCTCAATTGATAAAAAACTATACAAATCTCTTATTATCTCCAGAACTTTTGAAATACAAAATTATCATTAAGGTAAGAAAACAGAATCAATATTTATCAGTAAATTTTAAATTTCTTTCCATGAAAATCATGAAAATAATCTGAACTTTAGCTGATTGCAAAAAAGTGTTTTCTTTTTTTTTCTTCCTCAACAAATACCATGAACTTACTCTTGAATCACCGAGTTTTCATCATGATTGTTGATTGAACTGAGAACATGAAGAGAGCCAAGAAAAAAAGTTCCAAGTGACCTTTGGATTGGAATTTTAAATTTGTTCCATATTGGAAATAAATATATAAATTCTGTCTTTACTTTTCTCTTGTTTTTCTTTTTCTTCTCTTTTTCCAGGGTAAAAAACTTTCCTCCCCTGAAGATGAATTCGGTGAAGTTTCTGATGAAGATGAATCAATAGAACCACGATTTTCCACCACAATCAATCCTTCAGCCAACACCAATACAACCACATCTTCAACCTCTTCATCTTCCATATCATCCAATCTCTCAAATTCTGTCAATAATAAGACCTTTTTATGCAAACAACTTTCTGACCTTGTCTACCTGAGGCGATTTCGTTGCAACGATTTTGGCCATGTTCTTAAGAATCGTGAGTAATACTTGATCTTGTTGTAGAATAAATGATTATTTCCTTCCAGAACTTTTCGTTCTCTTCATATAATATAGACAATAATCTTTGTGATTCTTTTTTTTGCAGAAAAAAATGATCAAGTTTGTTACCTTGACGAAGCATTTGCATCTAAACTAGCCTTAGCTTCACCTGAGGATTTTGCTCATCACAATAAAAACTATTGTACTCAGGTAGCTCCCGATCGAGGTCGAATCGATTCATCTAATATTAATCCACTTGATTTCTGGAACTGTGGATCCCAAATGGTTGCTATGAATTATCAATCTTCTGGACAAATGATGGACCTTTATCGAGGTTGGTTCAATCAGAATGGCGGATGTGGTTACGTTCTTAAACCAGCCTTTCTTCGGGAACGATTCTGCCTTTTCAATGCTAGAAGGAAAGATTCACTTCCGGGTATTGATCCTCTTTGTTTACGAGTTAAAATTATTTCTGGTCAACAACTTCCCCGACCCAAAGGGGCTTCTTTTAAAGCGGTTGCCATTGATCCATATGTTACTGTTCAGGTTCTCGGTGTACCTGCCGATAATGCTGAAATGCGAACTCGAACCATTTCAAATGAGGCCAATAATCCAATTTTCGATGAATCTTTTGAGTTTACAATCTCAGTTCCAGAATTGGCTTTATTACGACTTGTCGTTCTAGATGATGATTATATTAACGATGATTTTATTGGTCAAGCTACGATTCCAATTGAATGTGTTCAAACAGGTTATCGACATGTCCGACTTTCGGCCTACAATGGTGAGCTCATTCCGGAAGCTGTTCTTTTTGTTCACCTTTCAATGACACATCGATATGGGTCAAAGCAAAAGTTACGGAGAAAACGTTCCTGGGGAAGTAAACAGTCAAATGACCTTCGATCAATTGGAATCAAACAGGCCGATGAAGCTTTTAAAAATGTATCGAACCTTTTGTACCAATCGATTCAACTTCGTAAAGATGTTGAAAAGTCAATGATTGACCTTTGTGATGAGTGTAACCTCAATGAGAATGCGAATGTAGCTCAATGTTTAAGAATTTTAACTCTTCGATTGGCTTCATGTTCATCAGTAAATAGTTTTCATATCGACACATCAAATGAAGGGGTAATTATGATAAACAAATTCTATCAACGTTCTGTTCACTTGCGCCCTCTAGGGTAGCATTTGGAAAGTTTTCTTCTTTTAATTTGAGTCATTTTTTTTATTCTATTCTTCTTGTACCAATCACTAGGCACCGGCGATTAAAATTGGAGGTGAAATGACGGTGAAATTGCAGAAATCAATCTCAGCATTGGATAAAGCATTAGCTGAATTTGTGTCCATTCCACAAAGTTCATCACTTTTACTCGAAATGGTGATTAGAACAATTTTCCAATTACTAATTAACTATAATCAAAACCATGATCACTGGTTATTATTAATAATTCATAATTATTGAAGAAATAATCTTTGTATCATAAAATGAAAATCAAATTTGCAAGAGAAAAGTTTTTAATTTCACTTTTCCATGATTATTTAATCATGAGGATGATTATTTTTCCTAATTGATAAGCATTACTGAATATACAATATTAATGAATTTTCTGTTCTCTAAATTATTTATTCAACTAGTTGGGCGAATCTCATGATGTTATCGTTAGACTTGGTCTTGAATTGAACCAATTAAGCATTTCAGCGGGAATTAAAGGTCGAAAAGCGGATAAAGCCGTTGAAAATTTCATGTGGAATTTAAGCCTTATCAAGACGGAGATTGATATTCTTCGTGCGGTTAAAGATGATTCAGAATGCGCCTTGAAACAGGTAACATTATTTTCGTTGAGATTTAATTTCCTTTCTTTAATTTACAATTTGTTTTAATTCAATTGTCTGTTTTATCGTTAATCAGGTAACTCGTTTAAGTAAAGCACTGGAACGACTTTTTTCTCGAGAACGTGAATCAACCAATAAAACGAATGCGAATCATTTATTGGCCTCATCAGTTGCTCAATCTTCCGCTTCAGCCTTAGCCTCTGTTGCTGCCTTGTCATCTTCATCTTCATCTTCCACCTCAGCCACACCTTCATCAGTATTAGCGCCAGGAAACATTTCAACTTGTTCATTAACACCGTCAGGAATCACCGGAGGGAGTAATCTGAGTGGTTCAATAATCTCAGGTGGAGTTTCACCGACAACCTCATCGATAGAGATAAAACCCCCGATTGGACCTCCGGTGACTCCGACATCGCCCGGTGATGCTCGTCTTCGTAGTATCCTCAAGAAACCCGCCTCATCACCAACCACTCCAATTCCACCAAATCTTGACTCTCTCGATGAGAGAATCAGTTATTTTCATCCCATGGGCGATAAATCGCCTCCTCCTGTTACCATAACAACTGCCGAAGAATCTAATTGTTAATCATCTTTTCATCTTTACAATTAATTTATCACAACCTCCATCCTTCCATGATTCAAATCTTCCAATAAACCAAATCAAATCAAATCATCAAAATGAAAATTCTGAATCTTATTTTTAATCTTACTGAAATTGACATTGTTATCACTTCGTTTCATGTCTTCCCCATTCTCATGATTGTTAAACAATAATATCAAATAAATTATGAATCAAATTCTATGATAAAAACGTAAATTAAAATAGATTTTTTCCCACTACAATATTAAATGAAATGAAATGTATGTGTGTATGTATTGTATAATAGAAACATGTGATTTTTGATAGTAATACTATCGTTTCATTTAAGTATCAAATAAACTTTAATGTACCGTTAGTGCCACTCTCAAGAATCCTAATAATCATTGATAAAGATTTAAATCAGTTCCTTCTAAAGCTATTTACCGAGTTTGTTTCTGGGTATTCAGATTCGATTAATTGGAGTTTGGCCGATACAAAAAGGTTTCAAGGTCATTTGATGGTCAAAAGCGAATTCGCACTCAATAATGAAGCTACAAACGCGTTGGGGTTTGTTAAGTTGCAGAGATACAGCGTTTTTGGAGAGGCCTTTTCATGCAATGTTTATGAGTCTCCTCGAGTAAAACTCGAGGTAAATACCTTGTAGTTACATAGTTAATTGTGTTAATCAGAAGTGTATAACATTAAATACAAGCGATAAACAATCAAGAAATAATAAATAAGAGTATCTTGTCTATCATCAGTTGCAAGATTAATAAGTGATCCGATTGCCAAGAAAAATAAGTTGTAATGATTAAGAAATGATGATATTCAAAGGAAGCTCCATTGAGGATCTTAATTATAGTGTTGCTATGTGATAATCAAAAACAACCAAGAAAATAAATAAATGACAATACTTATTAATATTTGCAACAATTTAATAGTAAGTGATTAAAGTTCAACTATGGTTTCGTTAACAATTAAAAGTTACACTGTTAAGGATATTAGGTTTCCAACTTCATTAGATAAACATGGGAGTGATGCAATGGTAAAGTAATTTAATAGTAATTTATAATCAATCAAAAGTTAATTGTAATGTTTAATTGTTGACCAGCATCCTGATGGCGATTATTCTTGTGCTTATGTAACTTTGTTCACGGAAGATGAACAATTAACTGGACATGGGTTAACATTCACAATTGGCAAGGGAACGGAAGTTGGTGAGTTAAACAATTAGAATGATATAATCAATTATTGATAAGATTTATTAATTTTCTTTGCTTAGTTGTTCGAGCTGTTGAATCTTTGATGGAATTGGTTGTTGGTGTTAAATTTAATGATATAATTAACGATTTCGCTGGTTTTTGGAGGAAATTGTCCAGTCACAGTCAAATGAGGTGGATTGGTCCAGAAAAAGGGGTCATCCATTTGGCCTTGGCCGCAGTGGTCAATTCACTTTGGGATCTATGGGCAAAGATAGAGGGTAAACCTTTGTGGAAGTTAATTGTTGACATGGAGCCCGAGCAACTTGTTTCGACCATTGATTTTAGATACATGTAAGGAACAATCAACCTTGTTAATTGAGTCAAATTCATCAATCATTTACACCAACAGATCAGATGTCCTGAGCAAGGAAGAGGCCATTGAATTGCTCAAAAGTAAACGAGCAACGGTCAAGGATCGAGGTAAATGATTGTAACTTTTGTCAATTTTCGTAGAAAACAATACAAGTCAACAATTTGATTGTCTAATTTTTAGAGAAGGAAATTAAGGAGAAAGGTTATCCCGCTTATACCACTTCGATTGGATGGATTGGTTATGATGATGAAACCCGCCGTGGGCTTTGTCGTGAGGCCTTGAAACAAGGTTACACCAGTTTCAAGGCAAAGGTTGGTGATGATATCGAAAGAGATAAACATAGATTAACATTAATCCGAGAGGAAATTGGCTATGAAAATAAACTAATGGTTGATGCTAATCAAGTTTGGGAGGTTAATCAAGCAATCGATTGGATGAAACAATTGACACAATTTAAATTACTATGGATTGAGGAACCAACAAGTCCCGATGATGTTGTTGGCCATGCAACCATAGCAAAGGTAACAAAATAATGAAAAATAATCAACAATCAACTTATTCATTTGATTAATTATCATCTCAAGGCTTTGAAACCTTTGGGAATCGGAGTGGCCACTGGTGAACAATGTTGCAATCGAGTTGTTTTCAAACAATTATTACAATTGGGAGCAATTTCCTTCTGCCAATTAGATTCTTGTCGACTTGGTGGCCTTAATGAAGTAATGGCCGTCGCTTTGTTGGCCGCTAAATTCAATGGTAAATTTTCAATAATAGATTTCGATCCAAACACTTGAAGAGTTAATTGTTTAATTGTTGTCCTTTTCTTTTCCAAATTCCTGATAAAAAAAGTTCCCGTTTGTCCTCATGCCGGTGGTGTTGGTCTATGTGAATACGTTCATCATATCTGCGTTTGGGACTATGTTTCTGTTAGTGGAAGTTTTGAAAATCGTATGACTGAATATGTTGATCATCTTCATGAACATTTCATTGATCCGGCAAAATGTTCAAACGGACGATATGTTGTTCCAAAGGTTCCTGGTTATCTTGTTGGAATGAAGCCAGAATCAATTACCAAGTATCAATTCCCTGATGGTGATTATTGGCAATCAGTTAAACGAAAACATTAACTCGACAATCAGAGATAATAAACAAATATAACAAGTACAATTAATCTGGATGAGTGAAGATTTTCTTGTTTACATTACTGTTTTTAAATCGCAAAATATATCATATGAATCATGTAAATCCTGATTGATTGGATTAATATTATTAATGTTGCCGGTGATTATCTTTTCACATAGTTTAAGATTAATAGTTAATCCTGATTACAACATTTTGAGAGACTCGTTTTAATTTATGTGTCGGTTAAAATGTCAATATAAATATAATAAAATTGTCCAATTGATTTTTTCCTGGTCTATTAATCAAAATTACAACAATCACTTTCTACTATTTTACAATCAATGAGAAATCGTCAATTGATTTAATTATCTTCAATATTTCACCGTTCAGCTCTTCCACTCGCTGTCGACGGGTTTCTTGAACTTCTTTGGGAACTTTCTCAGAGTAATTGGGATCCGACATTGAGACAGTTAATTCTTTCAATAGTTTTTCTTTTTGATCTTTTTTCACCTTTAAAGCTTCAATTTCCTTGTTTACATCAATTATTCCCTTTAATCCTAAATAGGCTTGACATGAATCACTTATTGGGATAGGAACTCCTTCCGGTGGAACTGAACCATTTTCCAAAATTTCCAGGCAAGATGAATGAGTTAGACTCTTTAAATTGACAAAAGAAAAATAAAATTAGTCTCTCCATATGAATAGATTAAGTGGTAATCAATGGATTAACCGTACGAACCTTAATTGGATCAATAAATGACAATAGACGATCCTGAGTTTCTTTGGAATCACAGGAAACATAAAGAGGAACATCTTTCTTTTCGACTCCATAATTTGCTTTCCTCGAACGTATTTTATGTACAAAATCGTACATGAAGGAAAATTCACTCTCCAATTGCGAATCTTTTGACCAATTAAATTGATCTATTTCTGGATAAGAGGTTATACAAAGACTCGGTGCATCGGTAGATGGACTTCGACGGGTAAGCCGTTTGTACAACTCTTCGGTAAGGTAAGGCATAAATGGATGTAATAATCGCAGTCCAATGTCACAAGCGGTATAAAGGGTTTGTCGGATTATCTCTTTGGTTTCCTCGTTGTCTCCTCTCATGAAGGATTTGATACATTCCAAGTAAATATCACAAATCTCATAGACCCATAAACGATGACAAGCACTGGTACTTGAATGGAAATCATAATCGACGAAACCTTTATTACAAGTTTCGGTTGCAGTGTAAAGGCGACTCAATAACCATAAGTCTAATCGAGTCTCTTTACCCGTTAACTTGTGAACCAAATTAGGCTTAAAATCAGGTCCGAAAGTCATTAGACTAAATTTAACGGCATTCCAAAGTTTATTACAAAATGATCGATAACCTTCAACTCGTTTAATGTCCAAATTAATATCACGACCTTGTCCAAGGTAATCGCAAAGGGTAAATCGTAAAGCATCAGTTCCACAAGGAGGAATACCCTCAGGGAAGTCAATCTTTTGAGTGGCCTTGGCTTTTTCGATCTCCGCTGGGGCAAGATTAGATTCTTCTAGAATGGTTTGAAGTTCAGCCAATGTTTTACCTTTGATAACATCAACTGGATCGATTATATTACCTAATGATTTACTCATTTTTCTACCATGAGCATCACGAACCATCGAGTGAAGGAAAACTTTGGTAAACGGAAGTTTACCACAGAATTTCATTCCCAACATGACCATTCGAGCAACCCAAAAGAAGAGAATATCTTGACCAGTTTCAAGTAAATCACCAGGATAGAAAACATCAAGATCTTTGGTCTTTTCAGGCCAACCAAATATAGCGAATGGAAATAAACCAGAGCTAAACCAAGTATCTAAAACATCCTCATCTTGTTCGAGAATTAATTTCTCTCCAGGAATTGAGTATTTAACCGATGCTTTGGTTCTTGCTTCAGCCTCATTTCGACCAGAGATCCAAAAATCTTCTGAATCAATGGTTCCATCCGATGGAGAACAGGAAACTTTATAAGCAGGAATTCGATGTCCCCACCAAATTTGCCGAGAAATACACCAATCTTGAATATTCTCTAACCATCTGAACCAAATTTTATTATGATCATCGGGGATTAAGGTTAATTCACCGGTTTTAACAGCTTCGACCGCTTTATCGGCCATTTCTTTACAGTTAACAAACCATTGAGATTTCATTCGAGGTTCAATTATATCCTTTGATCGACTACAAACCGGTACAACCATCGGATTTGGTTTGGAACCATGGTACAGACCCAAGGCTTCTAAATCTTTACCAATCTCTTTACGGGCATGGAATCGTTTCATTCCAGAATATTTACCGAAACCAGGGGCAATACTACCATCATCACTTAGAATTTCAATGAAAGGTAAATTGTGACGTTTACCTACTTCACAATCGGTATGATCATGAGCTGGAGTAATTTTAACAGCACCAGTACCAAATTCCATCTCGACAAAATCATCACAAACAATTGGAATTTTTCGCTCCAAAAGAGGATGAATAACGTATTTACCATGAAGATGCTTATATCGAGGGTCTTCTGGGTGTATTGCTACCGCTGTATCACCGAGCATTGTTTCAATACGAGTAGTTGAAACAATTAACTTCTCATCAGAATCTTCAACTGGATAACCAAACAATTCCAATATACCAAATTCAACGGTTTCATTACCATAACCAGGAACACGGAAAGGTGTTGGTCCTTTTACTTCAATCTTGTCGACTTCAATATCGGAAATTGCTGAATTTAAAGTGCAACACCAATTGATTAATCGTTTAGCTCGATAAATTAAACCCTCTTCATGTAATCTGACAAAAGCTTCGGTAACAGCATTACACATTTTCGGATCCATTGTGAATGTTGCTCGATCCCAATCAACGGAACAACCAAGAGCCTCGAATTGTTCATAGATTCGGTTTCCTTTCTCATTTTTCCATTTCCAAACTTCCTCAATGAACTTATCTCGACCCAAATCATGGCGAGTTAATCCTTTCTCTCGTTGTAATTTTTTCTCGACAACAGTTTGAGTCGCAATTCCAGCGTGATCACAACCAGGAGCCCAAAGAGTGACCTTTCCTTTCATCCTATTCCATCTTGTAATACTATCTTGAATCGCTGAGGTCAAGGCATGACCAAGATGAAGAGTACCAGTAACATTGGGCGGTGGAATGACCATAACAAATTTACCTTTACCATTTTCTTTGGTAATATCTCCTGAAATAGATTAACAACAAAAAGAGATAATTTAGATTCAGATCATCATGGAAACAATTTAGACACCACATCTATATAGCCAATGTAATCAACGTAAATCCAACAATCAATTGAAACCAAGACAATTACAGTAACAATAAAATGGAAGCACCAAGAAAAAAAAGGCAACTACCATTGGAATTGCATTTGTTTATGATATAAACACAGAGATATTTTCTTGATTTCTACACAATTAATTGGACACAATCAGAGGAGATGAACAAACCTTGAGGAGCATTAATTTCGGGCTTGAAGAATCCAGATTTTTTCCACCACGAGTACCAAGCGGCTTCAACGTATTCCGGTGAATAGGCGGAGGGCATCGGTGAACTAACATCCTTTTCATCACCTTCGGCGGTGTTACCTTGATAGATGATCACTTCTTTTACCTTTTTCTTATCCTCTTTCGGTTTCGATTTACCTGATTGATCATCCTTCTTGTCGGAGGCCAATTTAGCTTGTTTGGCTGCGAATTTGGCATCTTTTTCAGCCTTTTTAGCTGCTCTTTCAAGCTCTTTCTTTTTCTTCTTCTCATCAACCTTTACCTCTTCCATGGCAACAGCAGGATCACTTGAAGGTTTCACTTCACTCATATTGTTTACAAAAAGAATTCACTTAATTATCAACAATTAAACCACTTTCACAGAACAGAACAGTTAAATTAACCACAATTACGGAAATCAAAACGAGAGGAATCAAAGTAATGATGTCAAAATGAAAACGTGTTCAACAACAACATCAGGTTGCCTTAGGGACCCGGTTACTGATTCTCCGCCTTAATTACCATTTAGCTTCATCAATCGAGATTCTAATTAATTGTTTCTTTTTGATTAATTGTACCAATCAATCAAATTTTTCTTTTCTTCAAACTGGTTGTTATCATTGTTTGATTTTTTTCTATCGGAAAATGTTACCCAGCTATTGGAATACTTTTAATTTTGATCCATTTGTTGGTTGATTTTGAATGAAAGAAATTCATTGAGTAAATTAAATTTATTCTGACAATTAAGAGGAATAGTTTAATGTATGTTTTGATATTGTTATTATTTAATTTGACTCTTGTTGGTTTTTTTTAGTTGGAATATCAAAGAAAAATTTGTAAAATTTATTGACAGTTGTTAGTCTGTGGTAAATTTGATGAGATGATTTTTTTGATGGTTTAAGACAATTGATTCAATTTTGGTATTGAGTGAATTTGTTGATCAATTTGAGACTTGTAACCTTAATTTTTTGTTTTCTCATGGAGTTGATGGTTTGTTGATTTTGTTTGCTGGTTAGTTATTTACAACGAATTGTAATTTATATAAATAATGGTTCGATTTATTCGCTATCGTCGTCATCACTGCCGAAAATTGCTGCTTTATCTCGAGCTGCTTTTCTTTCGGCTTCATCTTCACTTTCACTTGCAGATCCCGATGAACTTGAAGATCCACTTGAACTTGATGAAGATTTTTTCTGTGACTTTTTCCGTTCTTGTTTTGGTTCATCATCACTTTCTTCTTCCTCCTCTTCCTCTTCTTCTTCTTCAATTCCATCTCGGTCTTCAGCTTCTTCTTCTTCTTCTTCGGCATCATCTTTCTCTTTCTTGGATTCTTGGTCACTTTCCATACGTTCATCTTCCTTTTCTTCTTCTTCTTCTTGTTCTTCCTCTTCATCTTCTTGTGGTGGTTGTAACAATCGAAGTCTATTGGATAAAAGAGATAGAATATTTTAAATATATTAGAATAGACAATCAACTTGGACTAAGTTTCATAGTCGAATCACTTACCTGATCTCTTGTGTTTTAAATTCGGCATCACTGAGAGGTCGATGCTTGACAACTAATTTAGAGTTAGCAGCACGAGATTCGGGTTTAGATCTACGTTTACTGAGACGAACTCTTGTCTCTAATTCATTATAAAAAACACCATCATCACGGAATACGAAAAAGTAATTTTCTTCATAACCTTTAGATGATTTACTTTTAACGTTCCAATTATATTCTCTGGCCATGTCATATTCGTATTCCTCTTCTATGTAAAAGAGAGAGACATTCAATTAGTTGATATGAAAGATTAATGAAGGAAATGGTTTTAGAGAATTAGAAGACTGATACAAACCATCAACGTATTCGACTCCATTTTCTTTGTCTCTTTTCCTTTTCTCTAAAGTATCTTTGGTTGGTAAGAAATAGGCAACGAACTGTTCACCACTTTCATCCATAACACCTCTAATCATGGCTTGGCCCATCTCTTCAACCTGAGACATTGGTGCAGGATCGGCATCAAATTGTACTTGAGCAAAAGGATATTTCCATAAGGAAAAGTCTGGAAAAACTTCTTGAACTTCAACAGGAGTAACACCTCGTTTACTGTGATGTTCAGTAATCGGTTTTTTAACATCTTCAAATGTCTTGTTGATAGCACGAATTTGACACTCTTTGTCCATATAAGGATTCTCATCTTTCCATAATTTTTTAACATTGTATCCAACCCTTTAAAGAGTAGAGAAGAAAAATGATTTAGTAAAGAAGCAAATTAAAGATTCTCAATATTTGATTGAGAGAGAGAAAAAAAGAGAAATACACACTTGGTCTCGGTTTTTTCACTTGAAGCTCCATATCTGTTGAATTCAGTGGAAATATATTCGGTCTTTTTAAGCCAAGGAACAACCTTATTGTGATGCCTTGAACGCTTTTGATCGGACATGGGAACAGTTTCTTCCTCCAAAAGCTTTTCATCTTCTAAAGGTAAAGGTATAACACCACCCGATAGAGCATAATCAGGCGGGATCGCATAAATATCAGGATCAATTAAGTCAATATTAACACCTAAATCATGTTCAGTTAACAAATCATGTTTGTGATTTTTTTCCAATGAGGTTGGTTTATATTGAGAGAAACGATTAGGATCAAATGGATATGTGATAAATTTTGGATCATATGGAAATCAGGTAGTGTATTGTTGAATTTAACTCGACAAATTAATTCGGTCCTAAGCAAGAGTAAGAAAATGACACAACACAAATTAGAGAATAAAAAATTAACAGAGAACAAAAGAAAAGAAAAAAATAGAAAAGCCAAAATTTACCTTCTTTCACCGGGTTTCTTTGGTTTCTCTTTTTCTTTATCTTTCACCGCGACATTAACAACCGGAGCCATTTTGATAAAATACAAAATAATCTAATTTAATTGTAAACAAAAGAATACAAATTAAGAAGAAAATCAATTAACTAGGAACAAATGAGAAATTAACAACAAAACTGTTCACATGTAAACAAGAAAATCTTTCAGCTGAAAACATTGAGCTGATTTTTTCGGCTCAAGAGTCGATTTGTTGGAAGAACAAAAATCAATTCGAATTTCGAATCAATTTTATCAATCAATTAGCAATTTAATGGAAATCAATTAATTGCTAAGAAAACTAATCGTCATCAATTAGATGTTGAGTTGGATTTCAATGGTGATTATGAAGGAAATCGTTTTGTTGTTGATCAACAACAATCAAAGATAATTAGTAATTTTTGTATCTTCATTGTTTGTCATTTAGATCAACTTTTTCAAATTGATTTCTAATTATATTGGAGTAATGTGTTGATCTTTTCCATTTTAATTGTTGATCCAAAAGCTTATCAAGTTCCAAAATGATTTATAAACAATTGTAATCCTTTTATCGCCATTTTATGTTGATCTTTGTTTTCTCCACTGAATCTGATTATCCTTCGAGACTTTTAATCAATTTATAATTGTAGATTAATTCACAAAGTTTGAAGGGAAATGATCACTTTCATTGAGCAAAGTTAATTGGTTCTTTCATGGTTTTCATTTGATAATCAATCGATTTAGCAAGTCAAAAATTGTTTCTCCGTCGTGTTAATCAAATCAATTCAGAGAATTGAGAAATTCATTGAACAATTGAATCAACACCAAGGATAACAACATTTCCAAGTTTGCAATTAGCAGCTTTTAATAATCAGTAACAATTAGGAAACTCTTTGATTTTCCAACAATTAAATCAGCGGATTGATTTGTTTTTCCTTTTTACATCTCATTGAAAATCCATAACATTGGAAATCTAATGAAATTGAAAGTAGTAAAAGTTGATAGAAAGACGAAAATTGACTTGAAGAATAAATTGTTCGTCAGTAAATCAGTTAAATCTGTTAATCAAATCGGATTAATTAAAGATGATTAAAGATAATCAACAGGTTGTTGATCAACAACAAAGAAAATGAAAAAAACCGAAAAAATTTTCGCTCTTTTTTGGCTGAAAAAAAGAAAACCGGAAGCGAATTCGGTTAATATTTAGCCTTGATTCTTTACCGGAGCAAGCGGAGTATCATTTAATTTTCTTTGTTTTAATTGTTTTTAATTAATTTTAATCATCCATGTAATGGTAACTCTGATTGAGGATACAATCATCTTTGGGTAAGTGTTGACACTGATTTACAATCATCTCATTAGAATATCTGATTAACTTTCTATTGGTAAAATGGCCTCCAAATTGAAAATCTCTCTCATTGTTTCCCTTTGTTGTTATGTCACTTTATTGTTTATCAATTGCAATTTAATTAATGTTTATTTAATTGACATGTGGTTATGTTTGATTAAATGGTTTTACAGTTGCTAATTATTCACTCACTTCGAGTTTCGACCTTTTAATTAAGTCAATCATTTGAAAAGAAAAGTGTCAACATTGGACATTTTTTTTTCTTTTGCTTATGTGAAACATTTTCTCTTTTTTCTTGGATATTCCTCTTACCCACCTTTCTTTTTTATTCTTTTTCATTCTTCATTTTTCTTCTTTTCTCCTGTATTTTTTTTTCTTTTATTAATTCTGATATTTACTTTCTTTTTTCTTTCTTCTCTCTCTCTCTTTTTTTGTCTTTTCTTTTTATTTTCTTCCGACGCTTCTACAGTGATCACTTCCAGCATGAAATCTGATTACCATCGGGGAACTATTGTATTGACCAACGGAATTCACAATAATATTCATCTAATACAAGAGAAATCCCGTCACCATATTAATTCTGTTTCTGTGATTGAACCTGTCAAATCAACTTCAACCTTAATAACATCTTCAGGATCATCATCTGGAAAGACTGTTGTTGGTTATACCAACGGTTCCCAGGTCAAAGGTTCTGGTAATATGTCAGTTCATGATGATCAAAGGATTACCCATAAAGTTAACCTGGCTGCCGCTTTTCACGATCACATCTCATGTACGAAATTACCTTCCCAAATAAGTAAAAATGGCGGTGACATTAATTCACTTATTGGTGCTTCTCTTAGCAATGGTTCCTGTATTGACACCAACAATTCATTGTTCGGTGCTGCTGCAGGTTCCAGTAATGAGGATAAAATTCAAATTAAAAAGTAAGTTGATAAACACAAAGACATGAGAAATTATTCTTATTCATATTCACATTCTAATTTTAATTTTTCTCTTTCTCTCTCTCTCTTCTATTTTTACTTTATTCTCTCTACAGGTTAAAAGATATGATCCTCATGCAATTAGATCTAATTCAACATCAACAAGAGCAACTACTCAAAAAAGAGCGGCAGCTACAAGGTTTAAAACAAGATAGGGAAACATTATGTGTAAAAATAGATAAAATGGAAAATCGTCTTAACTTTTTAACTAAAAAATTATTAGAAGCAAATTCAACCGAAACAACATCACCAGGTATAAGTGACAATAACACTCATCCTGAAAGTATTCAACCACAACAATCAACAGCATCATCTACATCTACATCTACATCAACAGAATCATCAACATCAACATCAACATCAACAGCCTCATCTACATCTACATCCACCTCAACAGCAACTACAACAACTATTTCAACATCAGAATCGTTAGCAACATCATCGACAACCACGACAACCACAACAACCACAACAACAACATCAAGTAAAAATAATTCAACCCAAGTTAACAAAGATGATATTTCAGTGTCAATAGATAGTAAACCGGCCAATAGTGAATCAATTAATAGCAATGAAGAAAACTCTTCATCACAACCAAGTAGTAAAAAACGACGACGAACGATTTCTAAAAGTGGTACTAGTACTCCAAGTGACCAGCAACAATCTGTAAATAATGTCAATTGTAAATCAACAAGTACAAATATAAATGTTCTGGAAACTGATGAACCATATGATCTCTATAATTGTCGTCAAGAGAAAAGTGTAATCCAAAGGCTGGAATTGTCTACAAACGATACACCAATTAGAATTAATCAAATCGAGGTACCTTCCTGGAGGATAATCAATTTACCAGATAGTAACTCAACTGTTGGAATCGAGGTATTGTACCAATTTAATTGATATCTGCAACTCTTTGGTTGTTCATATAACTAAATTTTATTTCTATTCTCCAATTTCAGAATTTAGATGATGACACTTTCCTTAAGAGACATCAAAAACTCGAAAACGACGAAAAAAGGAGAAAAAGGTAACAATTAAATTTTCACTTTCATCGATTATCAAACAATTAATCTCATCATTTCTCTTAATTACATTCAGATGGGATATTCAAAGATTAAGGGAACAAAAACTTAACGAAAAACTGAGATCTGGTCGATATTATTATTCTGCTGTTAACTTCGATAAACCGATATGTTCGACGGGTCAAAGTAAACAGCTCGCATTGGACCTGAAAAGCTTCTTCCAAGATCCGAAAGAAGGTGAAAATCAATTCTACAATTAATCGTAATTAACTAATTGACTTGAAAAGATTCTAATTTGTCCCAATTATTATCTTCTTTATTTCCAGTGCAATTTATTGAAGTTTCTGATAAGATTCCAGTTATGGCATTTGGCCTTCCAATTCCAAAATTACCGCCAAAGTAAGAGTTTTGGATTTTTCTCTAATCATTTGATTAATTATGATTGTTAATCAATTATTAATCTAAATTTGTTTCTTTTAATCTTACAGACCTTTCACTTTACCCTGGTTAAAATCATCTCGTCAACCCTGAAATCGTTAAGATGACAGAAGACTGATTAATTTAATAAAATAGAATATTTTTGTCAATCAAATTGAATCAACATACCGATGGTTAATCAATTCCAATCAACTCATTGTAAAAACTAAAATCAATTTTGATTTTAGGTTACAACTTTGAAGAAGTGAACAAAAAAAACTGAAATCTTGTCATTTCAAGTTTTA
Organism: Panonychus citri; assembly: GCF_014898815.1. Classification (NCBI taxonomy): domain Eukaryota; kingdom Metazoa; phylum Arthropoda; class Arachnida; order Trombidiformes; family Tetranychidae; genus Panonychus; species Panonychus citri. Next base: position 558,997 of record NW_026515530.1, on the reverse strand, counting down.
GGAGATTATTAGGATTTTCATTGTAAATCTTTTCAACTAATCAAATCAAATATACAACATTTATGTAAATGTGACAAAAGAAAACATTTTAAATGCATGTCATCTCAAATCAGAGTTTTTACATCAATAGTCATCAAGAAAATCTAAACAATTTCCTAAAGAAAATCCTTCATTAAATTTTAATTTCTCTTTGTTTTTCTGCGCCTCGTTTTTCTGCAGGTCAAATATTTCCTCAGTTGAAACTTGTTGTAAATTATTGCTTCTATTTTCATACTCAGCATCCTGATGATTGACAAGAAAAAAGAATAAAGAAAAAATATTAGTTATGCGAAGAGAAAAAAATTCAAAATTCGATTCCAATAAAGCTTACAATTTCTCCACACAGGACAACATTTTCTCCTCGAATTAAAATCACACCGATGTCAATATCAGCGTATTTATTTTTCACATGAATTCGTTCAATTGATCGATGGAGAACCAAATTAGCTGGAAAAATGAACAGAGAAAATGATTAGAAAACAAAATGAAAAGAATCTTCATCAACACTCATCAAGTGAATGTAGTTGAGAAAAGAGAAAAAGAAATTTCAAACAGTATAGTTACCGAATTGATCAATGCTTCGTAAAATCCCGATAATAGAACGACCATCACGAAGTAGAACCATCAATTTTTCTGTAAAAAAAATTAAGAATTAAAAGTTATTCCAAATTGTCTGAAAGGCGAAAAAGTGAAAACATGAAAAAGCGAACTCACTATCAAGAACTTCGAGCAAACTGGCAGTTCCAGGTAAATATGGTTCCATCTTTAATACTGAACAATAAACAGATTAAATTACAGGAAAATTCAGTAAATGGATCAAATCATTTAAAGTAAAATCACTTGCAATTAAATCGGTTTTCAATCAACAAATAAACAAACAAACAAATGGAAAGACTCAAGATTGACTTAACTTTTACACTTTCAGCTGATTCTTTCTCGGCTTACGAGCACAGCTACACATGCAAATTAACTTAATTGTTCAATTAATTGTGTTTGTTTACATTAGATTAGGTTAGGTTTTCACTATTAAAGGTCACTAATGACTAAGAAAGGCCCGAAGTACCTGAAACAATCAAATTGTCCCACAATTAATTCAATGATGTTTGTCAAAAGCTAATGAAAATTTGTCTCGAAAGCTAAACAATTGACTCACAATTAGAAGAAAACAATTTTTAAACTTCATTTATCTTAATTATCTCTTCAAGAGTAATTAGTTGATCAATTGACAAATGAAACAATTAAAATTTTGTTGTTTTCTTTAAATTGTAAATCGATTGTTTATCTTTCGGAACAAATTTTTATGTATTAATGCTCCCCAATTGTTGATGTTTCCTTTTCCGTTTTTTCATCAGTTTTGGTTTTGTTAAATTGTAGAAACTTGTGTTTTCATTTTGCTTAATTGTAATTTAATTAAACTAATCATGGTGAGTAAATTGTTTTTTTGTTTTATGTTGATTATTCGATTGCTAATTAAACTGTTTTGTTGTCTCTGTTTTCTTTTTTGTTTAGGGTCGTGTTCGTACCAAGACTATTAAAAAAGCTTCACGTGTTATCATTGAGAAATACTATACAAGATTGTCTTCAGATTTTCATACCAACAAAAGGATATGTGAGGAAATCGCTTTGATTCCTAGTAAAAAGCTTAGGAATAAGATCGCCGGTTTCGTGACACATTTAATTAAACGTATTGAGAAGGGACCAGTTCGTGGAATTAGTATCAAATTACAAGAAGAGGAGAGAGAACGTCGTGACAATTATGTTCCCGAAGTTTCAGAAATTGATTTGGATGTGATCGAAGCTGATCCAGATACTATGGCCATGTTGAAGATGATGAATATGGATGATATTCCAAGACTTCAACAGACAAACCCTACTGTGTATAGAGGTTAATTAACTAATTATTATTATATAATTTACTGTATCATCTGATCAACACTTGGATGGTCATCATTTTTGTCTCTGTCCCTGACTTTTTATTCAATTAAAAGCTTATGGACTTGACAAACAGTCAATCTATTTCTCTAATTATGTATCATCGGAATAATCAAAACAAGTGAAACAAATTGTTCATCAGCTGAACAGTTTTATTGATGAGCCGTTCGAAAGGAACAAAATATTTTGTCATTTAGTTTAACTTGTTGAAATCTCCCTGATTTTAGTAATAGAATCAGCAAAGAATTAGATTGCGAATGTTTTTTTTGGATTTCTTAGTTTTCTTCTGTTATAATCAGATGAAATGATTAATACAATTTTAAAATTCTTTTTAAATTAGTAAATGAAATATATAATTTCTGTTTTTTAGCTTCTCTCAAATTCATTTGGTATAATAAACTCTGTAATAAAGAGTCTTAGATCTCCAAAGAGAATAAGAATTGTCAAATTTAAGGTGATAAGCACCTTTTCCAGGATAAGCGTGACTTCCAGCGAAAACCTCCTCATGACAATCCCTTCGATAAATTGGTAAAATAACTGCGGTTGGAAGTTCATCAGGACTAATGCACTTTGATGAATGCGAACCTTTTTCCGGATCAGTTGCTGGATTACCTTCAATGTTTGGACCAATACATTCATCTTCTTCATCTTCATCATCATCCTCCGATTCTGAGATATGAACTGAAACCTGAGTTCCAGGATTTTTGGTCCATTCGAAAAATAAACCAAACCCAATATCATAACTGTCGGTAGCAAATTCCCAGAATATACAAGTTCCCTCAGGGTGAGTTGGAACCCGAACAGTAACAATCTCACCATGACCCACCTTAATAATACCATCGCCATTGATTGAACGAATTGACTCTTTAAAATTAACAATATCTTTGGTTGTCCACATTCTCGGACTTTCAACTGAATCATAATCTTCTGGACCACTTTCATCGATATCTCCCTCGATCTCATCTCCATTGGCTCCAACATCCTCACTATTTTTCACTTTACCAGTAGTTTCATTTCCTTCAGATCGGATTGTACTATGACCTCGCTGGTCAATAAACTGTGAGAATCGATTGATTGATTAGTCGGTGGGTCAACACTTTCATCGGTTTTCTCGGTCATTTTATATTTTCTAAGTGATGATTTATCCTCTGGTCCTTCTTGAAAGGTTGATTGAGTTAAACTATTGATTCTGATTAAACTGGACGTTGGAGTGGCTGATGATGGTGATGAATAAAATCCACTGGACGAAGATGGTGATGAGACGCTCTTAGTTGGCGAAGAGGTGGAATGCAAATTGTTAGAATGACCTGTCGTTGATTGGTAATAAGTTTGGCCATCCTCTTTTCGTATTAATGGAGATTCAAGTTTCTGGGATTGGGATGATGAAGGAGAAGAGGGTGTTGAAATTGATGATCGACCATTCATCCTATCGCTAATTAACCTTTGTTGCACAATTTGTTGCATATATTGCTCATAATGTTGCTCTTGAAGTTTAGTGATTAAGATTTTCTGTTGATCTAAATCGTTTGGATATTGTTGCTCAGCGTATGATTTAAATTGAACGAAGGTCTGATTGTTGAGAGCTTCTTTTATGGCACGTCTAAGGGATAAAGATGAACAATTAGAATTACTAGTTAATAGCTCATGGAGATAATAGTAAATGAAAAAGAATCACAATTTAAGAGAAATGATCACCAAGAGATATGATTTACAATGGAAACTACAATCAAACGAATAGGATATCAATGAGATTAGATTGCGAAAGGATAAAAAGAAAAGATTGACTGATATAACTAAATTGAATATATAATAATCGTCAGTCTAAAGATGAGCAAAAAAAAATGGATGAGGATAAGTATAAATATCTTCTCATGATGATGGATAACTTGGTTAGTTAATCGATCGAATCGACTCAGTTTGATTGTTGTAAAATCACTAGAAATTCAAGATTAATCTGAGTCAACGTAGAATTGGATAGATATGAAATACATGGAAACACAAATACGCAACATTGTGGACAATTGAAACACTGAGAGATGAGAAAAATACCTTTGATCTTCTTGTATAAAATATTCTTCTGGGTGTTTTCTATTCGAATCATCTTCTTCCTGTTCTTTTCTATTCTTCTCTTGTTCCTCTTTATGCCTTTGTCGTTCTCTTTCCTCCTTCTCCCTTTTAAGAGTCTCGAGTACAACCGCATCAATTTTGTAAGAATCTTCAAGAAAAGGCTCAAGTGATTTAGCTTCAATCGCTGGAAATAAAAAAGAAAAACAAAATACAAACACAAATGAGAATAAGAAATGCAAACAAAAAGAAAATAACAAACCGAATGAAAAGAGAAAAACAATAACATGACTTACCTGAACTAAGAAAAAAAAAGAAAGATCCATTTCTGTGGTACATTTTATCTCCAATTGCATAATTTTCCTTATGCAGGTTAAATGAGCTGGCTAGGAATATGCTTCGTTCCATGTTTTCATTGATCACACAAATAAATTTCTCCATTTTCTTCACTATCAATATTAATTGTTGTTAAATATTGAAAGAAAACAATATTCCTATTAAAGGTTCAATCCATTTGTTTTGCTGTCAATCCAATTTCTCCAATGCCATCTAGCTATTCATTTCTACAACGTGTTAGACTTGCGCGTAATTTTAACTCGAGGAAAATTGTTGTGGTACAATTAATTGATTGAATTGATCACAAACAGAGTAATGATTACAAAAGGAAAATAAAATATCATTTGATTGAATATTATTTAAACAACATATATAGATATAAAGCAATTGATTAATCTTTTCATGGATGGCAAGATATTAGTGTATCAGTTGGCGTTGATTCCTTGTGGATTCATCTATGGATATTGTGGATTCATTTAATTGCCTCGTTCGCTGGATACATTTTGGTTTTTCGGTATTTTCGGTAAGGCTCAAGATACATGTATGTCCGTAAGCTCAACTTTTCTACTTTCAGCTGACATTTTTTCGGCTTACGATTACAGCTACCGAATTTCTATCGATTCGAAATTCGGATCCAGTCCGAGTTTCTGGAATCGAACAAGAGATGGCGCTGCACATCGAATTTCGAATAATGTGAAGCCAGAATGTTTTTTCTTTCTCTCTGGTGGAGCTTAAGCTTAACTATATCTCTCTCTCTCTTTTCCATCCAATTGTAACCCCCTGATTCTTAATTGTTGGACAATTAAATTAATTTTAATCGTTTAATTACCAATTCTGTGTACAGATAAATGATCTATACATGGTATTGTTCAAATGACCGCGTCATCAACTTAATCAGTTCTTATACTGGTGAGTATTAGTGATTAATTAATTGTCTCTCTGGTCTCAATTTTTAGTCAGATGATTTTCTATCTTCTTCTCTCTCAGTCTTTTTTACTCTCTCCCTTTACTCTCCCTCTCTTTTTTTCTTCTTACTTTTGCCTCTTTTTTTCTCTCTCATCTCATCTCATCTCATCATCTTTTTTACATTATATTGGTTATAAGCAAACATGAGAACCATATGATTTTACTATTTGTTTCTAATCTTTTTACTTCTTGTCTTTTTATATTCTCTCTTTTGTCTTGGATTCGAATTTCGAATTTTTTTTTTTGATTGTATTCTTTTTGTCGAACTTTTTTTTATTCTTTTTTTTTATTCTACTTTTCTTTTCTTTCTTCGAAACAGAAAGTTGTACATAATCTTTTTCCCCTCTATTGGCTGTTCCATCTCATTATGAAACCTGGTTCAAATCTTAAATTACCTGAGAAAATGATTGATGTTACAGAGGGTTGTTTAGTCCCTGTTAGGATGAAATTCACCAATGAATGGCACATGGGTGAAGTGATTAGTATTAAATCTGGTGAAATTGGTGAAAATCTTTATTATGTGCATTTTATTGATTTTAATAAGCGTCTAGATGAATGGGTAACCAAAGATCGTATGAATTTGGAGAAAATTCATTTACCAACAAGGGAAGAAGCTGCTTTAAAATTACAAGAGATGCCAATATCACCAGAGAATAGAATACCTTCCGTAGAAGTAGAGGAAATTCAACGAATAACTAATAATAATAATAACAACAGTAACAACATCAACAACATAAACAACAATACCAACATCAGCATTAACATAAATATCAACAGTAACAACAATTCAAATTCCAATTCTACCATCAATAGTAACAATAATTCTAGTAACAATAATAATAGTAATAGTAATAGTATAGTTTGTCCACCAATTAGTCCTGTAAATAAGTATGTTCTCGGACCCAAGAAAGGACGTGGTCGAAAACGTAAACTTCCATCTTTCACCTCACAACCAGAAAATTCTCAAGACCATTCACCTAATCTTTGGGCTGGTGGAAGTGGTGCAGTTGTTGCCCCACGAACAAATGGATCCCTATCATCTCATAATCCTGATGACATTCTCACTCGAATTCGTAATATTGATTTGATTGAGATTGGTCAACATCGAATTAAACCTTGGTACTTTTCACCTTATCCTCAACGTTTAACATCATTACCATGTATTTATTTGTGTGAATATTGTTTAAAATATGTAAAATCAAGAACCTGCTTGATTAGGCATTTTACTAAGTGTAAACTTCGTCATCCTCCCGGAAATGAGATCTACCGTAAAGGAACAATTTCATTCTTTGAGATTGATGGAAGAAGTAATAGGATATACGCTCAAAATTTGTGTCTACTTGCCAAATGTTTTTTAGATCATAAAACTTTGTACTACGATACGGATCCCTTTCTTTTCTACATAATGACCGAAACCGATGATCGTGGTTGTCACATAGTAGGATATTTCTCAAAGGAAAAGGTTTCATCCGAGGATTATAATGTTGCGTGTATTTTGACGTTACCACCTTATCAAAGGAAAGGTTATGGTAAAATAATGATCGAATTTAGTTACGAGTTGTCCCGATTCGAAGGTAAAACTGGAAGCCCTGAAAAACCGCTCAGTGATCTTGGTTTACTTTCATACCGAAGTTATTGGGCTGAAACAATATTGGAATTAATTATTAGCCTGAAAACACCGGAAGGAGCAGTTCGACCTCAAATTAGCATAAATGAAATCTCCGAGATGACAAGTATTAAAAAGGAAGATGTGATATCAACCCTTCAATTTCTTAATATGATTAACTATTATAAAGGAGAATATATAATTACATTGAGTAAAGAAGTCATTGCCAGTTTTGAGCGAATTTCTATGAAACGCCGTTTGAGAATTGATCCTCAAGGTCTAAATTGGACACCTAGAGATTGGACGAAAAGAGGAAAATGGTGATTTTTTTTGTGTATATAATTTTAACGCTGGTTAAATGGTCAAATTAATTTGGACACTTAAATTAATATGGATTCAGGTTCGAGGAGGTGATCAAGCGACAAGAGCAACTTCGTCAACTCCATATGAATGTAACTCTCTCGCTGCCGAAAAGAAGAAACAAAATCTTGGACTTTTTAAATTCTATCCTATGGATTTCTCTGTTGAAATATTAATAACTTATAATCTCTCTCTCTCTCTCTCTCTCTCTCTTTTCTCCCAATCCATGTCCCTTTAATCATCAGAGAGTCTTAGAATTTTCTTCTTTTCCCTTCCTCTCTATTTCTCTTCTTCATCGATGAAGATGATATTCTCTATCTCTATCCCTTTCCATTTCTCTCTATCTCTCTTTCTTTCTTTTTTTCTCTGTAATTTTTTTCTCTCTTTCCCTCTCTATCTATCTCTTAATCATACCATATGAACAATCGAAATCATGTTTCTGTGTGATGATAATTGAAGAAAAAAAGAAAAGAAAACACACCATGTACAAAGCAACAAAACACTCACATTTTCAACTTTACTTTTCTTCTTCAATAGATTTTATCATAATCTTAAAACAATTATCAGAAAAAATTTAAATCTAAATCAATCAATCAATATCACAACAAGATAGTAAAATTTAATTGAAGAAAATTATTTATATCAAATGAACTGAAAAGAAAAATATATAGATTTTTTATTCCAAAGTAATTACTAAGCTAATTAATTCTCGCTAATTAATATGGTCTCCTGGATTCTAAAATTAAGATCCATTTTCATTACACAAACTACTGAACTTCGGGTCATAACGCGAGAATAATTTTCGATATTCGGGCTTCGTCCCAAATACTGAGGAATCTCGTTACGAAACAAAGATAATCGATACAAAGTTCATCATTAAATCCTCGGTGACAGAATAACTGAATTAATCTAAAAGGCTAAATCGACCTTCTAGATAAGTCTCATTCTCTGGTACATCGATCCGTCAAAATTAACCCAAACATTTGCATGAGTTGAATGGTACATTTCCGAATGCAGGTCACTCGATTTCTACCGAGCTCTTTTGTATAATCGCGACATTTGGAATCGAACTAGTCTTAGTTGAACTAACTTACTGGTAAGATGAATCGAGAACTTGACAACTTGAAACGAAGGTGTGATAATCAGGTAGCTGGTCACTTATTTCACCGACGGTCACATTGGTCAGTTTCTCGCCGTTTTTACCGTTTTTCGTGAATTCAAACGGATATTTGGTAAAAAAGCACAGAGACAATGAGGGAAGTTCAGTTTCATCGGGATTTCTAATATAAACATTGGTCGTTGTTTCAAATTGAAGAAATATCCAAGTAACATAAAGAGCTTGAATGAACCCACCAGAGTAACTGATTAACTTTACAAATCGTAAATAGTAAAAGGCCACTTTACCGCAGATAAACAATTAACCCACTGGGTACATAAACAAAACTTTGAGGCAAATTTGTCGACGTTAAAGATTATGAAAACAATTTGATTGTAATTATTAGTATTTTAAACTCTAAATTGATTGTTACGAAATTTTTACTACCAGTTGGAGATTTTATTGATTAGTTCCCATCTTTGGGAAACTTTAACTGATTGTTAGATTTAATTATCTTCATTTTTCATTCATCAATTTGGTAAGAAAGGTTTTCAATGTCAACGTTTATAAAAACTGTTGGCAATTTATTCCTTACAGTGTTTCCTGATTAAAGAAATTAAATCTCCAAATGAGAAATACTTTTTTCTTACCAAAAAATCATGACAATTTTATCGGCATTTAATTGATTGATTTCAGAATCTCGAATTCTAATTTATTATTATTATTATTACCACGCGAAGTACCAACCACTTCACTGCGATAGCTTAAGATGTACATGTAATTTCAGTCAGAATTTGCAGTTCCAATCGTCCAATATTTCATTAATCCATTTGCGTTGGATTATCAATTGGGATCAACTTTCAACAACAAAAGTGAAAAAAAAACTTTGATAGTTTCATGATAACAATGAAAAGGGTTGATAAACGTGAATTGATTGAATCAAGATGATAAGGATGATGATCAAGATGAAAAAGAGGACTTGATTCTGATTTTTTCTTAACGATAATTAAAGGTTGTAGTTGGTTGATTATATGATGTAGATGATGGTTGATGTGATGTGAACGGACTTTGATTATATAAAAGTTTAAAGCCAATCCACTAAATTCATGAGCTGTCATAGTATAGTGGTTAGTACTTCGCGTTGTGGCCGCGACAACCCAGGTTCGAATCCTGGTGACAGCAACGATACCTTTTATTTTTCGATCGTTCGGACGAAATCCCAACGAAAAAAGATCATTAATCGATGACCGATTCTTTTGGGTGACAATTGATAAGGTTAAAAACTTTTATCAAGTCAAATCACAAGGGTTTTCTATCTATAAGTGGTCATTGGACTTGAGATCGTTGAGTGTTTTTTTCCTTTCGGAATCGAGTGACCTTAAAGGACTAGAGAGATAAGAATTCATCTTTTCGAGTGGTTGATCGATCAGCCCAATGAGAATCTACTATCAGCACATTTCTAAACTTGCTAATCACCTCAAGAACTTTTTCTTCACAACAAAATAGTAAAATTTAATCGAAGACAATTATTTGTATCAAATGAACCGAAAATTACAATTGAAAAGAAAAATATAAAGATTTTTTATTCCAAAGTAATTACTAAGCTAATTAATTCTCGCTAATTGATATGGTCTCCTGGATTCTACCATTTTCAACATAACTCGGGTTATAATTGCGAGAACATTTTCCGATATTCTGATCATCGAGGCTTCAGTCCAAAGACTGATGACACTCGTTACAAAACAAAGATAATCGATTCGCTTTTGAACTTCAACATAAACAACCTCCGTTTCGGTGCCCAAAGGATAGGCCACATTAATAAGGAAAGTGTCATTGTCTCTAAAAGGGGAATAAAACTGTGAGGCCATTATGGCGTTGTAAAGATAATCGATACAAGGTTCATCATCGAACTTTCGATAACAATAGTCCGTATAATTGGACTCGTCTGAAAGTCCAAATCGACCTTCTCGATAAGTCTCATCAGCTCGAACATATCGTCGGTTGATCCAAGCACTTGAATTGGTAAATGAAGTTGACATGATACATTGTCGAATGCAGGTCACTCGATTTCTACACGATTCTTTTGTATAATCTCGACAATTGGAATCGAAAGGAGGTGGAAGCTTATGAATAACGGTTCTTTCAAAAGTGACCGTTGCTAGATTATTATCACGAGTATCGAATTGAAGAAAAGCGGGATTTCCAAGAGATTCATCAAGATCTTCTGAGGTGTGGGTCAAAAAGATTCCAACTCTTTTAGAAGCGATTTGAGTGACATTTAGAACAACATGAACCATCCACTTCGAACCAATTTTTTTCTTCTCATACATAATCGGTTCATCCATATTCTCAAAGAGAGTATAACATTTAGTATATAAGCTAAGGTACTGGACAATTGGCTTTCGATATTGTGATAAACATTCTTGGTACTGGTAAGATGAATCGAGAACTTGACAACTTGAAACGAAGGTGTGATAATCAGGTAGCTGGTCACTTATTTCACCGACGGTCACATTGGTCAGTTTTCGCCGTTTTTACCGTTTTTCGTGAATTCAAACGGATATTTGGTAAAAAAGCACAGAGACAATGAGGGAAGTTCAGTTTCATCGGGATTTCTAATATAAACATTGGTCGTTGTTTCAAATTGAAGAAATATCCAAGTAACATAAAGAGCTTGAATGAACCCACCAGAGTAACTGATTAACTTTGCATATCGTAAGTAATTAGAGGTAAACTTTAATTTCTCTTGTAAATTATTTCCACAATTAACTTTACCGATGGTCCTTTTGGCTGAATATCTCATTGGATTACGTTTAATGAAAGTAAATTGTCGTAATCGAGACCAATTAGATTGTGGTTTAACTGATTTAAATTCATTCTGTTCAAATGAAGATGACATTTTTTTTTCTTAATTCATACAATTGAAAAAACTATAATCACTTAGATGAACAATTAACCCACTGGGCACATAATCAACGGTTAATTTGATTCCAATTTGCTTGTGTTGTTGATCGAGAGAAACTTTTGATTGTAAATATTTCAAACTCTAAATTGATTGTGAAGTTAATTGTTGCAAAATTTTTTACTACCAACGGAAATGATATTGATTAGTTCCCATCTTTGGGAAAATTTAATTGATTGTTAGACTTAATTATCTTCATATTTCATTCAGTAATTTGGTTAAGAAAATTATTTCAATGTCAAGGTAAAACTGTTGACAATTAATTTCTTACAATCAATTTATCCGGAAATATTATTGATTGAAAATTACTCCAATTTATTGATTGCTGACAGTTAAATGATTCATTTTTACCTCTCAGTTAATTAATATTGATACTTGGTAATATACTTAATCAACTTACTTTGTTTACAATTAATTTTATCAGTATTAATAGTAATTATTATCAATAACAATGTCAACAATTAAGTAAAAGGTTTGGTTAATTAAAAGATTGACTTGATCATAATCAATGATCAGTTATTAATTTATCAGTCAATTAATTCAATTTTATTACACCTTGGCCTAATTGTGTAATCTAATTATTAACTAATTGTTTCAAAAATAATTGCTTATTAATAGTAAAACCTTTCACAATGTTTGATTGATTCAGTTATGCTTTTAATTAAACTGTTGATGATTAGTTGATTGTGGATATCATATTGATATCATACTTTTAATGGATCAGTTAATTGTTTCCATTTTTGATTGAATAAGTTTTTCTTTTGCTTAATTAGTTGAGATAATTTTACAATTCAAGGCTAATGATTGGTAGATCGTTTTGAAATAAATATGATAGATTTAAATTGTGATTTGGTTAAACAATCAAATTAATTTTGATGTTTCGTATTTATTTTTAGTCATTTAATTGTTTATTAGTTTTTTTGGTTTGATTATGACTTTTGTAGTTAATTTTTTTGGCGATTGCTCTGAAAACCATTTCAGAATTGACAATTTATGACAATTATTACTGAGAAAGAGTAAAATTGTTACAATTGTTTTCAATCATCACAATAACAATTGCAACATAAAAGGCAAGATTTTTCAATAATACATCACAAATTGGAAACAATTAACAAATAATTATCTAAACAAGTCTAACTGAATGTGTTGAATTTCAATCCTTTTGATTCGGTTTTTTTTGGTGTTCTGGTGGTTAATTGTTGTTTTTTTTGGTTGATGATCTCTATTAACAATGAGGAAGCGTTGGTGATGAGCATTTGATGATAAGAACTTATTTACAGTTATTAATTAATTTCGACGAAAGAGATGAAAGGGGAATTAGGAAATCAGAATGTAAATTTACAAATAATTATTTATAAGATGTAAGAACTTAATTTCCTTTGGTAGGGATTAAGATTTTCTCTTTTAAGCTAATCAATAAATAGTAATTATCTAATCAAACTAACAGCAGCTCCTAGAGCCCAACTTGATTCAACCCCTTTAACTTTTTTAACAACGTTAATCTCCTTTTGCCAATCTAAATCGTAACCAGCGTTAAGAAGATTAGTGATATACGCAAGATCCAAACAGATGAAAGGATTTTCAGCAAAGATTCCATTGATTCCCTGAACTGGTGCATCATTGAACATCATGAAATTTGAATTGAATTGAACATCAGGTTGTCCAGCTACAATTTGTCTGTTGGTGTTTGGATCAGATTTGTCAAATTGTGAACCACAAAACATTTTAGCGGCAAGATAATAATCTTTTACCCTGAGGCCTCCACCATTTTGGGTTGCATTAACTAGTCCAACGTCTGAAGCTCGGTCATAATAGTAAGAGATGGCGTAAATTTCTCGATTAACTAATTCTCGTGGATGATTAAATATAGATGAACCACCTTGATTAGTGACATAGTCTCGAGCAATTTTGAAACAATCACCTTCGACTCCTTCAATAAGATAAGTTCGACCTTCAAAAACCCAACTTGTCTTTGTATTTTCCAGGAAACATGGATGATTAACATGGATAATATTATTCTTACTCATTCCACCATAAGTACCATTGGTCAAAGATCTTTGAAGAATACCCTTTCGTGAAGACATTAAACCAAAGCCAAGGTAAGAATGAGTGTAAAGTTGTTTCTTTGTTCCAATTAGATTACGTTCAACTATAAATCCTTCAGGTGATTCATTAACAGTTTTCTCTCTTATGGGTGGAAAGGTGACTTGAGTTGATCCACCGCCAAGATCGAGATGGGCCACAGAGTTGAGATCATTATTTAAGAGATTCAATAAGAAATTAATAGTAAACCAACCAAAGACACCTTCATCTTCTCCATCCATGACAGTTACCGAGGAATCAGATTCCATCTTAAATGGATGATCCAAATTACGGAGGAATGTGTCAACCTCATCAAGAATTGCATCAGCCTGATCACCAGGTAATAAACGAAGACCAGCCGTTGCTTTAACTGTCAATGGAGTTGATGATCTTTTACTAATTGGTATACGTTTAAAGGCAATTTCAAGTAATGGAATGAGACTATTGGCAGCCTCTTTTGGTTCATCAGCATAGGCTGAAAGGCCTGGTTTTACTTGTTTGAAATCTTCATTCAACAATTTAACCTTTTTACCACCATTTCGTAGATTTGTTATCCTAAAAGTGAACACATGAATTCGAGTTCCGGTACTCCCTGCATCAAAGACAATTGAATGAGTCTTATAACTGGTTGAAGCTTCAATAAGTCGACTTGATCGACTAGAAGAGACGATATTCTTTGGGTCGATTCTTTTCTCAATCAATGATGATTCCGGAGATGAAGGTGATGAAGGTGAAACAACTGATGAAGATGAAGTAAGAGATGGTAAAGCAAACGGGCCAAAACCAACGGTAATAAAAGTTACAATTAAATAGATTGATATCACAAGAATAAGTGGCAATACTGTCGGATTTCTTGGTAGCCTGTCCATTGGATTATAATCAAGTTGACTGGTTGAATTATTATTACCTTTGGATAAGCGTCTGTAAACCAATGAAGGTGAAGCTGTTGTAGCAGCAGAACTAGTTGACAAAATTGTCTTACTAGAATCATTTTGTAAACGTTTAGTGGTGGTCATGGTTATAGTATATAAATAATCAGCTAATTAATTGTAAATTATTTAAATTGACAGTTAACAAAGGACAAAAAGAGTTAACCAAAATGATGGAAAACCTGTAGAGAAAAGATAAAGAGAAAAACAAAATTCAATGATAAATTTATCATATGAAGAGAGAGAGAGAGAGAGAGAAAAAGAAAAAGCCAATCATATTTAAGAATTGATGAGAATAGCAAATACTTACGCAAATTGAATTGACCATGAAGCACAATTCACCAAAACGAAAAGTGTAACAATCAATTAAATTTACAATTAGAAACCTAAGAGTAATTAGATGAACAATTATAATAAATAACTAATTAGACATTAGGCCTTATAAATGATCGAGAAAAATCATAACATCGTAAGTGCGCATGCGCAGTTTCCAATATTCGTTTGTGTTTATTTCCAAGGGGGTTGGTCGCTTTATCCAAACAATGTGATCCACTCCCTCTCTCACTAATTCCCGATTAACAATTAAGATTGAAATTGAAAGCAAATTAATCTGATTTCTCTCTCACTTAATTCACCATCCACTCCTCCATCACCATGGATTATGTTGTCTCTTCATCTTTATCTTAATAGTTTGACTTTTATCTTTTCTTTCTCTGGTTTTCTATTCTCTTTCTCTCTTTTCTTAATTTCTCTTCACCATGAGAACTAAACGTGAGTTTATATGAAAACAATGTAATATTTTTTTCTCTTCTTCTCTACACTAATTGTTTTTTTTTCTTTTCTTTTCTTTTCTTTTCCTTTTTTTCTTCTTCTTATCTATTAATACTAATAATATTTTAACTTGTTTATCTTTTTCTTCTTATGTATCTTAATCAGTTAATCCACTTGACTTTGGATTGATAAAAAGTTAAATGTTGTGCCTTCTCATCTTGGTGTGTGTACCAATCTTATCATCGTTTTTTTTTTGCTTCTGTATCAACAATTATCTCATCATTGGAGGTAAATCCATTTTTGGATAATATTGCCAATAATTGATCAATCTCTCTACTGGTTTTGTCTGGTGTCTTAGTGTGTGTCTCATCTCTTCCACCTTCCATCTTAATCTAGTTTATCTCTTTGCCACTTCTTCAACATAAAAATAGAAATCAAAACAATTTCTATTTCTCCCCTTAAACCTAAAAGCCTCTTACTCTTTTCCTTGTGTATAGAGTATTTAGACTTTTCATTTTAGAGAAAGAGAGATGAAGAGATAGAGAGAGAAATGGAAAGGGTTAGAGATAGAGAATATCATCTTCATCGATGAAGGAGAGAAATAGACAGAGAGGAAGGGGTTAGGTTACTCTCTGATGATTCAAGGGACATGGATTGGACAAGAGAGAGAGAGAGAGAGAGAGAGAGAGATTATAAGTTATTTCAACAGAGAAATCCATACAGTAGAATTCAAAAAGTCCAAGATTTTTTGTTAAATAGAAATTCGCTCAAAACTGGCAATGACTTCTTTACTCAATGTAATTATATACTCTCCTTTATAATAGTTAATCATATTAAGAAATTGAAGGGTTGATATCACATCTTCCTTTTTAATACTTGTCATCTCGGAGATTTCATTTATGCTAATTTGAGGTCGAACTGCTCCTTCCGGTGTTTTCAGGCTAATAATTAATTCCAATATTGTTTCAGCCCAATAACTTCGGTATGAAAGTAAACCAAGATCACTGAGCGGTTTTTCAGGGCTTCCAGTTTTACCTTCGAATCGGGACAACTCGTAACTAAATTCGATCATTATTTTACCATAACCTTTCCTTTGATAAGGTGGTAACGTCAAAATACACGCAACATTATAATCCTCGGATGAAACCTTTTCCTTTGAGAAATATCCTACTATGTGACAACCACGATCATCGGTTTCGGTCATTATGTAGAAAAGAAAGGGATCCGTATCGTAGTACAAAGTTTTATGAGATTTTTTATTAATGAGTAAGTGATGAGATTGTCTTTCATCAGTAAAACTATTTTCTCATGATAATATTCAGATAACCTTTTCAACAAATATCTCCATAGATTTCGAAAAGAAAAGTTCTATAATAACCCTTTGAAATTGATTACTTTTTGGAAAATCAGAATTATTATTATTTCTGTTTCGCTTTTGTCCATATCTCTTAAATCATTATCACTTTGCAGAGAATTGAAATTCATAAAGAAGTGAAATATATGATAGTGATTGATTGAGAGAGAGAGAGAGAGAGATGAATTCTTATTTTCTCCCCCTAATGATAACAATTAGGTTTAAACCAGTTTCATTTGTGTACATTAATATTGTATCATAATATCAGAAGTAAAGATTAGTGATTAGTTATTTTAATCACTATTCTCACTAATCACTTATCTACCATCAAAGTGCCATTCATATCCATCTATTAATCACTACTCATAAACACTTCCCTTTTCCCATTTCTAACCTTTAAACTCAATCAGATTAACTCCTTCCTGGTATTCAATTCAACTTCTCTCCCTCTTCGTCTCCTTGTGGATCTTAATTACTATTATTATTTTACTAAAAGTTAATTAACTCTTTACCCTCTCTCTCTTTCTTTATTGTAGATTTAATTGGACATAAATCAATCAATTGAATTAATTTACTTTATGGATAGTTTGTCATGACTTTCAAGTCACTTGATCAAATGAGAGATGAAAATTTTCAATTGAGATAAATTTCTGATTAATTGGTCTATCCATCTTGAAATGATTATCATCTTCAAGGCAACCCAGAAGCAATCAACTTGTGAGGTTGTTGATTAACTCAAATCCTCAAATTATATACCTGAAAGAGTTGAAATTAACGTTTAATCAAGACTATGGTTGGATAATATCAGTACCAATTATGATTAACTGTAATAAGCAATCAAAACAATTGATGTTTCTTTTTCCAATTCCTCTCCTGTTAACCTTGAAGATGAGTTTTGGATAATTTTACCGTTACATTTAAATGTAAATAAGATGAATATTATCAATAACAAAAGAGAGGATCCAATCATCATCATCATCATCACTATCTCTTAATCTTCATCATCATTTCAACCTGAATATAATATTTTATCTGATTCTATAACTGCCAATCATCAGAACGGACAAAAAAGTTTATCAAATCAGTTCAAGGGTTAGTCCTGATTACTGAACTTTGAAAGAAACAAAAATGAAAAGTAAATTATTATAATAATTATAATCAATTGAGAGGATCTAAACTCTCATCAATATAATCTATTGTTTTTTCATCTTTTATATCTAGATTAATGTAAATTATCCTAATCCATTATAAAGACTAGAAGGAGATGGAAAAAGATACAAAGGATAAGTATTATTGAAAAGGAAATAATAATTCTCATTATCCTGTTCGTTAACTGATTAACACGATTGTGGTTTCAACAGACAAAATTGGATAATCAAAATGAACAGAATTTTCATAAAACTGTTTTTAATACTCTTCTCATAATCTAATGTGTTAGACTGAACATGTTTTAGTTAATCATCATTAGATTTGTTTTTATACGATTTAACCCTGAATAGGCCTCAATCTCAACTATTAATGATTAAGAAGGGTGTTCTTACCCTGTTTATCTTACCACTCATCAGATTTACAGTAAAAGATTCACTGGACAGGTTTATGCCCTCAGGTCAATTTGTAGAGACTTGCCCAAAGGCCTGACGAAGGTAAAACTATGATGATGAAGATGATGAAGATGATGATCATGTAAAAAGATGCGAAACTATTGCCAGTCTCTATTTTGTTTTCCTTCATCAATTCACACACAATTTACTGATTGTTACTGTTAGTTAAATAGCTGACTTACAATTTCTTGGAAGCTTTTTAAATTTGACCGAGATTCCAATGAGTGTTTGTATTAATATAATATTAAATTGCTCTGTTTGTTTGTAGTGTTTAAAATGATCAAACAAAAGCAGCAAATTATCATGATCATGAATCATGAATGAATTCTGAGCATCATCTTCATCATAGTGATGATTAAATTGTTGACCAATGCGGGTTTTCATAATATGTTAAAGGATCAAGAACTCTTTTCATCTGATAATAATTAAATCAACAATCAGCCAATCAACTTTTCACAATTCAATTAATAATCAATTTTAAACTTTTTTCCCTTCAATATATTACCAGGAATTCATGATAATCTATCACTTTGATAACAATCATCATCAAGATAGTAAATCCAATGGATTGAATTTATCATTAACCAGGATGTTGATTTTAATTGTTGAAAATTAAATTGTAATCAAAGTTTTTCTTTTAAGTGAGTTGTCTCATACACGATTGATTAAGATTAACAAGATAATTTAGGTTGATTAACTTTCTGCTAATATTTAATCAAGTAAATCACTGATTGCTGTTAATTTACTTGATGTCCAAAGAATCAGTATGCTATCTTAAATTTAATTAATCTAATCATGAATGATGAGTGATCATGATTATGGTTAACGGGCAGTTAATCATGTTTAACTCACAGTCAAACAATCAACATGTTAGCAATTAATCACAATTTAAATTTTCAAATGATAATCCTGATTATCAGGACAAACTTTGAACAACTTTATCATTATTGATTAAGTGTAACAATTAACACTAAGGAAAGAAAAAGTTTCAAATGATTAACTGATTGTCCGAAAAATAAAATTAATTTTGTTACCTTTGTTGGGAAAACAAAATTAACTGTAATCAAATTGATTTGTAAGTTAATTTAATCGAGAAACATGGCAACCTTGATTTAGTAACAATTAGTTAAACATGATTGAAATAACTTTTCACACTTTAAATCATTACGAGTTGAACAATCAAAGAAGTAACAATTTAAATTATTTTTTAATTTCTACGCACGAAAATATCTAATTAAACATAATCTTTATCAACTAATGATCAAACTCACACACACACATTAAATTGTAATGTTTACAATTAAAAACAATTAAAGTTGAGATGAAATTGTGAAAACAAACAATTTACTAATCATTAACATTTAATTTACCAACTAATCAACTGCAACAATTAAAACAATCGATATCAATATCATTGGACTGTAAGAATATTAATCGGTAAAAATTAGAAAACAATTAACTAATAGTCTAAAGATTTTCACCCAAATCTAATTAAGGAAAACCTGAAAATGATTAACAAGTGAATTAAATTTGATTATCAGCCATTTGGGTAACAATTTAAATCGTTTCCAACTAAAAAAGGGTTACAATTAACCCTTCCAATCAAAATGATTGGTGAAAAAGTTAATTGTGACAATTAAATTGCCAAGATTTTCAATCATTACCTGTTCAATTAACTCTTGATACCATCAACTCAATACTAATTATCATTAACTAATTACAATTAACTCTATCCCACTAATTAGCCCTTTAATAATGATATTTAATTTTCGAGTGAAAAAAATTAAAAGACAAATCATTTTATCAACAAAAAGCTGAGGGCAAATTAAATCAATTGATTTTGATTAACTTAATTGAAAGTGTTTAATTTGAATTTATTTAAATGAAAGAATCAATTAAATGTAGAAGATGCACTCAGGTCCTTTCACAATTTTACCTGATTTCGATTCGTATCTTGGATAGTCGTTTGTTGATTATGTCACTAAGGCTAAATCAGACTCACAACACTAATCACAATGAATTACTAGAGTAATTAACAAGACAGAATTTCAGGGAACAAGAAAAACTGAGACACTTTTATATTTGAACAAGTTGAAGATGAAACTAACTCTAATTGTTACATTTTTGGGTTCACTATTTATGTGAATTAGAACGGAAAAACATCTTAAAGAATGTAATTGTAACAACACATTACTGGTTACATTTAGAAAACAAAATTAATTCACTTGGGACATAATTAAGAAAATATGTCTAATTTAAGCCAAACTAATCTAAAAATTACATTTTAGAAAAGAACAAAAAATGAAAATAGAAAATGAAGAAAGAGAACAAAGAAAAGAAAGAGGGAAAATCTTTGGGGACTTTGTTTAAATTGCAATCCTATTGGTTCCAATTTAAATTCTCTTGACAATTTTGATTAATTGAAGTTAATCATGAGAGAGTCAAATTTTACCCTTCATAATCATCATTTTTACCTCATAATAATAACATCATTAGAGGATTAGTGAAGTTAATTGTTTCAACAATCATATCCTCAGCTAATTGTAATAACTTGTATCCCTTTTAATCAAGTTCATTGACAGTTAACTGGAAAATCATTAACAACAATTAAAGTTAATTGAAAAAAAAACTATCAAACTTTTTTCTCAATGAAATAGTATAAGTGATTTACAACTTGTACGTACGTGACATCGGTGACAATTAAAGGTTTAAATTGTCACATAAAATATATTGATAGTTGCAAATTAAATTATTCATTGATTATTTGAGACCAATGACAATTAACTAAATCAAATATAAGGTCAAATAAGATATTAACCTGTTTGTTTAAATTAAAATTGTATTAATCAACAAGTTTCAATTAAATTAAATATTAGTGGAAAAAATTTCTTCCTTGATTTACTTGTGTCATTTAATTACAATTAGAAAGATTATTATTATTAACCTAATTGTTACAATTAAATGAATTTATTTATATTTAAAATGCTTCCGTTTGGTTGTTAATTGTAATAATTAAACAGTAAATGTTAATCATCAACATCGATACACTTTTAAATTGTAATCAATGTTAAAATTATGTAATAATAATCATCCTTTTAGTTTGATTTAAATCACGATGATTATAATGATTAAGGTGTTTATTATTTACAATCAACAATCAAAAATCAAGGGTTGGTTAATAACTAAATATACACAATATTTAGCCTTCAAGGTTAATTTAGTTTAAATTGTTGGTAACAATTTAAATGGAGATGAAGAGAGAGCAAAAAGTTTTTCCAATTTCAAAAAATTTGATTAGTTGAATTTCAATTATAAACATTTTCTGATCAATTTTTAAGCTCATTTATAGTTAATTAAGCTGATAAGATGACCACTGGCTATTCAATCACAATTTTCATCGAATTTGTTTTTTCAGAACTTTCTTTTCAGAACTTAAGTTCTAGATGAT
Source organism: Panonychus citri (assembly GCF_014898815.1). Taxonomy (NCBI): domain Eukaryota; kingdom Metazoa; phylum Arthropoda; class Arachnida; order Trombidiformes; family Tetranychidae; genus Panonychus; species Panonychus citri. Next base: position 537,451 of record NW_026515530.1, on the reverse strand, counting down.
TATTCATGATTCATGGAGGTTTCAAGGTTAATCTGTTGATTTCAATTCTTCTGTCACAATTGGAACTGAATTTTCCATCTCTCTCGTTTTTGACCTTAAATTGTTACTCTTTACAAATCTAAATTAAATTCTTAATGATAATCACAATTAAAATCATTACCGTTGATGATGTTGGTGATTAATGATTGTTGCTTTTTTTACACCAACAATAAAAAAAAACGTCAACGTTAATCAACAACAAATGACATTTGGGAAACTATCATCATTGCAATTTTCGTGATTTAAATTAATCATTAATCCTGTAAATCATTAACGGAAGCATAATCAACAATTAGTTAACTATTAGTGGTTAATAGTAGTAATCTAATTGATTGTTGTTCAACCAGCTAAAAATCATGTAACAGATTAAAAGTTAAATGACTCGAATCACAGCTTAAACTAAATAAGAGGATTTTAATTGTGATTAAGATGATGGCCGATTAACAATTAAAGTCTTTTAATATTTATTTTTTTTTTTGATATCGTAATCAATTGATTATTATGTTGATTTTTAATCAATTCAATATTAAATGATCAATGGGTTTGTCTTAATTTTCTTAATTCAGTTTAATAATTTAAACCGAACCCAGAAAAATAATGTTACAAACTGAACTTAATTTAACCAACTTGATACTAAATTCACACAATTAACCAATTTGATTAGTGTTAAATTGTTACTCAATCATCATAACTATCAAATAGCAGTTTAAAAATGAAATTTATCAAATTCAAGATCGATTAATGTTGATTACAATTACAATTATAAATATTAATATTTGATTATTCAGTTAATTGTTACAATTAACATTTTCTTATTATTATTTTCTATCGGGAATATAATTAATAATTCAAATGATTAGAGTTACGATTATTAATTTCAATTGATTTAAAGTATCACCATTTGATCAACTGATTGATAAGTTGTAATCGATCAACAATTAGTTAAGAAACAATTTGAATTGAAAATTGAAATTTTATTGGAAAATGTTGATTGATACAATTAACAGAACAATTGGAAATTACAAAGAAAATAGAATATAAAAAAAGGGCTTTAATTTAGTAATTAACTGATTAAATTTTAATTTAAACGAAAATAAAATGTAATATTATTATTGGTAACAATTAAGAAATTGAAATTAACGAGGAAAATTAGGAAAATTGATTCCGATTGAAAATCACACGGTGGACAGTTCGTTGGCATTTGGAATTGAATTTTAATTAGTGATTGATGATTGATGATTGATGAAATTATTAATTTAGTTACGAAAAGTTTTCAATACAATTGTATTATCCAGATCGTTGGACAGTTTGTAACAATTGATAAATAACGTTGGACGTTTTTCTTGCCTTGTCCACTGCGTCCAAACCAACATTGATCGTCTTTTGGACATTTGAAACTTTCCTCACGAAATTATCTGTCGCCTTGGAGTAAAACTTTCTCGGCATCAAAGCGGCAGATAATAACATCTCCCCAGGCGATAACTGGTCAATCGGCCGACCGACAACTTCCAATCCATAAGAATAGGTTCTCTTTTTAATTGTATTCTCAAGTTTTTGAACAGTTTCAATGAGGCTCGACAAGAATCGAGCGTATTCCTGAACGAGCATCCATGTTAAATCTCGAGCATCTTTGATTGGATTTGACCGTAAATTTGATGATAACGATGAGGATAAAGATGAAGATGAAGATGATGACTTAATTGTTGACGCACTTAAAGTGTAACTTGGTAAAATAATCACAATTAAACCAACCTGTTGGTAACGAATAGGTAAACTTGGGTTAGAACTTTTTTTCTTCAACTTTTCGAAACTTTTTTATCCCAATCAAATCTTAAAAATCGTAACAATTAACAAGTACAATTGTCTAATTGTACTTTGAACATTTGAATTCACAATGTTCAAGGTTACTGATTTAATCCATTACAATTGTGAAAAGTAATTTATTGTTAATCAGTTGAGTTTATATGGAGCTTGAATGTTTAACCAATAGTCTCTCTCAGGTAAATTATGTACTCACTTTGAAGCAACTAATTTAGTTGACATTAAAGTTAATTGGATTAGTTTGAATTAAATTGATTGAGAGAAAGAAAAAAAGTTAATTACTATTGGATTAACTTACAATTAATAGTTTCAACATTTTGTTATCCATTTGATTTTTAGGGTTTGGTTATCCTTTTAGGTGATTAACTGATTATAACTAATTGATTAAACTCTCTGTGTGTGTGTCTGGATTTAACAATCAGATTAACTTTAGACAATTATCAAGTAACAACAATTAATTGATTGTCAGTTAATCGTAATAATAATCAGAAGAGACTAAGATAAAACTAACACAAAGATAAAAAAAAAGTTTTATTATTATTTCGTTGATTAAGTAAACACAATCAAATGAAATTGAATTAAGATTACGAACAATTTTTTGAACAGTTAAGTTTAATGATCAACTTTCAACTAAAGATGATGAAGAAGATCATGTAAATGATGGAGATGATGAAGATGAAGATGAAGATGATGATGGTAACGATGAAACTATTGAACTGAACTTTATTCAGATTCTAATGTAATAAAATGTTCATTCTGATATAGATACAGGTAAATGTTTATTACTATTTTATCTCAATTTTTTGTGGGTCAAAAAGGGAAGATGATAAAAGAAGAGAAAGTAGAAAGAGAGCAAGAAAGAAAGAGAGAGAGAGAGAGAGAGAGAGATGATAATGATGATGATGCTAAAATTGCATCGAAAAAAAAACTTGATCATCTTTTACCTTCTCCCTCCCCTGCCATAACTTTCTTCTCTTTCTTTACTGTCTTTCTTTTCTCATTAAATCTTAATCCCTAACCTCTCTCTCTCTCTCTCTACATATACACAATCTAAACCCTACTCATCCTCAATCTCAAAGAGATTAACTTGATAATAGTGAATCTCATCTTCTTAATCCATTTGGTACCATTTACATGTAAGGAAAACCGAAAATTTCAACAGTTTTTTCCCTTCGGTTTTTTTTTCGTCTTTTTCTCAACATTTAAACTAATACCATTTCCAATCTGATATAAGAAAGAGAAAACGATTAAACATTTTAATTAGCTTAGAAAGGTAAGAATATAATTATAATATGGATTAACTGTTAATCTCTTCTCAATATCGGAAGTTTTGATTAGGATAACAAACAAGACAAAGGATTTAAGATTATCAGACAGTAAGAGATATAAACTGATTAATTGAAAGAAAAAACTATTTTTTTCTTAACTGTTTGTCTAACTATTTATAAACTATTAACCATTTGATAGGAATTTATATAACCATTAATAGGATTGTTAATTCTTAATTGCTGATTATTATTAGTTAGTATATTTACTTTCAATTGTTATGACAATTAAAACTTTGATGGGGTAACAATTTCTTAACAGGAATCCATTGATTGGTTTTACAGAAAAAAAAACTTTTTCTTCTTCCTCTCAATACTTTGATTGATTGTTCAATTAATCAGCTGAAACAATTAAAAATTAAGCAAGTCAATCGTTTGCCAACCTGCTGACAGGATAAATGAATCAGTCAGGATGAATACCTGAACAGGTATGAGGATGATGATGATGATAATGGTGGTGGAGGAGGAGGTGAAAGTGATCATAACAACATCAGAAAAAAAAATCAATGAGAAAAACGATCAACAAAAAAAAAGTTTCAGTTATTTTTTTGTTGATCGTTTTTTTCACCAATAACTTTCAGTCTCATACTCATGAAGATGAAGATGAAGATGGTGATGAGGATGCTAATCATTGTGATCCACCAAAAGTATCAATACTCTAATCATAATCATGATAATAATCAGTTGATATAAACGATTCACGCTGAGCTTTTAATGAACCTTGGAAAGCGTTGCCAATTGATCAGCACGTTGCAACGATATTTAAATAACAGTAATCAAAGTTGATCAATTATCGTAACTAATAATAATCCATGATTAAGATGATGATGATTAACTTTTTTTTTCTCATCATTTCATTTGTTTGATTTAAATTCACAGCAGGTTAATTATGTTATATCAATCATCACCTTTGGTAATTATTAGTTATATTTATATGTATCTGGTTATTACTAGTTGGATGTCTTAATTGTCTAGAGTAACAATTAACTAATAGTTAGTACACAGTTTGATCATTTTTTTTACTTTGTTTGTGTGAGTATTACAGATTATGTTTAATCTTAATCAATGTTTAATTGTGATTGAGTTTTTAATTTGACGATTGATTTTGATTGATTCTGTTTACAATTTGAACATTTGAAAAAGTCTTGTTTCTAATTGTGATTAGGATTAAAAGTTTTCCCCTTCATTAATTGACAGTTGAAGGTTAATCAAATTGAAATCAATGGAGATGATGATTGAAATTGATTATTTTTTAATAATCAGGGATAATTGTTGCTAATCCTACGCTTTTGGTTAGTTGATTATGATGATGATGATCAGCATCAATGATATTATCAACATGATTTGGAATAATTTAAGAAAATTAAATTGTTCAGGATTAAAATTGACTCACTGATCCCACGTAATCAATTTAATTGTAGTTAAAATTAGATTTTCAGAGATTTAACTGGATTAAGTGTTTGTGTACAATCAAATTTAATAACAATCAATTTTGGTAATGATTTAACATTAATCAAAATTCATTTAAATCTAACACATGACAATTAACACACTCAAGTAAAGTTAATGATATTTTAACACGAATCTACAAGAAATTAATCAAACTAATTGTTGGTTAACTAACCAATTAGTTAACCATGTTTATCTGGTTAATACATTAATCACACCAACAACAATGATTAAACTGTTTCAATTGATAATAATATAAGTTACAATATTATGAGAAATTAATTGTTTCCCTTTTACAGAAATGTAATTAACACTTAATTGAAATAATTTTTGTTTTCTTAATCAACAATTAACAGAAAGGAAAGAGTTAATTTCACCTTCTAATTGTTGATATTAACAAAAAGGAAAACAATTAAGAGAAAGTCCAGAAATAGATTGCGAATCAATTGTGATTCAATCGTTATTAAGATCAAACAATTAAAAAAAAAGTTCTGATTGTTGATACAACAGGTAGAAAGGAGGGAAAAAGTTTCGTCACGAATTTGAATCAATCTCTAATGTCATTACCATCAACAATTAAGAGATGATTAGGACGATTAGATTATCTTAATCACTTAGATTTTTAGGCAATTAGAAATTGGTGGATCCGTTGATTACTACAATTTAGTATCTAAATTAGAACAGAAAAGTTTTGATTTTCTCTCTTTTCAAAGAAAAAAAAAATCTTTCAAAACTTTTCAATTCCTCGAACTTGTTGTATATCTTCAAGTTAGAACTTTCTCTTAATTGTAATGATTAAGCCCCTTGGGGAACAATTTATCAACTATTTTCATTCAATAATAATAATCAGATGATTTATAAAATTAAGAAAAAAAAACTAATGGATAGTTTGACCTGGAACATTTGATTACAACAATCAACCAACACAGTTAACAATTAACAATCAAATCAACTAAAATTAAGGTAATTAGTTCAAAGTTAAATTAAATGAGCAAAAAAAATTGTATATCAATTTACAACCTGAAGCCAACAATTTAATTTTTAAACAATTAACTTTCCTAAGCACAATTGAGATGAGCAATTAATATTTTTGATCAACTTTCCCAATTTAGTTATAAACAACAATTAAAAGCCTATAATTAATACTCAAGAAATCAACCAAAATTAAGCTTTTTAATTGTTAACAGTATCATTATCTGATTATGATTTAATCGTGATTAATATTAGTCATCTAATTGCTTTTCAACATTATTGTCAACAAAGTTAATTGTGGCAAAGCCTTTGATTAAATGGATGATCAGTTGATTAAGTCTAATTATTGACTTTTGGATGGTTAATTTGATTAACTTTATCATTGATTATGAAAAGTTGTTACAACAAATTGTTACCTAATTCAATTCGTGATCATTGACAATTAAAAAGGTTAATTTTTCACCTTTGATTTGGTTTTATAAAATAATCAATTTAAAGTGAATCGGATTAAGGTTGTCATTAATTAACTGAATTCCTTAAGTTAATGATTAACTTTTATGTTACATTTAGGAAACAATTTATTAATCATCTAAAAGAAATGCGAAACTGGATTAAGATGAACTTGAAAATTGATTAACATGAAAAACGGTAGATCAGTTAATCTAAATGGTTAATCACTTCAAATAATCAGATTTGTATTAAATTAATTGAAAAATAAGGAACAAGATTTACAACAATTAACTTGATTAAAATCAAAACAATCAAAACAATTTGATCAACATCATTGAGATTAATATTTGAATGAAATTCCCATACATTTGAATTACCCTGATTAACAAATCATAATTGACAGTAAACTTTTTTTTTGTCTGATTATTATTAACAATTAACTAAACAATGAAAGGTCAGTTACAAATGATTATTATGATGGTCAAGATGATGAATACAAAAAGGGCCAGAAATAAACTTAAAAAAGGGGATTGGTCAGTTTTTCAGATAATCAAATGAATCTTATCAACCCCTGGGGTCAAAACAAACGAAAGGGAAATAATAATAATAATCATCATCTCTCAATGATGATTATCATCCTCATCATCATCATGATAATAAACAGTTTCAGGTAAAATTTGTTTATTGGTTACAATGAATCTACAGGAGTGGTCATTTTATTAGCTTATTTCAACACCAAGAGAGAGAGAGAGAGTTCATTTTGTCATGATATTGATGATACACTCACACTTATGATGATCCACACGCTCAGTTGGTCAAACACTTTTGGTTGACCATAACATCCGAACTGATTAGATAGCCATGATTAGAAAGGAAGAGATTAATTTAAATTTATTATTAAATTGGGTTAAATTGCGATCGATTATTATTATCACTATTATTTGATATAAACCTTTAATTATGACCAATTTGTGAACTTTTCACAAAAAAAGTTCTAAATTCGTGTTCACTTCATCACTTTCCAATTTCGCAACTTGAATAATTTCTTGAATTTAGAACTTTTTTAAATAGTTTTTCGTTTTATTATTACGATCGTATTACTTTCCATTTTATCTACCATTAACCCTCTTCCTCTAAACCCACCACCCACCACCACCAACACCACCGTTGGCTTTCACTCTCTCTCTCTCTCAATCCTTCATTTTATTGCATCATTTTATTATCTAGTTACTAATAATAAGATTAATTAATTGATGATATTATTGATCATTAGCTGGATGAATTAACTGCTTTTTTCTTAATGATTCATGGTTACTGATTTTTTCTCATTCCAAATTGAAACTTTCCCAGAATCTTCATGATGGTTTAGTTTGTTTTTTACAAATCTACTGATGGCATAAAGTAATTTAAAATGGATTAGATTAATCAATTCTAATCCATGAGACACTTTTAATTATCCGTTTTTCTTGAGATTCAAATCTTGAAACAACAATTTCCAATTTCATAGATTTGAAATGTTTATCAGATTTTATTTTTCTTCACTAATCCAAACATGAGATTATAAATGTCACAATATTTAGCTCATCAGATTAATCCTGTTACCTGTAAATTTTTCACCTGAATCTCATGTTACCCTGAAATTTTGTGGGTCCAAAAATGTTCCAACTGAACAACATCAAGTCTCATTTGCATATATAATCATTATGATTTGAGGAATCAATTACTTTTCCTCAACACGTGATGAAAATAATGATTTTTTTTGTATTAAAAAAGTTCATTAACTTATTATATTGATTATCGAGGAGGGAAAGGGCACAAATTGATATATATTATCATTATTTAATTACAATTAGTCAATAATTTATTAATAACATCAATTCAATTTCAATTAATCTGAATTACAATGAATATCATCATTAGCATGATGATGATGATGATGATATTGAAATATTATCATGATTTGGATGAAGAGAAAAACAAATTTGATTAAATCATTTTTTTCCCAATCAAATTGTAACCACTTTTCCAGGTAAATTATTGGTAAAATAATTAAACATTCAATCAGTGTGACAATTTATTAATACACTTTGGTTTTGATTATCACAATTAACGGTTTCAAATTGTTTGCTGATGGTTTTAATCAATACAAATGGTTAACATAAATAAATTTAAGTCTATTATGAATAATTGAAAAGCAAATCAAATTGATGTTATTAATTTGATGATGTTGATGATTAATCAACTTAATGATTAGCCTAAAGGGATTAAATTATCAATGTTGATTAACTTGATTGTCATTGAATTGTAATGAAAATATTGACATGAGAAACTTTTTTAAATCAAAGAAATTAACTTTTAGACATTATAATTTGTTTGAAATTAAATCTGATTGTTGATTACCAATTAACATTAGGATGATCAACATCATCATCTTAAATCATGATCAACTCAATCATTTACTAATCATCGTCTTAATCACAATGATGACATTGGTAATGATTAAATCAATTGATTCCTTTTTGCTTCATTCGTTTGATTGAAAATTTAAATTTCCAATCAAACCTTTAGGCGAATGGGTTTAAACTAAATAATTATGTTTCTCAATCAAACTTTAAGCAATTTATTAATTGTTCAAGAAAAAAAAAGAAACCAAAATAATGATAAAGTTAATCATGATTTATTTAAGATTTGTAATACTCTTGATTTACAATAATAATACAATTAGATTGGAAACAATTTGATTGAGTTAATTTATTAATCGTGATTTAGTTAATTCGGGAATTATTCAATTCATTGTACAATTTATTAATTGTTGATTCCAGTTGCACTAATCGTAGTGATTTAATCATTATTATTAATACTTTAAACATTTATGATTAATATTAAATTCTGATCATGAATTAGTTGTGAATTGAATAAAGTTATTTGAGACAAATTAATAAATCAAAAGTTAAATTGTTAATTAAACTCTGATATTAACTATAAAGTCTTAGGACAACAATTAGACAACAATTAAAGGTTAAATATTCACAATTAAAGGTTAACAAGAAATTTAAATCCATTGAAAATTAATACATTAGATTTGAATTAGTTAATGTTAATCACTAACAATTTAATTCAGTTGTTAACCTTTAACTGCCCTTCATTTATAAACTTAATCAAAACAATTAGTTGGCTTGACAATCAACTTAATTGTTCAACTGTCCGACTCATTGGTTTGCATGAAACTTAATCATAGTTACAATTAATCAATCACCAGAAAAAAAATGATAACGATTAAGTTAATTGTCACACTATTAGTTAGTGTTGATTATTAACCAATGACAATTAACACTTACAATCAAATTGTAACTTCAACCTTTAAGTGATTAAAATTTGAGAGCAATGAAAGATTGATAATTAACTGATCAAAACGATTAATCAAACAGAGCAGTTGATTTAATTACAATTAACTATTCACAATTAAACATTGGATATGGTAAACAAATATCATATAAGTTAATTATATCATGGTAAAGATTCATTAATTAAGTAATTGTGATATTTAAGAGGAGAACTGATTAATTAATGATGATCAAAATCATTGATTAATTTTCTTCCACTATAATTTGTTAAATAACTAAATTAGTTTTAATTTTAAATCAGAGATTATGATTAACTTGACACCTTTAATTTAACCAAAACCAAGCCCATTGATTATTGGTAACAATTAAATTGATTACCAATGATACTTAATGATCATGATCATGATACAATTATTGATTGTTAATTACCATTAACCTTTAATTTGGTTTCAAATGATCAGGACATTGACAAGCCCATTGATCAGTAATTAAAATCACCCATCAAACTTGATTAACTTTGCTAATTGTTGTCAAAGATTCAAAGTGGTTATCCAAGTTAAATTGTTGTTCCCTCAATTATTAATTAACAATCAGTAATCAAAAAGGAAAACGTTGAAAACAAGATTAAAAGTTAATCATTTAACTTTATTTAAATAATTTACTATCGATTACCAATCATCATAATTGAGTAAAAATTAAAGCTAATCAATCATTAAAATAGAGATGATAATCAATTAGGATTAAAGCAAGAAAAAGGATAATAATGTAATCTGTTAATAGGATAATTTGGTTAAGCTTAATTGTAACAATTAACTGTTGATCTTTTGTAACACTAGATGGTGTTAATTGTTCAGATTCCAGGGTAAGTGGGTGAAAGTTTTAACCCACCGGGTGGATGAATGAATCAACTGAGCAATATCATGGATCGAGATGAGGATTGAGCAAAATCATCTTCATCTATGGAGCCAATTTTTTACCCACCACCGCCGCCTCTTCCTCCCTCACCCTCTGAACTTTTATATCTAAAGGTGGGAGTGAGAAATAGGGGGGAGAGAGAATAGGAAATAATGAAAAAAAAGAAAGAGAAAAAGAAAGGAAAAGATGATGATAATGATGAGAGGGAGACAAAGAAAAGAGGGGATGAGGGAAAGTGAGAGTATACAGTTAGGTTACTACGAGAGACGAGAGGTTATCCTTAAATTGTTGACGAGAGTTAAATACACAGAGGAAGATAAAAGTAAGAGAAAAAGTGAAAGAGAAGATAAAAGTGAGAGAATAGTAAGAGAGATAGTGAAGAGAAAGAGAAAGAGCTTTTTCGAATTTTTTTTCTTCTCTTTTTTTCTCTGGACCTTAAACAGAATCTCGAGTCAAACCGAATCGAGAAGAAGTTTTTTCCATATCTCTCTCCAGTGTTCTCATCAACCACGATCATACAATTCTCCTTCTCCTTCTCATCTCTCTCTCTCTCTTTCTCTCTCATCATCATCATCATCATCATCACATCTTATTGTCTCAGATAACAATAGACTCCAGGAACATAGTTACCTTTGATATCTCATGATAAACATTGTAGGTAACAAGAATTCAAAACTAATTTAATCTCAAATTAATCCATCGAAATAGATAAAGTTAATCTTAACAAATTTTTTTCTCTCTCTATCAACAATCAACTATCATCTTCCTCTCTCTTTCTTTTTTTCTTTTATCATCATTACCCTTTTTCAACATCGTTTCCTTTTCCTGTTTCACCTTAAAAATTTAAAAGTAAAAAAGTTTAACCCAAATAATCAATATAAAGAGCAAGAGAGAAAAAGTTCAAGGAATAAATTTCTACTGACTTATCATCATCATCATCATCTACTAAGTATTTTCATCTTCTTGTCATCATTATCCTTTCAATAATTTTTTCATCTTCCGGAAATGGTCAACATCAGTAATCTTTAATTAGTTTCTCTATTTCTTTTCAACTCTTTTAATTCAATATCATCTTGAAATTTTCAATTCTATTTCCATATTATTATTATTGTTCATCATCATCATAATATTTTGAGATTGTTATTAAAAAATTTTGCTAATTATGTTTCAATACATCAACACTGTGACCTGTGTCAACGGAAGTGGATCTAGTGGGCCAATGTCCGGCCATCATCATCATGCAACTACAACTGTCCATCCATCAGTAACCCAAAAGGATACAACATTGACCAAGATATTTGTGGGTGGTTTACCATATCATACAACAGATAAATCATTGAAAAAGTTTTTTGAATCGTTTGGTGATATTGAAGAAGCAGTTGTAATAACTGATCGTCAAACTGGTAAAAGTCGTGGTTATGGATTTGTAAGTATCATCATCATTTCCTTTTCCTGTTTGAATTTTTCATCCTTTTAACATTTATCTCTCTCTCTTTGTTATTCTTTACACTAAATTTGGGACAAAACAAACAAATAAACTTTAAATTGTCGCTTTTCTCCTGCTCATCACATTGGAATAATTGTTTTAATTGTGAACACTTCCAATTGTTTAATCAATTAAAAGGTAACCATGGCTGATAGAGAGGCTGCTGAAAGAGCCGTTAAAGATGCTAATCCAATCATCGACGGACGAAAGGCCAATGTTAACCTCGCTTACCTCGGAGCCAAACCACGAAACAATGGACAAAATGGTAAGTTAATTAACTTTAATTATTAATACTTTCAAATTCATTGACAATTAACTCGGACAAACAAAAACTATTATTGAGTTTACCATTGAATTTATTATAATAACTGCTAATTTTATTATCATAAAGTTAATCTGATTTAAATGTTAATTCATTTCTTTTGCCATGTATCATGTTGTTCATGACAATTATTCATGTGTTTGCATGAGGATTCATTGAGATTTATCATGTATATGAACAAAATTTGATCTACTTTTGTTTTGTGTTCGTGTATTTGAAAGCCAAGGTGAAAAGTGTAAATAGTAAAGAGGAAACTTTTCAAGATTGAAATTTAAATGTGATGAGGATGAAGACGAAGATGATGATGAGGAAGATTGAGAAAAAGACAAAAAAAGCTCTGTAAATGTTTGGGGACACTTTTAGCTGAGAAGATGATTGTTGTTGATGATGTCGAACCAAAATTCTGGTGTGAGTTGGATAATTTTTGTGGCTATTTAGTTGGAATCAAGCCCAAGTTGATGGTGATACTGATAAAAGATGAGGATGATAAGTGGGTGGAAAAACTAGTAGAAAATAAGACCGAGTGAGAAAAAGAGAGAGACAAAGATTTTCTAGAAGAGAGAAGTTTTCTCTTGCAAAGATTTTCCGAATTCCCTTCGTGTCCTCTCATCATCCTCATCTTTTATCCTTCTTGTTTACAACCTTCTCTATCACTCTCATCATCATCTGTATGTCGTCTATTTTGAGCTCTCTCTCTCTCTCTCTCTCTCTCTCTCTTCATCTTCTATTGGCACTTTTCTCTTCACTTTCATCTAATTTTCCATCGAAAAAACTTTCTCTTTCTATTTTTTTCGTGTCTTCATTTTCCTCTCTCACCTTTTTCTCTTCAGAATATATATCATCCTTCTCACTATCATCATCTTCCATTTCATAACCATCACCAATCTTCAGCCCACTCTAATTATCATCCTCATCTCTTCTCGTTCTTAATCTCATCCTTTTCTTTGATCCTCTATCTCATTTTTCTCCTCATCCTTTTATCGTTCTCGAATCACGATAAATATAATTTGTTATCCTAATTCTCTAACAACAAAGAGAATCTTTCTCTCTTCTTTTTTCTCTCTCTCTCTCTATCATCCTAATGATGAGAATTAAAAATGATGCTGAAAAAGATGCGGATCAAGAGTCATCTCTATGTCTTTATCTCTTCATCATCATTAACTCAATGAGAAAATGAAAAGAGAAACAAACAAATTCTTATCATGACTTTTACACTTCTCTTGGTATTTAGATTTGAACAAAAACAAAATTCAAACAATTAGGAAAACTCATTTAATAATAAGCTGAATATAATTGATCATTTTAATCATTGGAATGATTAAAAAAAATTGAAACACAATTAAAACTATAGCGAAAGCAATTGAACAATTAACATGAAAGCCTTGAAATTAGGATTAAATGAGCTGATTAAATATTCATCGGATTAACTTGATTCAATTACGGATTTTAAATGATTCCCATAAGCAATTTTATTTTAAACTATTCAATTTAAATTTATCTTTAATTGTTTACCATTAAAAATTTAATTCTCTACAATTGAAAGGGTTAGATAATGTTCACAAAGATTAACTTTCAAATCTACACAGAGTAATTAACTTAATCATAATATCAAGATGATAAATATTTCGAAGGGAAAAAAACTTTCTCCAATCAGAATATATATGAAAATAAAGCTTTGAACATGAGGATAGAATCAGGGAAGAGACGAAATTCATGATGATTAAATCTCTAATTCACAAAGAATAATGAAATGTTGGTTATTATTATTATCTGAATGTTAACTGAACTTTTCGATATCTTTTTCCTCTTTTTTTCGAAAGAAAACTTTTTTCTTTTCGATTTTTCTATCTTTCTCTTTAAATTCTGATTTTTGCTCTGTTCTCTCATGGAAAAGTTATCACCATTATCTGAATAAAAAAGGTTCAAACAGATTTCATGACAATAAAATTCAGAGTTTATAAGAGATAAGTTTCTCCTGAGAGTGATTTTTCATGATACAGTTAACACAATAAAAAAGTTCTTCCTTATTATTACTATTATTACTTATATCTCTTGACCATAATCATGATTATGGCAAGAGAAAGGGTCAGAACCTTTGGATGGAAGAGGAAAAAGTGTTCAGAATACAGGGAAAAGTTCAGACAACTTTTTCACTTTTTCTCTTTGAAAAAGCAAAAAAATGAGACTCAAAGATAACAAATATCATATAACTTGATAGATATTAATAATAACGATAATAAAAGTTTTCAATTCTCAGCTGAATATAACATGAGAATTTATCATGGAAGATGTAAGAGTTTAATGTGATTAAGAACTTTATTTCTCGTTGTTGTTTTACCTTTGGAATTATATCCTTTATCAATCTATTATCATTATCGAAAGAGAAGAGAAGTCCTAAAATTTTGAGCCACAAATCATGTAGAACCATGATGACCATGAATTTATCTTCATTCTGAGTTTTGGATATTGAATTTTCATCTCTATTATTTATATATTGATTCTGTCTGATGAGTCGCCATCTTTTGGCTTTCAATCTTGTCTATCAAAGTTAATTAATCAGGTTAAAAAGTGATAATAATAATTGCTACTTTGCTATGAAAATTTTTCACCAAAAAGTTCAGTTGAAACTCAATTCGGAAAGAAATTGCTAAGGTTAATGAGAAGAAGGCGGAAATTACCATGGAAGAAATTTTTTCCAATTGTTTCTTGCTGATTGTTATCATTTTTCCCTTCGTCGTCATTTGATTGTTGCTGTTTTTTTGTTGTCGGTTAAATTGTTAATTAAATTTAATTCATTCTATTACATGAATTAACATACTCTCTGTGTAGACAGACAAAGTTTAATCAACAAAAACATTAAGTCAACAATTAACTTTCTTCAAAACCGGAGATTAGGTTAATAAAGAAGCAAAAATTTGATTCGTATCTTAACATGTATAAGAAAATGCTGGTTTTCTATGAGAGAGAAAATTATATTAACGGAAGTAGCCCTTTTCTGAACCGGAAGGATGAAGATAGATGATAATGATGCTAAAAGAAAGGGGATATGAAGACGCTGAAAGATTATGTAATGTTGACTTATTAATATAACGGTAATTTTGTATTCTAATTTAGATTTAGGCTTTTTAATCAACTCACTTTGAATCTCTCTCTCTCTCCTGTGATTAAGTTTATATCTCACTTTTCATCTTATATTTACTGTTAATTATTGTAATTAATCATGAGTTGGAAAACAATTTAACCTTGTGACATATTGTAATTATCCATAATTTACTAATTAAATTGAATTCTAATGACAATCAACCCTGTCAAAGTTCAATCTTTCAGTTTGAATTGATGGTGGAAACTTGAAGTAATCTGATTTTCCTCAGTCTGTATTCAGTGATTATCATGAAACTTTTTTTTCCATGAGACCATGTTAATAATTCATGATAATAATCAGATTTTTCTTGATAGATTGTATCAGAATTGGAACACATTCTCAAAATAAGATCTTTCCCTTTCTTGACCCTTGTCGATTAATATATTCAATGATTTTATCTCTTTTTTTCCTTTCTCTCTCTCTCTCCCATGAATCACCCTGAATAAATTGATATTAATTTCAGTACCTAATCTGTGAAGATTCAAGATCTTCATGATGATAAGGGAGAGAAAAGTGAATTCATTTTCACTCATGGAAAAAATTCTCATTTTTTTTCCTTCTCTGATTCATCGATTTATTATAATAGCCTCACAGATAGATATCGATATTTAAGTGTCCATCATGAAGGAAAAGATGGACAGTATGTATGAGAAAGAGGGAGAGAGAGAGAGAGAAAGTGAAAGTATGGAAAAGAGATGATAAAGAAAAACGAAAGAGATAAATTCTAAGGGAAGGTGAAATTCTGTCAACCATGAATATCTACCTTTTATTTTCATCTTTTTCTTTCTCATCCTCGTCTTTCATTCTGGTGAAACTTTTGCCGTGAATATCATCATGAACATTTCTAATAAACTAACCCAACTGACCCAAACTTTTCAAGGATAAGTGTCAGGTTATCATGGGACAAGTTAACCTTCATCTTCATCTTCAGCTATTACTTTTCCTCCTGATTTCATCTCTCTCAAGAAGTTTCATATTGTCTCCTTCATCATCTCTCTCTCTCTCTTCATCTTATTTAGTATTTATAATATCATGAAACTCAAGAAGATCATTGGAATGCCAAAATATTCCAACATTGTGAATGAATAGAATTTAATGTAACTTAGGGAAAAGAATAAGATGATGAGAAGATGAAGATAAAGATGATGAAAAGAAAGAAAGAAAAAAAAGAGAATAGATTGTTTCTTTCCTTGGATTGAATTCAAATTCTTTCTTCATTTACAATGGATTAACGTTGAGTAAAAAAAAAGAGAGAGAAAAGTTTCCAACGATTGTGATACTTTTATAAATTCTGATGATGAGAACGATAAACATGATGAGATTAACAAAAAAGAGAAACAAACATGAAACTGATTAACTCATGAAATGCAAACAATCAAATGTTTAATAATTAGATTAACATGAAAACGAGTCGATTTCATTTCACCATGAACAGGGAAACGATTGCAATCAAATCTCATGAATCATGAATTCATTTCGCATTTCATTTGATAATCTAGATCATAATTGTTTCCACATCATTTCACTTTGCATTCAGATTATCAACCATAGATTAATTTGATTAGCACCCATTTGTGTTACAAAATCCTCTAATCTTCATCATCTCTCAGTCATTTGAATGAGAGAGAAATTTTTTTCCAGTTAATTACTGGGATGAATTCAGGTTCATTGTTGAATATTATTATTATCATGAAAAAGAAATGAAAAATATTGAAATAACTTTGAAACTCTGGCAATAGACTAACATTGTTATTGTTTTGCCTTGTTAACTCTGATTAATTATGATATAAATCATGACAAATTAAACAAACAACCTTTAACTATATCATGTAGTTATAATTATCCGACTTGATGATAATTGTTCATGATAATTATGATAAAAGTTGAATTACAAAATGATGATGAATTTGTAAAGACAGAAAAAAATTTTTTCCTCTTATCATGAAAATCATTTGTTTTTTTCCGTGTCTTTTTTTGCTCTCAAAATTTGAATCATAATCTCAACTCATTTTCAATGTTAATTGAATTTCATGTTGATCAGTTGAATGAATTATATTTTGAAACTATTATTATCATGGTTACTATTATTAAACCTAATGTTATCTGTTACTATCTTTTAGAATCATTAAATTGTTATTAAACTAATAGTAACAATTGACCATTATCATTAATGGTTATTATTTCATTTCAGTTTCACTGATCGGTGAATAACTTTTTCATTCCCAGTAACTTTTTTTTCAATTCTATCCCACCCTCAATCTTTACCTCCTCTACCTTGTCTCTCTCTCAACATTTATTATTATCATAATAATGGATTTATCTTTCCATTCATTAACTTTTCTCTCTCTCTCTCTCTCTCTCTCTCTCTCTCTCTCTCTCTCTCTCATTCTCTCTTCCACCTCCTTCCACACCCTCACCTCCTCCTCTTCCTTTCGGTTCCTACTGTTGATAAAATTATCTCTCTCTCTCTCTCTCTCTCTCTCTTGTATCATTTCGTGTATGTGACTCTCACGATTCTCTCTCTCTCTCTCTCTCATTCTCCCTTTACTACTATGAAGTAACAGAGAGAGTGGAAGACAAAGGATAGGAGAGAGAGGGTGGAAAAAATATCCACCCTGACCGAGTGTTTATACTTTTTCCTTTTTTGTTCTTAACTTTTTATTTTACTTTCATTTTCTGATCGGATAATTTAGTCCACTTTGATTAACTATCTTTTGATTGAAAAGCCATTCAACTTCATCATCTTGATCATTATCTTTATCGTCATTTCAGATAATCAAATAGACCCACTAATCTAATGAAAGATTATTAATCAAAAAGCGGATCTCATCATGATAACAAGGTAATGATGATGATCAACAGCCATTCCAATGATGATAAAGGAAAAGAGGAGGAAAAAAAAGGATGATGATGATGATGAAGGATGAAGGGTTTATGTCTATGGGCTTAAATGTTTGTTGGGTTACATAGTAAACCTTTTACTTAGCTAAGATAATTTATCATCCTTGTGGTAAATTGGGACCTTGTTTTGTGGGTGTTAAAAGTAGGTTTGTATCTTACCTTTCGATACACTTTCAGAATTGTATCATGTTGTTGATAACATGATGCTAATATTTAGGCAGAAAAAGATAAACATGATGATAGAAAGTAAAGAGAAGAAAAAAAATAATGTTAATTTACATGAGAATAGATTAGAATGATTTGTCGATAGCATTTTGATTCGAATACCTTATTTCTCTCTCTCTCACTCATTTTGTATTATTTACCTTTGATTTCTTGTATTCATAATGATGATTTTGTCCTTAAATGTTATCTGATGCTAGATAAATAATCCAATGGTCACTATTTACCTTTAACATGTAATAAGTTGATGGGTCAATAAGGTGAAATATTCTGATTATGGATAACAGATTTAGGTTTCTTGATGAGAGTGAACGAGAAGAGATTAAGAGGAGGGTGAGTGGTGTGTTTGTGTGTTTAGATTGTTGTTGTTTCTCCCCTTAAATCAACATTTACACCATGAACCATTAGAACAACAATAACAAATACCCTCAAATTTAATGTATTCACGATTGGTTACATGATGAAAAAACATCCACTGAGTATCAATCTCACACTCTCAATATCATGACTGTCTTATTGAATGTGTTCAACTTTACCTTCTATGTCTTTGAACATCATGATTTCTGTTGTAATAGGTTAGGAATAGAAAAAATTATCTCATCTGAATCAACATTTCAAGTTGTTGTTGTTTCCGAGGGAAAAATGATGATACATAATATTGATTGAAATGAACACATGAAATGCTAGAAATCAACATGATATTCAATCATGAAGTGTATAAAGAATAAGATGAAGATGATTTAAGATGAGAAAAAAAATATTTCGTCAGTAGGGGAAAATGTATATCTCTCACCCATACCCCATCTCCACTCCATTGCCATTTCCACCCCAAGCCATTTCCACCCCAGTCCCAAAAATACCTTTACCATTTCCACCCCAGTCCCAAAAATACCTTTACCATTTCCACTCCAGTCATTAAAATCTCACTGTCATTTCCACCCCAGTACTGAAAATACCTCTGTCATTTCTACTCCAAAAAAAAATGAAAACACGCAAGCGTAGATAGTGTCATAGAAATAACACTGTCATTTCTACTCCACCTCTAATAAAAACTGGTTTTAGTTCAAGTTAATACAAATGTCATCTCCAGGACATTTTTAAAAGTATAAAAGGTTGAATTTTTCTATTTAATCATTCATTCATTGAAGAATATTGCGTTATGTCTATTTACATTCGATATCAAAAGGTTTCTAAAAACGCTCACGTTCCAACTCGTGGAACAGCTCATTCAGCTGGACTTGACCTCTACAGTGCAGTTGATACAGTAGTACCAGCTAAAGGTAAAAACCTGATTGAAACTGACATCATAATCGATCTACCTTTCGACCACTTCGCCCATATCTTACCGAGATCTGGATTAGCCTGGAATAATTTCATCACTGTTGGTGCTGGTGTGATTGATCCAGATTATAAAGGCTCTCTCAAAGTTCTACTTTTCAATTTTGGTGGAAGTGATCATATTGTATCAAAAGGTGATCGGATCGCTCAATTGATAATCCAACCACATACTTTCGTACTATTAATCCAACCTGAATTCGATTTACCATCTCAAGACAAAACATACAACAGTGAAAGTGCTAAAAGATCGCCAAAATAGAACTGATTCTACTCCAAAGAAATATCCTCACCATCAACTTCAACTAATCAGCTTGTTCAACAAGATAAAGAATTGGAATCAACTGGTGAAAATAATGATAAAGAGTGATATTGGTATTAACGATTCTAATATTACTCACAACTCTATGGAAAGTACTAACAAAACATTACCCTCATACTTCATCTTATCATGGAAGAGACAACTTCACTAAAATATAAAATCGTCAATATTGTTTCCTTGTGGAAGTTAGATGGACCTGTTGTTATAAATATCGATAATTCTGGTAGAAAGAAGAAATTTAACGCTCAAGTCATTCGTAAAAATGGTGGTGTGTTTTTAGTATTTGCGTCTGGAAAAATAACAGCAACAGGGTTTAAAGATGTTACATTACCTGGTTATCTTTTGCAAGAAATATTTACAAATCGGAATGTAACTTTTATCAAAGTCGTTAATATTACTGCTCATAGTTTCCTTCCATACGCATTTAACTCAGTGATCTGATAAAACTTTTCTAGTGTTACTAAATATGAACCCGAAATATACCCTGCTATTTATATGAAAATAGAAAATGTAACAATTATTTATTATACTACAGGCTCAATTATAATAACCGGAAAGAAATTCCTCAAATTGATTCTTCTTTGAATGATTTTCATTCGCGAACTATGTTATTTAAAAGATGAAAATAAAATGAATTAAACTTTTTATCAAATTAATATTCTTTATTTAATTTAACGAAGTAATTCTTCTTCCATATCTGGTTGATTATTATTATCTTCATTATCATTATTATTGTTATTATTGTCATCATCATTATGGTCCATAATACGCATGAGATTAGCATCTACGAATCGATCAAGCATCAAAATCGAATCCCAAATTTCCATGGTTATTATCATTATTATTATTATTATTATTGACATTTTCCTCTGGATTAGCATTCACATTATCATTATTATCATCATCATCACTCCATCTCCAACAGCATAATCAAGATCATTTAGAATGACCCATCGAAGCCTACCCAACAAATTATTAACTGTAGGAATGATCCAATGAGCATCACGCAAATTTTGTAAAATTCTCATCATACGAATGTGCTGAATACTCAATGGCAAGGCAGGATCTGTCAAATACCTTTAAAGTAAATAATTTAAAGAAAAAAATTAGTTAATTATTGAATAAAAATGATTAAATATGAAAATAATTATATACTTACTCCATACACTCTATTCGATTCTCTTCATCAGTTAAAAGAACAGTTCGTTCAACCGATTCACCTTTAGCAGATTCACAAGTCTTTGAAAAATTTAAAACCGTTTCTGATGTACCATGATAAAAATGATGGAAAAGAAAGTAGAGTGAAGTAGCAAGTAAAATTAAGAAAAGAAAAGAAAAGAAGAAAGACATTTTGTGTTTTGAAGTTAACAAAGAGAGAAGTGAAGATTGAATGATTTTATTTTGATTGAAGTTGTCATTTATATACAAAACAATTAGGTGTTTGATTAACAAGAATGTCTTACGTAATTAATGTTAAAATTAAACAAACAAGTTTTAACCAATCACAGTAAAGATTAAAGTAACAAGAATGTCTTACGTAATTAATGTTAATGTTGAACAAACAGGTTTTAACCAATCACAGTAAAGATTAAAGTAACAAATGTCTTACGTAATTAATGTTAAAATTAAACTAACAAGTTTTAACCAATCACAGTAAAGATTAAAGTAACAAGAATGTCTTACGTAATTAATGTTAATGTTGAACAAACAAGTTTTAACCAATCACAGTAAAGATTAAAGTAACAAGAATGTCTTACGTAATTAATGTTAATGTTGAACAAACAAGTTTTAACCAATCACAGTAAAGATTAAAGTAACAAGAATGTCTTACGTAATTAATGTTAATGTTGAACAAACAGGTTTTAACCAATCACAGTAAAGATTAAAGTAACAAGAATGTCTTACGTAATTACTGTTGAAGATCTAATTGATCTTAGTATAAAAAGGGTAAACTTTCACTGTTTTAGTATCATTCTCATTCTCACTCTCTACTTGTCAACATCAAACTTCTTCTCATTATTTCAATCAAATTGACTTTCAATTCTTTGTTTCTACCGGTCCAAAATATAAGTATAATGGTTTGTTTATTTCATCATAATTATACTATTTTACTGATTTCATTAATTCACATTACTTTAAAATTCAGTTATACATAGATTTCTTAGCTTTTCCTTTGTGAAAGCTGATCTTATGTATCCTGATGGATATAGTTCTGTTTCTTAATGAATACAAGCAATTAATATTATATTCTAATTTTGTTTTTATTTTATTATTTTATTATTTTGATTTATATTAGGTTATCATCTGTCCATGTTGTCAACACTCATATGGAAATTTTCAACTATATATCTTACATGATTGTCTCTGTTTAACTCAACCATGCTCGAGAAATAGCTTATTTTCAATGGGCACTTCACGTAACAGTCTTGTTATAAGTCATGTGAACAATCCTCCGGTTAGGCGCGAGTCTCCTGAGTATATTGATCTCACAGATGATAACAATGACTTAGTTAACATATCCTCTGACGATGATGATGATGATGTTATGGAGGTGACTAATAGTACTCGAAATGAAAACGGCGAAGGATTACTTGATGATGAACTTATTAACGAACTGGAACGTTATATGCCTGACCTTAATGCACTATTTCCTGATGAGCTTAACTTATCACAGTTAAATAATCCACTTGAACAACAACAACAATATGTTCATTCGATTTCATCATCTGTTGATCCTTACCAGCAACAAGTTATAGATCCAATCAATCAAGAGCGACGGTTTAATAATGATTTCCAGCAACAACTTTCTGATCTATTTGCGTCAATATCTGATCCAATCAATGAGCAGCTTAATGATCCAATCCAACACCAATTTATCGATCCAATTCAACACCAACTTATTGATCCAGCTAATCATCAAGTTGTTGATCCAATCCAACACCAACTAATCGCTCCAATTCAGCACCAATTTATCGATCCGCTCCAACACCAACTAATCGATCCAATCCAACACCAACTTATCGATCCAGCTAATCAGCAAGTTGTTGATCCAATCCAACACCAACTAATCGATCCAACTACTCATCAAGTTGTTAATCCAGTCCAACAGCAAGTTGTTAGTCCAGTAGCACAAAACGACTATACATGTTTGAGATGTAATCGTTCATATGCTAGAGAAAGTTTTTTGATAGCTCATATGCAATGGTGTGGACAATCAACCTCTTCAATTGATAGAGTAATGGCTCCAGATACATTTGGAGTTTTTGTTCTACATGATTCAGCATTCGCTAGACATTATACAGTCTATCGATATGAAGTTGATGAGGATGAATTTGATATATTAACGATAACGGGTAGAATTATGGATCAAATGATTGGTTTGTTGAATCATCTCATTCAGCTGTTTGGATGTATTAAATATGGAATTGCAATACGTGGTACTTTCTACAACCCACTTATTGAAGGGGAAAATTTTCGAAATGCTACTTTCCAATCACCAATTGATCCATGTTATCTCGGCACTGATAAAAACTCAAGCATAATTGATAAACTGAATGATATAAGTTAGTATTGATCAATTCACTATGAGAGGCTCTGGTTGGATTTTGGTTGATGTGGCTGTTATCGATATTTTTGTTGGAAAGTTTTCACCATATGTTGGAGGATGTATAACCCACAAGGTTCCAAAGTTTATCGAAACAAAGAGATGTCTGTTATCACTTGAAACTCGTACAGATTGTTTCATGTATTCAGTTTTATCTGCATTACATACAACGCAGAACCATCCAGAGCGAATATCCAGCTACAGACGTTTTACTCATTTGTATGACTTTTCTGATGTACGAGGTGATGTTGCTGTTGATTCTATTACCAAATTTGAAAGGAAAATGACATCAGTATCAACGTTTATTCACTTCTCATTGGTAAAAGAGTTATTGTTCCTCTCAAAATTACTAAACAAGAAAGAATGAGACATGTCAATTTATTCTTACACAATGGACATTACTTTTACATCAAAAACTTCAATAGATTTGCATCTAAATGTGGGACAAGGAATAGATTTTTTTGTTATAGATGTCTCTTTTCTTTTCCTGATCAGAACAAATTGGACAATCATGTAACTAACTGTCTCTTGTTCCATCCACAAACTGTGATATTACCATCACTTGAAATGTCCATCCTGAAACGAAAAGACTTCAGAAAAGAGAGTAAATTTCCAGTTACAATCTATGCAGATTTTGAAACTTTAAATGTAAAGTTGGAAGTTCCTGGGATAATCGCAGATCTGATTCCTTGTAGTTATGGATATGTTGTTGTTGATTGGAATAATCAAATCGTTTATAAAGACTTTGGATTCGGAGACAACATTGGTGAGAGATTTGTAAATAGTTTATTTGAAGCTGAAAATTGGATATTTGAGTTCATATATAACAATAAGAAACCACTTGTTATGTCTCAGGCAGATGAAGAAAATTTTCAATCTTCTAGAGTCTGTCATATATGTCAAGAACCATTAACAGGAAATTCCGTTAGAGATCATGATCATATGACAGGTCTTTATCGTGGAGCTGCACATGTTAAATGTAACTTGGAATATAAAATGCCAAATACAATTCCCGTCATTTTCCACAACTTGAAAAATTTTGATGGACATATCATAATAAAGGCAATCAATCATAATAACTTACAAAATCGTCTTCCTCAGCTGATACCTCACACTATCGACAAATATATTGATTTACCATTGGTACTTTTCGTTTCTTGGATAGTTTTGCTTTCCTTCCAGCAAGTCTCGACAAACTTTCAACCACACTTGATACACCAGATAAGGTCAAGTTTTTAACTCAACTGTTTCCAAACGTTGATGTGACACTGTTGACACAAAAATGTATCTTACCTTATGAATACTTAGATTCATTATCCCGATTTGCTGAAACATCAATACCTGACCGAACTGCTTTCCATTCAAGTCTAACAGATACTGACATTACCGATGATCAATACAGCTTTGTTCATCAAGTTTGGAATAACTTCTCATGTTGTTCACTTAAAGATCTTCATGATATTTATTTGAAGGTTGATGTGTTGTTATTAGCTGCGGTATTTGAAAGTTTTCGTTCAACTAGTCTTGATAGTTTCAATATTGATCCACTCCATCATTATTCTGCTCCTGGATTGACTTGGTCAGCTGCTCTTAAAGTCACACGTATCGAGTTGAAACTTTTCACTGACATTGACATGTTGATGATGATTGAAAAGGGTATTAGAGGTGGTCTTACAATGGTCACTAATCGACATGTTATTCCTAACAATCCAGCTTGTCCTAACTATCGTTCCGATGATGAGAAAAGTTTTCTACTTTACTTGGACGTTAACAACCTTTATGGATTTGCTATGTCTGAACGTCTTCCTGTTGATGGTTATGAGTGGGTTGTAGTGGATGATAACACATTATCAGATATACTCAACACCTCTGATGATTCTGATATTGGCTTCATATTGGAAATAGACTTGAGTTATCCAGATCGATTACATGATGAACATAATGATTTTCCACTGGCTCCACACAAAATGCATATTGGATCAGAGTTGTATAGTCCATACCAAAAGAATCTCATTGAAATTCTTTCAGGCGTTGGTTTGACGAATGTAGCTACTTCCAAATTAGTTACAACTTTTTACACTAAACTTAATTATGTCATACACTATCGTATACTTAAGTTTTACATTGAAAAAGGATTGAAAGTGGACAAAGTACATCGAGTCCTTAAGTTCAATCAGAGGGCTTGGTTGTATCAATATGTTGATTTTTGTACGCAAAAACGAACTGCTGCTAATACGGATTTCCAAAAAGATTTCTGGAAGCTCATGGTCAACTCACTATATGGAAAAACTATCGAAGACAAACGGAAGCATATAAATGTGGAATTAGCAGTTACTGATACACACGCTGCTAGAGCTTTGAGGAAAAATCATGTTCAAAAGTTCTTGATACTTGAAGAGGATAAGATGATTTTCGAAATGAAGAAGTTGAAAGTCAAAATGGATAAACCAATTGCTGTTGGCTTTACTGTTCTTGAACTCGCTAAGTTAAAAATGTATCAACTTCATTATGATACGTTTAAACATCATTATAATGATAACATAGAGTTGATATATACTGACACGGATAGTTTGATTTATCATGTTAAGACTGGCGATCTTACTGAAGATCTGAGAGGATTTTCATCAATCATGGACTTTTCCAATTATCCAATTGATCATACACTTTACTCAGCTCAAAATAAGAAAAAAATTGGTTATTTAAAAGATGAATGTCCTGATGATCCAATCATTGAGTTTGTTGGATTGAGACCAAAGCTCTACGCCCTTAAAACTGTCAATGGGGTCACAAAGAAGGCAAAAGGAGTCCGAGAGCGATTTTGAAAACAAAATCAATTTCGAAACATATACGAACTCTCTATGCTGGATTAATCGAGTCAAATGACTTCATAAGGTTGAACTCTCGTGAACATAATATTCAAATGATAAAGCAAAGAAAGATATGTGTTACTCCATTTGAAGATAAACGATATCTGATTGATAACACGAAATCATATGCTTATGGACACTTCAGAACATTAAATTAACTTTTTTATTTTCTTATAAATGATTTTTTCATTTCCATCATGGTTACATTTTTTGAAAATTTTATAGAAACTTGATAAATTTTTTACATTGAACATAAATAAAATACAAAACCATCCACATGCTACCGAGTTATTTCCTTGAAACTTGATTGAATTCATGTAAACATATTTTGAGTTTCTTTCCAAGAATGTCAATAGAAATCCTTTCGGACTTCTTCCGAAAGAATCAAAATAATGACTTATGTTTTTATCATCGATATATATTGCAACCCAGTGACTTCCTGGTTTATTAGACTCATCTAAATTGATAATTATTCCTGCGGGTTTCGTTATTGTTATAGGTAATCGATCAATCGGATAGACTCCTTTAAACCAACTCAATTTACTACAAATGTTGATTATCTGCTTTGTGGTTAACATGTTCAATAATCTAATGAAACTATTCGATCCTTGTCGATTGTTATAAGATTATCAAATTGAGCGAAGACAACAACTTTTAATGATTTCTTCAATTGAGAATTAAATTTGAGATCACATCTTATAGTACCTCTTTTAATTAGAGAAAGTGTTCCGTTTTCAGCTCCTATAGATCCGTCAGGAGAAAGGTCAAATCAAATAATGTAGTATGTTTCTTATAATCTTCATGATTGATATGTAGTTGTGGTATACCTTCATCCTGACCTAAACATCGGTAGAGATTAACAAACTCACGCATGTAAAGTCCATCTCTAAAATTAGGCGTGTAAGGTATACTTGGTATTGTCATTCCATCAACATTCAAAGCAATATAATTAACACCAAAGTCATTGAAACAAAAAGGATCTTCATTCAAATCCCCCGAATGAGCGGTTTCTTCTGTCATCCCCATAATGATCCTTCTTGGTAGTATACCAGAATACATGTTATCGATAGATGCTATCATTTGTCCAGCCGGTATTGAAAAATTTCTTGTATCATTACGTGTTATAAAATATTTTGCTGGACCCTTTTCAAGAGCTAATATGATACTTTTAGATGCTTCAGCAAAAAGTTTTACTCGCTTGATGTGTAGTGCCAACCTTTCAAATTTTATTTGATACATATCTTTATCAGAAACATCATACTTTATAATCGGAAAACTATCTGAACTTCTAGTGAATCTAAAAATTAATGGTATATTATTCACAAGAAGTTTATCCTGCTCACAGATTGGTAGATGTAATCGGAAATAAAGATCAAATGAACCACTTTTGAATGCAGTCTCATGACTTTCCCTACCAGCGTCACAAGCATTATGTGGTCTAAATAATAAATCTTCAATATATGACTGATAATGGTACATATTATTAGCTTGCATAGTATTAACTGAACCAATAAATAGATCAATCTGTTCAAATAATGAATTTCGAAGTCGGAGACAGGAATAATTTTACTAGTTTCAGGTATTTTAGAGCCGTTTTGAGTTTGTATACTTATAGTTAGACTTATCATTGATGCAGCCATATCAGTGAAATCTTCACTTGCTGGAACAACGATTTCATAACATTTCGATGATTCTAAACTTGAATTAGGTCGATATTCAACTTCATAACTTGATTCAATAACAGTTTGTGTTGGTGGTATAGAGAAAATCTGTAACTCAGACTTGCTAGATGGTATTGATGACTCATGTAAATATTCCATTATGAAAATATGTCTTTATTTTTGTACTTAACCTTCTGTCTTTTAGCTTCAGATTTTTTAGCTTTTGACTTTTTAGCTCTAGACTTTTTAGATTTATCCTTTAATGTACGTTTTCTTATACCATTTCCATATTGATCAATTAACTTTTCTATTTCCCCTAGTCCTTCCTTAGCTGCGGTTTTAAGACCATGTTTTGCTTGTGTTTTAGCTGTTGAAAAGTTTCTATTTGCTAGAACATCTGACCCAACATTAATTCCTGTTCTCAATAGATTTTTCCCTAGAAATTTTAAAATTGGATACCCGAAACGTTTCAAAGTTGACCCTAATCCATATCCACGTTGGTATGGATTACCTGCATAAACAGAAATGTCATTAAATCCATTTCCTGACTGACTTAAGAAGTGTTTCGTGAAATCACTATCACACGCACAATAAACTTTACGATTCATATCTCTTTTATTATTATGATGAATGAAATTGTTACATATTCTTATACAATTTCTTTTACAAAATGTAAGCTTATAAAAACTCTCCCATTTTTGAATCTTATTTGTGATCCATTTTCATCACAAAGTAACATATTTATCTCATCAATTCTATTGATACGAACTGGGTAATAAAACGGTTGTATAAATGTGATATTCGCCATTTTCACATCTAAATTCAGAGGTAAAACTCTCAATAGTCTCGCAAAATGATCACCTACAAAGTGCTCTGTTATGAGATCAGTATAAATAAAAAGAAGATGAGATTTTAGTCCAGTTTTGGGTGGCTTTTTCGCTAGAATTGTCTTTTGATCATCTTTTTTGAATAGCATATCACAGTGTTTCATGTAACCATCATATGTCCAACCTAACATTTCTAAAAATTCAGAATCAATAAAATAAGGTAATATTTTATCTCCACGATGCCATCCTGCTTTGATTTCAATAGAATCATTTTGGAGAGAAACTTCGGGTGGGAAATCAGCATTTATGCGTGAAATTGAAGATTTTAAAACATCATTTATACACTCCAATATTTTATCTATTTCATCACTCTCATTGTAAGTAAATTCGAATTTACCCAAGCGATATGTCCCACCATAAAACAGACTGAATTTCACGGTTTTGTTATTTATTTCATATGTTGTTGGATAAAATATTTCTTGTATCCCAACTTTCCATTTTCCTTCTAGATTTATCGGACAGGATAAATTATTAGTGAACTTTGAAAGTGTATTATCTGGGTGTATATCCATGCTAGCATTAGATACTAAATCGATACAGAATTCATTCGACATCTTCAGTCCAACTGTTAAATTTATCAGGATAACCTAACCATTTAACAAAATATTCAAGCTTTCCACTCTTGTTATATCTCCTTTTTAATATTCTCTCAATCTTATATGTACTTGGTTCTGTGACTTTGAAGATTTCATCATGGTAGAATACAGATGTAATGTTTTCTCCAGACCAATCATTTAGCCTATAAATATAACCTTGTGGTGTCTTTTTTACTTTTCGGATTTTGAATAATTCCTTTGTAAAGGTTTCACTCGCCTCTTTTTCAAATATACCTTTATCACGGGAGATTCTAACGAAATCATTAACTTTATATGGTATCTGTTTATATTTAATAACTTTTTGGCTTTCAAACACATTTTTGACAGCTGATCTTTCATCTTCACGAGCTTGACTTGGAGTCATTTTTATTGTTCTGTGATATGAATGGTTATATCCATCAATTATATCATTAACTACATCGACATACTTGTTTGTATTTTTCGCGAACATGTATCTATGTAATCTAGATCTCAGTGTTCGGTTAAATCGCTCAACTATCGCACATTTTATTAAACCATCTGTCGCAACAAAATGATGAATTCCATTTTGTTTAAAAAATTCTAACACATATTTGTTTAGAAATTCTTTTCCCTGATCAGTTTGAATTTTCTTTGGTTTACAATTCAGAAAGATGCGTTTAAAAGCTTCAATAATTGAAGTAGCGTCTTTATTTTTAAGTGGTATACCAAAGGCGAAACGAGAAAGGCAATCAATTGTAATCAAAATGTAGCGATAATTATTATTTTCAGATTTAATCCAACTCATATCTAGTAAATCTGCTTGCCATTGTTCATTTACATGATCTACTAAAATTGGAAGTCTCAAAAATCTTTTCTTTATGGTTCGAAATAGATTATATGTATCTTCATCTGATAACCATGTTTCTACGTCTCGGTATTTAATACTAGGATTCCGGAGTTTAGCAGCATTATATAAACGTTTTATTCCACCATAAGATCCATTTGATTTAGTATCATAATAAATATCTTTCAAAATTTCGCTAACGATTGCCATGACCTTAAATGAGAGTTTTCTATATTCGAAGATGACGTTTGTGGTGTTGGAGATCTCGAGGGTGATATAACGCTGAGTTGATTTTTAATTTTTTTATTCAAAATATAGCTTTTGATTGGTCTATCCTCATTTTCACATATTTCTAATAAATAATCCAATCCATTAGGTTTCTTACCAACTTGATCTTCGGATAGTAAAAATTGAACTATATCATTTACATTACTACCCTTTATGTATCCTTCACCTTTTCTTACATGACCATTTTTATCGATAAGACCAGGAATTCCCATTAATACTGTTTTCAATGAACTAGATTTATCTTTCGGTGTTGATGGAGCTGGTTTAACACTGTTAATCAATCGAGTCAGAAAACTTTCATTTCGAGATGAATCATTTTCAAGTTTACTATTTTCGCCTTCATTTTCAGTATAGTCAAAAATATTCTCTGTATCATATTCAATGTTTTCATCATCCATTTGATCGTTAGGTAAAATCATTCTCTCTGACTGATTTCCAACTGATATAACTCGTTGTGCAATTGCATCTATCATATTGTTGATATTCTCATTTGAATGTTGATTATGCGCAATTCTTCTTGCTAACTGATCATTATGAAACTTAACTTTTGTTTCTACAGGTAAATTTTTGTTGAAAAGTTGTTTAGTTTTGCTAGGTTTCATACAGTTTCTTTTATATTTATCTTCAGGAATAAGATACATCGAGTTAATGAATTCATTTCACCCAATATTATCAGTAACCACTTTTGCTAGAATACTTAAAGCAGGAACTAAAAGAGCTGATAGAAACCCCTCTTTGATTAACTATTCTCTTACGATCCTCTGTTTTGTCAATCTACTTAATTTACGAACTTGATTCTTATATAATTTCAGTTTATTTTACTCTTTGAACTCAGAGGAATTGTTCCTTTAAGAATATTCTTGGCGATATCACTTATAACCGTGTAGATACAATTTGGCGCATTTACTAAAATTTGTTTTCTTTTATTTTTGATCTTGTTTTTGCTAACTTTTCAAGCAAGGATAACATTCAACTGCTTTTTTTAAACTCATCTTAAGGATTGTTTATTAGTTAAATTTTATTCATCTGTTTCTTATACAAGATAGGTAGTAATATAATCATTTTCCCCGAGTACATCCGTTAAAAATCTAGTTTCAATAGAAGTCTCTGGTCTTAAATCGATGAATAGATAGCTGTATGGATTTCTGGTTGCATCCTCAAAAATTGTTTGTATTTTTCCTATTTTACGAGGTAACATTTGTCTGGCAATATTGGTAATAATTGACTGATCTCGAGGGTTTTTAAACAATACAATATATTGTGAATTTAGTGATATATTCCTACTTTCTTTTCCTTTACAAAAGAAGTTTTGTATAATAAGAATAACAGATAAATTTCTATGATGTGATCCTTTAGTAAATAGTTCACTTATAACTTTTGAATTAGTTGATTCTGTCATCAAATCGTCTATAATAATCCATTCTGGAACCATACCATCAAACTTCTCTATGATATTTTCTGGTAAACCTTGAATAAAATTTACACTCATCATTGTTGTGAATATATCCTGATATTCCCCATAAAAGTATGTGATACGTTCAGGTGGAGGAGAGGACATTATATTAGATGAGTTAATCAATTTTTTCAACCATTCCGTTTTTCCACACCCAGTTGGACCCGCGATTAACATTGTAAATGGGTGATGTAAATAAACTTGGTAAGTCATTATTATTATTTAATTAATACGATTTCTTTATTATTATTATTATTATTCAAATATTATCAACATAATTCTTATATTAAATTGTTTATCTCTTTATTTATTTATTTATTTATTTATATAAAGGAAAATTGTTAGCGAATTGAAAAGAGCTGTATAATTATCTTTAAAGTTTATCAATTCATCAAAATCAACATTTCTTTCCATGAGTCTTGCTGGTTTAACGAGCTCCAGTTGTGTAAGAAAGACTTTTGGATATGCGCCATCATCGTTTATAATTAAATGATTACCGGATGTTCTCCATTCCCCTCGTTTCAGCATTTTTTCATCCAAATAGGTTGATATTATATATGTATCCATTATTTGATCGACTGGAATATCATCATCTCCGATAAGAGTAAATATAAAATGTTCCAAATCTCGAAGAATTTTCATTATTTGGGTTGTAATGATCACCTTTCTATCAAACTGTTGTATTGTTATACCATCCTGAGAATTAAGAGAGATAGTTACATAATGGCTTGAACGTTCCAGTGGACTTTCATTCTTCAGAAAAGTTTGACAAATTCCAACAAAATACGGCTTCGTCTTTGCTGAGAGAAACACCAAGTTTAGTCGGTAATCCATCCTTAAAGATTCGTAAATCCAATCGACGTAATTTAACATCATCTTTGAACCTGTAACTTACAGATACATGAATGTCCTCATGTATAAACAATTTTGTTGATGTCCAAGTCATAACAGAAAACGTCATTTTGAAATACAATATTATTATTAAACAAAAACAATCAAGTCAAAGTTAATTTACAATGAACTATATCTCGATTTACTTAAACTATTTATATGTTCCTTTCCATTCAAACAGTGCGCATGTATGGATTAGAAATGTATAATCCATTTCTAGGACGGATTAAACAACACAATGACATAATTAATACTAATCAATACGTGAGATAGGGATTGTTTTGGATTTAGAGGTCATGACCTTTTAACCTTGAAAAATTTATAGATCTTTTCATTCTCGACAACTTTTGTCAAGACATAATATGTCTAAGTAGTATCGTTCTAAAGTTATACAGTTTGGAAAATATCGACTTTAAAAGTGGATTTTCTACCGGAAGGAAGCATTTTCGGAAATTTTTTCCTCATACTAATCATCAACGAAGTTGATGATGGGTATGAATTATTATTTATTTTCATCTATAATATGAGGGTAAGATCATTTCTTTAACATAGGAGGTTATGGAGAAAATTTTTTACTCACTTCGAAATTTGCAAAAAAATTAGATTAATTACCACCCAATGGTCAACTAGTGGCAACCCTGGCTATTAAAGGGTTAATTACAACAATAACAACAACAACAAACACGTTTTGAAAAATTTTCATTGATTTGATTTGATTTGATTTAATTTAATTTAATTAAAGGTAAGTTTTTTCATTTATTTCCATTTATTTTCCACTCAATCATTTATTTAATCATCTTTTCCTCTTTTTTCAGCTCCATAATGTTCATCCTCATCCTCATCGTTATCACCATCACTCTATCATTGGCGTTTTCGCCACCACAATTTTTGTCATCACCACCACCAACCAACAGCCAGAGTCCGAACCAGAACCAGAACCGGAACCAATACCATTTTCGGTAATGGTGGTTGAGCCGACTCAACAACTGTGGATGAGGATGTTGATGAGAGAGTTGGTCGAAAGACCAGCCCTCTCATCGCCCGATCTCAAAGGGTCCATCAATATGAACAACCATAGGAAGATCATTGATCTTCCATGGTTGATGACATATTCGATGTCCTTCTCGGTGGAGATGAGGATCTCGCCGATGAAACTTCTTCATCAGAGTCATCAGACTCTGATGAAGAATAAAATTTTTCATTAAAACTTTTGTTGTTTCTCTTTCTCTTTTTCTCTTTTTTCCATTTAATTTATGTTTTTGTTTTTCTCTTTCTTTTCTCTTTCTTTTTCTCTTTTTTTGTTACATTTTCATATATTTATCTTTTCATTAAATATTAATTAATTAAATTCTTTCTTTTTTATATTCAGAAAAACCAAAAATAGAATGCATATAATCTCTATCCAATGATTAGCATTGGATAGAGATTAAAAAACTACTCAGAAAACGAGTTTTCTGGGTTAAATTAACTTTAAAAAAATTTTCCCGCCATTTTAATTCAAAAAATTGAAGAAAAATTTTTTTCAATGGTTAACCTTTAATCTGGAGTGGAAATGACAAAAGGGGGCGTGGCTATGGGGTGGAAATGACAGTGGGATTTTTGGGACTGGGGTGGAAATGGTAAAGGTATTTTTGGGACTGGGGTGGAAATGGCTTGGGGTGGAAATGGCAATGGAGTGGAGATGGGGTATGGGTGAGAGATATACATTTTCCCCTACTTTCGTCTCTTCCGCTTACTTCCTTCTCATCCTGTTAATTCTGGAAGATGATAAATATATCTTTTCCTCTTCTTCACCTCCCTACCTCCTCTTTTTTATCATCCTCATCCTCATCTCTCTCTCTCTCTCTCTCTCTCTCTCTCTCTCTCTCTCTCTTGCTGATCTTTGTTGATTTTCTTCACCTTGGATTTTTCCACCATAAATAACTTTCTCATTTCGTCTTCATCATCATCATAGTATAAATTTCATCCTTATTCTTCATCCTTAAACTGTCCTCAATTTGACTCTTATCATTTTCCAACTGCATTAACTTGTCTCCTTTTATCATCTTCTACCTTTAACCTTCATCATCTTCATCCACATGAGCTCAAAAATTTGAACACTTTACTAGTCCTTGTTGGAGCAAAAACTTTACCGATTATCACATTATCTTAATCAATTTCATCTCATCAACTCTCAATTCATTCATGATAGATTTTCTTAAAACTGATTAGTTAATCCCAGTAATCAAAAAAACATCAGACAATCGATATGAACAAAATTTAAACACAAACAATTTCATTTAAATCAATTAATTTGAAATCCACTTACAATACATTATAATACGTAGACTCAGAGTAATTAAAATTAAAATTAATGATCACAAATTGAAATAAAAGAAAACGCAATTAAGGATTAATGTTAACAGTTTAAATCCATAAACAGACACAAAAACCAGGGGGAAAAAGATTCATAATTTATCATCAACCCGAAAATCTTGGTTAATCATTAATATAATCATGATGAAATTATTAACAGTACAAATGAGTTTATTTATCATGATGATGATGATAAACATAATGAGGGAGAGAAAAAAAAAGTTCTGAATAAACAAGATCTTGCATGTAATCACATGTTCCTGCTGGGAGTTGGATTCACTCCCAAAGAAAATAAGACAAGAGATAATGATGATGAGGATGCTGAAGACTCTGAGAGAGAGAGAGAGAAAGAAAGAGAACTGAAGGAAAAAAAATGAATTTCCACTTAATCCCTTCAGAGTTTTAGAAAACATTAATAAGATAATGAATATTTGCTTCGATAAATTTTTATATATATAATTCCAACGTTGAAAACATTATTCCATTGCGATGATGTTGTTATTTGCCATTCAGAATTCATTATCTCATGATGATGGTGATAAAATATTTCTCCTTTCAGATTTTACTCAAAGTCACGTTTGTGTCTCTTGAATTATTATCTCAATCAACTTTCCCCTTGAATTTTGAATGTTTTTATCCTGAGTTATTAATTTATCATTATTATTTCTCCATGTGAAAAGTTAGACATCTTCTCATCTCTGAGTTTTCATCTGAAATGATAATGAATTTGTATTCACCATTGTAATAAATAAATTGTATCAGAATCAATTTGCTTTTCCACTAATGTAATAATGATGATGATGATGATGTTTCAATGAGAAATGAACAAAAATGTGAAACCATTAAGTCATTTGATAGTCACAATGATAATTTACTTGATTCTGTATTCAGAGCATTCAGTTAATCCTTGTGAATTTTTATTATTATCATTGATGAAAGATGAGAATTGTGATCATCTTTCAATATCATCTTTACAATTTAGATATTAATTGATGACAACACTGAAAATAGACTATTGAATTTTACCTGGAATATTATCTTGTGTGTTCATTAATCTAATCAAGAATCCAACTTAAATTGCTTGTGTTGAGATGTTTGCATCACCACCAAGGGTGTAAGGAAAGATGATCAGGTAGTGATGATAATGATGATAATAGAAATGAATATAAGAAGATAAAAAAAAAGATGAATTCGATTGATGATTGAATTTACTTGGTGAACACGATCAGATGATAATGATAAGATTTTCATGAGGAAATTTCATCCTCATGATCTTCAAATATTCATTCTCAATGACATGTTTGACTTTTTTCTCATCTTCATGTAGCAATGATGATGATGATGATGATGATGATGATGGAATGAGATGAGATGGGAACGCACACAAAAAAAGATGATTTTCTCTCATCTTCATCTTGATCCTCATCATTTCTTTTCTCCTTATTCTGTAAACTATTGAATAATACTTTTCTTTTATTCTTTTCCATCATCATCATCATCATCATACCTTCATCTTCCTGTATCTTCTTATTTTCCAAAGTCAATTGAAAACTATCTCATTCTATTGAGAGAGAGACCTTAACATGTAAAAATGTTCATGGATTGAAACAGAATCCATGAAGATGATAATAATCATCATCAAGCTATTCAGTTAACTTTGTCCTTTTTTTATCATCATCATGAACTTTATTCAGAATCTGTTTCCATTATCATGAAGAAAAAAATAGGAATGACGTGAGACTTACAGTTAAACATATACACACACATACTAATATAATCTGAACACTATCATGAACATTATCCATCTGAACGTATCGGTGATAAAAAGCATCAACAGTAAGCAACAACAAGGAAGAAGATGAAAGAAATTCACTAACAATGAATTTCACCCTGAAAATCCTTTTCATCTTCTTCTTATAAATATACCCGAAGAATATAATATCGGAAAGAGAGAGAGAGAGAGAGAATGAAAGAAGAGAAAGTGATTTTCTATTCTCATGTAATAAAAAATTCTTAGAGTTCATATGGAATAAAATATCTTCTAAGAAGGTTATCAAAAAATTTTCGCCCTGAATATAATTCTAAATAAAAATGAAGAATTGATCAGAACTTTGGGTGGAAAAAATAACAATAGTATTCAGGGTATACACTCTTTCATACATCTTATTATTTATTATGATTATTATATTATCTTGAATCATGATGATGAAAGAGAAAGATGAAAGTGTCATCAATAATTTCATTCAATATTGAACATGATAATCATGACGATCACCTTGATGATGATGATGGTTATGATTCATTTATCATGAGAATATCAGTTATCATTAGAAATTATCTTACAATTTTATTCAGAATTGTAACAAAATCTTCATGAAAAGTTCTGTTGGTTTGAATTACGAAATTTCCAATGATCGATTTTTAAAATGTGAAAGTTGAAAAGTGTTCTCATGATGATGTTGTCTGAAGAAAATAAAATTCACTTCATGATCTTCATGATCGAAATGAAAATGTTAATTTTGATTCTATTTTTTGTCTTCTTCTTTTATCATATTGTTTCTGACAGAATTTACTCTCCATGATGAAAAGAATGAAGAAAAAAAAATTCTGACAGACTGAAGATTCTTGTTTTCGATATTTTTTTCCTTCTATTCTCTTTATTACTTTTCTCTATCTTCTCTATGATTGTTATTAAATTAAATGGAAGCTAATTTTTATTAATTGTGTCATGATGATCATCATGCTGCTTCCTTGAATTGAGTGAAAACTTTTTCTTCAGAATTTTAGAATTTTGGTTGAAATTGCAAATTCGAAAACAAATCGTTTTTCTTTTCTTTTTAATTTTTTTTTTCTTCTTGTCTCAGTTTCATTTATCTGCCAGCAGAATTATTCATTGTTGATAATATCGTTTAAGTCTATTCCCTTTATTCACTGAATAGAAGAAGAGAAATTGAGAGAAAGAGAGAGAGACAAAGTTCTGAGACTGAATTTAATATCATGTTTGGAAATGAACGAAGCAGATGAAAAAAAGGAAGAAAATAATATTCGAAATACATAATGAGAAGGAATAACGATGGAAAAATGAGAAAAATTGAGATGAAAAAGATCTGAAAGTGGAAAAGAAACAAAGAATTGACTTTATCATGTTCGCCCCCTTCAACTTATCAGAATCATCATGTAAATGAAGGTTCGAAATAGAAGATTTTTAATAAACTTTTTTTCTTTCTCTTTGTTCTATTCAATTGGAATTGGTAACGAGAAACATTATTTCCAAAAGAAATTCATGAATTCATCACTAGAAGAAATTGTAAAAAGAATTGATAATTTGAACTTTTTTTCTCGAAACTCAGAATCATCTAATTTTCTCACCCACACTTGTTGATACAACTCTCAAATGCTACACAATTAGATAATCGTTATCAGTTTCCTAGAAATTGAATGTATTCAATATTCAATTTTTTTGCTTCTCGAAAATTTTCCATATATATGATATGATCATGAATTCTGTTGATATTCTGTGATAATAATGCTATCAAATAGATGGAAACCAAAATTGAGGGAGAAATTTTCTTCTCTGTAATAATAATAGTAAATAAAATCATAAATCATTATTTCTTTGACGTTATCATGCTTACGAATTGATATTAACAGAATGGATGAAAAGAGAGAGAGAGAGAGAGAGAGAGTATAAGAAAAATTGAGAATTCAGAACTTTCGTTCAGATACTCATGGAATGAGCCAGATGATGATGATGAGTTAAGATGATAAAATTTGAGGTATTCCCTGTCAAAGTATTTATTTCCTTGGAACTGAACAAGAAATAAATGAGAATAAAATATCTTTGGGGTGAAAGAGAGAAAAAAAGATGACGATAAAATAGAAGAGAGAAAAAAATATTTGTTCTCTTTTACACCTTAACCTTCACCCTTACCCACCACCATCACCACCCATCGATTCACATGGAGAAATAAAGAGAATCCAATTCGATATTAGAAATCATTTTTTCTCTTCTTCTTTTCCCTTGTCTTTTATCATCTTTTCCTTATCTTCCTTCCGAACTTTGCTATCTTAAAGAGAGAAAGAGATATATAAATAGAGAGTTAGGGTGGGGCTCTAACGGTAGAAAAACAAAATAGTAAACAAAAAAGTTTCTCCAGTTCGAAAGTAAAAAGTCAATAGAATTAAAGTTAAATATATTATTTCGTATTTATCTTTATCTATGGTTGATAATATTTTCTATTCGATATTTTTTCGAACTTGACAGTACAAAAGGTTTAGAACTACTTTTGTTCTTTTTCCTCGAATTTCTGGTTTGTTATTCGAAAGTTTAATAAGAGAAAGAGATCAAAAACAAGAGAAAAGCCTCTCTTTCATTTAGAAATTTCTACTTTGATTTTCTCTCTTTTTCTTTATCTATCCATGAGTTCGAACTCTCTCTCTCTCTCTCTC
Source organism: Panonychus citri (assembly GCF_014898815.1). Taxonomy (NCBI): domain Eukaryota; kingdom Metazoa; phylum Arthropoda; class Arachnida; order Trombidiformes; family Tetranychidae; genus Panonychus; species Panonychus citri. The sequence goes on along the minus strand of NW_026515530.1, from coordinate 497,550 downwards.
TCTCTCTCTCTCTCTCTCTCTCTCTCTCTCATGCTATTCTGTTAATCAATTTCAATTGAGTATTCACACAGGTAACATGTTACCATGAATCTTTACCTTTACACTTTTTTGTTTCATTGAATCAACATGAACATTCATCTTGTTGATTGTTACCATGTTTTTATTGATTCAAAATAACATCTAAAATAAGGTTTATTGGAGATTCGTTGTTAAAAACGATCTTCAATTAACCTAACCTGGAGGTACCTAACCTAATTTTTTCTAATTTTTTACGAGTTTCGAACCCGGTTCTCAGAGCTTACTGGACGTCCACTTTACCGTCCAGCCAAGCTAGAGAACCAAGATTAATTGATTAAAAATTGGCTCTTATATTATCATTGCCATTATTATCTTGATTATTATCATCATTATTATTATTACAGTTATTTGAGTTGTTGATGTTGTTATTATTTGGCCTCTCAAGAGGATTAAGGAGGGATAAACTTGCCCCACCCCAAGTCTTGTATGTGTTGTTAGCAAATAACAACACATACAAACTGACCACTAGGCTTAAGTCCTTATTTGGATTTTTCATGTTATTCAGCATGAGGATATATTTATATACAAAAGCTTAGCCTTTTTTCATAGATTTGATATTATTAGTTTGAAAAGGTTCATGAATATCTTGATTGGATTGACCAAAGTCCAAGAAGCAAAATAAAAAGGGAAACTAATGGTTACCATCTTGAGACTTTGATTTGCTTTTTATCCTCTTTTCCAATACGATATATTGACCATTCTCCCTTTTTATCTTCCAAGATCGTCTTTCTCATCTTAATCATCTCTCTTTCTATGACTTTGCCTCTGTTGTGATTCTTGTTGATGATAATCTTGAGATGATATTAGCTTTTGGTTTCTTTTTCTGTATTTGTATTTTAACCTCAAATTATCTGACCATTTGTATGGATTGACCAATACATTTGACAATATATTGAATGATGATGAAATCGAAAGTAAGATAAATGAAAATAAATGAAGAAATCGCGAGATAATTTGACAAAATCATTTCCCATGAACTTTTTCAAAATGAGCATTCACACTTTGTATTCATGACATGGAAAAGTATCAACTCTTTCTCATTTTAATTGAGTTACTTTCATGTTTTTCTTTTTTTTCATGTTAAGTTAGGCTGGAGAAAATTTTCCACTTAAAATATTCTGGTGATTATCTGTTTCTCTGAGTCTTCAATGTTACCTCAAGATTCATTGGCTACTCAGAGAAAGTGAAATCTTTAAGGAAAAAGATATAATATCTTGAAGAAACCCATTTAGATTAGCTGAACTTTGAAGAAGAAAAAAAAATCCAAGGAAATTATTCAAATCCCTTGGATCAATGTTCTCCTACTCATTATCTTAATGTCCGGTTGGTCAAGTTTCTCTTTCTCTCTCTTGAGTCTTTTCTTTTCAATCTTGCATGAAATTGAATTCTAAAGTCTTTAATGTATGAAACGAATAAAAAATTCATTTCGAGTGAAGGAAAATAATACAACTAATTCGAGGGTTCGAACTCCAGATACTCGATCTACTACAAACACACTGCCCACACATTCATGTAATCATATCCATGGGTCAGTTGAAATTATAATGATTATGGTTAACCCACTAATCAAACAAAGACAAAAGGCAAAAGGATTTTGTTACTTTTTTGGCTTGACCATTATGATAAAATTGTGGTAAAAACCATAGACATTTAATGATGACAATTTATCTTCAGTCTGATTTCATGGGGTGAGAGTGGATCCTTTTTCTTTTGATACATTTCAAGATTTATTATATTCATCTTTATCTTTGGTGTCCCAATGACTGAGCTTTAATTAACTATAAACAGGGAGAGAGAGAGAAATAAAAATCCACTGACCATTTCTGATTACAGTTCTGGGTCTCAGGGAGATTCTTTGTTTATCCCTCCTTGAATAAACACAGAGAGAGACACACACACCATGAATCAGAATCAACATGAGCTCATTTAGTATCCAAAGACAAATGATAATATATTTTTTTCTCAGTTATATCTTGTTATCTTTTCGAACCAAAAGTTTAGTTTTCTATTCAGATGAGAAACAATTGGTAATGATGAAAGTTCAGTGAGAGGAACAAAGAAACATCATGAATTATCATGAAATATAGCATTTTAACTCATGATTTACTTTTGCCTCTGGTTGAGTTTCAATAAGTCCACAAAAGAGATACAAAGGAAAGCAAGATGAGTTCGAAGGGGCTGGTGAGGCTAATTTCTCATTGCTTATGAATAATGTGATTAGATTAACAGTTAAATTACCAACGATTTGTTACATGATAATGAATTTTATATATGCAATCCAGTGAGATATTACATCATCTCTGGTATATATTTATAAGTATTTTCAGTGAAGATAAAGATATTACATGATGAAGAAAATTTGATTTCTACTCTCTAACCTACTCAACACTCTTATCCTTGAACTTGATTCTTATTTTTCATCTTAATCTATCTCTTTCTCCTTAAAGGTTATCATGTGAAATCAGAATCATTTCCTGGTAATGAGAAATTATCACTATTATTTAATGGGAGAAAAAATTTGCCAGTGAAAAAAAAAGTTAATTGTTTTTGTTTTCTATTCTAATTTTCATGGTAAATTAGTTCAGATTTTTTTTTCTCTTTTCATGGCAAATCATCTCCTTGCAGAAATAAAGTTCACAAACTAATAATGATAAGTTGAGTTGATTGGAAAGTGAGAGAGAGGAAAAAAACCGTAAGAAGATGGCGAAGATAAACTCATCCATCTTCTTCCTTTATCTTCTTCTGTAATATTGTTACAGATTCTATTGTCTTGTTTGCCTATGGAAAACTAAATGTCAACCAGAGTTTTACCTTCTACTCTCTCTCTCTCTCTCTCTCTGTTCACAATTACCTTGCTCGATGATAATAATACACTTTATGTACTCTTCTTGAAATTGAGAAGGTGAAGAGAGGTAAGAAATTAGGTTGTAATCGAAGTGGGAGAAAGTTGAGAAAAGCAAAAAACTAAATTCGAAGCTGAAGAAATTTCTTGATTGACATGTTACAAGTTATTCCAATCTTTAAAGTAACATTATCACTTTATCAAATTTTCACGAGGAGAAACTAATGATTTTGTAAATATACTAATCTTATTATGAGATTTTAAATACACATCAAAATCAAAGGACTTACTCTTATCGATAGACATTGATAGTTATCATTAAATCACAATGAAAAAATGAAAAAAGTATCGGTCAAACTTTGTGTTGTTTTTTATCAATCACTTCTTATTAATCTGACTGATAAAACAATTGTCTCTCACAATGGATTAGGTTAGGTTAGCCTAGATTAGTATAAGATCAAGTTTAATGGTTGACCATTAACTCTTGACCATCATATCAAGTTCACTTTTGTGCTCAAATCTATTTGGATTGAAGCAAAAGGATCTATCAAAGTGATGTCCGATTTTTATATTATCTACACTTTGCATCCTCTTCATGGGTCAATCATCTGTCCATCTTTTTTATGGACATGTTGATTTTTTCCCCTCTATTCTATCAATTCATTTCCAATTGATTTCCAATTCAGAATTATATCTTTTTCATTTTCTTCATAACCATTATCATGGCGATTGAAATGATTATCATCTTTCTTTGTCTCTCTCGTTGTCTCTCTCTTTTCTTCATTATTTTCGTTTTTGGAGATTTTTTTCTTTTTCTATTCTTTTCTACAACTCATTCTGACATGTTAAGACTTTTCCACGTTTGTTCAGTTGATGGATCACCCATCAAGATCATATTCGAAGTGAAGGGAATGATCATCCTGATGATCTGTCTCATTTTTCGTTATTCGTCTTATTATTATGTTCACCTTCTCTCACTCTCCAATCGAATATCTTTTCCCACTCTCAATCTTATCTTTTTCTTACCTGATGTTCAATTTTCTTTTTGGTCGAACTTCATTGTCAATCTGTTCATGCAAAAAGAAAATTCAACAAATGTTCACATTTATTCAACTAACCATGAGCTTCCTCATCTTACCGTTGATCACCTCGAATATTATCAAGAGAGAGAGAGAGAGAGAAAGGAAAAGTTCACCTACATATTATCTCACAATAGACTCGAAAGGACAAATGACCTCACGCAATAAGAATATTTAGAGACAAGAAAATTTCGAACTACGAACAAGTAAGAAAAAAAAACATAGAATTCATTGAATATACTACATGTTTACTTCTCAAACAAGAGTCAGAACTTGAGCCAATTCTGAATAGAAATGAAGGAAACTCCCTTAGAATTGACAATAAACTGATCACAATGAAATTGAATTAAGAAGAAAAATCAAATCAATCAGCCATTTATTATATTGCAAATTTCATTCCAACAAATGTAATATCATTTCTCTGAGCTCATAAGATGCTTTGTAAATGTCTAGACGATTTCTGCTTGATGTAAATACTCAGTTCGCTGAGTTCTTGTATTCATCGGAAAAGTCCTAATGATGCTTATGAAAAATGCATTGGAAAACTGATAGAATATATTTAGAGCTGAAAATGTATCACATTGTATCAGATTTTTCTTGTCAATTGTAGTAATTGATGTTCAATTTTCTATTAATGGTGAGACTTGAGGGTTACTGACATTGATTATCATTAGAACTGTTTGAAATTAAACTTAATTGTTTCCCTTATTATGACAGAATCATATTAGCTTCTGATGACTATATTTATCTTGTGACATTTTCCTCGCAGTATTTTTATCATCATCGTTCTGTTAATATTATCACATTTCAGTTCCAACTGATTCCATCAACTTTTGTATCTCCATGTTAATATTTGGAGAAATATCTTACAAATTTATCTGAGAACTGAATGTTAACTTTAGTTCTTTCTGTTCGTACTTTCGAATCAAATGCCTCGAGGATCTTTATTGTTACTTTGATAGAGAAAAAAAAAGGAAAAAGTTTTCTTTTTCTTTTTCTTTTTCTTCTTCCTCTTTGTCATCATCTCTTAGGCCTGAAGAAAATGGCGAAAAGTAAATGAGTGGAAGAATTAAATTCTTTATTAGTTTTATCTCAAAGAAATTGAGCTAAAAAAACTAACTGGCTTTGATTTAGTTTTCGTTCGCAATCATGTAATCCCTTCATTAGAATTGTGAGTTAATCAATCGACAATTTATTCGAGAGAGAATTGACAAAAATTGATGATTCTAAAGTAGGAATCTGATGAATATCAAACAATTTCATGTTGCCTGAGATTCATTTTTCTGTTCAAATGTATTCAAAGAATGAAAATCATCCAAGTTGAATAAATAATGAAAACATTATGAGATTTGTTGAAAGTACATGATGATAATGAATTATAGCCTGAGGGAAATTGATGGGAAAAAGTTTTTAAATATGACAAATCACATTCAATTCTTGTCCAACTAGAGGATTTATTCATTCGTGGTCCTTGATTAACATGATGTTAAACATTTCCATTGGTTATTAGACAACAATTGAGATAATCAAATCATCAGTAAAATGAGATAATGATAATAGAGAAACTGATCAACATGGGAAATTGAATTTTTTTGTTCCCTGTAACCGAAAATTGTATAATATATTCAGCTGATACCAGAAACTTTTCTCCTCTCTCTCTCTCGTTTTCCTGATGAACACTTTTGATATTCATTTACATTATATTGTAGATATACTGTTAACATGGTAATGATTGAACCAGGGTGGAAAAATGATGTAATTCTGAGTAATTTCAATTGCATATCACTACATGTTGAATCATTATCTGAATATTGGATGGTAGAGAGGAACAGAGAGAAAATAAAAAAAATGAGAAGAGAATTTTTTTTCTTCCTCTTTCGCTCCTTGAAAAGATTTCATGATAATGATAATATCATGAAAATGATGATAATTCTGATTTCAAAAGGTTGTTTGGTGAAAAAAAGGATGAATGAAACATTAGCTGAATGCGAAGGAAAGAACAATGATGATGAAGATGATTTAGTTGAGAGAGAGAGAGTTACGACTGAATCTTTTCAGAACTTTTTTCTCCTCATGGTTTTCCCTTTGTTTTCTTTCAGATTCTTACCATGATTGTATAGATTTTACTTTAATGTAAATATTGATATTATCTCGTATGGTGAATATATTGATTTGTGCAAATTCGGTTATCAGGAAGAACCGAAGAAGAGAAAAAAATTTGGTCGAATATCATTAAACTCAAGTTTATCATGGAAAAGAAAAGAAAAATTGAATTTCAAATTCTTAAATAATTCGGACAATACTGGTTAATATTATCATGGAATTTCAATCTTGATCATCTTCTTGTTTTCTCATTATCTTTTCTTATTTTCCTCTTAATAATAATCTGAATAATCTATTTACTAGATAATTTGATTTCTAAGGAAATTTCAACAATTTTTCAGAGTTTAAAGTAGAAAATTTGGTTTCATTAATGAAACACTATCATGAAGATGATGATAATGATCAGAGTATCAAGAAGATGATCATTATCATAAGATGATCAGTTTGATGAAAAAATTTTCATTCTCTTTTGTAGATTTTTTCTACTCATCTTCCAATATATCAAAGATTATTATCTCCATGATAGTTTTCCATCCACCTTCACCACCTCCACCTCCATCACCATGATGATGATGATGATCAACAACCCACCTTCTAACTATGAGATTCCTCCAGCCGGAAAAGCCGGAGGAAAATATTCTCAACCCACTGAGAAAAAAAAAGATGATGAAGAAGAACAAGAAATCAAGATGATAACTTGATTTCTATCAAAACAGTTTCAGTGTTTTCCCTGTGATCTAATTTTCCCTCCTTCACTTTACCCTCTCCACCCTCTTCCAAGTCATCACTGTGTCAGCTTGAACTGAGATTGTCCTGATGAAGATGATGTTGGTGGCGGTGGTGAGGATGAAATAATATCAATGACGCTTGGCATGAAACTTTAGTGTGTGTGTGTATATAATATTTGATTACTGAGATTCAGAAAATTCTGGTTTGGCAATGAATCAAAATCAACTATTTCCAAGAAAAAAAAGGTTACTCTCTTTAATTTTTTTCTTTTCCCTCCTTCATGTCACCAGAAAATTTGATCATCATGTTTATCATTCATAGACAATTATAACTAAATGAAAGTAATATCATTATCGATAAGATATTTAACCGGTAAAGAGGAAAAAAAAGTTCTAAAAGAGAATAGAATGAAAAATTTTCTCTTTTTTGCTGAATAAGATTTTCTTTCGTGATTCTTATTGAAACTTGTTATTGTTTTCTTCCTGTTTCAAAACCTCCTCCACCCTCACCCCACCCATTTATCCTGTTATCTTTACATGAGATAACATCAATGGTAATTAAAGATAAGATAACAATGAATCTCATTTACCATGAAATTTTCCAATCTCCATGGATGAAGTATCATGAATCTTTCGATCATCATTATCGTAGTTTCAAGTTACCTTTTCAAGTTTGTCTCTCTCTCTCATTTTTTGTTCTTTATTCATTTTTTTCTCATAGATAATATAATTCTCATCTATTCAGAATAAATATTTACACAGAATTTACATTTGAACAACTCAATTAGATTTAATTCCTTGTCAAACAATTTATTTTAATTTTTTCGTTTTCTTTTCTACCTTTTCAAACTTTTGAATTTTATTTTTCCATGAATTTTACTTAGACTGAGAATAAAATTTTCCATCAATGAATTAAATCCAGAACTTATTCCACTCGATTAACTTTATTCACCTTTACTATTCATAAATGATTCTCCTACTCATCGATATATTATAAACTCTTATCATGACATGATGATTTTATTATCTTATTCATCGTAACATTGAAAATTCTGTAATTTTTTCAACTTTAACCTGAAAAATAGGGATAATAATTTACGATAAATATTCATACTCATACCCTGAAGGTATTCAAAATGTAAAATCCAACGTCTTAGTCTAACATAAGCATTGATTTCAATTCTAACGACATATGAAATTATTCATTCAATTTTCTTAGTTCATCAATCATCATGAAGTAAAATATTAGAGTTAAAACAGCTGATTGAGTATAAAAAGTAACTTGGAAATGTTATTCATCCCATTTTATCATGAACATGATGCAGAAACAATTTCAAATTGATGGATAAACTTGGTAACTCATGTGAAAAAAAGTTCCAACCAAATAATATTATATCCTGTAAGGGATCTACATTAGATTATACTAGCTCCCCCTTTTGTCAATTCATCATTGGCTATTTGACACACTTAGATGAGTATTTAAGACTACATCTTAAATACAATCAACACACTTAATTACTTACCAGTGTCCTCTACAAGTCACAACATTATTATAATTGTTACTCATCAACACTTTCCGTTTCCTTTAGTTAACCTTCACTCAGTATCTAATTAATCAATTACTAATCTTTAATATTCAAATAAACATCATCTTAATCGTAATCACTTAATTCAGTTTGTTCAGTTGTAACGGTCCCTGGTCCTCATTTATTTTTTATTTATTGCTAATCGGTTTAATTATGTCCGTCCCTAACATAATTTGGTGGAGATTACCGACTGTTTCTGAATTGTTAAGCTCTCATTAACCTTAACGTAGTGATTTAAGTGCGTGTTTATATAATTTAGTCTGATCACCTAAATTTGGCTTTTTTTTTTTTCTAATTTCAAAGCATCTTGAAATTAAATAAGAAGATTTTCTTCTGTTGTGAAGGGAAAACAATTGTGTCTTCTTAGACTAAGCCTGAATACAAGATTGTTTTGGTCGAAGATTTTCTTCAACCTTGATTATAAAGTGAACAGTGAATACAACTATAAGCTACGGTGTGTTAAGTGAATAACCTTCAAAATTATAACCTCAAAAATCTCATCAAAAGACTTAAAAAGTGTTTACGTGAAACAAGAAACTATCATTGAAACACCATCATCAATTTCTTATACACTCATCATGACGCTTTATAAAACTATTCAACGCAAACAATTAATCGATATGGCAAAAGAAAGTGGAATTAGAAATGCAGATACATTACCACATGAGAGACTTCTCTCAGCGGTAATTTCATCACATAATGTTCAAAACCTATGGGAAGGTAAAACAACCAATCTCAAAGAAGATTCTCCTGTTTTAGAATACACTACACTATGGCTGAAGCAGTAGCTTTAAGAAGCATAGAGTAAGTGATGAAACCATAAAAGCTTTAATGAACGCAGGAATGACATGTACAGAAGATTTAAAAGTACAGTCAGAAGAAGCGCTAAAAGCATTGGTATAAACAGTTTTCAAGCTGCTCTAATAGCTGGTGAATACTTCAAAAGGTGAAACATTGAGTGATTTTAATCAAAGTATCAGAAGCAACACTAATTATCCACCAAGGGCACCTTACCTAACACCAATTCAAAGGGAGGTTATCCGAAGAATATCTTCGAGATATTGGCCCGATAATAATCAAACCTTTGCTTCTTTTATCGAAACACTCGAATACGATTTAAGAATAATCGACGAATCAAAGAAAGAGTGGGTCGGATATATGAGAGGGTCACTTCAAGGTGAAGCACGTAAAAAGTGCGAAGACATCATAAGTCAAAACCAACTTATTGACTATGATGATCTAAAAGAAATGATGATAAGGTCAACTATAACAGCAACAGAAATAGCTAACGCATTTTATACTCTCGAGAATACAAAGTTAATCTCTGGAGAGGATCCAATTCAACATCTCAAGAAGATAAAGAAAGCTGCTAAAGTGATTTGTCCTGATATCGCTGATGTCCCTATGATAATGATAATTCTAATGTCTCTTCCTAATACAATTGCTGCCGAAGTGAGAAGTGGAACTGATTTGACTGACTTAATGAACATCGAAAGAAAAATTGTTGAAACCCACCAGCTAATGGTTTCAAAGCGAAATGCTTATAAAAATCGCCAAGGTGATAGAGAAAACACTAAAGAAGGTATAAAATCTAGCAAAGGTGAAAACAAAGGTTATCAACAAGGTGAAATGAAAAAGAAATGGTGTTCAAGGTGTAAGAAAAATACACACAATACAGTTGACTGCAGATATCTTAAAGCAGAAAAAGCAACTTCATCAGATCAACAAACAGATTCTAAACCAATCGCAAGAGCAAGTGATGACCAGCAATCAACGAATCAAGTTGATAAGAGACTCAACCATATCAGATTGTCAATCAATCATAATGATATAAATAGTGCTGATGACCAAAGATATCCAGTAACTAATATCAACATCATTGGAGCGAATCAAACAATAAAAGGTCTTCTTGATACAGGTGCATGTACTACCCTAATAAAGGAAGAAGTGGTAATCAAATTAGGATTAATCGCTTATCCAACCGATGTCAAATTTCTGGCAATCGATGCTAACCAAGTTAAGTGTCAATTTACTGTTCCATTGAAAATCACTCATGGCCGGACGGTGAGAATCATCGCCGCCTATGTGATAAAGGAGCTATCAAATGACATTATCTTAGGTGAAAATGTGTTAAAATTTACTCAATGCATAATAATTGCTAAAGGCCCAGATCAACCGTATGAACTAAAACAAGTGACAGTTGACAGACCATATAAAATCTCAATGGAACTACCAAATCAAAGTGACATTGAAAGACTACTAATATCGTGGTATGGGGACGAATTCGATCCTTCAAAATTGACAAAACTTGCAGAAATTGACAGTATCAACAAACACAAAATCAACTTCATCCAAAGAATAAAAGAATATTATCCAGAACCTGAAGAATCGAAATTAATCATCAACACAGTGGAAGAATTTTCGGTGAAAAACGAAGACTTTCCAGCAAAGGTTGACAGCGTCGAAGATATTCTTCGCGCGTCAATCAATCCATCACTAGATGATGATGATAAAAGGACACTCTATGAAACCTTGATACGAAATAAGGACTCATTCTCGAAATCATCTTACGATCTTGGATGTGTACCAGCATCAGTTTGCAACATAAAAATCGATCTTGGAGATAGAACAGTGCCTAAACTAAAACCTTTCCGAATGAGTGATAAAATGAAACACGAAATCAGAAAGATAATTGATGAATTAATAGAAAACGGGATAGTGGAAAAATCTAAGTTCGGAGGAGGAGCACCAGCCTTTATCGTACCAAAACCAAATGGTCAATGGCGAATGGTTATAAGTTATGTCGAGTTAAATAAACTGATCAATAAAAGAGTTTATCCGATGCCAAACATCGATGATGCTATCAATAAACTGAAAGGAAATAAATATTTTACAACTTTGGATTTAGCTCAAGGCTATTACCAAATAGAATTACCTTTGGAAGAACGAGATAAAACTTCATTCGTCACCGAAGATGGTTGCTACAGATTCAAACGATTACCGATGGGATTAGCTGATTCTCCAGCTTATTTTCAAGAATGTATAAATGCTGTACTTGGAGACTTAAGATACACAACATGCCTGGGGTACTTCGATGATATCCCTATCTACGCGAAGACAATCTTCGAGCTTTGCGAAAGGATGGAAAAAGTGTTCAAAGCTCTGGCAGTTTATGGGTTCAAAAGCAGAATAACTAAATTAAAAACTGGTGTCACCGAATTCGTTTGTTTGGGTCATTTAGTATCAGGAAAATCTGTAAAACCCGACCCCAAGAAAATAGAAAGAATCAAGAATCTAAACCCACCAACATCATTGCAACAATTAAGATCTCATTTGGGACTCTTTAACTACTTCAGTAGATTCATCAAAGACTATGCTCTAACTTCATCACCTCTAAGTGAAATGTGTAAAGGAAAATATAAAGGAATCACCTTTGCATTAAATAAGTATCAAATCGAAGCTTGGGAAAAACTAAAGAAATCACTCATTAAAGAGTGTATGTTAACCCACTTTGATCCAGAAAAGCCTATCAAAATTATGATAGATGCTTCAGCCGTTGCTATCGGAGGAGTTATAATTCAAAAAGAAGATGAAGATTGGAAGCCCGTTTATTTCTTTGGCTGTAAATTACAGAAACATCAAAGAAATTATTCAGTCACAGAAAAAGAGTGTCTAGCGATTGTTTATGCCTGTAACAAATTTCAGAGCTACTTGAGACACATAACATTTACCATAGTGACAGATCATCATGCACTATGTGTATTCAAAAAGAAAACTTTTAAAGTTCCGAGACTAATCAGATGGCAAGCAGAACTTGGAGATTTCAACTTCGAAGTTGAATACATAAAAGGAGATAAACACCCAGCCGATTGTATATCAAGATCTAACGAGTGGAATCACAGAGCTCAAGGAGAAATTGAAGACAATCATTATGATAAGTACCTTAATCTATTGAAAACTGAAAAAGTTACTCACAATAACAAAGATGATTTAGCTTGGTATGACTTCGGCCTCAAGCAACAAGAAGAGTCGATCGAAGAAGCAACCAAAGACTATTTCATCAGTCTGATCCAAGATCAATTCGACATTTATGATAAAGCATCGAAGGAAAATTTTACCTTCAATATAAAATTGAATAAGGTAAATGAAGCTGATAACATTAAAAATCACCAACAAAAAGATTCAAGGTGTGAGTTTATAAAGGAAGAACTCAGAGCTGGCAGAGGTACAAAGAAATACACTGTCAAGGATGGAATTTTACTCCGATTAAATAAGGAAAAACCACCAAAATTTGTTCTACCTGATAACCTGGTTGACCGAATTTGGAACGAGTATCATGACTCAGTAAATGGAGGTCATTTTGGTCCTAAACCAACAATTAACAAGATAAAAATGGATTATTGGTTTCCTAGAATGGATGAGATAATTCAAGCGAAATGTTCAGCATGTAAATTATGTCAAGAGTATAAAACTAAAACAACTAATGAAGGAAAGGCCAAATCAATGCCTATCCCTGCTCAACCCATGGAAAGAATTCAAATAGATATGGTTGGTCCATTTCCGATTTCAAATCGAGGAAATAAAAACGTTTTAGTAGCGGTAGATGTTCTAACGAGATATGCCTTCGTCAAAGCCTCGAAAGAAGGTAAAAGCAAAGATGTAATATCGATGTTAAACCAAATCATCTATACCGTTGGAGTACCAAAAGTAATCCAATCCGATAACGGAAGAAATTTTGTCTCAAAAGATGTCAAAAGATTTGCCAAAGAAAAAGCAATTAAACTCATTAACTCAACACCTTATCGTCCACAAACAAATGGCCTCGTGGAGAGAGTTAATAAAATAATTGGAGATAGAATCGCAATTTTCTCAACTCAAGACGTGAAAGATTGGGATAAGTACTTGCAGGAGATTATCTTCTCGTACAACACGGCGATAAAGTCTGAACTAAACAAATCTCCGTTTCAACTCTTGTTCAATTTTGAACCAAGAAAAACAACTCATAATGAATTAGGAGTTGACCCTCAATATAAAGAGAAAGATCCAGTTAAAATAAGAGACGAAACAAGAAGTAAAATGGTACAAATTTCAATTAAATCTGCAAACAAAAGAAATGAAAAACTCAAAGAACCAACTCTTAAAAGAGGAGATTTGGTGACAATTAAACATGTTTCGAATGGATGTAAAAAGACAACACCAAAATTCAAAGGTGAATACATTGTCTTACAAGTTTACGATTCGGCTGCTAAACTAATCAACGTGATAAGTGAAAAAGTGACGAGTCAAAACTATCAAAGAATAAAACAAATCGATATTCCTAAACCAATAAACTATGATATCTTACTCAAGAAACATACTGAAAATACAATCATCAACCGAGTTATCTGTTCAACAAGACCAGAAAACACCTGAAGAAGCAGATCAAGATGATCGCTCTTCGAGTTATGATGAAGACAAAAATTCACATAAAGACGAAAAAGTGATAGATTATCATGAAGAATCAACAACAGAAAACGAATCATCAACCTCAACTCATTCATTGGATGTGGAAAAGAAAACCAAGAGAAAATATACGAAAAGAAAATTTCCAAAACATCAAATGATGACGAGAAACAGCAAAAGAAACTAATGAAACTATCATCGAATTGAAGAGAAATTTTAACCGACTCAATCATATTGATTATAAAGAATTCACAATTATCTCACAATCACGATAAGATCAGTAGAAATTTTCAATTTTCCGAGCGAAACGGAATTTTCATCACTAAAACGAAGACAATCTTCGCATTTATAAAACTCACTACACTCGACACCTTTTCAGCAGTTTGTCATCGCATGAAGTACCTCATGACACTCGACACCTTCTCAGCAGTTTGTCATCGCATGAAGTACCTCATGACACTCGACACCTTTTCAGCAGTTTGTCATCGCATGAAGTACCTCATGACACTCGACACCTTTACAGCAGTCACAAATATTGAAGTTAATCTTCAATCAATTAACGCGCCAAGAACCCATAGTAACTAAAACAAAGGGTTAGGTGACAGTAACATCATCCAGGTTAAGTTGATTTAAATCAATTAAAACGGTCAAGCGTTACTAAGCAATCATTTGAAAAGTGCAAAGTCATCAAAGTAAATCAATAACCATATAAATACATTTACATTTTTGTGTCTTAAATTGATTTGTGACATTAACCGAAGAAGTCTTCGAGTTAAATCATCATTTTAATCAAATTGTGAAAATTTAAAACATTGAGAATTCGTGAAAAGTGACTTTTAAATTATTTAGTGAATTCATCTTGTGTTAAGTAAAGGGGATTTCCTCTGGCTAACACAACAACATCATAATCATTTTCTCTTCAATATAACTGTTATTTCATCCAAATTTTATCTCATCTATTATCATCAAAATGTTTACTCATCACAAAGGAACAAGAACTGAAATGAAAGAATATCTTCTTGAAACAATCAAATATTTCTTCGGGCCAACAATAGCTAAGGAAATAGCGATCAATGAGTTCAAATATGGATTTTGTTTGGCTGAATTCAATGAAGAAAAACTATCAATAGATGAACTAACCTGTCAATTATGTACTCATATAGCTGTGCGACCATTAATGTGCGAAAATTGTAAACATTATTATTGTGAAAGTTGTGCCAAGGTCTTAGTGAATATCTCAAGGTCAAAAATTGGATTTCCCACCTATACCAAAGGACAATCTCCAGCTTTCAGTAAACTAAATTGTTTCTCCAAAATTTGTCGCTACAATGAATCAAGAATTGTCCCAATTCCGGACTCTAAGATAGAAGATTTCTTCTCATCTCTCATGGTTAAGTGCCCTGATTATCAATGTTCTGTCGTTCAAAAAGCAAAAATTATGTTAAATCATATCCCTTCGTGCCTCCAAGAATCGAATCTCGTTAAAATCAATGAAAGAGTTAACCAGTATTTCGAAGCAAAAAGAGGAAACAACCGATTTCCTGAAGAAGAGATAAACTATACTCTTGATAAAAGGCCCGAGACAGAAACAAGTTTGGCTTATTTAAACACCTTTGAGAAAAACATTAATAGATTTTACCAAATTGATCCCGTGGTTGTAGAAAATAAATTGACTAGTGAACAAGAAGCAGAGTTAAAAAGCCTTTGGGAAGCCGAGATACAAAAAGCCATTTTAGAACAAAGTCAAGCAAAAGAATCGAGAGAAAAAGCCGATAAACGATATGATGAAAAGAAAAGACAACATGAAGAAAGATTAAGAGCCGAACAACAAAGAGAAAGAGAATTACAGCAACGAGCAATTGTTGAAGGACTTTTCCTCGAAGATGTTCTTCGGTCCGAAGTCGTTCAAACTGATTGGCCTACGGTTCCTGAAAGTGAGAAAAGACCAGAATCTTATTATCGAGAAAGAACAGCTCCAAGTTTTGAATTTGCCAGAGACTTGAGAAATCAAAATAAGAAAAGACTAGGATCAATTGATGAAATTGCTTCATGTTCTAAACCCAAATCACCTTTAATTTCACCAATTCCCTCCACTAGTAAACAACCACCAATCTGTTCAACCATTTCAACATCACCCTTAAATGAATCAGAAGAAGAAGATGTGTTCATTTATCATCAATTAGGTCATGTCGATAATGAAGATAATCTTCAAATCGGCCAAACTACAAACGAGACTGATTCAAATCAAGAAATTGTACAAGAGCTTTCACACGAGGAAGAAGAGGAAATTTCAACATGGAATACAGTTAAATCAAAAGTTGTTCCAATTGAACATTCAAGTGAAAAGAAAATCTACATTTCAAAGTTTCCTTCTCATTTAAACTCAGCCACGTTTAAAATGCCTCCGAAGCCGAAGTCGATCGAAGATCATCTTCGTGATGCCAAGGAAGGTAAAATTACCCTCGAGCAAGCTAAGAAAAGAATAAGAAGAAAAAGAAATCGTGGATTTGAAAACGAAAGAAAAGCAAGATCAAGATCAAGACAAACGGATTCCTTCTTAGCAAAAATTTCAAATCTACAAAACTTCATCACCCAAGATAATATCCAAGCAGAAAATATTACTGCAGGTTATCAAGCTCTGTGTTCACAAGGTATTCGAGTTTGTGGATTCGATATTGAAAAGCTCGAAGTCCTAACTCATCATGGTAAAAGATCGATGCCTGTGTGGATTGGAATTGTTGATGGTATTGGAAATGTTCGAATGAATGAAATAGTTCGATATTCTAAACCTGCCATCGTCGAATACAATACACCTTTTCATGGACTTTCATGGGATGAAATTAAACGAGCAAATAACTTTTACATCAATAGACAAAAGGCATTGCAAATTCTTCTCCAATATGATCGTATTTGTATCGCTGGTGGAGCAAAAGACTTCATCGCAATGGGCTTTACAGAGACCGATTGGGAATTAATTAAACCTCGAGTTCGTGATGTTGCCGCTTACTATAATTGTAGAGCTAAAGCAGGAGAAACTCTTGGACTAAGATATGCAACTTTTGCCTTATTTAATAAAATCATTCAGGATGGTGCTCACTCTCCAGTAGTTGATGCAGCTTTCACCATGTTCCTGTACCTGATTGATCATGAAAGATTTGAAAAAGCTTTCGAAGAAGCTTCAAATTCACCAGGAACAAGTGGATACTATTCTGACTACATCTATCCAGTTAATCATCAAATGTCAGGATTACTTAAAAGAATAATGGATTTAATAGGAAATTGGCCATTCGAATTGAGAAAACGAGTGAATCCTAAATGGAAACCATCGCCTTCATATGATGAAGATTCGTTTGTGACAGGAGATAGAATTCTCAATCCGCCATATGATATTGACATTAACAAGTTCGCTAAGTATCGAAAACTTCGACGCCGTTAATCTTCCTTGCTTTGACCTGATAAGATCAAATCAGCCGAAGATTATCGATCAGCCGAAGTCTTCGTCAACAAGGGGCTATGTAAGGGATCTACATTAGATTATACTAGCTCCCCCTTTTGTCAATTCATCATTGGCTATTTGACACACTTAGATGAGTATTTAAGACTACATCTTAAATACAATCAACACACTTAATTACTTACCAGTGTCCTCTACAAGTCACAACATTATTATAATTGTTACTCATCAACACTTTCCGTTTCCTTTAGTTAACCTTCACTCAGTATCTAATTAATCAATTACTAATCTTTAATATTCAAATAAACATCATCTTAATCGTAATCACTTAATTCAGTTTGTTCAGTTGTAACGGTCCCTGGTCCTCATTTATTTTTTATTTATTGCTAATCGGTTTAATTATGTCCGTCCCTAACAATCCGAATCCATGATATTTATTGTTACTCTTATGATTGTTGATGATAAACAATTATCTTTAATGTTGCTCATTCTTTCCTGTTAATTATATCATTGAGATTAGATAACAATTGGAAATACTATTTGACTGCAATCTTAGAATTCTCGGAATCTTTTACTCAATTTTCCCTCATGAAATTCAATCGGTTTTTATTCACAATCTCTTTTTTTAGACATTCAATTAACTCTCAAGTGTTAGGTTAATATTAGGCTTAAGGTTAATAACGAATTCTGTTGATTATCTTATGTACATGAATACTCAGGGTGATCATGAATACCTTTAGTTACTGTTATTTATCTGATTGGCGAGAAAAAGAGAGTGAGAGAGACTTGAAGATTAAGATGATTTTTGTTCATGATACTGGTGAAATTTTATCCCGTTACCATAGAAACGAAAAGTTCTGATAATTTGGAAAAGAAAATCATCTCAAAATTCTGAATTTTATCTCATAATACAGAACTATTTCATTCTCTTTCTTTCTTTCTTTCTTTATCCATCAATAAAGTGTATTCCTCTTTACGTTGAGAATCTAATTCCGATGAGAATATCAAAAAATTCCTTCAAGAATATTTCATTTCCTCAGTAACTGGACATGTAATTATGTCCAAGGAAAAATATTTTTACCTTTGCAATCTTATTTATAGCTCCAATTCTGAGTTTATGGTAATCATTTGGAATCAATTTCTGTATCATAATATTAATTTTAATGTTGATTATGAATCTCATGTTGAAATTATTAGGAAACTGAGGCTTTTATACCCATACTCATGAATTCAGAACTTTTCCCATTTCAATTCCAATCTGTTGACCAATGGTTCTCATCAATCATGTTCATCCAATTCTGATAAACGATTCTCATAAGTTATCTTTTTTTCCTCTTTTTTTCGGCATCAATTTAACATTTATACTCCTCATGTTGAGATACTTAGTTTTCATGAATCTGGTTAACCAGAATTTCTGAACATTCTGGTAAAAAGTGAATAGTAATAATGATAATCACTGACCACGAAATTTTCAGCATCAAATGTTTTATAATAAGAAATAAAGATTAAAATAAAGATATTTTCATGATGGAATTGAAAAGTTTACAATTTTTATAACGACATTAGATCAAGATAAATGAGCATTAAGCAAGTCTATTGGCTCTTAAAGTTCAGGAAATTTTCAGCATCATGAAAAATTTTCCCTTTCTTTTAGTGATTTTGACTAGAAAATATAAAAAGTTCAACTGAATTGGATTGAATATGAATAATGAACATGGAAGGAGACCTAAAGTTCATGATATTGCATGTGAGATATCATGATGATGATTATTATTATTATTGTTTGGATATAAATGTTGTGAGATTGAATCAAATGAATCAACTGTTATCTGATTGTTTGTGTGTTTCTTTGAGGATTGTTACATTTGTCTTACAGGAAATAGCATCATTTCCGGGTGAAGATTCTGATAATGATGTTAAGAGAAGTGGAAAAATTTGTAATAACTTTTACATGGAAAAACAAACAGATATCATGAAGGTTAAATTGATCTACATGAAAACTAATCATGGAAAAGTTATTAAAGCGAAGGCAAAAATGTAATATATTGCAATTTGAAATTTCTTTCTTCTTTTCTTTTTCTTTGTTTTTGATATTAAATTTGTTAATCGAATCAGTATCATGCTGATGAGCTTAATCTTCTTATTGATGAAAATTAATTCATCAATTGAATTCCTGAATTTGATTTATTTTCACCCTCAAGGTGAAAAAGACATAGAGAAAGTTTTATCCTCTTTGTTCTGAAAGATTCATTATCTCTCATGAGATAATTAATTGACTTACAAAGTTCTGGTCACTTCGATAATGGTCAATATATAGAATTGAACCTTGTTCATCTCATCTTTTCTTTCTTTCATGGTGAAGATAAAGTTATCTGGTTTTGAAGTTCTTCTTCTTGTTCATAGAAAGCAGATTATCATGAACATAAGTTTCTTCCATTTTCTTCATTATCATTACCATCATCTCTCTACAAATCTCTCTCTCTCTCTCTCTCTCTCTCTCTCTCTCTTTCGATTTCTTTTCCTGAGCTTTTTCTCAACTTTTATGAACATTCAGGGCCAAAGTTATTCATTTGTTCAGGGAAATAGGTTTAATCTGTTATTCTGGGTTAATCTTCTTTGGAAATGAGTGATTCGTTTTACCTTTTTTTCTTCAATAATCATTAAGAATGAAAATTTCATCATGATCACAAATAGAAAGATTATCGTGTTCAGGGAGGAGGAAGAGTGAAAAAATATATAACCATAGAAAAAGAAACTAATTCTTATTGATGAATATTAAACGATTGCTGTTAATCAAATGTTAGTACACGAAAAATAACAACTGAAAAAAAAGAGAGCAAACAAGTTTGATTATCATGATGATTTGTAGACAGAATTTGATTCTAATTAATTTGATTCTCAGTTTATCGTGATTATCATGCTAACATTATAACCACTTACTCTCTGGAAACCATTAACTTACTTTCTCCTTCCTGTTACCTTTTTTATCTCATGACACTTTCTCCCTTAATAATCTTAATCCAAGATTGTTTTCCAGCTTAACTCACCTTATCTCTTGCAGTCCAAGAACAAACCCTCTGTAAGATAAATTCTGAGTGAAGAAAATCAGAGAAAACCATTGAGAAGACAATAAGAGAAGATAATTTCTATTTCCTCCTCAAATGAGAGAGCAGGTTAATCGTTATTTGATAGACGAGAAACTTATACACCCACAAGAATTGATTAAAAATGAATCATTCGAATCTCGATTTCATGATTAGTTTAAGACGATTATCATTGAACAATAGAGAAGATGATAAAGTTTTGTCATCTTTTTCACTCACTTATCGTGAAAATTATGAAAAATTAGATAGATTTTCATGGAAACCATCAAATCCAATGGTTAATCTAACTGCTGATTCCATTAATATTAATTATCGTGAAGATGATCATCATTTTGTTACCATGAAACTATTGAATAATTATCATGATCATTAGCAAAATGCAGATTTTTCAATCTGGTTTTCATCTGAAAGCAATAAGGATGAAACTTAGAGTTGTTTTGATGATAAATCAGATTCTGATTAGTTAGATATTCAAAATCGAAGCGGTAAAAGTTGAACTGAAAAAAAGTACTGTGATTAATGAACTGATTTAAAATGAACAATTTATGTTACAATAATAGTAGTTACATTCAATTAACTTTTCTCTCTGCTCAACAAAAGTCTTTGGTTAATTTAGTTAACGAATTAAATTAATATTATCAAATGAACACATTAAAACCATCAAATGAAAATGGTTTATTAATATCATATCATAATTATAATATGTTACCATTCATGGTGGATATTATTTTCACATTTCCAAGTAGACACACACACACAAATTCATGTATATACTCATGCATTTAATTCTGATTTTGATGATATTATTATAGCTATTTTCTTGTGAATATTCAGATTACCATGGTGAAAAAAGTTCCAAGTAGCAAGTTCAGTTAAACAGGGTGAAAATAAGCTAATGTAGCAAAAGTAAAATATTCACTGTTTTCATCTCTGTTTCATTTCAATAAACTTTTTTCTTTTCTCTCTTAAACTTTACTCTCTCTCTCTCTCTCTCTCTCTCTCTGTCAATATCTCACCCGAAAATTATCATACGCTCGCTATATATTCCACTTCTCCATGGATTTCAATTCTCTGCAAAGTGATTATTACTATTATCATTTGGTTATCATGGTAAGAGAGAGAAAGAGAGAGAAAAGTTATATTCACTTTTCTCTTTTTATTCTTTTTCTAAATTATATCAAATATATTATCAAGTTAATAGGTAATAGAGGGTTAACCAGGCAACCAAGCGGATATCATGATAGAGAATAGACATTAACTGAGAGAAATGATTTTTCGAATGAAAAGAAGAAGAAATTCCAACAGATTATTCAAGGGTATTGAATCGTTATTAAAGGATTATAACTTAACCTAAACTCTCACATTCAACAAGATGGATGAAGACGATAATGATTTAGAAGATATGGAAATAGACAAAAGTGAAACAGAAATGATAATAATTCTGATTTTGATAAAAGTTATCATCAATTACAAAGGTAAATTATTATTATCAAATTTTTTCTTTCTCGAAATCTGCAGAGATATTGAAAGTGTTATCTGAATATTATCATGAGTAAATGAGATGATAGTTTCACTGACTAACTAATAAAAGACAATTTCATCACTTAATTATCATTTCTCATTAATAACATCATCATTAACCACTTTATTCATTTTGTTGAACTTAATTTGAAATTCTGTTATATTCTTTTACACTTTCGTAGTCTTGTTTCTGAACGAAATTCATTCATTAAGAAGACAGAACTTTTTTTTGAACTTTTTCATTCATTTACTTACCCGAAACATTACACACACATGATATTCTGAAAATTCATGATATTGCTCAAGGGTAATTTGACTTCTTATTGCAATTTCATCTCTCTCTCTCTCTCTTCTCTCTCACTGGCTCTCTTTTCTCATTCACTCCATTAACCTCAGAGATAAAAGTTGCTTCTTTTACAATATTTACTTTTATTATTGTAAATATACAATTTAATATATTCAATCATTTTCCATTTAATATCATGACTATCACCGTGTAGATTTGTTGATATCTTTCCAAGTACAATAAGAACTTTTTTCCTCATGTATCCCTCACAATTTATTTCTCATCTTTACCTCATGATCACCATGATGTTTTACCCAATTTGCATCTTGTATTTATCTGTAATATGAATTGTGATTTCCGTCTATTGAAAATGTTGTACTTTCTTTATGAACCATCAACATGGTAAATGCTGATAAATAATGATTGATGATAAGACATTTTCGTTCAGTCTCTCTCTCTCTCTCTCTCTCTCTCTTACTCTTTTTCCCTGTGAATATACATTTTTTTACTCAATTTCATTCTACTCCCATTGTAATATCAACTTTCCATGAGAATACTGATGATGATCAACAAAATCTACATGTAATAACAATCAAACGGTCTGATGATGAAGTTTTTTTCTTATTCCAGGATCTGAAAAATTTTCTATCACAATATTTGCATATAAAATTTTCCGAATCGCTTGACTTGTGAACTTGAATTTTTCGCGCCTCATTTACAGGTTAATATCAGTGAACTGAGGTGATTATCATTTGTTGAATATCATAGAAACGGTTAAATTGTCATGATATTAGCCTGAAGAAAAAGAAGGCAAAAAAAAAATAAATCAAATTCTAATTACAATGAATGAGAAAAAAATATAATAATAATAAGATCGTTCAGAACAGATTAGAACTGAATTGTAATAAAGTAATTAGAAATTTTTTTACTTGGCTCATAAATCTGATTCGTTCAGATTCATGTCTTGTGGTGTAAATGAATTTGTATCCAATGAACTTTATTACCAGAATTTATTTCTCAAGGTTTTTATTATCATTCTCATTTTTTCCATACATTATTTGATATCATCATCATCATCATCATCATGGCTCTGATTATTATTAGAATCCACGATTTTTTTTTGCTTTTCCCTTATTCATCTAACGGAATCAACAATAATAACAGTAATGGTTATGATAATGGTGATAATATCTTAAAGGTATATTGTTATTACCATTGGTGTTCATATGGTCCCGGAAGTTCAATTGAGAATCGAGGTTGAAATTCTGGGATGAGGTGTGGTTAATGTAAGTTTCATCGTAATAATAAAATCTCAAGAGTTGAAATAAACGTCGAAGGGTCAAACGGAAACATAAAATTGGAGCAATAATATTGCCAATGGTAATGTTTTAATGTTATAATCCAATGAGAGAGAGAGAGAGATCAGATAGTTCAGGATAAGTGAAAAAGGATTGGGTGATATGATGAGAAGACCATTGAAACTGTGGAGTGGAAAATGGTTTGGGTGTGTTGATAATCCTAAAGTATCATTTGTATGTGATACTTGTGAGAGTAAACCATCAAATACTATCTGAATTGAATAGATTGAAAGTAATTAATATTCATAAAGAAGATCAATATAAGATAATGATGATAAAAAAAGCGATTCTGAAGGTTCATTTGTGATCAGTGTAATTCCCTTGATGATCAAAGAGGGAGGTAAAAGTTATCATTAAGATGATGATGATGATCATTATCATCATCTTCCAATATGTATATTATCTTGATTGCTAATAAATATTGTTATTCATTCATTTGAATCACTTTACATGATATTTTATGATAACCGATTAACATGATTATACAGATGATGATTGTTAGTAATAAGTGTTAACATTCATCATGATAACTTTTCAGTATTTTAGAAAAAAATCGGAAAAAGTTCTGATTGTCTGAGAGAAATTCAGTTCTAAATGGATGAAGGAAAAAAAGTTCAAATATTATGGAGCCAATTACTAATTCAGAATCTTGTTTCAATGAGATGAATGAGAAAACTAATATCATGTCTTAAGGGAGATGATATGAAATAAATGCTACATTTGAAGCAGAACTATGATGATAAAGATGATCATGTTTTCCATGCAGATGAAATTTTCTATTCTAAAACTTTTTCTCTCACTTTCATGTTTTTTTTCCTCTTTGCTGTGACTCTCAAACAGGGTGGAACTTTTTTTTGCTTCCTCTTCTACTGAATAACAAGGTGCCATTTTAATGGTGTATTATTATCATCATTATGATTGTTTGTTATTAGTTCGCAGTGAGATGATACAAGAAGAGAAAAGGTGATGATAATGATGATGTATATTTGGAAAAAGGTAGTTGAATGGTAAAGATTTTTTTCATCTTGTTTCAAATTCTCAGTTGAGTTGAAAGAGTGAAATTTTTGGATCATGAAAAATGAATTGATGATACTTGATGATGAGAAATGAACAAGTGAAAAAGTGGAAACTTTTCATGGAGTAAGGAAAGAGTTGGAAACATTTTCTCTTTCTCTTTTTCTCTCTCTCTCTCTCCTTCCATGGGAAAAAATATCACGATGAAAATATTATATCATCATCTTCATGATCATGAGGGGTGAAAAATTTGTTACTCTAATTTTGCATGAATATAATTCATGTTACTCATGAATTTACCACTCGCTTGCTTTTTTCAATGTTATGTTATCTGAATTGTAATTAATCATGACAAGAACTCATCTGAATGTTGATTTCCTAGTTTTTTCAATGAAACTCAAGGAAGTAGGAATCGTACAGTGATGGGGAGAGAAAGTGAAAGTGAGAGTTAGAGTGAGTTTCAAAAGGAATAGGGTGAAAAAATCTACTCGTTCAGCAACACTGAGCCTGAGTGACAAGGTAACTCTACAAAAGGGCAAGGTTAATTGAGAGTGGGTTAATATTGAGTTTGTTGTGAAGAAGAAAAAAAAACTTTTTTTCCCACTGAACTTTTCGTCCCCATGATGATTATATTATCATCATAATTATCATCATGTTCTTGATGATGATGATAATTTAGCTGATGAATTTACTGAATACTAGATGAGTTATGTTCAGTTATGTGTGGTGTTGAGTGAAACCTTTTTTTTTTTCTTCCTCTTCCAACTCCACCCTCACCTTGACTGATGATTTGTTACCTGTGTTGGTGATGTTAATTAAAGTCATTACCATGAACTGCATCCGGGGTTCAGGTTATTAGCTTGAATTTAATTTGATTACACAATTTTAGCTCAATTGAATTGATTGAATACCGGATGTTATACTTAATTGATTATCGTTTAGATCACCATGAATAACATCCTGTTGCTATAACATCACCATGAAAATTTATAAATACACAAACATTGAAGAGTAGGAATAAGTTTTCCCGCCTACTGAACTTTTTGAAAGAAAAAAGATTTTCTTCTCATAAGATTGAAATTTCACTTTCCATGATGATGATTGAATGATAAACTATCAAGTTTTTTTTTATTCTTTCTCATCATCATGATGAAAAACTCCCCTGGGTATTTATCTCCCTGAATGGACTGAAGTATTAATAACTATTAAGATGCTAATGATTATTAAGTCGCTTTTTCCATAGTGATGGTGATGACACAATTTCCATCTTATTCATATATAAATATAATTTGTCACCTTTATCTTCATGAGAATTGATCATCATGAATAATGAGATAATGAACAGAATCATTGAGTTTCATTGATGACATTGAAAAAAAAAAGTTCAGTATACAAAATTTTCACTCTCTTGCTTCATTTTGATTGAATTTTTTTCTCTACTCTTAATCAATAACCAAAATTGATTCTCAAATGAATCAAGTGTAACAATTTATTTTGATTACTCTCCTTTTCTGTTGTTGATTTAGTTAAATGTATAAAGAGAGAAAGTAGTTGCCAACTTTTCCGGAAACGGAATCATGATTGATATCAGATAAGGTTCACAATATATTCACAAAATGTATATTCAGTTTTACCTCCCACTCATGAATGATTATTATCATTATTTACACACGGGGATTCAATGTTCATTCAGAACTTTTTTTACTCATTTTCATTACGATTTAGGAACTCATGAGATATATATTATGTATATCTGTAATGTTTCAAGTCTCTCAAATGAAATGCTGAATATCAATAATAATAATAAAGGTAATTATTCAAATGGTGTTCATGAGAATGAAGGTATTTTTGTATTTTCATGAGAATATGAAATTGTGGCAACAGTTGATAGATTCTGAATAAAGAGGAGCCTGAACTTTGTATAAGAATAGGAAACAAGGAGGGACAAAAGGAAAGATGAATGAGAATCAGGGTGTGTTACCAGAATATGAACATTTGAAACATTGGACCGTGAAAATAAGACAAACACTGAATAGTAACTCATGAGATAAGATAAAAGTTCATAAAAGGAGAGAGAGAGAGAGGAAAACTTCATGATAGTCATGAACATCCTCATGAAGATGATGAAGTTTAGATTGATTTTTTTTCCTGATTCATCTTGTAACTATTGTGATAATCTATAATTAGAGTTGACTGAATTTCACCTGACACATTGTGATGATGATATTGACACGAAAATTTTGTCATCAACATCAGCACAACAATCATCAAATATATTAATATATATTTCATTAGTAACAATAAACTTCACATTCAATTTTCTGGACTTGAATCAATAATCGTCATGATGGTGACATGATGAAGAAAAAAAAATGAATTCAACTGAGGCAACTGTTGAATTTGTTTGTTGTTTTTCATCATGATGACAATTTGACATTTCCGAGTTAAATCAATCATCTATTTTTTGACCATGAAAATTTGTATCATCCTGGATTTTGATATTATTTATACCATTTGGTTTCCGTTTCCGTTTCGATTTGCTGACCAGTACAACAAAAAATAATGAAAAAAATTGATGCTTCAAAATGATTTTCATTTTATCTCGGTTTCAATACGTTTAATAGTTTGATTGTTAATCATTGATTATTGATCATTGATTGATTGTGACGGTTACTAAATCAATCAATTTGGCTCAACAATCAATACTTACCATATGAGACTACACCAAGGGTGAAAACAATTTAATCTCATGATAATCATTGGTAATCTAATCAAATCAATGTTAGTTAATTGTTTACTTATTTTTACTTCAACTGTTTATTGTTGTACAAGTTAATCAATATTCAGTGTCAATATAATCAAAGTAAATTAATCATGTTGATGATGATGATTGAATTTGCAATTCCTGTTGGTTAATTGCTAATTGAAATCATTTACCCTAATTGAATCAAACTCTGATTAAAGCTCAGCTCAATTAATATCATCATGAATTACTGATCATTTCATGATAATTATTTTGACAGACGATTGAATCATCAGAATCAATTGATAAACTATTAGAAAAAAAAATCGTAGGATTTAAATTGATTTTCTAGTTTCTCATTTTCATGGGAAATTAGTTAATTTCAATTTGATCTAATTCATGGTGAATTCTGATTCTATTCAGAATTGATGGTTTATATTTATAAATATATGTAAATTGTTATTCATCAGACTTTGTATGTTTGTCAAATGTCAATATTAGTCCAACAATGATTAACATTGAAAGTAAATTGTTACAATCTGATTGTCACATTGATATTTATCAACTTGATTGTTATCAACTGAACATAATAACAGTTTAACATCAATAAATTGTCATTAATTGTTATCAACATTTTCTACTTGATTAAATTGTTAAACTGTGATTACTATTATATTGTTGTTGTTGTGTTTAATTTTTTATCATTGATTAACCTTTAATGATTAACTTACAATCAAGCTAACAGATAATCATTAACAAGCCAGAATTAATTAGAATCAAGATCAAGATGAAAACAATTGAACTTTTTTTTTCATCAATATTTAATGTTCACTGTTAATCTGATACAATTTATTTAAGTTAATTCATTTGATTATTTACCATGAAATTAATTAGTTAATTACAACATGGTTATTATTATGGATCAATCAATTGTCTCTTGAGATTTTATCACTAGCAAGATAAATCAATCGATCTGATTGATTTCTTGAAAGTGGAAAGTAAAGAATAAAAAATTCTAATTCCATGTAAGTTGTAATTCAGATTATCAACATGATAAGAATTTTTTCCTTCCATCTTTTCATGTCTTCTTTTTCTCATTTCCTCTTCTTTTCTCTCTCTCTCTCTCTCTCTCTCTCTCTCATCTCCATTGGTGGACATTGATTTTTTTGTGTCTTTGATAATAATCTACACACATGATGATCAAAGTTCAGTAGCCAGGGAGTCAGAATGACAAAAAGACACCGAGAGATCCAGTGGTTTGATCAGAAGGATGGAGAAGATGAAAAAAACGATAGAAAAAATAAGTCACTGATAGTGAAAAACTTCCTTCCGGTTTTTTATTCTCCATCCAATGTCCAGTCAGTTTCCATTGTCCATCAACCACCAAATCCTAGAAGAAGAAGAAGAAAATGATGAAACTTTCCCCTGAACTTTTATCATTCCCTGTGAATCGACCAACACATAATTACAACAGAGATTCATTTATAAGATACAAATAACTTATTATTAATACAAGCCCAAAGAATGAGAAGAGAAAAAATTTGTTCCAAAGATGATTGGTTATTACAGTGGTGGAAAAAAAATTCACCCAATGAACTTTACCCTGATATTCATGGTAATCTTGATGTAAGATAATATCAATCTAATCTAATTGATAGATATTATTATCTCCATGTTCACATTGTATCATAATGTTAAACGTATTTCAAGGTAATAAGATAAAAATTTTGTCTTCCAATGATAATAGTAAATGTTAAGGGAATTGTTATCATGTTACATGAATACCTTTCATATGTTACATGAATTTCATTTCTTTTTTCATGTGAAAATTCAAGTAAGAAAGTAAACCTGAGAGAGATGATGATTCTGATGATAAAAAGTTAGATATGTATCATAAATCCACTAATAATGTTATATATTATATCATGTGGTCATGGAGAAAGAAAAATTCAGTCAGAAATTCATTGGGTTAATGTGATTCTTGAGATTGGTGAAATTTTATTCAACTGAAGAAGTGAAAAAACTCCAGTTTCAATGGCGATAATCATGATGGTTATTTCTTATATCTCTGGATGATTATATGGAACATGATTGTCTTTGTCATCAACCTCTATTCCTGTTTGTCTTTTTAAATTCAATAATAAAAAAATCCTCAGCATTCTGTATATCAATGATAACGAGCATGGTGATGATGATCTTGATTATCATGAAACTTTGAGTGGTTGAAAAAAGTTTGAAAAAAAATCTGAACTTTTATTGACATGAAAGGTTGACCTCTACTATAAACCATTTTTATCATGAAAAATGTTATGAATTCAAGTAGAGTTTCAATAAATGATATATATATATCTACACGGAAGAAAGGTGAAAGTCAAGATGAAGATTCAATGATGAGTTGGCCAAAGAAAGAAAGAGAGACAGAGAGGAATAGAAATAGAAAAAAATAAGAGAAAATAACAAGAAGATGATAAGAGATAGAAAGAGAAAAAAATGTTGAAACATCTTCAACTTTCTTATTCTATCATCATTATTATCTTCATCCTTTTTGCTTCTCAATTCCTGCGAGATAGTTCAAAATAAAATGTTACCAGATATCAAAATCTAATAACTTAAACAAAAACCGTATAATATTTATCATCATAATCATCATCACTTCCTCTTACCCCTTATATCTACTTCTTAGCATCAATCGAGAGGATAAGGAACAAAGAATATAAGATGAAAGAGAACTTGCAATTTTCTGAACATCATGCATTCCATGAGGGCCTCAAACACTCATCCCAAACCCACCTACTAATCCTCCTCTTTACACCTTCACTTAAACTGTAACCTTAAACTACGAGTACATTTGTAACTCTTTACCTCCTTCTAAGCATAATCACAACTCTCTCTCTCTCTCTCTCTCTCTCTCTCTCACTCACTTTTCTACAATTACATGAAAAATAGTTTCCATCAGCTTGCTCACTAATTCTCTCTTTTTTTCTCTTCTCACTAATAACAGTAATCACAGAGAAGAAAAACAAATCTGAAAGGGCAAGTAAAGAAATTCGAAAATTCTGTGAGAAGATAATCTAAAAGACTAAAATAATACAATAGAAGAATAGAAAAAAATTAAGAATCCAATCTACACGAATATGATGAAAATATGATAACAGAACTGAGCTAGATTCTGATTCAGTGTGAAAAAACGATACCACGAAAAGAGAGGAGGAAAAAAAATTATCATCATTATGATAATTGTAATAATAATACCAATGAGAGTGAATAAATTTGTACTAAATCAATTCCAGTTCTGAGAGCAGATAATAACACTAATCATGATAATCATATTAAGAAGAAGCAGAAGAAAAAAAATAATCTAATGCTGTCAAAAAGAAAGACAGAAAGAAAGAAAGAAAGAAAAAAGAGAGAGAGAGAGAGATAAATTCATAAACCCATGTATGCACATCTTATACTAACATGGAACTATGGATAACTTGGAATATTCATATTCTAAGGATTGTTGAAATGAAAGAAATAGAATCAACTCCCAGTCGATTTATTATCATTATCTTGATGATTCTATGACTTAAATAGTTGAATTTTCTATTCCTGAGAAAAAACTTTTCACTCTTTACATGAGCTCAGAAACGAATATCTTTTACTATGATGTGAACAATGTTTCTCTCTCTCTCTGATTACCCTGATTTTTTATTCTATAAGTAAGTTGATCTTCAGACGTTTATTATCAATACAATTTCCGCTTTTTTTTAATCAAGGTGACAAAATAAAAACTCGAGTATATTTATATGAGAATGGAAAAGAATGAGACGAAAACGATAATGATGATGATTATACTGAATAAAGAATATCAAATTCTGTAAAGATTTAAGCTCATTTTTTTTCTTGTTGATATTCTATTTCTTTTCTCTTGTTCCATATTCTCATTTCCAGCATTCTCATATTCTCTAGATATTTTTCATGTCTCTCTCAAAAGATAAAATTATTCAATGAGTAAGTAGCTTTTTCTTTATGGATTTTATATGCAAATATCATATTCTCTTTATTCATTTTTACTCCATTTACCCAATCGAAGCTCTTTTCCTTTATATTACCTGATGAAGAGCTTGGAACGTGATGTTACATAAAAGAGGTGAAGAGTGAATGGCGATGTTAATATAAAGGGTATTCCACTTATTAGTCCTGAGAATATTGAAAATTCATAGCTACTAATATCTTAACGGAGCGACGACCATATTAGAACCCTTGACCCACCAGGAAAAGGTGAAAGCTACTCAGACCTTTGACCAATTTTTGGCGGGAAAACTCAGTCAACTTTGCAACTAACAAAACCTTAGATCAGCTATCTAATACACCCTAATGAAACTTTCAGACTATTAATCAGATACTAATATGAGTAAATTCATTAACATTTATCGCTCAGAATCATCCATATGCTTTACAATTAATTAATTGTATTCGTTACAACTTCTCATGTAATTACAATCTGTGTTGACTTGATTTGGTTGTTTCCTTTTTATTCAATCTTATTTTCACTTCCTGGTCTCAGAATCTGTTATTTTTTAGCTAATATTTATCATTGACTGATATAAATAATGTTCTGAATGCATATAATAGTAATTTCTGGTTTGAATGCAAACTTAAAGCATAAGGCGATTGTAATAATAGTCGTAATAGCCGATGATGATAATATACATGTATCTATGTAGCATTCAAGTTTGTTTGCTTCATGTAAATATACATAAAGTGAAGATGAAAATGAAGATGAAATCGAAAGTTGTTAACCAATATTATCATGTAAGTAAAAGAGAAACACAACAAATATTGAATGATAAAATCGAAAGTGAAATATTTTCACCATGAAGATAACTATTGATGAGAAGAAAATGATACGAGAAATGCTGAGAGATGAAAGAAGAAACTTATTCCATAATTTTTACTTTGTTATCTTGTTCCTATTCTTAGCCTTTATCTTCATCTAATATTTTTCATTATGATATGAAGAAAAACAATCCTCAGGAATAAGAGAATGATAAAAATGATGATAAATGATGATAAAAGGCAAGAGAAGTGAAAAAAGAGAAATGAAAAGATTGATTCATATTGTTTTCCCTCCAAAAATCTGGAGTAATCATCAAGAGAATTCCCTATTGTCTTAAGCTGAATGTTGAACATTCTTTAAGCTACATATAAGTATGATGGTAAATAAGAATCTCCATCATCATCACCATCCACCTACTCTTCATTTCTCTCACTCTCTTGCCTTGTATCTGTCTGATAATCATCATCAATTGAAGATAAAAAATTATTGACGATTGAACTTATTAACAGTTATAATCTATTTCTAATAATATCGCAAGAGGAAAAGATATTAGATGATGGTGATGACGAAAAGAAGATTAATTTATCTTTCTCTCTCAGAATTGATCAAATACAATTAGTGAACATGTAGAAGAACAGAAGAAAAACTGAAAGAATTGAAATGATCTGAGAGAAGATGAAGAGAGAGAGAGAAAGATGAAATGTAATCATCTATTTCCAATTATTGTTATCATGATGATCATCATGAGTATCAGAATGAGAACCTTGTAATTGAGTTACAATTGATTAACTAATATTTCTCCATTGGAATCATTTCTCTTTCTCTTTCAAATTGTGAAATTTAATTCTGAGGGAGATAAAATTGAACAGTACAATTGTACTAATCATTTCAATATCATTTCTCTTTATGAATGCTCAGAATTTGTTGAGAGAGAGAGAGAGAAAAGAAAAATTTTCCTGAAGATTAAAAATTTTACCATTAACGGAATAATTCAAGTGACATCATTAAACTCAACGATGAAATTAAGATGAATAATCATTGAACTTTTAACGGTTATCATGATATTATTATTAATTTTTTCTTGATTATACTAATATTTAATATCTCATTAAACTGTGACCTGGATGGAAAGATGAACATTTATCTTGGTGAAACAAGAGCAGGGTGAATTTGTATGAGTGTATTTTGGGATAATGGTGGTGGTAAATTTTATATTGTCACTTAAATTTATCATAATAAGTTATATCTACACAGAACTCATGGTGTTATTTTAATAAGCCCATGATAAAAAAGAGACCATGATAGTTACTGGAATTGGTTGTTCACCATCATGTTGATGATAATGTGATTCATTCATGCGGTTGATTTGTAAACTCATTATTTCAATGATGATGATGATGATGATTATGATAAGTTATCACTCTCTCTCTCTCTCTCTCTCTCTCTCTCTCTCTCTTCTACTCAAATTACATCATGAAGAGGGAAAATTTAATGAAAGTGAAAATGCAGAAAAGTTCTGACAAGAGAAATTGTTTTCATCTTGATGGAGATTCTGTTATGTTCTGAAACTGAAAATTAGCGCCAATAATTAGGAATCTTTGTGTCACTTTCTCTTTCTTTTTCTCTTTCTTTTGGAAGATTAAATTACCACGAGAACAGAAAATTGATATTCACATTATAATGATAATGTTATCATGTTGACATGATATCTCATCATCATCATAATCATCCTGAAGAAATAGCATTTTTTTCATTATTATTATATTTTCCTCGTGTTGAAAATGAATTTGTTGTCAGAACATTTTTTTCATATATAAAATTATATTCCTATCATGGCGATGAAAGTTAATCATGCATCATATGGATCAGAATTGAGATTCATTTGCATAGAAACATAATTAACCTGATGACCATTATCATGAATATCATGTGTTCAGTTTATTTTTTAATCGATTTGTAAATTTATCACTCATCTCATTAAAAATCATTATCATCATGATAATGTAATTAAAATGAATTCAGTAGTTAAACTTGAATTTTACATTAGTCGAAATTGTAGATAATTAAAAGAATGAAATTTACACCAAGATATTCATGATTCTGATAATTTGTTTCAAATTCGATTAATTTTTGCCTTATTCATGGAAATGAGAGACTAAAAATTTCGCATTCGATTTTAACTCTCTCTCTCTTTTCAATGGACAGAACTTTTTAACTTTCTTTTCCTCTCTTTGTTCAGCCAAAATCTTCTCACCATCAGAATCATATCATGCTGAGAATGAGGAATAAAATTTCAAGATTATCTCTCTCATTCAATAACTATTCCCACCTCCAAGTGTGATCAAAATAATGTCAACATATCTTCATAAATCTGTCATTACAAATGATGATTTTTCTGTTGGATGATGAGAGAGAAAAAGTTACAACAACAATAGTAAATTAACAAGAATAACTCAAGAATCATCATGAAGAAAAAAAAGATTCCAACTTTTCTCTCCACGAATTGTTGATATTTTATTTTCCATCATCTTCCTCATCATCTTCCAGGTATGAGTATGTTTAGAATGATAAAAAGTAAGGAGAAGGAAAAATCAAAAGTTCCAATGGTGTATCATCATCATGAATTACTACTTATAATTGTCGACAAGTTGTTCAACTCCAAGTGGATTCTTATCACTATTACATCTCATTCTCCTTCTAATCATCATCATCATCATCCAGAATTAGTCTTCTTCTTCATCTTATATATAATAACATCAATTGATAGTTTCAAGTTAATCAAATGATTTCCAATTGAAGTGACCTTTTAACAATTTTCACTTGACCAATCGACTATTTAACTTTCTGACCATCCAACTTATCAGTGCTACTCCCATAAATTATTATCATTTTGGTTAAACTGTTCATCTCACGAAATCACCATCAACAGCATCATCATAATCAACTGATCAACATGGTTAATGACATAAAATTAAACTTAATCCAGTTTAATTATCTGATCATTTCAACGGAGAGAGAGGGAGAGCTTCAGTTAGACAAGCTTGAGATTAAATTGTTTTCCTCGTCATTACAATTAACTTGATCATAAACTTTTGATTATGTTTGCCTGTTCATCTACAATTAGTAGATTCACTTTAATTACTCAAGATTAATGAAATTATTATTCAACCTTTTTTTTTGTTCATAGTGGACAAAGTTAATGGTCATCCAATTTAAACACAACAATCAGGGGGGAAGGGAAATGATTAAATTGATTAATGAATTGAAAAGCAATTGAATCAGTTTTTATTTTGTCTTCTTTTGATTGTTTGTACGGAAAATATTAATTGACTTTGATTATTATTAATATTACATTATCATCATAATTATATCAAGTAATGAATCAGTTGAGTAATTGGTTTGATGATTTAATTACAATTAATGACAATTAACGGTACAAGTGGACGATTATTGGTCCAAATGAAATGGGGAAATTTGTTCTGATTTTTTTGTTCTTGAAGAGTCCAATTAATATTATTAATCAATTCCATCTATTTACTTTGGCAAAAGATGAGGTGAGATGAGAGGATGGGGAGTGGTGATGATTATCAGTGAGTGGGAAAATGCTAAAGGGAGACAATAAGATATGAAAATGGAGATGATGATTGGGAATCTTTAGTCGAATGGTTTTCCTTTTGCAAACGTGAACTGAATTATGATTAATTAGTGAAGATAAAGAAGATGATGATAAGAAGAAAAATTGAGTTTTTTATTTGCTTCATCTTCTCCCTTGCTCTCTCTCTCTCTCTCTCTCTCTACTTCCTCTTTCTTTGGTCTTGTCTTTCGTTTTCAACTCTCCCCCATCAAACCAATGGACTGAAACATGATGAGAATAAAAATCAACTTAAACTATCAACCTCATCTTTCATGATGAAGATGATGACAATGTTGATGATGATAATGATTATGATAGTTGATGGAAACTGATGATAATAATGATGAGTGTTGAGAGTACAGTTGAAGATGGAAAATTATCATCTCACTGATTTTTATGGAATCACTGAAATTTCATGTAACTCAGAGTAGTATAAGAATACATGAATTGACATTTTCATCGATTTAAATAATTGAATTATAATCGAAATCTATTCCAATTTTGTTCCTCTTCATATTAACAACTTATAGTTAGCTGAAACTACAATTAGTCAATTTCACTGTTACAGCATTGTTCAAATTCTGATTTTCACTTTTGTCATTTCATTTCCTACACAATAATCACCCTGTAAGTCTACATGATAATCATTAGATTTCTCGAATAGTTTTTGCTGTATAATCGATCGCTCTGTCGTTGTTGAAAACTGGACGACTCTTGGTACAAGTGAACGAGTTTACCGAACTGAGCCCTTGAAGATTAACTTTTTTTGCTAATCGAAAATGAGTTGAGAATGAAAATCTAATTGATTGCAATTATTTCAAGTGATTAACCATATTGACTGAGAGTTTCAGTTCTAATCTTTTATCCTGAACCTCAACCGATTTAATTATCGAGTTGATATAAACAATTGATTGTCTAACCAGATAAAAGAGTATAGTTAATGAGATTAACACTAATACATGGTAACAATTAACAAATTGTTTCATTTGTTTATTAGTTTGTTGATCCTTTAATTTGGCCAAATCAATCTTGACCATTTTTCTTTGTGTGTATTGGTTATTTTACTTATCATCAGAATTCACGTTTGCATTAGAAACCAATCAGCTAACAATTAATTCACAATATTCAGATAGAAAGAGATTCAAATAAATTACTATTAATTCAGGATAAAATGTTCAGTGTTTAAGATAAAAGAAAATAATCCATTTCTATCAATAATAGAATCTATTCACGAATAAGTATTTTGACAATTCAACGGTCACAGAAAAGAGAAACGTAATAAGGTAAACATCATTATCAGAATTTTTTGTCTGAATCAATTGAAAAAGAAATTCAAAAGAAGGTCATTTATAATTTAATCACCGGAAATGAGCCAATGACTTGGAATGAGAAATTCTGCAACCTTGAAAAACACAATGATGATTTAGAAAAAGAGAAGAGACTGCAATGAACACCAAGAAAATCCTCCAGGTAATGATGGAAAAAGAAAATTATCACATGATGAGCGGGGTTATCCAGTTAAGAATGCTGGAAATAAGCGATAAATTATTTTGATGTTAATGTGGACCTATAGAAGATATTCATTTGTAGATACACAGGACATCAATTAAAAATCCACCTGATCACTGGCCAATTGCTTGAATTTCTCGACAGTAGTTACAAAAGGGGCTAGTGATCCCGCTTCCGATTTTCAGAGCCACTTAGTAAACCAAACCGGAAAGCACTAGACATCACTTCCGGAAGTTTCAGAAAGAGTGGTTTTAACCAATTGTCAATCCAAACCTCCGTTTAAATGGGGGAAAGAGGAAAAAAATTATCAAAAAACTTTTTTGTCTTAAATGATAACAACTTGGTTGATAAGCCATATGCTTACGTGTGATGCGGAATTCGTTCCTGATTTTTTGCAGTTTTTAGGATCCACCCCCTCTGATTTATCACCGAAAATCAAATTCCCCCATAAACAACCATATTCAAAACTTAATTGTCTTTGGTGGGTTTAATTCTAGTTTTCATCTTTTGCTAATGGTCTATTATGAGTTTCATCGTAATTTACTGTAATTATCAGTTGGTCACTTTGTTCGTCATGACCGATTTCCCAGAGTCCTCGTTGGGTTTGATCCCTCTTTTTAACAACCATAAAAGGATTAATCTTGGTTTAACCACAATCATAAACATCTTAGTCTTAATTGTTATATTCCATCATCACTATCATTTTATTCAACATGTCACTTTTTTATGATCCTGTGAAAGTGAAAGTTATTTTCGCTTCTGTCGAAATTAAGAAAAAAAAGATAATTTATGTTTGATTAAAAAGAATTAAACCTTTCCCTAGATTAGTCAGCATTGGAAGTCACGATGAGGACTATTAGTCCCGAGTTTCAATGAGAGCTAAATTTTATTAGTTAATCTTTCAAAGTTATTTCAAAAAGTGACTTACTCGACAATCAGTTAACCCTCGAATTATAATTCCAATCAAATAAATTACCCATCAAGTGATAATCACCCAACATCCGATTTATCAGTTCATCAAAAATTAAATTCAAACAAAAATTTGACGAAACTAGATCGATTGATCCTGTCAAACGTGTCCATGGGGAGTCAATTTGTGAGCGGGAAGTAATTTCAATGATTGAAGAAGACGATGGCCTTCAATCCGACAAATCACTTTGTTATTGTGTGCTACTGGACACAGACAAGTTTTGTAGAAAATGGGTACAGAGCTTATAAACCAGTTGAGGTACAAAAATTGACAGCTCAAAAAATAGGAGATTGGATTTTTGTACCTATTTTCTTGCTTACAACATCGATTCCCGAAAAATCTTGTTCTTAGACGAGAAGATGTATTGTCTTTCCGGTGGAGAGAACAACCAAAATAATAGGCTGTGGTGGAAATAAAGGCCAACCTTTTTTAACAAGCTAGTAGGTCATTCTCTGAGTGTCCATATATGGTGTACTTTATCAACAATTGGTATTATTGGCCCATTTTTTTTAAAATAAAATTGACCAATTTGAGTACCAGAAGATGATTGATCTCGAATTTATCTCGACCTTCCAACAATATGGTTGACCTGGTGACTTTTGGTTTCAACAAGACGGAGCTCCTCACTGTACAAACACATCACTTGAGTTGTTGAAGGCTTATTTAAATAATAGGCTTATTAGTCGTCAAGCAGATATCGAGTGACCTGCAAGTTCACCAGACCTTATTCCTCTCAATTT
Organism: Panonychus citri; assembly: GCF_014898815.1. Lineage (NCBI taxonomy): Eukaryota > Metazoa > Arthropoda > Arachnida > Trombidiformes > Tetranychidae > Panonychus > Panonychus citri. Next base: position 458,537 of record NW_026515530.1, on the reverse strand, counting down.
TTACTTATGTCGTCATTTAGATAGTTTGGTCCTGTGGTAATGTGGTAGGCCTAAAACTAAGAAAAAACTCAAAAACAGCATAAAAACGAAATTGTGAAAATTAACTCAAATAACTTGATCAATGTTAACAAGAATTTTAATCGCCGCTTGGAAATTTGTATTGATCAAAATGTCCGACATTTTTGTGACTTGTTATGAAACAAAATTTTTGTTTTTGTTTTTTGTTTAATTGAATTTCTAATGAATGGTGTTGATGTTAATTTTTATCTCTAATTTTCTTCATTTATTGTTGATAAATTAATGAAAATCCAATAAGGTTTAGTGTTCATTCAGACCTCGAAGTTTTTGAAAATAGCCACCCTGTAATTAATATAAAAGGGTATTGAAAAATAAAGAATCAGATTTCTTTGGCACATTCAACATCAAAGTGTCTCAATCAGTTTATCCTCTCAGAAACTATCATTACGTAAAAGTTTACGTTAAGTAAAAAAACGCTTTCAAGGTCATATAAAGGTAGTTTTTTGAAAAGTATTATCAAAACAATAATAGCATGGTGACAGAGTTTCATGTAGATAGCGGCAGATGTCGAACGTATCTAAAAACAAAATAGCTCGATTAGTTTTGCTCTCTTAACATTTTCTTATCACAAACCAAGACATTAAAAGAGTCTTCATTCTTAGAGAATGATGTGAATAGGAAAGTTTAACAAAAGAGTTGCTAAAAATGCTTGATAGTTTTTACGTGTTCTAAGTAAGAAGGATCTCTATCCGTATTTACATGAAAGTGGAAAAACTGTTGATAGTGTTGAGGTGAAAATGTAAAAGGTTGGAGAGGTAAGAGGAATTTCAAGGTTCTTTCGACAGAGTTCATCATCATCACATCATTCATATAATATCAGTGATGATTGACTTTATGATATATGTGCGAGCTATTGGAAAAAGTTCTTAAATTATTATCATCCACAATAATAATCGGCAACGAATTTTCCGATGAAAACTATTCGGTTCTTTTCAATATTTGAATTGGAAAAATATTTTCCTCTTCTTCTGTTTTATCCGAATCCAATTCTAACTTGTACAAAACACAAGATAAATGATATTAGTTCAATTACATGGTAACTTCATTTTTAATTTTCCGTTTTCCATTACATGTCATAGTTTTTTTATACAAATGTCGAAATTAGTTTTCTCTTTGCCTATCATTATTATCCACCACTGAGATTCATTATTATTGTCATCATAATCCCAGAATCATGATGATTTCAGGGTGAAAACCTTTCAAAAACAGTTATCTTTCACTTCTAGAACTTGTAACTGGGAAGATTTCATTCTAAGTAATTCAATAGTTTTACAAAATTTTATCATATTGTTGATTAACTTTTCTCACCATCAACATTTGTTGATGTACTTGTTAAAATCCATCTTCTAATGAAAACTTCTCCCGCTTTCAAATCGAATAAAAATGAATGAGAAAAACAACTTTTATCCTATGAAAACATGAATCGTAATATTGATCATTAGAATATCAAATTTACCATTGTAACCTTTTTGTTCTGTTTAAACATAACATTGAAAAGGAAGTGACACAAAAATAACTCCAATTATACTAATTATCTCATGAGCATCTCTCTGTCTCTCTCTCGCTCTCTCTTCCTCTCACTTTGTCTTGTTATCATGTTCAAAAACAGTTCTCATGGTTTTGTCAGATAACATGATGATTTTAGAATCAAAGTTGAAACTCAGCTGATAATCAGCATCTTAATCAAGATCAATCAATTGTCACTTTCAAACAGTTGACCCAATCAAAAGCTTAATGCTGACCCCTAATTAACACCATGAAAACTATCATGATTAGTTGATTAAAGTTTTCCAACTGAATGATCATTGAAATTTTCAATCAACTTTCAGATTATAAATAAGATAAACTTATTATTATATAATTTAGTACAACCGGGAATCCAAATTATAATAGGAAAACAATTAGTTAATCAGATAGGGAAATAAACACAAGTTCATACACAATCAACTCCATCATTACCATGGAAGTGAATTAAATCTAAGATCATCAATTTCCATGGTTAAAAATTTAAATTACCTTAAATGACAATTTATTTAAATTTAATTCTCCTGTAAACTTTTTCCCAATTTCTGCTTGCAAACCATCAAAGGCTCTCCATTAATTTAAATAATTAGATGAGATGATCAATATCAATCTACAATTGAATTGCTTATATCAAAGAAGAAGAAGAAAAAAAATAATCAACTTAATTGTAACGAGTTGATTGTATTCCAATCATGAGAAATCATCATGAACTTCCTACTTTTAGAAATTGACATTGAACAAAATAAAAAGAAAGGTAAAAGTCTCGAACACATAATAACAGTGAATAAGTTTATGATCTTCCAGAGGGAAACTTCCGACTTGTCCCGCGAAATTTTCCTCCCACCACCCACCCTATCATGTATTTCCACCCTCAATTTTATCTCCACCACACCCTCTTCCACCCTCCCTTTACCTACATTCTTTTATTATTCTTTTATCATCATAATCGCTTTTCTTTCTCCTCTCAAAGTAATCTTCCTTTTCTTCAATATTATATAAAACTACAATGAAGAATACGAGAAAAAAAAACTTATATATATTGACTTTTCCTTAATAAACTAAATGTCGCATTGTATTGAAACCTATTAATATATTGGATATAATAACAATGTTGGAAAAATCCAACAATCAACTAACCAACCATCCTAATAATGAATCACCCAAAATCAATCTAATCTAAATTGATTTAATTCTCAACCAACAATCATAACAATTGATTGTTAATTTTATGAGAAGAGAAAACATTTTCCCTCATAATCCAATATGAATTCATTGTAAGGGGAAAACTTTTTACATGTAACATTTCACTCAGAACAACAAACCAACAAGTTATGAGTTTTACCTTCAAGAATTTAACTATTGGAATATATGAAAAGGATAAACAAATGTTGACCATGATCATTAAAGCATAAAGGTAAATGATATTATCTCTTATTCATGTTTAAAATTGAGGAAAACATTTGGAAATATTGAATTCCAAGGGAGATGTTTATCTTTTTCCTTCCGTTATAACAACATTATTATTAATATTATGATAGAGTAGAAAATGAATTAACCAATAACAGTTTAATAAGTGATCAGATTAATAGATTCACTTGAGAATGTAATGAGAAACTGTAAATCCAAAGGTTTACATGGGGAAAGTTTGAAAATGAACAGAAACTCATCAACCTCATGGTGGAAGATACAAAAACTTAAAGGGAATTCCTATTGAAAGGGTTAACCGTTGTTGTTGTTTTCTTTTGTATATTCAATCAATTTAATGTACCATCATTATCATTATGATGGCGGTGGGAACATTTTCCTTTAAAGTTTTCTCTGAAAAAGCTTTCAAAACCCACCCCATCCTCTTATTTTTAATGTATTCACCCAAACCCACTACCACCAAATCTCATCCAATAACCAAGGGTATTATCATCATAATCTACTCATCAACCCCATTAGCATGAAACTTTTGCATCATCATCATGAGATTTGATAAATTTATTATTTTTTTCTTTCTTTCTTTGGCTTCTTCAAATCTCATGGTAATCACCATGATCATAACTGAAGCTTTTATACTTTACTGAAATATATATTTAATGAAAGTGCAAATGGTTTTCAAAATGATACAACAACAATCGAGGTTATCATACATATAAAAATATGGAAATGATTAACATCATTAGGAAACAATTAAAGTATCAACTTGAACAATCAAAAGGTCAAATTCATTCACATAGTCTACTGATTTATCTTATCATGTTTCATGGTTCCAAATGAGTGAGGCTGAATGAATTTACATCTTTTATTACAACAGAGAAACAAAATAAACTTGAAAAATTTCAATTCAGATTAGATTTCATGATGAATTGTATATCTCTCAGAAATATATCCATGTATATTTATACTTGTAAAGTTTTTGCCCCCTGAAAAAAAATGATATCTAATGAATTCAGAGTAATCAGAGAGAGAGAGAGATAAAGAAAAGCAGATGAATGAAATATGGTTCCTTGGTGTCTAATTCAGAATCAGATGATATTCTGAGGAGGAACATAAATAAATAAAAATACAAATATAATGAATACCCACCATGAAATTTACTCCCTATTGTGTGATAAATTTTCTGTTAATAAAATACACTTGACAATGAGTTACACAGGATTTTCCCACCCTACCTTTCAACCCACTGAACCCCCACCTTGAGCCATTGAATTTTCTGTTAGTTTAATAAAATGACAAAAACAATAATCACAAATAATAATAATGATAATAATAATATTCATTTACTATTGGAAATAAAATCTCAATGAAAATTGTTTTCCAAAATACAATAACAATCGGAAAGATTATCATGACCATGATGATGATATTCAGAATCTAATGGAGATGGTAATTTATATGATCAAATTAATTATATCTCTGTCTCTTTGAATACAATTTGTTAATTGTTTTTGCACAATATTTACACTACTATGATCAAAACTAATGACCAGCAATTGACAATAAACAATTTACAATTGATTAACCAATATGATAATTTAGGATAAGATCTGACAATGTTATTTGAATAATAATAATAATATAATAATAATTGTCTGAACCAGATAAGATATGATTGTTAGATTAATTCATGAGTATGATCATGATTTGAATTTGTTTGTAAATTAAATTACCAAACAACTGAACAACAATTAAGTATTAAAATTTTTCCTTTAGTTACTTATTATAACTATGAGATGATAAAAATAACATTTGTTATAAATTCTTGTAACTGAGTAATCATTGTAATAAAAGTTCATTGGGATGGTTGATACTCAGGAGTGGGTGGTGGGAATGAAATTAACCACAGAAAGAGATGATTTCACTTATGTTATTATACAGCATTGGGAACATTGATTATCGATTATCAGTCCCTGATGATAATGCTAAATGGATATAATTTATTTCTCGAAAAAAAGTTTTTTCTACTCATTTATTTACCTTAATTCAGGTTGTTTATTCAACTGATTGTCGGGCTTAATCATCGACTATCAACACTGAACCTTCATGTTTCGTGATAGTTCAAAGAATTGGTAATTACTGTGAATCAGAATTGAACTCAAAAGCTTAACTAATGAAAAGTTTTTCTTCGAGTTTTGAACTTTTCTTGGTCTTTAATCTTATCCTTTTTGCTATATATTATTATCATAAGAAATAATTCTCAATTCATTACTGTTTTTACTTTTGAATGAATGAATAGTTATTCTGAATTCAGAAGATGATTTCGATGTACGGTTATGAATTTCATTGAAATATTCTTGGGGAAATTCTTTCAGCGATCGAACGACTCAAAACTTTTCTATTAGTTTTTTGTGTATTAAAAATTCTGTCATTTGGTAAAGTCTCTTGTTTTTTCCCTTCGTATGTTACTTATCATCATTGAAAATCATGAGAACAATTTGACGCTCAATTTAGTTCTTGGTCTCAGCTGGAATTCATTTCTGAACAGCAAATGAATTCCAATTGATTCTTTCAAAATTCCAATGGAATTCATAAAGTACAAATTCGATGGAAAAGAATGATAAAATTGAGAACTTTTTCTTTCCTTTTCATTTTCATCATAATCATCGACTGGATGGATAGAAAATAGAATTGTAAAGAAACCCAATGAACCGATAACCAACAATCAGTTGGAACTTTTTTTTCCCTTTCTCAATAGTTTGGTGTTCATGTTCATGGTGATGAAAATACGAAGAAATGTAAAAAAAATCCGAATAGAGAAGTTGAATTTACAACGAATAAAAAAAAGTTCCAAACCAATATCGAAGCTCAGTTTGACAGGGTGAATAGACAGTTGAACAATAAATAACTAATGAACTGTTCTTGATTATTTCCTCATGAAGTCAATGAACAACTTCATCAAGTGAGCCACAATTAACTCAATCAACAATCAAAACATCAACAATGATTCAGATCAACAATTTAATTCAATAAATTCAATTCTTATCAATCCAATCAACAACAGTTTTTATAACATTATCTGTTAACCATTTAAAGTTTGAGATAACAATCAAATTGAAACTTTCCAATTCAAGGAAACAATTTATTTCAGTTGCCTGAACTTTTCTGAATCACTGATAAATTACCTGATAAATGATTCTGATGAAAATTCATGTTGATCTGAAAAAAAACATATTCCAATTGTTCATTGATTCAATAAAGTTTAAATTGATAATATTTGACAATCTTTATCACCAACATAATAATCATAATATCATGATGATATTTCATCAAGAATTCCCAATGAACCGAATTCACCAGAATTTAATAAAAGTTCAAGCTCTCATTCCCTGATTATTACTTGTTCCTGATTGTTATTAGTTTAATTCACTAAACATTATGTTGCTACTTTTACTTTATATCTCATTGAGCAATTGGAAAAGTTCATATAATCAATTTTTAGATTTTTTTTCATGATATTTTTTCAGAGGGTAGGGTTTAGCTAAGGTTTTTTTCTTTTCTTTTTCTTAATTGACAATTTTGTGGCTAATTTCATGATAAATTGTTTTGTAATCTGTGTAAACGATAACTGAAAACTGTTCATGTTCAGATTTTGTTGAAGGTAATTCAATTTTATTCTGAAAATTGAGTTCTTTTTTCATTTTTATTCATCTCGATAGACTAGAATAGTTCAGTTGATTATCTAGATTGAATTTTCCCTTCAACATGATGATCACTTATGGTGAAAAAAAAATAATTTGTTAATTCAATTCAAATTGAATTATTGTTCATTTATCTATTCATGGTTCACTCATTTATCCCAAAATTTGGGTCACAAAATGTTATTGATGACCATGATTCTTTATGATAATTCATTGAGAACTTTTTTTTTCATATCGTCAACAATTTCAAATCTATTTTCATCATTGTCCATCATCATGGTCAGCTATAAATATCCATCATAATATTATTGTTTCGTAAGGAAGACTGAATTATCCTCCCGAATCCCTCCCAACATTACCAACCTTGTTATCATCAATTGTTATCACTTTTATTATGACAATTTCAGTCAACTCATTTCAACATTTTCCCATCACCAGCATTTGTTTCATCAACCAGTTTCAAATAAACCTCAAATCAAAACCTTTCATCATCTTCTTTTACTCTCATCATTTCCGTTTCCCTTTTCTTACACCTCAAACCAACAAAAATGATTCTTTAGGAGTGAAAACTGGTAAATAATAACAGACAAACTGAATCAAACTCTAAATTAAATGACAATGAAAGATCTGATATTAGTTAATAATAGTAATCTGGACAATGGTCAAAACAATGAAACTTTCATCATGAAAGTTTTCAAAAACTTCCAGAAAGTGATGAGCCAGAGATGAGCTTCAATCTTGTTGGTTAATTGTCAATGAATTTGAACCAACTAATTGTCAACTTAATTTACTAATTTTTTTTCTTAATCATTTTCTCAAATTTATTTTTCCTTCAGGTTTACAATTTCCACTTCGTCCAGGGTATCCACCAATTCTTCCAGCAGGCCAATTTGGGTAAGAACTTTTTATAATTAAATATTTCGATTAAATCGATCAATTGAATTAAGTTTATTGTCAAGGTTCAATTTGCTAACTTGAGTTGATGTAACTATTATTTGAATTGCTGTTGTTGATAATATGATTAAATTGATAAACTTTATCCATTCATGAGATATTCAATTAGTCGATAAGTTTTTGTGTTGGAAAACAATTTTCTCTTAATTGGTTTCAGTTTCTATTCTCAGAGAAATAGATTATCATGAATGTTCATGGTGATAATCTGATGGGAATTAACTGTTTATTAAATTAACTTGAAAACATAAACATATATACACACAAAGGAAGGAAAATTTTTATGAACCAAAGAGGTGATTAGGTTAATTGATGATCTTTTACAAAGGCCGATTAATTAGTCTCAATACTAATGAACTTTTTAAATCACTTGAATATTTACAATTCCCCATGAAAATTAGATTCAAGGGAAAAGTGATCAGAATAAATTTACACCCTTAACTTATCAAGTAAATTGGAAACAGTGGAAAATTTAATCAATTGTAATGAACCCAATTATCAAATCTACTGAATTCACCCTGAAACTATTACAAGTTTCTCAGGAAAATCAGAACTCAAGAGAGAGAGAGAGAGAGAGAGAGATTCCAATCGACTGACACTGAGAAATTCTGGTTGACATGATATAACTCTGAATCTTCGTGAATGTGTCATCATCTGTTGATCATCTTCTTAAATCTTCAATGAATATTCATAAACTAAGATAAACATGACAGAATAAGAAAATGATTGTTATCATGTACATGGATATGAACTACATGATAATTAACCTCTAATCATGGTAATCATCATGAAAGAAACAAAAGAAACCAATGAAAATTGTTCAATCAGTGACAACAGAAACTTTTACCATGAAACATAATGAAAAATTTTATCATCAATTATTATCTATCGACATGATGATCACCAGCATCATCATTATTATTATCATAACATAATAATAATAATATTTTTCAATAATAACCGATAACCATGAAAATATCATTTCCACCTGAATAATTCTGGTGGTGGGTGTAAAAAAGGTAACATTATTATCATAACTTCTGATAACATTATCATGATAAATTGTATATTAACCTGATGATGATAATCTTGATGATAATTCATGTGAATAGTTAATTGTCACCAAGGAGAAAGGAAAAAGTTATTGATCAACCAACCATTCAGAATTCAATAGACTCACTAGAATTCATGATAATGTTACACTTTTCTCCTGAGAATAGTTGAATTTTCCCTCCTTTATTTTGTTTCTTCTTCCGCCTCCGCCTCGATTTCCACCTTCACTCTCATTTATTCATTATTCTTATTGAGAAACTAATTAGCTCATTTCCATGATCACAATCATATGAATTAGCTTCCTCATCACCATGGTGATTATTTAAATTCTTTAGCTGGAAATTATCAACACTGGAAAGATTATCATGCTATTAGCTTCACATATGAGCAGATTTATCGATAAACTTGTTGAACTTTTTTTCGCCAATAATTTGGATCAACAAGATTTTCTAATTTTCAGAATTTTCTTGATTTGATATTCTTGAAGTCACCATGTAATCCATACCTTGACTTTTTCTCATTCGACTAATCAATTATTCATTGTAAATTGTTAACCTTTAACAATTTCGCTTTCTATGAACTTCTTCATGATAATAGAAAACATTATTTATTCTTGATATTTTCTCATGATAGTTGAGAAAGTTGGTAAGAACTTCACTTTTTTCCTTTCATGATTCATATTCTATTTTCCAGAATTTTTTTCTTCTATTTATTCCAACACAAAAGGCAAACACTTGATGACTTCCTTAAAGGCATTTTCTCAGAACTTCTTCATTTTCATGGTTATCCTGAAATACTCACGATAACTCATAGAAAATTTTTGATAATTTTCCTTATCAACTTGATGAATTCTGTTTGTGAAAAAAAGTTCATTCACAATTCATAGTTGCCTTTTTTGCTATGTTTCTTCAATGATGATGATCATCATGAGTCTTATTTTTTTTCGAAAGAAAAAATTTACTCAAAAAAAGTTCTGAAGAGAAAAAAATAAAAAGAAAATTTAAATTCCAACTTCTCTACCCAAAATGTTGTGACTTAAATATACCATAAAAAAGTCAATCTAATGTATTCATCTGAAATTCATTGCTACTTCTTCAGGGTATTTGCTTATGAAAATTTTGCTACTTACCGGTTTCTCGTCTAACCATCTCGATCTGAATCATTCAGAATCAGAATTCACCATCAACATTACATGGTACACGAATTGTCAACTCATTCAATTGCTTTTACTAGTAACCTACATAACTTTGAATCCTCATCATGTTTCATGGAAATAGTTCCCACTCTGAATCTGATGAGGTTTCTTTTTTTTTCTTGCTCTTTTGTTTTTTATTACGTTTCTCTTTTATTTTGCTTTACTTTGTCATCTTCACATTTTATGTTGACATAGACAGAAAATGTTTCACTTCAATATTTTCAGTTTTTCTCCTCAGATTCATTTCATGAAAATCCCACCACAACAATGGAGATTCAATTTCACAGTTTACCAAATTTCCGCTTTGTTTCAATCAGTAATCAATGAAAGAAATGATTTCCAATTCCAGTTTAGATATGAGACTGGAGACTAAGTTTCTATGAAATGTCAAATAATAATAAAAATTTTCATTCAAAACAAAATTCTGAGCAATAAAAAGTTTCATTTTCGCGCCAAAAAGTCATTCTAAACATGAAAGTTCTGGTTCAGTTTGGATATTTTCAAATTCTAATATGAACTTGATAAATAAAGTATATGAATATAATGTTAATCTTATCAAGATTTAATGTATTCTCTCAACTCTAAAGGTCAGAATATAAGTTTGAACAAGAACAGAAAAAAAGTAGTATAAAGGTTAACATGATAATTGTTAATTCTGGTTCCGAATTTCAGATTCCAAATGATAGATTTTCGTTACTGTTGATGAACATTTGATGTTTGTGGAGAACGAAATTAAAGTTATTCGAGCGATGAATAGAACGTAAGAAAATAAGATTACGACTAATTTTCACCTGAGGGTAATTTCTTCTGTTTTTCATCTTCATCAGCATCATCATCTCTCTCCCTCTCTATTGCGTTCTTACTATCATCCAGTTTACATCTAATTTCGTTATTTCTTAAGGATAACAATGAGGAACCAATGGTGTCTCATGAGAATTTTCAACTGTAAGTTGAACTGAACAACAAACACGAAACAATTGTTATCATCTCACAAATTCTGATACAAATATTGTGATTAGTATCTTTGTTTACGTTTTGTTTACTTATTTCCTGGTTTCCTCTAAACTTTTTATCTTCACTCATTCATTATTATCATAATCAAATTAACTGATTAGAGTAAATTAAACTTGATCCTAAACAGTTATCACCATCTAATGTTAATCAGATTAACTGATTGTGGTATTATCTTATTGATTAGCATGATAAAATCACCCAATTGCTTATTTAATTTTCCTTCCCCTTTGTATATAAGATATTTCATCTTATTCTTTATGGAAAAAAATTGACCACTGGTCATTACATGTTCAATTGAACTCTAATCAATATCTTTCTTTTATTTTGGTTAGCATTGACTTGAAGAATTGATTTGAATGAATTTCTGGCTAGATTAATAACCTACTTTTCCACTTCCGAATCAGTCGTTTCATTTCCGTTCCTTTTTCTCTTACATTTCAATCATTTCTATTTTTCCATCTTCCATGAATTTCTCTCATTTCAATGAACAGATAATATTTAATCGATTTCAATAGAATAATGAAGCTAATTAGAAATTCTGAGCTTCCAAGAACAAAAGAAAAAGAAAAAATTCAATTGAAAACTCTCTCATTCTAATAATCCAATTGAATTCGCGATATTATTATCTAATCATTAGAATATTATTATTACTTGAATTCATTGTTAATTCTATTTTTGAATGAGAATAATGTTCATTAGTTTTACTTTTCAATCAGAACTTTTCTCTCCTTCTATCGATCTGATTTCGGTTTATCAGTTAACAAAATTATGAGCAAAAAAATTCAGCGAAATTTCATTTTTTTATCGTTAGTTATAATCCTTGATGATTATCATTATCACAACCAATCAGTTTCATGAAGGAATCATGAAGCTTTGATAAAATTGTGAGGATAAAATGATAACAATTGTCTTCATCCTCATAATCATCATAAACCTTTAGCCTTTTATCTTGATGAAATATAAATGTTCAGATTAGATTCATTTCTCCTCAATATCTTTTTTCCTTCATCTTCATCAATTCTTCAGAATCATCATGTTGTCCATACAAAGATAAACGGAACAGTTTCTCTCTCTCTCTCTCTCTCTCTCTCTGTTTCAATCGAAGTCATTTTTAGATGGATAAATTGAGAGAACAGAAAATTTCATCATCATCTCAAGCTTTCAAATGAACAAATTTCATTTCATTAACTGCGATCCCTTCAAAATCAGAGCCACAATCAATTCCAGAACTTTTCCCCCATGATCATCTGATAAAATCTCCATGTAATCATCAAGATATTTTCCAGCTGAATCATAGTAATAATTTTGATCAACTTTCCCCACCAACGAACTTTTTTTTCCAACCCAAATGATTAACCCGATTCCCAATCAATAAATATCATTTCCAATTCATCACCATAGCCAAATAATTAAGCAGATAAGTAATTGGAATCAAATTGAATACTATCATCAACAATTAAAACTTTAAACCAAATTTTGATTGCAATGGAAAAGATGAAAATTTAATCACTTAAACTTAATCATCTTTTTTTATCAGCAAATTAAATCCACCAGATAATTAACTCTCATTGTAATCATAATCATAGCTTGAGAGTTAATTGTTTGGTAAAAAAAATTTTCCTTCTCAGAAAAAAATGATTATCAACATTGTATTAATATCTACCACAATCAAACTAATTGTTTCAACTTTTTTTGTTCCATATTATGAATAATTAATCATCAAGATAATCATAAATCAAGCCAATAAATTAGATTAGCCTAATTAATTGTCTTATCGCGTGTTCACAATTGAAATCAAATCAAATTGCGAGAAATGTGAAATGATAATTAGTGATTACATTTTTAATCTGATTGCTATCGAATCAGTTGATCATGATAAAGTTCAATTGAATTAAAGAAAAACTTTTCATTCTAATCAACTAATCAATTTCCATCTAATCAGAGGTAATTAATTTCTTTAGAGCGTTACATTGGATTTTGTGGTATTCTTAAATTCAGAATTTAGATTTCATGGTGAATTCAGTTTTCCATTGTGATAATTTTTCTTACTGATTTATTTTCATCTCTTTATTAATGTAATCATTAATTCAATCACATATATATCTTGATATTCAGTAGGATTAATTGTAAATATTAGTAGTTTGTGTGTTAATAGTTGGAGTGGTAAATGATTATGATGATGATGATAATTGCCTCTCATGTGAATCAGAATCTGAATTGTAATTGTTAACCAATCATGAAACTATTCACGTTTTCAACATTCAACTTATTCCCAGTTAATCATTATTATTATATCACCATGATGATAATGATCATCATGAAACGTTATTAGTTGATATTATTATCATTATTGTTATTGCTTTGGTGGGTGTGGGGATAATATAAGAAATCTGAAAGTTCTGCCATGAAAATGCTTTTCAGGTATTGAGATTCTGAGATTTTTTTGTTCCCTCCAAATATTAACCCATTTTCAATTATGATAAATATTCATCATCATAAGGACAACCCAGCAAATCCTAATGATTAACCATCTTGGTGGATTTTTCTTCATATTAACTGAATAATTGGCTGAATTTCCTGCTTACATTATCCTTTATCTACACTTCTGGTATCCTGGTCTTTATGAATTTCATTCTGTTGATATTGATGTTTGATACTTCTCACTAGATATTCAATATTAGGTTAATCAGATGATTCTGCTACCAATGAATCTCATGTTATCTTGTCATCATAAGAGGGAGAGAGAGGAAAATAAGTTCAGAGAATTGAAAATTATTCAGAGTTTCATAAAGAGGAGAGAATGGAAATTGAAATTCCAATTCAATTCAATGTTGTGTTGAACATTTTCTCTCTCTCCCTTTACATTTTTATCATTTCTAAATGAATCAGAACTTTTTGAATGAAATTTTCTTTTCTTATTCTTTACCTTTTTTTCATCTTACTCTCTCTCTCTCTCTCTTTCAATATCATCTTCTTATTATCATGTTCATCATCATCTGAATGAATTACTTCCTACTTTTTCTGAATATAATGAACACAACAAAAGTCGTGATGATGAGATGATTGAAGTTGATTCTCGGATAGAAAATAGCACCTTCAATCTCATTTTCAATTCATGATTGGAAATTTTCCTCCACCCTCTCAATATCATGATCATCCACTTTCAACCACTTAGATAATTGTATTATAAATGAATGAATTGATTCTGAACACAAATTTTGATTAAAATAAATCTAAACAGGGTAAACATTTTATTCCGATTGATTTTCAATGTGAAAGAGGAAGAAAAAGTCTCGAATCTCTGAACTTTTCCATCATGATATTCATCTATGGTAATCAATGGTTTACTTTCATCTACTTGTTGTAATTATGGAAAATTGAATTATCGAAAATGGAATCTGATTTAATCTTATTCAGAAAAGAAAACCATATTATAGACAAAAGAATGGGAATTTGTGATTCAATTTCCATGAACCTTTGGTGATAATTTCATCTCTCTCATGGATAACAAGTCAATCAGAATGTTTCATTTTTCTCTTTGTTGTAATAATATTTCTCGATTATTTTAATAACCATGATTATCTCCATGATATTAACTTGCAAGTTGATTTGATTTGATTGTTGATCAAATGGAAACAAAAGGAAAATTTCAACTTCTCCCTGTTGAATGAAGATTCCGTTCTGTTGGATAAACTATTATTATTATTCATAAATTCAAACTCATTTCAATTCATTTGAGATTCAAATTGATTCATCATTCATTTAACCAACTCCACCCACGGATAACTTTTCAAGTCTGGTCATCAGAATGACAAAAATATCCACACACAGAAAATTCAATTTGATGACATGATAATAATCAGAATTGATCCTGATTTATTCTGATTCACTTCTCTTCTATGAGAGTTTAATATTTGATTGAGAAAACAGAAGATTTGGTTTTTATTTCTATTCTATTGAAGTTAACCTGAAGTTTCAGTTCATGGGAGAAGAAAAATTTTCACCATGAATGAGATTATTTTCTGAGAAAAAAATTTTCCAACGAAATTGAGTTTCTCTAAATGTCGAGGTGAAACTTTTAATGTTACCATTTATTGTCACAATCAAATTAAACATTTTTATCAACGATGAACAATTAATCCCCACCGTCTTTAAGTGTATCATTACCTGAACAATTACTAAATCATCATCATCATGAGGTATCATGATATAAGGCTTAGTATTACACTGGAACAAGTTATGAGACAGAATAAAAGATTAACAGAGAAGAAGAAGGAAAAAAGAAGTTGAAATCTAATTTTCCATGGGATTTTTATCCAAAGACAAACCAATTAACTTAGACAACAGAAAATGATACCATGGGCTTAGCACTCTGGGTGAAATTCATGATAAGCTTTTATCTCTCTATCATATGAACATTCAACAGGAATGAAAATAACATTTCATATCAGATTATCAGCTGAGATAATGAATATCCCTAAGAATCAGTTGAACAATATTAATGATTAAATTACATGATGATGAAGAAAACTGTGTATCCAATATGATTGGAAATCAAAAACTTCAATAAAAAAAAAGTTTTTGATTTTATGTTTACCTTTATCATTATTATCTAGCATTTAGGCTTAATATTTTTATACCCTTAGGGTGAGTTGTTGAAAATAGGATTGCACTGAATTTTATCATGATGAGGATGATGATTGTTATCAAAAGGATGACCTGTAATTGGATTTTTGATCTTGTTTCATTTTCCCAGTGAACGTATTCCTGGTATTCAGTTGGGAATTATTTTATCATGGTGCTCATCATCATCATCATCATCATCACTCCGACTTGTTTTGATGGTATGATGATTAGTAGATATTTTTTGATATAAACCAAAATCATAGGGACAAAATGAATCTATCATGAAAATCCCATGAAATTGTCAAAGATAAAATAGACCAGAGACACGAAGAAAAAAAGTTCTAAATGATCAGAATGTGATTTCGTTTACAGGGAATATTATGAACACTCTGATAGATTCTGATTAACCCTAAAGGGAAGATAAACAAACTCTTTCTACTTTTCTGTCTAACATTTTTTTACTCTACAAAAGTTTCAGTTGTTGATTAGGAACTTGAATTCCCTGATTGATTATCCGTTGAATGTTTGATGATAATTGTATTAATTTTATTTCTCTCTCTCTCTCTCTTTTCTGATTGTTTACAGGCTCCCAAGTCATCATTATGTTTATCATCCAACAGCAGCCTCATCTTACATTACCACTGGACCTAGTCTTTTATTACCACCTCCACCACCTCCGGCTGCAGCGGCCATTACACCGACTCACTTTTTTGATTATCCACCAGTAGGTTTTCCGGCTCAGTTTGCCAATGGGGTTGAACCAGCAACCGCCTCCTTTCCTGGTCTAAGTCCACATCATCATCATCATCATCACCATCATCCACACCATGCACACCACCCACATCCAGGAGCCACAGCAACCGCTGCTCTGGTCGCTGCGGCGGCTCAAACAGCGGCAGCAAATCAAGTTAATCCACAAGCACTTACCAATGGAACACATTTTTCCTTCCCCTTGGGCGCTTATCCATCTTGAGACGATTCCATATACAACAAACATATAAGACACACACACACACACAACGCAACCACCGCCACCATAACCACAAAACACACACACCACATATAAACCCACCATCAGCATCACCTCAACCCTGTCACCGAATACAAAAAACAAACTCATTATCCAAAAAAATAAAGTTACAAACAAAACTCAAATTGCACATAAACGGAAACGGAAACTTTGACAAATGAACAAAAAAAAATAACGTTATCGTTGCAAAGTTTATTATTATAATTTATTATGTAATCATTGTCACCTTCATCATCCACCATCAGGGTGATGGTTCAGGTTATTCATGAGATTCGGAATGATTTTTTCTCTGTTGTTCTTAACGTTTGTCCAATACTTTACATCATTCAAATTGTTCAATCTACAGAATCAGATGTAAATGTCAATTGGATAATTTCAATTGTCCAAAAGCAAGAAACAAAATTGAGATGATCCAAAATCCCATGTAAAAGCAAACAAATAAAACTGAGTCCACCCTTAAACTAAATCAACGTCATTAAATCAAAGCCACTTCGATAATAATACAAACAACGGATTATCATCAAGTCTCACATCACATTCATCATCTTCATCTTCATCATCATGATAACATAAAAAGGCAAAAACAAAAGAGAAAAAAATAAAAAATATCACAAATCCAATCATCAATTTCCTTTTCCGATTTTCACCTTTTCTTTTCCTCTTTATTTATTTGACATTAATTTTAAATCTCCCATCCCAGAGATTAGATCCACACCCGTAATCCATAATCTGTCAAAAACTCTAATCCATTTCTCATAAATCATAATAAGAGGAAAAAAACAATTTTCTTAAAACAATTAAAACTTCATCAGTAAACCAGAAAAGAAAACAATATAAACTAATTAGTTTATCTTCCAATTCCTTGATTACATGATATACATGATTATCTACTTATTGCAAGAACCTTTATCCTCTCTCACCTTTGATTCTTGTTAAAACGAAACCAAATCAATACAATTAATACTATTATACAATATTGTTATCATGATTATCATATTATTAAATATTAATTACAAAACATTATTAATTAACTATATGAATGTGCTACTTTAATTTCGTGATTCAATTTAACCAGAAGTCAGAATTTCATTGAGATCAGATATCAGAATATTAGAATTTTTCATTTTCGGTTTTTCAGTTCGAATTTTCGCTTTTCGATGTTCGAATTCTCAGCTGATTCAGTCTTCGATAGATCGATGTTGTAAACAGAAGAATCGAAAACTGTGCCAATTTCGAATCTTTCTGATTAATAGTTGTATCTACAATTCGACTCAAAAGGTGGAGTTATCAATCTCGAAGGCGAAATTTTGTTAGAACTATGAGTGAGAAAGACTATCATGTTTATCGTTTTCTTTTCTTCCTCTAACTGGATCACATTCGAAGTGGAAATCGTTCGTGTATCATGATAACACGAATTTGAATCTTGAATTGGTCTATTCTTAATTATTTCTCTCTCTCACATTCTCTCTACTTCTAAATTGTTGATTTGATTTCTCTGATGTGCATTAATTGAGACTATTTAGTTAAATTAATTGTGAAATTATCAACTATCTGAATCACAAAATAGTTTCCCTTTTCTGTATGTGTGATGATAAAATGATAAAGTTGATGATCTCTGTTGATTGTTGTGTTAGACTGAGTGTGTTGACAGTCAACAACAACAACACCAACACCTACAATAGTGTTTATAGTTATCATATTATCGTTAATCATCATCCGGAAGGAAATAAATATAATCCACTGATTGGATTAATTAAAGTGATATGAAGAGACAAAATATCCGAACTCTTTCATTGATCGTCTCAACATTTACCTATCTACTTGTTGGAGCTGCCATTTTTGATGCCTTTGAATCTGAACATGAAGTTATTCAGAGAAATGCCCTGGAAACAATTGAATCAATGTTGAAACGTAAATACAACATGTCCGAACAAGATTTCAAAATATTGACCACAGTAGTGATTAAAAGTGTGCCCCACAAAGCCGGTGTCCAGTGGAAATTTGAAGGAGCCTTTTATTTTGCTACGACAGTTTTAACAACAATAGGTAAATCCTAATTGTCGACAATTAAGAGAAACTAATCAATCGATTATCTAACGGATTCTCGATCAAATCATTCGACAATTTGAACCGTTCCAACACTTCGATCTCATTTTCTACAGCAAATTTGCCCTTAGCATAAGAGTTTTTTTCTATCTGGATGAAAGTTTCATTTCTCTCTCTGAGTTAACATCATGTTATCATGTTACCGATCATTTGATGATAATTTCACTACGAACTGAGTCTATGATTGATGTTGATACTTTAAGCTTTTCGATTCAGTTATTGGAAGAATTGAACTATCTCTGGATGTGACGATTCGTTTTTTTCTTTCAAATTTTCTCTCTCAGCTTCATGATTATGCTTCTTTGAGCATCATGAACTTTTATCATGAAATTTCATCATTTTCTATGTTTTTTTTACCTCAACTGATCGATCATAAAAAACAACTGCCTCGAGGGTGGTTTGGGTGCTCTGTAGAAATGTAGGAAACTGGAATGAAAAAAAAGAGATGAAATCTTTTTCCTCTCATCATGAAGTTCAGAACTTTTTTCCCATGAAATAATTTGAGTTTTTCTTTCTCTCCTCAATAACTATTTCCACCTTCATTGTCAGGGTAGAGAGAAAAAAAATATTTAGAACTTGATAAGACTTAATATTTTCTATTCTCTGCTCAATATTGAATTTTCATGTCAAAAAGGAAATTTGAACAATTCTGACAAGCAAAATGTTTATATTGCATACATATTGCTCTTTGTTGTGTATATGCAACTACCTTCCACCCACTTGCTAACATCATCATCTAATATCATATTTATACCTTCAATTGAATCTAATATTATTAGATATAAATAAAGCCCTCTCAGGCTCACCATGAGTAGTATTACAGTTGCTAGAATTTTAACCAATTTCATGGAAACTTATATATATGAAATAAATAAATATTTTCCAACCACATAGAAATTTTAACTTATCATATAACGAGTGTATTCATAATATTCATCAGATAAATAATCAACAATTTAATTCAGGGATAAGTAGCTAAGAATAACATTTATATTGGAAAAGCATATATACAAATTCTGAATGAGTTCAGTTGCAGGGCAAGTAGCTCAATTCAGGAAGTTACTGATGATTTTACATGGATCTTCATCCGGAAACAGCTAATGAATTATTTCAACATTCTGTATGCATGATTGTTATCTGAAGAAAAACAACATTAAAACTCGAGCAAATTGAATACCCTCCTTCTCCTGGTATGGATTTTTTCCCCACATCATGTTAGAAAAACTGAAACTGAAAACAGTTGTAATCAAGCTGATAGCCTGGAGATAACTGATTCTTGGTGATAATGATCACTGTAATGAATTTCTGAATCATCACAATTTTCTGTCAGAAATAAATTCAAGAGCAATGAGAATCCTGAGAGTCTATAAGAAATGCTGAATATACTGTGTATGTAAGTTTCAGTTTGAAATCCAAAGGAAAATTGTGATACAGGGATAGGAAAATTTCATATTTGATAGAGAAACAAAAAACATATTCTCATGAAATCAATGGTTCTTTCCACATCCATGAGATTATTTGAATAAATTCGTTACTCCTGAGAGAAAATGGATGATGGGTAATGCTGCTAATATCATATTGAGAATCAATTCTGTTCAATATCAAAATTCAATTTTCAAATTTCTCGTTTTCTTATCTCATAATAACATTACAATCCAATCTTATTATCATGCATGAATGTATTAAATAGCAAATATTATCATGAACATCACCATCTAACCCCATCCATCAGCTATGAAAGTCTTAGGAATTCAATAACTGTGGTAATAATAATAATGTAAATACTATTGTAATTTTGTTCCTGAATGATTGATTGAATCAATAGGTTAAAAAAATAATAACTTATCATGAAATATTTCATGTGAATGAGTTGAAAGACTTTAAAATAATAGTAACTCCGCCTGAGTTTATCTCTCAAAATTTGATAACAATTTCCTCTAACTAATGGTAGGAGTGAATTCCGACTGAATCTTTATCATGTAATATTACCTTTTGTTGTTAAATTATATAATCAGGAAATTGAATAAAGTTCAATTGGGATTCTCTGTGAATCATTCAGTCCCTGAGTCATGTATATGAAGATTCTGTTTCCTTTTTCTCTTTATCATGTCTCTCAATTTAGGAATACAATGGAAATATCACTAAAAAAAGAGAATTGAAATATTTTTTCGTCTCTTAGAACTCATAAGCTTGCATAGAACTCATGAAGAGAATCATCTTCGAAGACAACAGAGAATTGAACCTTACACCTTCGATTGAACATAATTCGAAATCATAGAATAAATCGAGCCAGAATTGTATAATAGAGCTGGAAATTAACTTTAGAAAATTTTCTTCTTTTTTCTCTCGTTTTATTGTCAATCTTTCATCATGATAAAAGTTCATCTTCATGATGATGAACGTTTATTTCATTATTTCCTCTATTCATCTAAAGAAACTGGGAGAAAATATATTGATTATCATTGGAAGTCTTCAGCATATATGAATAGCAACTTGAGCCTTGGAGGTAAAAGTAATCATGATTGACATGGAGATAAATGGTAGATATCATGAATATTTGAATAGATAAGATGAAAATTTCTCAAACGTTCTGATGTGAATTTCAAATGTCCAAACTTTTGAAATACGAAAGAAAATTTTATCCAATTTTCACTTTTTTTCTCGGATAGAATTCAAATTTCTATGAACATCTTCAGAATATCTTCCTACCAACCTATCTTCCTGTTGTTCTGAATGATTTATTTTCTGAGGTTAGAATTTTTTGTTTCTTCTTTTCATTTATAGCTCAAGTCTCTCTTTTTTCTCAACGGGATGTTGATTAAATTATCTCATTGACCAACAGTGATCATCATCATCATCACCATCATGATTCATTTAAATAGAAATAGAAACATAGTCAGCACTTTATTTCAATTCGATGCTAAAATATATTCAAAAGATCAAAAAAAAGTTCTGATGTTGAATGTAACCAATGAACCGGTGAATGAAAAATTTACATTTTCCCCTTTAAAGACAGGAACTTATTAAAATAATACATTCATCAGATTCTCAGCATCAGCAGGGAATCTTGGTAGTAAATCCAAGTGATTAAGAAAGTATAGAGGATAAAAAAGTAAATGAATATGAGCATTTGCGTCTATGCTATTCTGTCAAAAATTCTTCACTTGTGATCTGAGAGATTAGCAAGATTCTTTAATCTGTTAGAATAGTTCATTCATTGAAACTCGAGAAGAATATGTAATCCATCATGAAGAAAATGAAAAAATCGTCAGTTGGATAGTCGAACCTCGAAAGTGACTCAGAGAATTGGTAATTTTTCTCGAAATGATAACTTTTTTCATTGAAAATTTTATCTTTTGCTTATCCTCAAGGTTATGGACACTCGACACCGGCCACTTGGGGAGGAAAAACTTTTTGTATGTTTTATGCTCTGGCGGGAATACCCTTGGGTCTAGTGATGTTTCAAAGTATTGGTGAACGTTTAAATACCTTTGTAGCATATTCGTTACGTTATTGTAAAAAATGTTTCAAGATGAAAAACAAAGAGGTAAGAATAGTTTCATTCCAACTGAAATGTTCCCTGAATTTATCAGGGAAAACTATATGTCATCGGTTAATGATAATAATCTTTTGAATAACATTTTGACTTTCTCAGTGGATACGTTTTAATATAATGTGTATTGATCAAGTTTACCAATCCTTCTTGATTGTTATTATTCAGGGTAATCACAATCAATTTCAGGATAATCTACATCAAACACAATATATACACACACACTTACCATGTATTACATGATGATATCTGGTTATCTGAATAACCTCCTGCATAGAACTGATAATATTATTATTTCTGGGAGTATTTTTCTTTGATATTTCTTAGCATTCTTATTATTATTATCATACTGAAAATTATTGGTAAAGATTACAAGAAGAAATTAGATTTGCATAATCATCAGGATTAGGATTTTGTTTCTTTTCCCAATTTTCTGATAAAATTTCTCATTTCTAGTGAAATAATAAATACTTTGTTTCATTAACTCTCTGTTATTGAGAATATTTAATCGACTTGATGAATATCATTTTCATCTGAAAAAAATGCATGATATTCAAAAATTCTCATGGGTATTCAAGACTTTTAGTGTATTAGTTCATTTTATCCATTCTCTCTCTCTCTCTCTCTTGAATTTTTCATTCAATCGAAAAACAAAAAATCAGAAACTTGGAAATAAATAACATTCTAAATGTAGATACATATTGATATTCACCATTAAATTCACTCTTTTTCTTCCTTCAGTTTACATATTCTCGTGATATTTCATTCCATGAGAAAATCATTTATTCAAAGAGATGAAAAACGAAAAAAAAGTTCTACATAAAAATGAACAATATTCTATTCGATTTTGTATTCATCATCATTAATTTTATAAACATGAATTCGAACTGAAGGAAATTAATAGGGAAAGAAAATTCATTTTGAAAAAAGAATAGTTTTTTTCTAAGCTTTTCTAACACCAATTCTACCAATTTCTCCATTGTTTTCCACATTAAAATTCAATTCAGTTCTGAAAAAACTTCTGAAGATACTTTTAATATTCATTACGCTTCAGGGTATTCATTTGATGGGCTATATGAAAGTAACCAAATCAAAGAGAAAAAAATTCAATCCTGAGACTAGAAAAAAAGTTTATTATATTCTTAGAGTTAAATTGTAATCATTTTGATCATTACATGAAATTTTTGGCTTACATAAAGTTCAATTTCATGATAAAGACTCAGTTTTATGAGCTTTTGCTATCAAAGAAAATATTATGATATTAAAAGAGAGGGAGAGAGAAAAAAAACTCTTATTTTATCTTAGAATATCTTAGATCGATTGGACTATTATCTTCAGAACTTTTTGAACAGTTCATCCTCCTTTCACCCTGACATCATGATCATTATTTTATCCATTGATTTAATCATCTCGGGGGATGAATAAAGGAAGATGAGAAAAAAAATTTCGCAACTGAAAATGGGAAATCATTCATATCAAGAGTCATTATCCTGATCACATTTCTTGTACACAAATGATCATGATGATTATCATAATCAACTGATAATCAATTGGATGATATTTAATTATTATTGATTAGCCTTCTCAATAGTCAATAGTAAGTAAATTTCATGTGATAATCATCATTACCATGAAAACTGTGACCTTATTTTGATCATCTTAATGAAAACTATGTGACAATCCAATTGGATTCATGATAATCAATACAAAATACAAAATGTCAATGACAGGGTTAAATTGTTCACCAGTAAAGCATACGAGCTGATTGTTGGCTAAATCAATTTATTACCACAAGTGATTACAGTTAATTGTCACTATTTAAAGAGGATGATTAATTGTATTGATTTACTTTTCAATTTGAATGTTTAATTGTTGTAATGGGAAGTCGATATTAGCCAAAGTTACTCATAGATTGACCAATAGAAGATTGGAATCATTGATTTACTCTGAATTCAACTCTTGATTTAGCTCAATTGAATTAGAACAATAGAATTTATTTCTCACTCCAATTGTATTAAAGAAATCAACTCATGTACATTATTATCAAGGTGATAAACTGATTGTATATCTCTTGGTAATGATGATAAAAAAGTTTCCACCAATTATTTTACAATCTTCATGGTGTTTGTTTACTCAGTAAACAGAAAAAAAACTTTCTGAATCTTGATCTGAAAACGATTTCGATTGCAAATTGAATGGATATGTATTAAGTTGATGAAAGTATTACAATAACAACAATTAGAAATGGAACTGATTAATATTGATTGAATATCTAATCTCAATGAGTTTCATCTTATACATAAAATCTAATCAATTGGATGTAATTGTTTCAACGTTTAATTTGCCTTCTGCTCATTAGCTTAACTTTAACACTAATCATCGTCATTTAAATGATGATGATACAACAATTTATATCAATTTGGGTAAAGGAAAGGAAAACACAATCAACACATTGAGTTTACTGTTGATTGAATGACAGGTTAACGAGGATGATGATGATGATGATAAAAATAAAGATCCTGCATCATCAGTGAAATGATAATAACCCTGAAAAAGATGATGATTATAATTAGTGTTGAAATGATTTAACCGCTTCCAGACTGATGATCCTGTTGAAATATTATGAAAATATTTCCTTGTTATTTATAACAATTAGATGATAAATTAAGGACTGATGATGAAGATCGTAGGAGGTTGAAGATAAATGCTCCAGGGAAATCATCAGTTTCTGATCATTAAAAGAGATTGAACATTTATATAACTCCCTCTCATCCTTTTCCTCTCTTTCTCTCTCTAACTTTCTCATGTTTCTCATGTTTCTCATCTTCATCACCACGAGCCTCGTTATCTACTGATAGTTAAATACTAACTGCTAATTATCATTCCTAATGATAACCATCTTGCTGATGAATTAATATACATCAAAAGATAAACAAGATTACCTCAATCAACGTAGATGAGTCCAGAGTGAGAGAGAAAGACACACACAGAGATAAATTGCAAGTTTCATTCATTTCTACTCTCTGTTTGCTCTTGACAATTTATTCATTTGTCGCAATAGAATCAGTGAGTTTGTCCCCTCGATGCTTTTAGTTGCTGCACCAAAGATCCAGATAATTGCTTGAATAATGAACCATTCTATTCATCTCATGTGTTTAATTTTCTCTTGTGATAATGGAATTTACGGCGATTTATTTCAATAACGGGTCTACCTTTCAAATCGACGCTTCAAGAACTTTAGATTTAAATTGAGAACATGATGAATGAATGATATAAAAGACGAGAACTTTTCCACTATCATGGAATTTTCAACAATGAACAAAATGAACCAATTAGATTTTCTTTTCTTTGAAATTTGAGAATATTTTTCTGGTCAAATTACCGTTCATTGGTCAAGTATAAGGTAAAGTTGACCCTTTGCAATAAAACTAGCAATTCTAATTCTAGTTGTACCTGAATTCCTAATTATTTCATCATCACTGATTCTTTATGATTCTGTCAGGAACAAAAATTGTCAACATCAAAAATAGATTCTACTTTTTATCATCCTTCATTTTCATGAAACTTTAATCAAAGTCTCATCAACATCACGATTAGATTGATTGTCATTATCTTGATTCTGACAATTTAGTCGAAACGTTAATCATAATAATCAATCATTTTCATGATAATCATGAATTCTTACAGATCAGTTACTAAGACGAAGGCGAAAAAAGTTCTCGTACCATTTTAAAATTATTTCATCAACGAGCGAAAGACAAAAAGCATTAATAATATTGTTTGTATTTCCATGATAATCAGAGTTAGACATGATGATTGATAATCTAATTTATTGATTCATCTTAGCACTTACTTTTGAATCATTAATGTTAAACACTCACGATTATTTATCTTTTCTCTGTTAATCATGAAACATGATGTGTCCATAATAAAATATTATCTGTATCACTTTTTCCTGCTTCCCTCATCATAGATGACAAAAAGTTCTGATAGCTCTGATTTTCCAGATTTTCCCATTGTTTGTACAATGGATTAAGATGAGGATGATAAGGATTATATTGTTTGTTGTCACGTTGAAAATTCAATATCAACTCAATGTCTCCTTTTCTAACACTACCATTTATCCTCAAGCTCATGATGATGATGATGATGATAAGGACGATAACTGTTCCTCCCTCTTTTTTTATTTCTTTATCAGTCCATTTCTCATTATCGTCTTATCATGAGATTTTGAGTCGCTGAGTCTATCGATTATGGATGATGAGAGAAATCACCCTTTCGAAATTTGTTCAATCAATTTGAAGAGGAAAAAAAAGTTCTAGGTCGAGTTTTGCTCTCTTTCTCTCTCATGTATCTCACTCGTTAATCTTTAAGTCAATGATAGAGATGATAATCATGATGATAATGATAACAAACATTAATCATCAGCACATTGAATAAACTTGTCGGTCAATAATAATAATATAATCAACTCAGAATTAATCTGCTCAACTTTTTCCCTCCTTCACTATGATAAATTCAATCAACTTTTCAGGCTAACTAATCATGCTATGAGCTTTTCACAGCCATGGAAAGTTGATTCCAACCAGAGTTACTTACAGAATCTGTATCAACTTTTATTCAAGTCATTTATTTACATGATGAAAATCACAACTTTCAACAGTCTGAAATTTCAATGTTTCTCTTTCCTTGTGCTACAAAAGTAGAAAAAACTTCTAATATGTAAGTACCAGAAACTGAGCATGTTTTGAGACAATTTGTCACAATTTCTCATGGGAATTGGTAAAGTTTATCAACAATCTAATTTAAATTGAGCACTTTAATCAAACATTATCATCACTGAACCATAATCGGTATGAGTATATTCATGAGGCATATTCATGTTATCATAACAATTTTCGTTAAAGATATTGAAATGAAAGTGAAAATTTCATATTCATAATTCAAAAAAATGTATAAAGGAAATAATTTTCATAGAAGAAACAAAAAAATTTGGAATTAATTTCCTGAATTCAGGATGAATTTATGCTGAAAGATGATAACAAACATAATAAATACTTTCACCTATTATTAAGCTACATTATTATTGTAATGATAACTTTCAATTCAGTTTCAATGTTATTAATATGAAAATAATCGCTTATCTCAATTCAATTGTTATCGTATCTTTATTATTCAATGAAATAAGTTTATTTCATGAAATTTCAAAAATCGTGAATTTCAAATCCAATTTTTCTAACTTTAGTTACTATCATAATTAAATAACCAGTAAAATCACAATCAGTTCCGAACAATAATGTTACTATGGTGCTTAATTTCATCTAAAAATTGAATAAGCTTGCAATCTTTAAGTAAAATTAGGTTTTATCGTTTGAAATTTGAAACGCTCTATCGATGAGATCAGCTAGCGATAAAGGGTGTATCACTCAATAAGTTACAAAATGAGAGCTGATAATGCAGCTTAATCTTACCAGAAATCGAAATTAAAGTTGAAGATTAGATAATGAAGATGGACAAAAATATCAAGATGACAATATCTTCATTTAATTGTAGTAGGGAAGTATTATGTATATCTCCCACCTGTACACCTTTTCCACCTCATAGCCAACCTACCTTTAGTAATTTCCATTCCAGGTTAACCATTGAGCTCTTTTTTCTTCGAATTTTCAAATTTTAATGGCGGGAAAATTTTTTTAAAATTTAATTTAACCAAAAACGAGTATTCTGGGTAGTTTTCAATCTCTATCCAATGCTTATCATTATACAGAGATTGAATGCATTCTATTTTTTGATAAAATACTGATTTTTGATTAAATAAAAAGAAAAATTGGCTGTACTTTGGATAAGGTCCGCACGTTTAGAGACTTGAAATATTTTGTACATATAGCTCATATTAACTACATATTATGTGCGGAAGTGTGTTGAATTGAGAAAAGATCTAGTTCCTGAAATACAGGGCTTCAAAGTTCGATTTTGACATAGAGCTCTATGGGATAATGAAGTTTCGTCGTCGAGATCATCATATCAACCGAGAAAGATATACTGGTCCACACTCTGAGATCTGGCAACGAGAGGAGCTGGTCTTTCGACCAACTCTCTCTCATTACCATCCATAGTGGTTTAGTCAGTCTCAATCACCCTTTCCGTAAAGTTAAGTGGTTCTTGTTCTAGTTCTGGCTGTTGTTGATGAGCCAAAAAATAGAGGGGGCAAAAAACACTAATATTAGTGATTAGTATTAAACGTTAGGATGAATAATATTATGCAGAGAAAAAAGAAGAAAAAGCTGATTAAATAAATGATTGAATAGAAAATATAAGAAAAAAACTTACCTTTAATTCAACCAAATTTAATAAAATCAATTCAAATTAAAATGAACGTATGTTTGTTGGTTAGCACTAAATGTCCATGGATTCAGATCCTGGGTGAACAGCAAGTCTATCCTTATCAACATGGCTGTTCTGCATTTGTTAGGAGGTTCACACAGGTTCACTAATTTTGATGAAGAGTTAAAGATTTTTTAGGAGTGTAATAACCACAATAATCACAAATAAATTTGACATGAGATTCCAACTTTTTAGATAACAATCCGTGCCTTCGTGCTAACACACGATAATGATGGTTTTTGCTTCTCATCTTTAGCCCTTACCTTTCAAGACAAGCCAGATCTGAAGTTTTCATTCGGTAGATGAGCTGGCATGATGAAAATGCAGATTGAAGTATTTAATTAATTTTCGATTAGAAAAAGTTAAAGGATTAAAATAGTAATAAGTGATGATTGAGATAGATTTAATTAAAGGATTTTGATGATAATTAGTGAAAATTTAATCAAAGGATTAATAATACAATACGTCAAGATCAAGTTGCATGAATTTATTTAGTTTTTTAATTTTTGATTTTTAATTATTCTCATAACATAAATGTAATGTGAGAATGGAACTCAACATAACATCCTTCGGTGAAAAATCTTTCTTTATGACCTCTTATGTTAAAGAAATGATCTTACCAACATATCATAGATAAAAAGTTAATACCACTTCCGTTGCCCTCCACTTCATTATTAATGTTTTGTATTATTTTACGTACTTATTTACGTATTTTTTGTTCTGCTTTTTTCTTTTGTTACTTTTAATTATTTCTATTGTTTAAAATGACTCGCCGAAAACAAACGTGTCACAAAGCCCCTATCAGTCCAAGTACTCATTCTGCAGGGGGTAAACTATTAGCTGTGGTGACTCGTCAGGACATTTCCATCAAAGTGGATGGTTCTGGTGTAGTAACTCGCTCTAGCACATAAGCTATTAGTCGTTCTCGATCGGTAAGCGAAAGTTCAATTGAACTCTTGAAGCTGAATCTTCTGGTTATTTTCCTCAAGTCTATATGCGCCAAATGGTGAATATTCATGCTTTGGCTGTCTGCAGAACTTTGCAGGTGAGATTTCATGGCTTTTCGTTAGCTCGAATTTTGCCGCCTTCAAACGTCTAATTTCCATAGTATTAATAGCTGAGTAATAGTTTTACTGCATATATAATAATACTTGTAGTCGAGTATGATTAATTGAGTTATTAAAATGATTAATAGCTGGTTTTTTCTTGATTGAAATAGATTTTTAATTCTCCACCTGAAAATGTTTCGGTTCATTATTGATTGTGATTTGTATCATTTTGACTCGGACAAGATGATAAAACAAAGGTTAATCACCAAAATGATTGATGGTCATATAAAGAGAGAGAACCTCAGATTACGATGAAAATGACCAAGAACCAGAATAGTATCAAGAATTTGATATCACCACTATCATGCAAATAGATGAACAATCATGATAATACATCAATAACCAGAAAACCGGAAATGAGATAATTTGCCTTTCTAATTTCCTATTAACTTTATTATCATCTTTGGTTAACCTGAATTTCCCATGAAAGATGAAGAAGGAAACAAAAATACTTAATGAGTTGAGATGAAAACCCCTTGTAATTTACACAACAGAAGATGAGAAAACCCGGAAGAAGACTGAAAGAAAAAAAGAAAGAGAAGAAAAATTAACCCAGAAAATTATAATAACAATGATAAAACTGTTCTTTCTCATTATGCAATTGTTATCCTCATCTCTTATCATCTTCCTATTCCTATGTAATAAAATTAAGTTTATTAATGATGATGAATACGTTTGTTTATCTAATTTTCATGATTTAAGGGATGAAGATACCACAAACTCAGAATCTGATAACTTGACGTCTTTTTACCATCACAAAGCTTCATGAGAAATTTGAGTTCGTTGGTGAAGCCAAAACTCACCATCATGTAGACATAATATGATTATTATTAGTCTGATGGAAATTCATTTCTATGTTGAGAAATTTTCAGAACTTTGAGAGAGAGAGAGAGAAGAAAAAGAGAGCAGAGTGTTTCTAAGAAGTTCACCAGTACGATGGTTATCGTTGCAAGGAAAAAGAAGAAGATGAAAATGATGATGGTGGAAATGAAGAATCTGCATAGCAACGAGAATTTCCTTTTCCACCTTCTCTCTAATACTGTTTACTTTTTCCTGTTCCTTTCCAAACTCCTGGTGAGATCGTAATTAAAGTAATCATCCAATGAAGAGCCAGAATGTTTCACTTCCCATGAATTCCGAGTCTATCATGATGATCATTTTTTCCTTCTAAATCTACTCGAGTATTATCAGTATCATCTTTAGATGAGATAAAAGTTTCCAAGTTTTCAAAATTCCATTTTCATCTGAAAAAGAGAGCAAAAGAAAAGTTGTAAGGATAAATTGTTGAATTGCCTGGTTTTCACCCTGGATTTCAATTGATTGATTCAGATTATTACACTTACACTTACTCAATGATTAGTGATTATATTGCTTGTAACAATTTATCTTAATGATTATGAGACCAAAATATTGCTTATCATGATTAAGACATTTGTTGTTATTTCATATATGAAATGAAATGAAGTAAATCATCATTGATCATCAACATGATCATCATCATCATTAAGCAAAATGATTAATAAATAAACTTCTAATCATCACCATGATCAAGTTAATCTGGTTTTATGATGATTAACTAACAATACAGAAAAATATTTTTCCTTCAAATGATAAACTTTTATATGTTTCATCATAAATGGTCAGCAAATTGTTTATCATAAAGTTACCTTATTGTTTCATTTACTTTCATGTTAACCATCAAATGAATTCATTGAAGAGAATGAAATTTTCTCCTTTTATTATCCTCAGAACTTTCCTCACGAAACTGTGAATCTATGTAGATAAATATTCAACCTTAAGGTTGAGAAAAACTGACCATTCGACTGAATCTTTTGACAATGAATTTTTATTCCAATTCATTAGTTGATAGAGACTTTAAATCTCTTGATGGTGATAATGAAAAAATAAGACAAACATGGGAACAACTTTTCTCTCATGGTCAATTGGTCACTTTCTCACATATTTACACTGATGATATTTTTCTCTATCCTACTTTTTTTTATTAGCTCCATTTTCTCAGGACATGATTATCATGATGATATCATGATAGTTTCTCATCTTCCATGTTAGGTTAGGTTTTTTTTTTGGTTCTCTTCCTTTTGTTCATGTTCGTTGCTCAAGGAATCAAGGGGAAAAATGAGTTATCATAACCATACAACTATTATTATCATCATGATGATGATCATTGTTATTACCATGATGAAGATGATGATCAAGGGAGAGAGTGAGAGAGGATGAAGAAAAGGCAACACAGTCTGTAGATGTTGGTCCATTATTAGACTGTAATTCTGTTCATCACTACATTTGATGGTTCACATTTTTCTCCATCTTTTCAGTTTTATTTCCTATTTACTTTAATATTTTTTTTTCAGCTTCAGGATGTTTCAACCTCCACGGACATCATCATGTTGGGCAGTTTTTTTGTTTGCCTGGGTCACTCCCAGTAGCAACTCCCAGTTAACTGTTATCCTTTATTAGGTTGACAGTTTTTCACACAAGATAAATTTTCAATGCTCGAGATGATACAATATTTATATATTTCCAACTCTCACTTTTATTCATTTTCATCTTTTCATCATCATTTATCATCATGGTCACTTTGATGGTCATCAAAAACTCAGAATATTGTAATGAAATGTACAAGATGATAGGAAAATGGTAATTTGTTCAAGTTTTCTCATGAGATCTTTCAGATTATATCAGAATTTTATCTACAATTTCAGGATAATTTGCAGAAAGTAACATGGGAAAACATTATTTCCATGAAGCCTTCTGATTAATATTCAAATGATGCAAATTTTTCATGGTCAGTTTTGCGGAAACAGGTCAGTTATTGCAATTTGTGATGAAGATACATTTTTCTTGATGAAAATCCTAATGAATAGATTGAGTTCTGATTCATTTTTCAGTTCCAAATTAACTCAATTCCCTTGAACTTTGATGAGCGAGTAAAAAATTTGATAAGATAAACATTTCAATCTGTCAAATTGATTTTCAATTAAACAATAATCTGGAATCCATGTAATCAATACCAAGTCTCTTATAATCTAACGCGTAAGTGGAAAATTTCAATGAGATCCACTTGGTGAGAGAAATAGTTTCAGGTAAAGTAAATATTATCAGAGAAAATCAATTTGTTACCAATTATCTAGAATATGATCAGAATGAGAAACTTAATTTTCTTTTCTCATTTAAGAAAAGCAAGAAAATAAGATGAGAAAATTAAATTCTATTCTCAATAATTTTCTTATTTCTTTTCTTATTTCGTTTTCAATTGAAATTGAATTTCAAGTTATTCCTATTCGATTGAAGTTCAATATCACATAGACACCCAATCACCCATAGAATCACCTTGAATCTCCCTTGGTGACATGATAATGACTCACGATCGATAATGTTAATAGTTTTTCATCCATGAACTTTTACCTGGGAGTTTTTTTTATCTTTCGGTAAAAAAGAAAACATTGTTTGTATTATTCTGGTCAGAACGATTTTCTTTCCTTCTTCGGATCTAAATGATTGTTGCATGGTAGTTCTGAAAGTTGAAATAAATTTCCAGCTTGAAGAATACAATTAATCTCATTTATTGTTCATTATGAAATTACTATAACATGATAACAATGAGAGTAAATATTGAAAATTGTGAAGCAAAATGTTGATTCATGATATTCATGCTCAATATGAGTCTATGATGAGCTGAGTGAGTTTCTAGCTAGAAATAAGTAATATTATCATACGTTACCATGTAGCATCTTGTTCATGGTGGAAATGATTTTCATGGAGACAAAATTTCATCTGAATTCAAATTTTTTTCCAGTTTTCCTATTCATTATTATCATCAAGTGAATATGAAATTCCTTCTTCAAATGAGTATCTGAATTATCATTATGATCATTAGATTTGGAGCTCATTAGAAATTTTCATTGAGTCTCATCACTGAATAAGTTCAAGAGAAAAGTTCTGTAACATCCACTATTCATTTCAATGAATTCTGGACTTGGAACAATTCAAGTTTTCTTATCATCTTGATGATCATTCAAATTCATTTACAATAAGCTATATAATTGAGTCATTTTGTCTTCCTCATCATTTTCATGTTAAACTCATGAAACTGTTTTCTAGTTCTAATCTAAATTCAAATGAGTTTTCAAGTTCAGTTTCATGGTAGGAAAATGTTTCCATACTAATGGGAAACAATTGAAATTACAAATGATCTCATGAACCTATTATCATGATTATTAACTTGAAATCTTAACATAAAAGAGAAGCATTTTCCATTACAAATTAGAATCAGAATTTTCCATGAAAATAAACTTCATTTGTAGAGATTATAATTGAAACAAAAGAGACTTGAGAGATTCAAAGGACGATGATGATGATGATGATGATGATGAGCTTTAAGATGATGAGTAACTTACTCGAGCCAATAAGATGGGTAATAGATCAAGAGAAGAATCTTATTCCTAATTCATGACAACATGATGATTCTGAAATTGAATCATTCATGAAAAGTTTGTGTTGTTTGTAAA
The DNA here is from genome assembly GCF_014898815.1 of Panonychus citri. Classification (NCBI taxonomy): domain Eukaryota; kingdom Metazoa; phylum Arthropoda; class Arachnida; order Trombidiformes; family Tetranychidae; genus Panonychus; species Panonychus citri. Next base: position 424,262 of record NW_026515530.1, on the reverse strand, counting down.
GCAGAAAAGAGATTCAAGTTGTAAATTCATTTCAACTTGGAATTTCCATGAGAAATTCAGTAATAACTCATGATTAAAATCTCAAGTTACGAGCATAAGTACTTAGCGATTTGTGGTAAATATTTGCTTCAATTTGTATTCTGAAGATTGAGAGAGGGAAGACATTGGTATCATTGAGCATCGAACTGTTAGAAAAAGATGAAATATTGCTGACGGAAACGGAAGTTACTTTTAGATTGAAACAGATGAGAAGGAAAATGATGAGAGAGAGAGAGAGAGAGAGAGAGTTGCAAAGATAAGATATCTTATCAATATGATGAAAAGAAGTTTATTCCTCTAACTGCTTTTATCTTCTCCTTGGTTATCATAAGTTAGAAGTGGATTAAGAATACAAGTTGGGGTGGAAAGATTAATAGATGAATTGTATCATTTCTGATTACCTTTCACACGATCAGCTGAAAATTTGAGTGGAAAGTAACAGTTGATCAAAGAAGAAGATGAATAGAAAACCGGAAACAAGTTGAATCGTCATGTTGATGATAATGAAGATAATGAAAGTTGATGTTCGATGAAAAAACATTCATCTTTTCTCTTTTCCATATGAATTGTTCATTGAGAAATCGAAGACATCTCTTGTTGATGTTTCTGTCGATTCTCTGTTGATAATACATGTTGATGAAATTTTTTTTTCTTTTTTACTTCTTCCTTCACAATGATCTCTCTCTCTCTCTCTCTCTCTCTCTCTCTCTCTCTTTCTCTTTTATGTGAATAATGAACCAACATCTGAAGCTCACAGAACTTTTCGATCGATATTTTCATCGAGAGCATCATGTCTACTCATTTATTTCTTCTTCTTTTTCTTCATCTTTTTTTCTCCTTGATCATCAGCACACTTTTCTCCTTCCCTTCTCCTGACAACTTCTCCTTGTATCAACCACCCACTGCCAACATTCACCTTCATCTCTTTTCATCTTCATTCCAACTGAACTTTTCTTACTCCTTCATGTTAACACGAATAGTAAGGTTAATTTTCCAGCTTCTATTCCTAAATTGTAAGAGCAAAAATAAAGAAACGAATGTAAGATAAAAAAACTCACATTCTATTCATTGTAATTAAGCAGCAATTAGCCGCATTCTCTCACCAACCCCATGAATTTGACTCTTTCAACACTCAATTCGAACTGGAATCCAATTGAATGAGACCAAAGAATTAAACTGATAAAAGGATTTAATCTCCTCGGTTTAACCTTGTCACCTAAAAAAGAAAACTAATCCATGGCCTCACCCACTGAACTATTCCAGTTCTGAAAGAAGATTGTAGAATAGAATATAAAGTTTAATCTCTTTTCTCTATCATCAGATTTGAACATTTTCTCAGTTAATTTATTTTCTTTTCGATCTGTTGACTACGAATACTCTTTCAATGTTGTGTAACACTTTTTTTCTCCCTATTAAATTATAATTAGCGAAATCAGATTAGCAAATTTCTTCTCTGTGGAAGATTTTTCTCATTCTAATTACAATTAATTCATCTTAATGAGTCTAAAGATAATCAATGTAGTCATTTTCTGTCATTCAATTCTCATGGTGTAACTTTTTTCTTCTTATCTCTTATTATTTGAGTTGCAGGATGAATTCTGAATGGTGTCAGGGTGTTTATTTGCCCGACACAGTTACAAAAGATTTAATTGTCTCGTTAATTAGTTGGATTATTAGATATTCTAACCACTAATTCAGTCGAAATCTATTTTTTATGTGAATAGATGTCATGAAGATGACAATAAATTCCAATTTTCTTTCTGTCTCTCTCTCTCTTTCATTTTTATTCGTTTCTCAGATTTTCATGATCATTTCACTGAGCGTATTCAAATTCAGGGAAGCTGAAAATCTTTCACTCGGTTCCTTTGAGTTACGATTTTCATTACTGATGATTACCGAAATAACTTTTTACTAATTCATCCATTTTATGCTGAGCTTAATTTATCTTATTCATTGTTGTCTTTCATTCACCAGAATAGGCGATGTTTATGTTTTCAGTTTTTTCTTCATCTTCTCAATTTAATTCTCAATGTTTATCAACAATTAAAGTTTTATTTTCTTCTATTGTAATTGGATATATAATACTTGAGATTCTACCGGTGGGTGTATGAGAATAGCGTTGGTGGTGGAGGCTTCGAGAATAAGAATATGATAACTAGAAGAATAGATGGAGAAAAAAGTTTTTTTTCTTTGGTAACTTGACGATTCTCTTGAATGATTTTAATCTTAACAATTGCTGGGGAAAGAAGAAAAGTTCTAAGGATTCAGGAGAAGTTCTGAAATAAGGAAAAACTTTTTTTCTTCATTATTCTTATTTTATCTCTTTTTTCGTCTGTAATCTATTAATATATCATGGAACGATAACTTGAAAATCTTGATCAGAATATAGAATCATAACTTCTCCTTACCAATAACTAACCAATGACCATGAATTTAAATGGATTCTGATTCAGATTTTATGGTGGAAAAACATTTCTCCAGACTGAACTCTTAAAATTCTGGTACATGAATTAAGTTGGAAGAAAATGAGAGGCGAAACATTCTTACTCTTTCTGAGTTTTGATCTTAATCCATTCAGAGTTTTCCTGCTGTTTGAGATCATCGATTTCTTTTTTTATTCTTTGATTTAATTTGTAAATTACTCGAATCATCCTGCTAATGATCAACTGATCACTCTGATTCCTCAATCGGATTATCACCCAACTTTTTTGAGTTTTCTTTTCCCTCAGAATTTATTTTTTCCCTTCTTCAATCTTTTACTATAAGATTATGATAATCATGCTCATGATAATAACTCTCCATGGGATTATTCAGAAAAATAACTTTGTATTTTATTGACTACAAGTCAAATGGACTGGAAATTGCTATTATCTCAGAAATCTGATGATTGTATTACCATGAACTTTTGTTTACTCTTGTTTTCCATAATCTGTTTATACCCTGAAAAAAGCCGGATAAAGAAATCATCATGACATAAATTCAAAGTTCAGTCCAATTTGGCGATAAGAATCAATAATAACAGTCATAATATCCAATAGCAAGAGCATTAACATGGTATCAATGGTCATCACCAAATGCCCAGTAAAGTTTCAACTTATACTTTTCCTTGATTATCATCAGAAAAAGTAGATTTTTTTATTCCATCCTGAATATTATTCAGTTTATACATATACATTTACTTTTCCAGGTCAACTCATGATGATAATAATGATGATGATGAAGATAATGATAAGCTTAATATCATTTTACCTGATTATCACTTTTGATTGGGAAATTTATCATAATCATGTTAATTATTTCAATCACCAATTCAACGATGATGAGATAATATTACAAGTCTATTCCGTGTCAACCTCAATGTCAGAATCAGCTTCTTATTTCATGATAACATGGAGAAGAAGGTGGATAAAAAAGTCAAGTCTCTTTTATCATGGTTCCAATTTTTTTCAGGCTACTCTTTTTTTTCCTTCTAATTCTGATAACTTTTCATGATGATGATGAAAAATCTTTTGTGTAACACTTTCCCTCCTCCTCTATTCACACCCAAAAGACATGAGAATGAAAATTTCAAATTTCATCAGTATCATTTTACCATTTGATGAATCTAAGAGGATACTATCAATTCAGAATTTTTAATGATTATAATCATCATCTCCATATCCTTTCCCTTCATGAGAGTTACACTCAGGGGAAACAGTCACAAATTCCCAATATCACTCCCTTTAGTCTGTTATTTAGTTTCAATTCAGTGTCTTGTTGTTTTTCACTCAAATTCAGAGCTTTTTATAAAACCTTTCAAAAAAGTTTCCTCATCATCACTACACCATCATGACTTTGCTCCTCACCAGAATTCAGATTCAACTTAAACGATCTGTTAAAGGCGTGGTGATAATAACAGGATATCCAAAGAGTAGATGGAATTGATTGAAATCATTTCTTATCAAATCTAAGCGAAATAAAATAATGACCAAGTTCCAGTTCAATCTCATGGAGAGAGAAAATGAAAACTATTAATATTAATTCAGTTTCTCTTATTGAATTCGAATAATCTTCCTCCCACTTTTTTCATTCTCTTTACTAAAATGAACATGAATATGATAATGAATCTCTGAGATTCTATACTTACAATCTATCTTGGGAATCTATCATGCAAATTGAGATAAGTTAACAGTCGATATGATATTTGCCTTTCTCCGATCTGTTCATTAAGTTGATCAATCACCATGATTTTCCATGATAATTCTTGTTAAGAATTCAATTGTAATAATAATTAGTGTCTCAAAACTTTCTCTTTCATTTTCATTCAACTCTTTGAATGGCTTTGTTAGCCCTGTCCACGAATTCTGGACAATCTTGACCAGAACCAGGCTACTAATAGGAAAGTGACCACTTAGCCCAGCTATTAGTCAACTGATTTAATGTCAACATTGAACACTCAAAATCATCTTATCCTTTTGTCGAACAATAAAATTCAATTCCAATAGAATAATTTTCACTTGAAATATCCTTTGAAAGATTATTATTAATATTATTATTCATGATAATGTGTTACCATTGAACAAGCAAAAACAAATTATCAGAATTGAAAGTCAACAGTTTTTTTTACATTAAATTTCAGTTACTCTTTCACCCGGGTTACCATGTTTATCATGATGATATGAAGAAAAAACAGAATGATCGGATTTTGTTGAGAGATATTGAAACAGAAGCAAAAGACGAAAAGAAAATTTTTATATTGTTATTGTTTGTTATCATGAAATAATATTGAATACACATGAACACACGATACATTGAACACAATTTCTTTATCATAAACATGATTTTATTTATCATCATCTCAGAATTTTGTTCATTTCTTGTTTCAAACTCATTCCTCTTCCCACCCTTCATGTAATAACAATAACATTTCTGTTTTCCACCAATATTATCATATCATAATTTTACCTCTTCCCCTTTCAATGTTTATTTTTTCATCTCATAAAGTATTATATATCAATACGATAAACTTGATTCTCTGATTGTAACTAGAATTGTTATATTTTATTATCAACATAATGATGATGAAACAAACTGAAAATGAGAATCACAATTGACATAAACTGTTACTGAATATAAATTGTATCTTAATGCATTTTCTTGCTAATGTTTTTTTAGCATTCATTTTCCATCAGGATTCTCATATTTCGTCTGAAAGTTCAGTTTTGGGAATCAGAATTTTCTTTTCCCTTCCAATCGAGATTCAACTTTCCATCATGTCAACATTTATGGAAATCTATTCACCTTGACCTTTGATTTGCACCTTCAATGGTCAATTCAATGATTGAACCATTTCCTGAACAAGAAATTCTGACTCTGAAACTTTACTGAATTGAAATGAGATTTTGTCTTCAGATGAAGAAAAAAAAAGTTCACAATTCTGATAACCATAATGATAATATTCCTGAGAGGAAATTTTTTGGTTGTATTACTTTTCTAATCATGTTATTATTATTATTATTTTCCATTTACACCGATGGATTTCAAGGTGTAGACCTTTGTCACTTGCAGGTCTTTCTCCATGTTGACCTTTCGTAAAATTTATTCCCACCGGTGGGAGAAAGGTAACTGACCACTGGTCATTGTAACAGGTTGTTATTGTTACTATGAGATTGATTCTTTGATTAATATTAATAGATAACAAAGTTAAGTTGAGACATGATATGATTACACTGAGATAGATCCTCATCGGAATGAATCAGAATTTATTATCATGCAACTTTTGCAAAGACTTTTATTATATGTACTATTTAAATGATATCGTAAAGATTGAATCGGATAAAGTTTTGCTCATTCGTTGATTGCTCCATGAATTACAATTAGATAAAAGTGATTAATTTGACTCGAAAAAAAATGAAAGAAAATTAAACAATCAGTTGATTGTTTGAGCTTATATGAAATTATTGAATTATTATATCGTTATTGTTAAATCATCTTAGTTTATAATAGTAACTATTGTGATCCAATTGCTTGAGGGGATCAACAACATGATGGAATTGAATGTTAACTGTGAATGAGATGAACAGGAAGAAAAGAGATGAAAATTATTTTCTCTTACCGGGTTTCCATTTGTTCACCATGAAATTCACCCTGAGTTGATCTTGTAAAAGTTTCAGTTGGAAAAAAAGAGAAGATATAAAAAAGGAATTGATTCAATGAAAGATGATTATAAAAGTTGCAAGTTCGCAAAGGATAAAATTGTAACTTGGACTCAAAGATTTTATTAGTTTCTCATTTTGTCCAATTCTATGAGGACCAAGATTATGATTCTGATAATTTCCAAGGGATAAAGATAAAATCTCTCCATGAGATAACTGAATGATTCTGGACGGATATCCGGAGTAAATTGTCCATGTTGTCCATAAGTTCAATCCATTAAAAGGTTTAGGATTTAAGACGAAGAAGAAAAAAAAATACAAGAGAAAAGAAAAAAAAAGTTCTAACCCTCGAACTCGGAACTTTTTTTTTAATAATAATGAAAAGATATAACTTTTTCTTCCTCATCATTTCCTCTCATCATCTTCATGATCCTAATCTTGAAAAGTTCTTTATCTTTTTCTCAATCATGTTCAGCACGTTCTCTCTCAGGGGTCGGAGATTTGTCAGTTATAACGGTTGGTATCTTTTTCCACCTCGGTGGAGGAAAAAACCTCTTCCACCCTGATAATCATCCAAAGGTAACACTGTGAAAGGTAGAGAAATGACCTAATCAAGTCTTCTTTGACCTTTTCCCAATCTATTCTAGAGAAGCAAGGAAACCATATTTAACCCCCAAGTTTATCTTTAATTGTTTAATTTTGTTTATCATCATTTGATTATAATCATTAGTTTAATCAAAACAATTAACCTTTGATTAACTGTGATTATCTAGAGTTTAATTGCTCTATATTAATCTTAAGCTTGATTAAGCTGAGATTATTAATCATTCTCTTTAGAGAAAGCAATAGCTTTCTTTATCTTTTTATTCTTTTCTCTTTTAAAATTTTGTTCTATTCTCTTTACTGACTTATTAGTTTAACTCTATTAAGTCCTTTCCCCCTTCATTTAGCTTTATAACTCTTCTTGTTAAGATTAAGAGTTACCGTCTCTAGACTTAATGTCTTTTCATTTTTATCATCCCATTAATTATCTTATGTTAATCTTTTGTCTTCTAAGACCTAAAATTCAATTGTTAAAAAATTGAATCAGTTCTCTTTTAATGTTCAAAGAAAAAAGTTGATTTTCTTAGTGTTTCCAAAAAGTGCTATCTCTCAATAAAGTTTAATTATAATTCAATTGATAATTGTTTCTTTGTGAATCCAGAAACGAACTCTATTAACTTGAAAGTTGAAAGGCAAGTCGTGTGATCTTCTGTAACTATAGTTAGTAACTGAATCTACTCGGTGCTAACTCTTCCCCACTTCTATTGAAGTCTAGTGATCAGAATTTCCCTCTTCACCAATCAAACAATTTCCAATCAAAACCTTTCATCTGGCGACCCAGGCAGGATTCATTAAAGTGACTATTATCAAGTGTGTGTCTAAGTGAACTTTAGAATGGCAGAAACCACATTAAGTGAACTGACCAATGATCAGATCATTGCAGTCCTGCGAAATTGGGAGCTGCTTATCCCTATGAGATCATTAGCTAAAAGAAAGTTAATTGATGCCACTAGGACGAATTTAATCCTTCTCGGACTAAAATTATCCGATGAAGAGATTCTTCAGCTTACCCTCCAGGAAATTGAATCTCAAGAGATTCCCAATTGGGTGAAGGAACTCAGGGAAAAAAGAATACCTGAATCCGACATTCAAATATTTCTCTCTCAGCTTGGACATGAGATTGAAACCGTCGTGGAGTCCACAGACGAAGACTTGAAAGCACTTCCAGTCTCTCAAGTAAGCTTGCGAATTCTAAAACAAGCTATAGCCGAATACAAGGCCGAAAATGCTGAAACTGAACCAATGGCTCCTAGTTTTAGTACCGGAGAGGACGATGTGGAAATCTCCGAAGTTCCTATTGGAAATCAACGTGCTGTTCATCATTCCGAGTCTAATACATCTTGTCATTCAAGAGAACAAATTCTCTTAGAAACAATGAGTCAAATGTGTCGCTCAATGCAAGAAGCAACTCGAGAAACCGCTAAAGCTTTTAAACCCGATCCTGTAGTTCCTGAATTTCAGAGAGGAGAGGACATGGAAGCTTGGTGTCTAAAGACTAAGCAAAAACTGGCTAACGAAAAATGTGACGATGAGACAAGGCTCCGATGCTTCCGCAAAGGATTAGCCCATGAATTGCTTCATCTCGCTGGACAAATTGATCCTCAAGTTACCGATTACGAAGTCTACACCACAAGCCTATTGGAAATTTTAGATGGACCAGCCTATCGATCAAAAGATCATTATGTTCTTAGAAACATACGGTACTCGCCTGAAGATGTGCCCACATGTTTGTGAACAAATTACGTGAACAAATAAGAAAAGTTAAAGGAAATGTGACCGAAAAAGCCTTCTTATATGATATCCTTTCACATTCCCAAATACATCCGAGACGAAATTTACGCCCGTGGTGCTCATAAAAATCTTCCGGATATAACCGATACTTTGAATCGGTTCCATTTTGAACATTTAAATGCCGAATCTAGCAAAAGAAAAGATAAGCCTAGAGGAAAGCCCAACACTCGTGAAAAGGAAGTGTCTAAATCAGTTAGTAATTCTAACTCTGATCAACGCAACAACCCAAATGTGCGTCAAAAGGCTAAGTGTAACTATTGTCATATCTATGGACACGATGAACAATATTGCCGAAAGAAAGCTCGTGATGAATCATCATCCCACAAGGACAAAGCTCCAACCACTGAGAAGAAAATTTTAACTACTCAGCTTCAAGAGGGTGAGACGATAAATTTAGCTAATACCCCTGAAGGTTTAAGAAATTCCTTCGGTTACCTCATGACCCCTCTTCCCTTGTTAACTAACCTGGGACATACTAGAGTAAAACATCTACCTCTAGTCAAAATTAACTTCGATCAACCCGATCGGACGTTCGTTCAAAGTACTAATGTATTACTGGATACCGGTGCTTCAATTACCGCAATCGACGAAAAAATTGCAAAAATATTGGGTGCCGATGTGATCAACTATAGTCAACAAGTAGTTGGTATTAATGCTCGACATTCATTGGATACTATTGGCTTCGCTTATGCTGTAGTCAAACACCGAAAAATGGATGAACCTCGAATCATTAAAGTGCAAATCATTAAAGATTTTGACCCTGTCTGCCTAATTGGTAATGTTTTTCTCCACCTCTTCTACATGATCTTAGAATCAACCGGAGAAAAATACGAGGTTTATGCTCGAAAAGACCCTAAAGGTGAATTACTCGACCCCGAGTTCAACTTTCGTTTCTGTAGAAGTGGAGAAACAAGGTATATTCTTAACTCATCGACTCGGCTATCACCTTCTCAACTTAACCCCTTGGCTATTATCAATGAATTTCCTGATACAGCTATAGCCAAATTGCCTTCAACTGAAGATGAACCAAAACTCATTCCCGTGATGAAAATGGAAATCATGGACGAAAAAGTTAAATTGCTAATGGCCAACGTTGTTCCTGTCCCACCGGAGACAGAGAAACCCTTTGTGGAAAGAATTAAAGCCCGCATCAATCCTGAGCTCTCTCTAACTCAACAAGAGGAACTAATAAACCTCTTGGTTAGTTTCCAGGATGTTTTCTCACAACATCGCCTCGACTTGGGATTTGTACCCTCATCAATCTGCCCTGTATCTATAGATATTGGTGACAATCCAATACCCTATCAGAAACCCTATCCTTGCAGTAAGGATAAACGGGAAGCTTTTTCAAAAACAATTCAAAGCTTAATAGATGCAGATATTGTGGAAGAGTCTGACGCCGATGGAGGAAGTCCAGCATTATTAGTTCCCAGAAGTGATGGAACTCATCGACTAGTTACCGATTTCCGAATGTTAAATCGAATTACTAGAGTACCCAGAATGCCAATGCCTCGCATCGAAGACTGTTTTGAATCAGTTCGTGGTACCCGATATTTTAATATGTTCGATCTTTACCAAGGCTATCACCAAATAGAATTGCCTTTAGAAGAGAGATCCAAAACCGTGTTTGTAACACCCGATAGGAAGTACCATTATAAAAGGTTGCCTATGGGCTTATCTGGAGCCCCTTTTATCTTTCAGAACCTAATGAGTAAAGTTCTGGGAGATCTTCAATATAAAGAAGCCCTCGGTTATTTCGACGATGTGCCTGTCTTTGGAAAAACTTGGCACGAGCTTCTCACCAACACCGAAATGGTATTAACCCGTTTCCGTCAATTTAACCTTAAATGCAAGATCGAAAAATGCAACTTTGGTTACGAAGAAATCTTACTACTAGGACATGTAGTAAATGGTAAAGGTATCAAACCAGACCCTCAAAAAGTCACTGCCCTCAAGCTGTTGCCGTACCCGAAAAATGTACGAGAGTTACAATCCATTCTTGGTTGTTTCAATTATTTCTCTAGATACATTCCCAATTACTCAAGATTGGCTGCCCCACTGTATCGCCTCATCTCTAGAGAAAGAAAATTTTGCATGACCAGCGAGGATAAAAAGACTTTAGACATTCTGAAAAATTCACTCATTGAAACAACAATGTTAGTGCACTTCGACCCTGATCTGAGAAAGAAGATCTCGGTTGACGCCTCAGAACTCGCTGTAGGAGGAATCCTCTTGCAAGAAGACCCCGATTCTGAAAATTTCGACAAAAACCAACCGATCGATCAAGTAAAAGATTGGAAGCCTATTAGCTTTTTCTCTCAAAAGATCCAAAAACATCAACGACATTACACAGTCAGCGAAAAAGAACTACTTGCGATTTTTGTCGCTATAAGAAAGTATCATCACTTTTTAGAGAATGATCAATTCATAGTGGAGACCGACCACCACGCCTTATGCCAGATAACTAAGGTCAATTTCAAAAATTTGCGATTGCAAAGATGGTCGATCATGTTGAGCACCTTCGACTTTAAAGTGGTCTATCGACAAGGTTCCACTCATGCCCCTGATTGTTTCTCAAGGTACCAACTCGAATGGGACCTCAAACATATTCTTGAACCTGAACAAGAATATCTGGATTGTCTATTGACAATGAATTATGCATATGAGGACGAAGGAAAAGAACTTGAACTTGGGTTCAACGTTGTCAACTTTACCTTACCCGATCCACTTGGTGATCTAAAATACCCTCATGAAATCGTATATCTACAGAAAGAACCTATTCCATGGAAAGAAAAGGTCACAAAGTTTCAGAACAACGATGTAAATTGTCAAAAGTTAAAGAAACTTCTCCTCGACAATGATCGAGATGCTCTTCGATATTATCAGTTAAGAAATAATCTGATCTATAGATACGATTCCAACAAAATGAATCGTTTCATCAACAACCCCCGCCTTGTAATTGGAACTCAATTATTGCAAGAAATGTTTGACCAATTCCATTCAGCTCCTGAAGGAGGTCACTTTGGTGTGGAAAAAACCTATCAACAAATTTCCCAAAGATTTTGGATGAAACATCTCTATGATGAGATACAAAGACTCTGTAATAATTGTGATACTTGTCATTCAGCTAAAGCCGCTAATGTAACCTATGGAGAACCCGTCGCCAAACCAATTCCAACTCAAATTTTTGAAAGAGTTGAGCTCGACGTACAAGGCCCCATCACAATTCGAAATACCCAAAAAGTCATCTTGGTAATCATCGATACTCTATCCCGTTACGTATACGCAAAAATGTACGGTGATCAAAAAACTCCTAATGTGATCAAATTCCTAAAGGGATATTTCACTTTGTTCGGTTGCCCAAAAATAATCCAAACGGACCAAGGAAGAAACTTTATGAGTACTGATTTCAATGAATTTCTGACTTACTATGGTATAAAACATCAAACTTCTAACCCCTACCATCCACAGTCGCAAGGGATAGTTGAACGTTCTAACAAAACTATCGCCGAAAGACTCAGAACTCTAGTTATTTCAAGAGGAACAAAAAATTTAACGGAAGGGTTGGAAAGTTCCCTTTACGCAATCAATACTTCAATGCACAAAATTACCCGTTTCTCACCATTCTTTTTAGTCTTTGGAATGAGTGTTAGAAAGTCTATCGACAATCAACTCGAACTCGAATTAACTCATTCAGTTAACGTCGTCGAAGCTAGAAAATTAGCTTATGCTCGCCTAAGAGCCCAACAAGAATATCAAATCCATAGAGCAAAATTAGTTCTTAAACCCCCACCTTATCAACTTGGTGATTTTATTTGGTTAAAAAATACATCTATCGATAAAGAGATGAGTAAAAAACTTAATCCTAAATACACAGGACCTTATCTACTTTTAAATATGCTGAAAGGATCTTTACTCTTGCTAAACCCTGAAACATATGATGTTTTCTCTGTAAATGTCAGTAACACTAAACCTTATAAGGGCGAACTAAATCAAAAGCTTCAAGAAATTCGTGATCGATATTTTTGTTCAGAAACTTGGTTAGAACCAGAAGAAAATGAAACCCAATCTTCTATTGAAAACAACGAACTAGATGAATCATCTAATTGCTCTAATGAACCAAGCGATACCCTTAACTCTAATTACTCAAGTACTGATGATTTAACTCAACAAAGTCAAAATGAAATTAACGATCAAAATGACTCAATTTTGACCCCAATTAAAAAAGTAAAGAAGACAAGACAAAGCGCTGATAAGCTTATAATTGCCAATCAACAAAACATCATCTCTAACGAGGAAAAAGTAATTACCCGCCAAAGACTCAGAAGGCAAATTCCCACAGTTGACTTCATTTACATCTGTAACCCTATTGGTCTAAATGAAACAGATTTAATTACTTGGCTATCACCTGATCATCGATACAAAAAGATCACCATCTTGAACAATCATAATCATTTCTCTTTTTGGTCAACATCAGATGAATTAAGAAAAATCATTTCGATTATAATCGCCAAAGTTAATCTTTCAAATTTGTTTAAAAAAGCCTTTATTAGTTATTTTAATCTATTGACAAAAAAGCAAATTAGCTTTAAGCCTTCACTTTATCTCTGTGGATTAGTGAATAAAAAGAAAATGTCTTCTCCGTCAAATGTCAGTGATCGTCGTTCTCCTGAACAATCAACTTTAAATCAAAGTTCTTCTTCGAGTGAAAAGCTTGACTATAATCAACCATCTACTTCCTCAAGTAAACGTGCTTCATCACCACCAATTCACCCAAATAAAAAAGTGAATCGATCATCATCTCCGGATAATCTAGAGACTGAAAATTGTTCTTGTGTCTACGCTCTCATTTCCGACGATTGTGAAAATAACTCTAAGGTAACAACTTTAGTCATGGAAAAAGACATCATCAATGTCCCTGCAGCCTCTCCATCATCATCGAAGTGTGATTGGAACCCTAAAGATGTTCAACCAACACCATGGCCCTCGACATCATCTTACTATGATAACGAACAAGAGGTTCAACCCGTGGTTAAAACCAAGAAATACCCTGGTCCCTATGACTACGAATTTGCCCCTGGTGAATTTCCTGCGCCTCTTCCTGTTCAAGAGTTACCTCATTATCTCTCTAAAGAAAAATTCTTTGAGATAAAAAACGCAATCGAAGCTAGAGCTAAAAAGAACCAACAACGAAAAGAACTTTTCTCCAAATTTATTCGAGAAAAAATCTTCTACAACTTGGCCCAAAATCCTTCTATCTATGATCTCGACCTGGATGAGATTCCTAGAGGATTGTCCCGATCAAAGGTAATTCATGAAAAATTACTGGACCTGATGCCAACTTCTTTGTGTCGATTATGTGAACATTTTTGCATCGACCCTGTTGCCTGTGGAATATGCTCCCAATGGTACTGTAGTAAATGTGTACAATGGCTCAACAAGCTTATTCAAGCTTTAAATCTAATTCCAGCTAAGAAGCAAGAAAAATTCTTATGCCTAAGCCCCGATTGTATACTTTTCTCTGTCGACAGTGATGATTATCCATCACAAAAGGAAATCTCTCCTTCTCACTCTCTAGAGCTTTATCAAGCTTCTAAATTCGTTTGTCGACGATCTCATTGCCAACTTGCGCTTAATCCAGTTGAATTCTCATCTCATGAGAACAAGTGCAAGAAAGGACTTTTCGAAGAGGAAATTGAAATTAATCTTCTTCATGATTTTGTTCCTGGACCAACTCGCCAAGCTATAGCTAAAGAACCTCAACGGTTAGCTAATCTACTTCCTCATCACATCAAGAAACCAGTGGTTCCCGTTACCTTTCCAAAAATTTGGGAAAAGAAGATGGAACTTTGGGCTTGTGTTTTACTTGGCCGAGATGAAAACCCAGAAGACCCGAGCTATAGCCCTAACAAGGTTCGAACATACACCGACCTTGGAACCAATTACTGGTCAGTCATGAAAAGAATCAGTGACCTTCAGCACCAATCTTTGAAGCTGAACAATACCTTCAAGATATTGGCTTTCACCCTGTTATTGGTAAACCAAGTGCTCCTGGTCAAGGATTCCGATCACCAACCATTTTCTGGAATCAAGTTCCCGAATATCTTCTAAGAGAAAGTGAAGAATGGTTAAAAGTGGCTCAAGGAATTCCCCGAATCCAGAGATCAAATTCCGTTGTCTCCATCGCCAGTGACAATGAAGCTCAAGGGATGTCATTCATTAGGATTGACCCACTCGCACGTCTATCGACAGAAAAGAAACAACATCTGATCGATAACATTTTCAAATGGTTTCCCAGTTTGAGAAACCTTGGACCCCCAAAAGTGCAACAACCAAATCCCTATAGAGAAAAACAAAGAGAGAGTAAACGAATCGAATCGTTGGAAATCTTTCTCAAGAAAACCAGTGTTAAGATCCCTCAACTACCAACTGCCTATGAGCATTTGATCAAGAAAAACACTGAGACTCACCCTAATCCATCACTAACTTTTGCCCTTCACATGGCTTATGTTCGAATCAATGAATCTCGATATGTCCCTCGCAAAGGTTTACGAATTGCTCCGATCTGTCGACCAGTTTGGGTTGTCATCGTAGACGGACATTGTGATGTGATTTATGAAACTTTAGTTCGACACACCAACATCACTCACATGGATAGTTATTACCATGGACTTCAAAAGAGTGATCTTAAACATGCAAAGCATATTTCCTCTGTAAAGGATCAAGTCATCAAATATCTTGCTTCCGCGGAAATATTAGTTGGTGCTGGTCTCATTAATGCACTTCGAGCTTTGGATCTCAAAGACGAAGAAATCAATTGGCTAAAGCCCAAAATGCGGGAAGTGAATCAATTCTTTTCTCCATATTTGGAACACCCCGCCAGTCTTTCCCTAATCTCATTTCTGATTTTCCAAGGGTTCGTTATCGAAAAAGGCCCTCATTCACCCGCTGTAGAGGCAATTATCTCCATGAAACTCTACATGGCCTTTTGGCAACGAATTGAAGAAATGATTGAAAATTACGCTGATGGAATTCACTTTGGAAATATGGCTATAACCTGTTCCAATAAAGCTGTTTCCCAGTTGCTCAAAATCTACGCCGATAAAGTGGATAAACGAGAAGCAACTTGGCCATCAGACTGGTCTTACTATAGTCATCGTCGCTACAATCCTGAGCACGATGGAAATTGTGTTTCTCCTCAACATTCATCAAGTTATTCACCAAAATCAAAGTCCGAAAAACTTAGTAACCTAGAGGAAGAAAGTGAAAGTTCCGATTCCGAAAATGAGAATCCACTTTTAATCAATTTGGAAGAAATAGGATTACCCTATGAGGTCGATGTGGTGGAACGAACTCCATATCAAGGTGATGAAACTACCATCGCTATGGAAGAAAGCCTCAATGAAATTGCCGAAGCAATTGATTCAAGTGTAAACCTAAAGGATGCGGAACAACTAGACGATAAAATTTTCCTGACCATGGAGGATAACCAAGAGGAAGATATTCTTTATCTGAATAAATATCGACCCAAGTATCAAGCCACCGAGGAACCCATGGATTCTATTGAAATTCCTAACCCTAGTTCCTCCGTCTCCTCTAAGCCTATTGTCAAAATCCCGAAAGAAGCCTTAAAAAGGTATCTTAATCAAAACTCAGGGGAGTGAAAGGTAGAGAAATGACCTAATCAAGTCTTCTTTGACCTTTTCCCAATCTATTCTAGAGAAGCAAGGAAACCATATTTAACCCCCAAGTTTATCTTTAATTGTTTAATTTTGTTTATCATCATTTGATTATAATCATTAGTTTAATCAAAACAATTAACCTTTGATTAACTGTGATTATCTAGAGTTTAATTGCTCTATATTAATCTTAAGCTTGATTAAGCTGAGATTATTAATCATTTCTTTAGAGAAAGCAATAGCTTTCTTTATCTTTTTATTCTTTTCTCTTTTAAAATTTTGTTCTATTCTCTTTACTGACTTATTAGTTTAACTCTATTAAGTCCTTTCCCCCTTCATTTAGCTTTATAACTCTTCTTGTTAAGATTAAGAGTTACCGTCTCTAGACTTAATGTCTTTTCATTTTTATCATCCCATTAATTATCTTATGTTAATCTTTTGTCTTCTAAGACCTAAAATTCAATTGTTAAAAAATTGAATCAGTTCTCTTTTAATGTTCAAAGAAAAAAGTTGATTTTCTTAGTGTTTCCAAAAAGTGCTATCTCTCAATAAAGTTTAATTATAATTCAATTGATAATTGTTTCTTTGTGAATCCAGAAACGAACTCTATTAACTTGAAAGTTGAAAGGCAAGTCGTGTGATCTTCTGTAACTATAGTTAGTAACTGAATCTACTCGGTGCTAACTCTTCCCCACTTCTATTGAAGTCTAGTGATCAGAATTTCCCTCTTCACCAATCAAACAATTTCCAATCAAAACCTTTCAACTGTGTGTATCCACCATTGTGTTCACATAAAAATTAATAATTAATCATTAATTAACGTAAAGCTGATTAATGATTTGAACACAATTCAAACTCTAATGATGTGATAATTAGTTGTAACAATCAACGAAATCCCTTCGATCCACCATCATGCTCATTAGTTGGAATGAATTTTTTACTCTTTTCCCCATGAGATTCACTTTTAGCTCTGAGTAATTCAAAAATTGTGATTACATTTTTTTTCCCTATTCAGTTTCCAATCTTTTAACCTTAACCAATTACTTACTGTTCGAGTATCACCATCATGGTGAATTCATCATTGTTCAGCTTATATTCCGGAATGAATTGAACTCTTTTTTTTATCATCATTTTTTTTATTCCAATTCAAATCTTTACCTTTGGAAAAATTTTCTTCTAATCTAATGATTTTGACTTACGGAACTTTCATTGTTCAGTTTTTATCTTATTAACTTTTTCCATGGGAAAAAAAGTTGAAACTTTTTTTTCATCGAAACTTTTGACAAAATTTGATTGATGATTCTGGAAATTCAGGATGAGATTGTGATGATAATCATGATGCAAACATTAAATTCACATATTTCATCAGAATTGAAACACCATCATGATGAAAAGGGAAACATATTTATAAGAGAATTTCAATTCCAATAGACACAATTAGAACTTTTCTCAAATCGAAGAAGAAGAAAAAAGTCAATTTCAATAAGATAACAAAAGTAATAGAAAGAATAAAAAAGTTCTGATGACGAATCAAGTGTTTATTTCTCTTCTCTCCTAGAGAATCTGAATACCAATCATGAAGGGAGAAAATATTACAATTTCGTCTCATCATTTTACTCTTAAAGATATAAAATGAAAAAGGTAAACAACAATTTCCATGGAATCTTATTCAGCCCCAATTCTGTATTTATATTATATTCTGAGCTGTGAAAATGATGATGATGATGTTGAATTATTTTCATATTGAAATGTTATTTGAATTTCTTGTAGTTGTTGTTAAGTAAATGAGAGAAGAGGGAAAAAAACCTAACATCCTATGGTCGTAATATATTCACAGATAAATATGCAAACACTGCAATAATAGTTACGATGGATGCTCAAGATGTGTATGAACTTTATCATGAATACATTTCATGTACCTCATGGTAGATGAGAGTAACTGTTCAATAAAAAAAACGACACAATGTCTCTTACAGAGGTACCATAAAAACCCATAGAAAACCAGATTGATCATAAAAAAAATAGAGTCGAATTTTTTTCCCACCAAAAATTTATTCAGACTGAATTATCACCATGATTCGCAGCTCTAACGATCCATCATGTTTCTCAATCAATTTCTCTATCACTCTATCTCCCTCTCCCATTATTCTGGTATACTTTCTGTCCATCAGTAGACAAATATGATTACATCTGAAGAAAATAATATCTATTTAATGATTTTCTTCATCAACATGAACATGAAAAAATCCATGTGAATGCAAAGTTCATCTAATGAGTTTCTAATGTTTCAATGTGACTCGATGATTAATTAGTTAATCAAATGGTTTCATTTTTCTCATATTCATCTTATCAAATTAAGTAGATTGACAATAACAATGTGACAATTTTATCTCTCAGATAAAAAAAAGAAATCTAATCAAAATCAGAATCAATCTTACCATTTAAACATCAAGTTAATCAATTAAGACACATTGATTTAATTGTTGACACTCTCACCTTATCACTAGCATTATATTATCATCATCAAGTATCATTATAATCAATAAATGATATAACAAAATTAAATATTGATTCAGCTTCTTATAATATAATTTTTACCCTCTTATAACCATTACCTTTATCATCAACTGAATAGTTGATGATGATGATGAAGTATAATGTTGATTTATATATTATCCATAATTACTTAACATGTTCAAACAATCAACAATCAATTGATTTACCAACCAATCAATTAACATAATCACAATGAGTTTGGAAATACATAGAAACACCAAAGTTTACATCTTTAGTTTGACCATTAGCTAACCTGAATAAAAGCCACAAGAGACTGATGACTTTTTCCTAGAACGGAAACGGAAATGATGAGCCAAATGGTACAAAGTTTCCAAAGTAAATGAGAGAGAGAGAAAACTTAATCCAACTTGTAACAGTGAGAGAGAAAAAAAGTGTTATTATTTTGATGAGAATGATGATTATATAAATATTATGAATCATGAATTTCTTTCATGGTGAAATGTGAGATGAATTAAGATGATCAGGGTTGGGGGTGGTGGAAGATGAACAATTCATATTATAAAAAGATATCACATTACACTTGACAGAATAACTTTTACCAGAATCTTGAGGTTATATTTTGGAATTTTTTTCTTCTCTTTTTCGAAAAAGAAATTTTCTTCCATTCCACTTTCTCTCTATCACTACTGTCTCGATCTTTGATAGATCCTTTACCATGAGGATGAGCTGAATGTTCATCATCATGATAATAATGACGATTCCTTGTTATCCTCTTATAATGTAAACAGAATTTACTTTGGTGAAAAATATTAAGAATTATCAGATTGTCGATGATTCCATTTTCGATATGTTCCAATTTTAGAATTTTCTGCTTTTTCGATTTTCTTTTTGCCTTCATGACAGAGAACTTTTTCTTCTCTCATTATTTTCCATCTTCATGAGATTTCATCTCGTCGACATGATATGATTTGATAATCTATCTCATTTAAAGAACTTTTATCTTCTTTTCTTTTGCTCCAACTGAATTTCCCCTGATAATGATCATCATCATGACGATTCTGATTCTGATAACCATATTGTTGTTAAATAACTTTGAACTTGTTTAAGTTGAGACCTTTTTTTTCATTCCTTTCACTGAACTTTGATTTAGTTTCAATATTATCTCTAACATGATATCACCATGATTGTTTTGACAGATATCATAAATTCCAAGTCTCTTCAACCCTGTTTCTTGAACTTTTTGTTTCCATGTGAATTTTATCCATGAAACTGTGTACAAAGAATTCTAATATCACATTTTCTTCCCCAGAACTTTTTCGTTCTTTTGATTTCATAATCATCCTGAAAAAGAAAAGGAAAAAAATTAATTCAGAATTTGCCATTTCTCTCTCTCTCTCTCTCTCTCTCTCTCTCTCTCTCTCTCTCTCTCTCTCTCTCTCACTTCTTTCAAGACATTATGGATTCTAAGTTGACTGCTTTTGATAAAGATTAATGATTGGTCACTCACAGAATTCATGATAACCATGAAATCACAATGAATTATTATGTAATTCAGAAAAGAGAGGGAAAATTGTTAGAGATTCATTCAGTTCTCATGATTGAATCGTAAGAAATGATACATTTGAAAAGAAAACCAGAATCTGAACTTTATCTGAACTTTTCTCATCAACGAAATGTATTAAATCATCAACAAAAGAAAAGTAGATTCATCTCTTAATCAAAAGTTGTGAATCATGTTAAGCTTGAGCTGATTAATTGATTGTTTCAGAATCAATTTCCATTGTTAATCTGTAAAAAGGTTAATTTAAAGTAACAATAACATGATATAAGTTTCACTTACATGATAATATAACAATAACTTGGTGAGAGTGAAAGTTAGTCAAGGATAAAGATAAATAAATTCAACCAAGTGTATGAGGAGGAAGATGAAGGTGAATGATGATAAAAAGCTAATATTATACAAGAAAAGTTGAACAGAATTGTTGTTACATGAGAATCAATATCATAATTCTGTACAGAATTGTTCAGTTTGGATATTATCACAATTTTTTCACCTTATTCCTTAATTATTATAACATTGAAACATGAAGAGATGATGAAGATTAGCTTGGTTGACATCATGATGGAAATAGAGGAAAAAATTGAGATATTGAAAGAGAGATAAGGAAAGGGCAGAACTTTTGTTCTGAGAGTGGGATGATCATGAGATCATGATGATTGAAGGATAAATGAAGTTATTCAGGCAAATATTGTTATATATCATGTAGACATTAGGATGATGATGAGGAAGATGCTCCCAAAAGAGCAATCATCTAATGGACTGAGATCCATCGTTTGGTGATCATCATCACCATGATTCAGTTTGAACTCTTTGGTTCATGAATAATCAATGTCATTAGAAGTATCTCATGGAATCTACATCATCAATTCAGGATGAATTTCACCCTCACACCTCAGAAGATACACTTGAATAAAGGAGAGAGGAAAAAAACAATCTTCATCTGAATTACCTGTGATTCTTGATCATTATCCTCATCTTTATGTTCAATGGTGAGACAATCAAAATGATCCTTATTTTGGTCGAGAGTGAAAAAAAAAGTTCAACGATCGATATTATCGATAATCATCTTCCTGAAATATGAAGTAATGATAAAGAAAGAAAGAAAAATATGAACATGTCCTTTTCTTCATGATAAATTCTGATACTTTTGTTCATCTGAATCTATCATGAATATCACATAAGAAAAAAAAAGTTGCAACAAGAAAAAAAATCGGATAATAATAAGATATCATCTGAATCAGGGTCACGATGATAATCATGATAATGTTTATGTATATGAACAATTGATTCATGAATATAATATGTTACCCTGATATAATAATAGTAATAATCCTATTCAGGGAAATTCAGACAGGTCTCAGAAAGATTAATACAGAAGCTGAAAAAGTATCTCATCATGATTCGTCATCATGATTTGTAACAACTGATAACCTGAGTTAAGGGAGGAAAAAAATTCTGCCTGAAATTTGATTCCAAATTCATACATCTCGTTGGGATTCCCAGAGATTATCCTGGTTATCGTTATTTTCATCAGCTCCATGAGACAAACAATTGAAAGTTAAAACATCAATTTGAAATGGCGATTGACATGAATTTCCTCTACTGGACAAAGGTCAATCTCTGGTCTTTTGTGTAACGGAAAAACAGGTTACCTATTTCACCATCGCCATGTTCATTCATGAAATTTTCATCCATCATCTTCTCCTCGCACTCAATTCCCTCATCATCTTTCATCCAAGTCAATAAGATGATTAAATATACATTTGATCAACTAACGTTTTCTAAATTCTAGTTAAACCTGTCAACTCAACTTCTGGTTATCACCATAAGCTGATTCAATCTAAATCCAATATAAAACAAGAAAAAAAACTTCATGAAAAAAATTCAAGGTAAAGGGAGGGAAAAGTTCAATCTTCATGTAACATTTACCATAGACAATGTTATTATTATTAGATTAATAGATTAACATGATTCATATTGAGCAAGAGAATTTTTTTTTTATGTTTATGAAAAAACATCAACTGGATTAACTGATCAATCTGATTCAGAATTCATGGTGTTGAGTTGATTAAATGAACTTCCACCAATGAAAGTTTACCTTGTCCCCGGATGAATATCTTACTCTATGAGAGAGAAGGTGGGAAAAAGTTTCTCATGGTGGGTTAGCATTTTCCACTCTCTTCTAATCTGAATCTGAATCTTATTCTTTCACTCGAGTCAATGAACTTTTTTTTTCCTCTCTTCTTTTTCATTCCTCATGAGCTTTCACCCTAATCCACTTAGAAATCACCTTTGTAACAATTTAAATTTTCCACCCACAATTAGGTAACAATGGAAGAGGAAAATGTATTCTTATTCTGGTTGACAATGAATTCAGTTGATCATCATGATGATGCTGTGAGATGAGTGAAGAAAAAAAATTATGAAAGGTGTAAGTTGATTTTCACCATCATGAAAAACTCATCACTTTTGGTTCCATGGTGAAAATTCATGAAGAGGATTAAATTTTCTTACATTATTAAGAAAGTGAGTTATCTGATTGAAGGTTAAATTAATTCACAGTTCTGGTGGTTGGATGAAATTAATTTCAATCAACTCAAGATCAGATTCATATCTTAACTGATGGTTCATTGTCATCATGAATGGGTAAACAAATTACCATGAAATTGTGATAATGAAAAGTTGAATATAAAGAAGAACAATTTTTATCTCTCTCTCTCTCTCTCTCTCTCTCTCTCTCTCTCTCTCTCTCTCTCTCAAGAACTTTGATATTGACGATATTCATCAGATATGAGAATAGTTATCATGAAGAGGAAAAAAGATAAAAGTTTCTGTCGAGAAAGGAATATGAAAGAACAACAAATTGTAATGAGTTCTGGTAATGAGTAGTGTTTATGTGTAGCATCAGACTATCAACATATTATATTAGAATCCTTGAGATTAATTAACCCTGAAAACTATCATGAAAACTGAGCAAAAAACTCAGAATTCAAGTAACACTAAGATTAAGTATAACCTTTCACCCATGAGCAGGAAAAGGTGAATAGCTGAGAAAAAGTTTCGAGTAAAATGTTGAATAAAAGTGAAATTTCAAGTCAAATACCCTCAAGGTATTTCTTATTTTCACCATGAATTGTGATCACTTTTCCTTTCATTGTTAATGGAAACGAAGAGAAATCAACGTTTCATCATGGTTGGAAATTCTCAACAAGAAATATATTGATTTTCTTTCTATTGAATATCTTATATATTTTTCGTTGGAAATTCATCATCATCTCTCTCTCTATCAACATTATTCAAATTCTAAATTTTCAACTTGAGGATGTAAATTCTATCAGCTGAAATATCAACAATTTTATAAAAATTCTCATCAAGATGCTAATAAAATAATCATCATGAATACTACTTGGAATCAACATGAAATCCCTTTCATCTTACAAATCACAATTCGAAACTTTTTGTTACCTTTAAATATAATCTTGAAAGTAAATGAATAATGATTCATTGGGAATTTAGAACAACAGAAAATTGATTAACTTGGAAT
Source organism: Panonychus citri (assembly GCF_014898815.1). Lineage (NCBI taxonomy): Eukaryota > Metazoa > Arthropoda > Arachnida > Trombidiformes > Tetranychidae > Panonychus > Panonychus citri. The sequence continues at coordinate 400,394 of NW_026515530.1, read as the reverse complement.
AGAAAATGTTAAATATAATTAAATGATAATTCAGTTAATTCCCATGGCGATTATCAATTTGAATTCAATCATTCAGGATAAATTGTTTACCAAGCAACTTAATATAAGTATTTACTCAATTGCTTTGAAGCTTTTAAGTTATAACAATTAATTGATTGTGTTAATTGTATAAATTATAATTTGTGAATGTTCATGATTAAGAGGAATAGAGAGAGAGAGAGAGTTCTTGAATTAATTATTGAATTAAATATGTTACAGTTGATTTAAGTTAATAGAGTTGTCATTGGAATCAAAATAATCATGGTAATCATGATGGAAAGCTAAAACCAACATTGACAAATCATTCATATGTTTGTTGTATGGTTTTTGATGATAATGAGCATGATAATTAAACTTAATTATAATCATCAACAAACAAAAGGGAAATCATATTAATGGTATCAAAATTCAGAGGAAAAGTAGAAGAGAAAGGAAAAAGAAAAGAAAAATTATTCATCAGAACTTTTTTTCTTCTTATTATTTCATCTTCTTTCATCATCTTTATCATGCATCTCCCGATGAATAATGTTAATGTATTAGAAAGATAATGATAATCATCTTCTCTCTCATCATCATCATCATCATGGTGAATTAACTTGCCTCAACAATTTGAATTGTATTACATTTTGATTCATTTGATGAAATGATTATTATAACAATAAAAAGTTTTTACTTTTGTTTGATAATCATCATGATAATTATTATCATGGTAATTACTTACATTCTCATTTGATTATTAAATTAGTTGAGGAAGTGATGATAAGTCCAGTTGATTTAAATGATAATCATCATGATTTAGATCAAAATTTTTGAGTAACTTTCATCCGGAAATTATAATGATAATATTATTCGTGAAAATGAATTGGAATCCCATGTTAATCCTTGATGGTTAATTGTTCATATTTGAAAGCAATTTATCCGCCACATTTACTATCAGTGTATTAATAGTTTTCTGGTTATTATTATTATCAAATTTAAATGTTGATTTAATGGTTGTAGTTTGTGTTCCACCAATTTCAACCCACCATGAAAAAGAGATTAAACTCAATGGTGGCAGTAGAAGGTTAATTTTTCATGATGGAAAACATTTTCTTTGGATAGGAAAATTTTTTTATCCATTATCGCCAATTGATGTTGATATTATGGATACATCGATAGGTAGTTTTACCTTTTTGGACCATCCTTTTTTTCAGCTGATTATTAGGTAGGATTTAAAAGGAATCAGCTTAACCATGTAACCTTTGAATTTATATCTTATTCTGTTGTTTCAACTATTTTAAAGTCTATTAAGAGGATGAAGAGGTTGGTGTGGGTGTGGAAGGTAAACAACCAGAACTTTTCTCCATATTCTTTTCCTTTTCCGTTTGTTTTCCTATTAAATACACACAGAATTTAACCTTAGATGATGTTTTTTAAAAGTATTTTCCATAAGGAAACAGATTAAATTTACCTGAAGCGATTTTCAACTTTTCTTATTTTTTTCTCTCATTCCCATCGTAGTTTTTGCTCAAAACATCGTATTAGCTTGAGTTTGGATCATTTCACTTTCGTCTTTTAATTTGAATCCTTGCTTGTGATTATTTACTTTGATTGTTTGGAGAATCCATTTAACAATCATGTTGATTCCCACTAAATTGTATCCAATATGTTACTCTTTCCCAATATTGGCTTTTTGATTGTGGCGATGACATTGAAAGGAAATCTGAGATTCTCATCTGGTATCTGGTGGTCAAGATTATTGTTGATTTTTTTTTACTCATTTAATCATCATGATTCTGGATGATGTGTGATGATGATGGTGGTGGAAGAGTAAAAAACTGATTTAGATTTGGTTTACTCTTTAGATTCCAATATTTATTGAGTTGTTTACGATTCTCTCCATTTTCTTGACATGTTACATCTTCCTGGCTTTTCAATTAATCAGCCAACTAACTGACCGATCGGTAAGTTAAATGATAAACTCAACTGATTAGAGTCTCCTAGTTGATCACAATAATTTGCCAATACAAATAGATTTTTCCATGGACAGTGAAAGAGGCAACAAAAAAGAGGACAAATTGAAATTGTTGACCAGGGTTTTCCAATCCTTTTCCAATCGTTAAACTGTTTGTTCATTTTCCTTTTTTCCAATCTAATGAAAAGATGATGATATAGTAATGAAAGTAAAAGATTATTTTAATGATGATAATGATGAAAAGGTCCAATTATCTTCTCGATGATATTTCATCTGTCATGAACACACAATGATCTCCAACACAGTTTCTTACACAATGGAAACGTAACCTTAGTGATTATGATTCCAATTTCCATTGAAAATGTTAAAAACGAAATACTATTTACTTGTTTCTCCATCGTTTACAGTTGAACAATTAACTATTTGTCCAGCAGAGAAAAAAATCAACACACAATTAACAGAGAAAAATCAACAATTAAAAAAAATTAAAAGAAAAGAATAAAAAATTGAAGCTAATCAGAAAAGAGAAACAGTTTAGTCACGTTACCTTTTCGGCGCCGTTTCCATGGAAACGAGAAAATGTTCCAATGTTGTTGTCAACCGATTTTCCGTTTCAATTTTAATTTCTTTTAATTGTTTCTCTAGTTAAATTTAATTGTTTTTCTTTTTTGTTTCAATTTGGTCAAGTAATTAGTTTGTTCTCATCTATTTGGTGATATTGATCTTGTTTCTTTCGCCTCTTTGTAAATGTAATTTAAGAAGCAACTTGGTAACTTAAGAAAATGTGACTTTCCTTTTCCATTTGAGTTTCTCTCATTGTTTTCCAATTACATTGTTATTATTAATTGTTGTTATTGATTGTGATTGATTTATATTTCGATATATTTATTCCCAGTGTCTTCCTAACAATCATGTCATTCCTTATTTTACTTGATTGGTGTCTTTTCCATTGGCGATTAAGTGTCAATTGTAGTTAAACAATCAACAAAAACAACAACATAATATTAGATGTTGATACAAATCAATTTGTTATTGATGATTATTTGTTTGATATAGAAAAAGGAAAAGGAGAAACCAATTTGATTATTAATAATTTATTAACTCGGAACAAGAATTTCTTTTGTTTCAATCATTCATTGGATATACATAAGGTTATAACCTTTAAACGTGACTCTGTACTGGGAAGCGATTGTATTGATCATTTGCATTCATTTTGGTGACAAACAACAAAAACTCATCAGATTATCTTGGATCATCAAGGATCATCGTTATCATTATCACCACCATGATCACCATTAACATAAATATTCATCATCAGATCTTCAGTCTTTCTCCAAAAACAACAACAGCAACAACAACTGATACAATTTTCTCTTCTCACCTTGAATATCATCTTTGATTCCATCATCTTGTTTAACTGTTTATCAATTGTCTTTATTGTTGGTTTTGTTTTCTCTCTCTCTTTTTTTTCCTTCTCCTGATTCCTTTGTCTTATATTCCTGTGGAAACCAAATCCAAATCCCATTGTGACAATAGTTCAGATGTTACAACAATTCTGTATGAATCCATTTATCAAATGATGATTTGATTACAGTCCAATGGATAACAATGTTTTCCTTATTTTCCTTTTTTTTCTCTCTCTAATCTTGATGATTATAATGATGTTTTTCTCATTCTAATTCATCAACTTTAACAAATTCTTTCTTGATTGTTGTTACTCTTAAATGACAATAATCAAACCTCTCCCATTTCTCATTCCCTTTTAATTTAATTCCAGTCACTTTTCTAACCAGAACATCATCAATTTTTACAATTCTTTCTGTGCTAATTTATTGTTAATCTTTTCCAATCTTACTGATTGAAAATTAACGTTTTTCCATCAGTATTACAAGTTAACTAAACAATTAAGCTGATTAGCTAAATATTAACGTTTAACTTGATTCGTTTACTTGATACTTAACCTGTTAATTAATCAGCTAATATAAGGATAGATGAATAATAATAATAGATTGTGACATTTTCTGTTCAAATTTTTTGTCTTTTCGTGATAAATGTTTTGATTTATCCTCAAATCTACTAATTGCTATTGTGTTAATTAACCCTTTTCATCTTGCAATTGAAACAAAATTGGCTTGACAATTAATACACTTCCTTAGTAATTATATTTATCTCTCTCTCTTTAGTTTTGATTATTGTTGTTTCTCAAATTAATCAACGTTTACCAACAGTGTGTCTCATCATTAAGTGTATAATCATCATCATCATCATTAACTAATTCTAATTATACTTCCAAGTGCCTGTGACAAGTTGATTACGAAATTAAAAGTTTATGGATTCAAGTTCAACGTATATATAAAGGATATCATGTTAAATCCTTGATGATGGACATTGTGTTGATTAATCTAATGAATTTTTTCACTTCTTCCAATCAATAATCAACAGATCAACTTTCAAAATCATTGATGTCAATGTGATGATGATTTGAGAGAATGAGTCATAAATTATCTAATAGTAATCAGATGACCATATCAGCAGTTCTTATGGTCAAGGAAAAAAAAAGATGATGTTGAGAGAGAAAATTTTCCCATCAAATGTATTTGTCACCGATGATCATTAAAACTGTGTGTTGTTCATTGATCATCATCAAATAATCAACGTAAATCAAAAATAATCTGATTCTCAGGAGCCATCATAACCATTTGGACTCAATGGTAAACCCAGAAACGTTAATCATCATCAACATCAATTGATTACAATAATATTATCAATTCTTTGAGTGTGCTTACCTGGAAAATGATCTTAATAGGATCAAATTCATTTCCTAATATCAATTGTCTTGTTAATCAGTTGGTGACTTGAATAATTTATGACAATTATTGCTAGTTAATCTTGGAGAGACAGAGAGAATCGTTAATTAATTGGTAAAACCATTAATGTGTTACATTTATTTACCTTGGTGGATTTAATCATTAAATGATTTTTCTTTCAAGTATTAGATAATAATCATGATAATAAACCTCAAGGGTATTAATCATGATAATGAGATGATGATAATATGTAAACAAATCTTGGTGGAGAAAATATTTTCTCGTTGATTTGTTGATTCTGTTTGCATTATATTTCACTCCCTGTTTGTCAAATGTTATTCAACACATAGCCTCAAGCGTCGCTCTTTTGATGACATTCTAATTATTAGTTAATTTCTCATATAATTAATTTTAATTTTTCCTTTTTCTTTTTTCTCTCTTCCAGGTATCTGAGACCAATTTAGTGATGTTCGTCCTTTTCCTATCGACGTTAGTGATGACCACAGGAGCCGCTGCATTCTCGAAGTGGGAGAGATGGAGCTATTTTGATGCATTTTATTATTGTTTTATTACACTGACCACAATTGGATTCGGTGATTATGTTGCCCTTCAGAAAGAATCGGCTCTTCAAAGCAAACCTGAATACGTTATTTTCAGCCTTGTCTTTATCCTTTTCGGCCTTTCCGTTGTTTCTGGAGGTATCAATCTATTGGTGTTACGTTTTCTTACCCTTAACACGGAAGATGAGAGGAGAGACGAAGCTGAAGCCGCTCTAACGGCAGCCGGAGCTGTTCACCTTGAAGGTGATGTGATTACTGCCAATGGTAGTATTATTTCAGGCCAAGGACCGGACATGGTTACCCCTGATTCGGATGATGTTCAATCAGTTTGTTCATGTACCTGTTATAATAATCAAAGGTACAGTAGATCACGTTCTTGGAGACGATCTTCACCCAAAAAATATTCCTTCTCAGGTCGCCGTGGTTCCAATGAACCAACTGGTCCAACGGGTCACAATGGACCATCAAGGTCAAGGATACGAAGACGAGAAGGAGCATCAAGATTTTTACCCTTATCAATGTTTCGGTCCATATCGGGTTCTTCTGATACACCCGATCCTGAGTCAATCATTGGTATGGATGATGATAAAGCACCGGCTCATATGTTTATCAATGCAACAGATTTTGACCTAGAAAGTTATGAAAATTATAAAAAACGAGCAAGTATTTAACAGAATCAACAACAGTTAATATATAATAATAAAACTCTGAGGATAAAATTGCCTATGGAAACTCAGAAACATGGTTACAAATTACAGGAGAACTTTGGAAAAAGATTCAACCGGATATAAAGGGTGTTTCTATTTGATTTTGGTTCGAAATTAAGAGAAGAAGAAAACTCAATCCACTTTATCGTATGAAGAGGATGTGATAATTAGTAAAAATGATGATGAGATGATTGGCGATCAATTGATTACAAATGTAATTATCTTCATCTCGATTTACACCAGGAGATAATTGTGATGAATATTGGGTGAGTTTTCTGCTTGAATCAAGTGGAACACCCTTTTAGTTCAGTGTTACATCATTTTGATTATCATCATCATCATCATCATCATCATCCTCTGGAAATGAACCGGAAATTATTGTAGAGTCTAAATTATGTGCAATCTATTTGATCAACAATTTAACACTCTTTTCCTTTGGAAACCAATGGATTCTGTAATTAAAAAGACCAACTCACTAACCTTGGATATGGATTTTAAATTGACACAATTGGATTAACTAAATTAATCTATCAATCAATTTCTCTTCTTCCTCCCAATGTTTTTCTTACTCATCTCTCATATGTAAACTTATCATCATCATCGTCATCATTTACATTCACACCAAAAGAATCAAACTAATCATTTGAATCTAAAAACAGTTACAACAATTAACACTAATTGTCAATTTGTTACAATATTACATTGGAATACTCATCTTTTTTTTTTGATTAAATTCAAATTAAGTTACAAAATATACAAATTTAACTTGAACGCAAAGATTAAATTATCAATTGTTACAATAATTATTGGTAAATAATTAAATCAATAAATTGCATGAAAGGATTGCTAGAAGTTAATTGAGAGATAATCAGTTGATCAAATATTTGAATAATTGAATTAATTGTTGGAATGGAAGAGAAACAATTTACTACTTGGAAAGTGATTCAAGAAAATTAAATCAACTATCAAAGTGAAATACAATTAAATTGTCTGATTAAGATTTTCGATGATCAAAAATCTAATCGAAAACCAGTCAGTCCATCAATCTTTTTGTCTTTAAATCAGTTCAATCCTATGGGAGTAAATTGATTCTCTCATATAATAAGTAACTCGATCGATCATAATTGGTGAACAATTTAAATTGATTGTTCAAGAGTTTGATACTTAGATTAGAGTAAACAAGATGTTAACTTGTATGTTAATCAAATTAGGTTAATTGTTAGTTGATTGTAGTTTTAGATTAGGATTGTTTTTATTTTTTTTCTCATTGGGAGTGGGAAAAAAGTTGTCAAAATTTTCAGTTTCTTTTCTTATTCAATTTACTTGATAAGTAAATTAACTCCAAAGTTGATTTGAATTGATTAGGTTTGTTAAAATGTAATAGTTAAAATTTAAATTTTAAAAATAACAGTGTATTTATATATGATAGATATATAAAGATTTATATTAATTTGGAGCACACATAACCTGCAAGGACGATGGTTAATTGTGATTAGTTGGATTAATTTTGGATGAGAGTTAATTGTTAAAATGATGAGAGAGATTTGATCACAGTTTTGAGGTTAAGAATTGTTTGTTTAGTTTCTCGGGGAATCCATGTCTATATAATGCAACTACTCCGGCACCTCCGAGCCCAATGTTGTGTTGAAGGGCAATTTTAGCACCGGGAACTTGTCGTTGACCTGCTTCACCTCGAACTTGCCAGCAAAGTTCAGAGCATTGAGCCAGGCCGGTTGCGCCAAGTGGATGACCCTTGGAGAGTAGACCACCGCTTGGATTGACAACGTACTTACCACCGTAAGTATTATCACCAGCATCGATAAAAGCTCCCGCTCCACCGATCGGACAAAGTCCAAGTGCTTCGTAAGTGATCAATTCGTTGGCTGAGAAACAATCGTGCAGCTCAATGACCTGAACATCTTTAGGTCCAATTCCAGCTTTGGCATAAGCTTTTTCCGCTGCTTTCTTACTCATATCAAATCCAACCAATTTGATTGCAGACTTTTCTTCAAAAGTTGATTTAATATCTGATGCCATTTCCATGGCAAGTATTTCAACGGCATTTTTTTCAAGTCCATGAGATTTGACAAACTCCTCAGAGGCCAAAATAGCGGCTGCAGCTCCGTCCGAGGTGGGGCAACATTGAAGTCGTGTAAGGTATTCAAATATCTATAAGAAGAAGTAAAAAATTTTAAGAAATAAAGAATAACAATTAGTTAATCTTAATAGAAAGAAAATTCTAAACGCTTGTTAGTATCATGAAGTATTATTATTATTACAGGATCGATTGTTATTATTGATTGATTGATGGGATTGATTTTTATTGGGATAAGATTAATGGGTCACATGAATTAGTCAAACTTTGAGTATTAATCTATTATCATCTAAGATAACTGATGATTAAGATAATGGTCAAGAAGATAAGAGAGAGAGAGAGAGAGAGAGAGGGAGGAAGATAAATATAAAAAGGAAAGTAAGTCAAAAAGAGATAAGTTTCCTATTCGGAAACGGAAACTGTCATGAGAATGATATAAGGATACATTTTCATCTGTATCTGAAGACTCGTGTTGTATGTGAACAATGAATGACCATCACAATCATCATCATCATGAAAAATGAAAGTGTATTGAGTGTAAACATCCTTTTGTTACCATTAACTAATTATATGTTGAGAGAGAGAGAGATAAATATAAAAAGGAAAGTAAGTCAAAAAGAGATAAGTTTCCTATTCGGAAACGGAAACTGTCATGAGAATGATATAAGGATACATTTTCATCTGTATCTGAAGACTCGTGTTGTATGTGAACAATGAATGACCATCACAATCATCATCATCATGAAAAATGAAAGTGTATTGAGTGTAAACATCCTTTTGTTACCATTAACTAATTATATGTTGAGAGAGAGAAGAGATTGAAGTAATAATAAAAAGGAAAAGAACAAAAGAAAATAGCAAATTAGAGGAGAGGAAAAGTTTGGGTTGGTAAGATGAAATGGACATGATATTGGAGAAAAGCAATTAACTTAAATGACCGGAATAACTGAGAATTGTAATGTCTCTTTGAAGCAGAAAAAAATAGATCAAAATTTAATTCTGATTAGTAATTCCCTCTAATAAGGAAACTGAAAGATGATTAAGTTGAACAATTATAATCGGTAACTGGTTGATTGGGAAAATTTTCTATCAAAAGTATTAGTTCAATATAAAATATAATCGAAATGATATTGTTCAATCATGTTCATGATCATTTCAAGTTCAATGTTCAGTTGAGAACTAAATTAGATACAATTTTGTTAACTCAACTATTATCATTAAATTTTCCAGGTTAATTGAAACATAATTAACTTTAAACGTGGCGGTTAATTATCAATTTATCATGTTAATGGTGATTATTATTATTAATATTATAAGATAATTAGCTAATTGAATAATGTTCATCATCAATAATCTACATATATGAAATTCAGTTGTTCTGACCAATGTTAAATTTATGATTATTCAATATTTCAAGTTGCCTTTTGCTTATATAAATTAATTATTAATCAAAATGAATTAATTATATTCAATTAAATGATTAATTGGATATATCGTGTTAGTGGATTGGTAAGAATATAAAGGAAAATGGTTAATTTGAACCAGAAATCAAACAAAATTGTTGGTGATGTTAATTAGATTGTCGAGTGAGTTGATCATTAGATTAGACAGTTAACATTTAATTAGCTTGAAGGTTATTTAATTTTTAGTTTATCGAAAAGTTAATTGTGATTAATTTGAAGAGGAGAAAAGACAAGACTGGATTAAGTTAATTTTTCGCTTGTTGTTTATGTATTTAGGGTTAGTAATCAAGAAATGGGTTAATAATTATCTTAAAATAGTTGATAATAATAAAGACGATTAATGTTAGTTAACAGGTTTGCATGATTGTATTAGAGAGACACACAATTAAATTGGTGAATTGAATGTAATTACTAATAATAAAAGTTTTGGAAATTGGAAATCTAATTTAATTCACCAATTAGATTGATCAGATTGACAGTTGATCTGATGTATCGATCATGTTGACACTATTTAACTTTGAATAGTAATCTAAATGTGATCATGTTGATTGAAGATGTTTCAAATAATAACAATAATAGAATGACAATGAAAAACCTTGGCAACTGATGAAAGAATGATGATAATCGGTTTATAGTTTTCATCATCATCAAAAAGGAACAGTTAATTAACATCATCTTTGTCTTGTTATCCAATCAACTCGTTTTTTTGCCTGAGCTTTAGGTCAATGGTCACTTGATATTGATTAAAAGAGAGAACTGGTAATTCTTATAAAGAGAAACTGTTTATCTAATGAAAACTTTTGTCAGAGTAAGAAAACAAGAAGATAATGATGATTGTGATGATGAGATGGAAGAGAAAAAAAAGACAGATGAACAGACAGAAGAAGATTAAACAGTAAAATCAGTAAGTAAAATTAACCTAAAACCTGTATCATTAACAGATCAATGGATTTGTTAGTATGAGAATCAAGTAAAATTGTCAACATCAAGTAACTAAAGCAAAGTAAATAGACGGGAACAAGAAATAGATATGACATTAAGAGAGAGCAAGAGAGAACTGATTAAAGGTGATGATTAACTTTATGATAAAATAAGCAGAAAAATTGATGGAGAGAATCAGAATTGTAACTTTGTATTAATATAAAGATTACCTTAGGTCCATTAAGAATCTCCTCCATTGGATATTCTGTTTGAAATTGAGCGAATGGATTATTAACTGAGTGTTTATGATTTTTGAGAGCGATTTTAGCAAAATGCTCCTCTTTGGTTCCATATTTGGCCATATGCTCCTTTCCTGCTGATCCAAATAATTGGGCAGTAATTGGAGCGGGTGAAAGGCCGAACAGTTCATAGTAAAGATTAATATGATCTTGCATTGGGGTAACACGATCTTTAAATTTGGTGGTTAAACTGCCTTTCTCCATCTTCTCAAATCCTAATGCTAGGCCACAATTAACAATTCCTCCTTCAATAAGGCATTTTGTTAAATAAAGAGCCGAAGATCCGGTGGCACAATTATTATTAACATTAACGATTGGTATACCAGTAGTACCAAGTGGATAAAGAGCCTTTTGTCCACAACAAGAGTCACCGAAAACATAACCCACCGAGGCATGTTCAATGTCTTCATATTTAACTGAAGCATCAGCCAAAGCATTACGAACTGCCTCACAAGCTAAATCAGGATAATCAAGTTGCTTGTTAACACCTGATTTGGTAAATTTGGTCATACCAACACCGATAACATAAACCTTACGACCCATGATTACGATTGATTACCAGACAGAGAGAATGTAAGATTTACGATAATCTCCAAGAATTAAAAGGAGAGAGAGAGAGAGAGAGAATAGAACAATTTGTCCAACAAAAGTCACTTTAGATTTTCCTGGTTACCAAACTGGTTATCAAATAGACAACACAATCAATCCCTTGATATGGCACCGAAAATGAAGGTAAACATGTAAACGTTGATTGTTGACGATTGATTGTCCCGATGTTCACAAATAGAAGGTGAGCTGTAAGAGAGAGAGAGAGAGAAAAAGGTAAAATCAAGTATTAGAGAGAATAGAAAATAACCAAAAAGGAGGTGAGAGTAAAAATGGAGGAGAAGGAGGAGGTTGAAGGAGGAAAACTGAAAGAAGAATAAAAAATAACAGGAAAGACACAGAGTTAAAAATATGTAATGATTAGAATTGTTAGTTTGATGATGGAGAGAAAAGAGAAAAAAAAACCAAAACAAAGAATAAAAAGAAAAAGACAATAAGATGATGAGATGCGAGAATTTTTTTCGTTTTTAAAGATCAACAATTTAACTTAATGATTGAAGTGGAAAAAAAAGATTCTCACCGTTGATTTGGATTCTCCTTCTTTTTAATTGACAATCAATTCTATTAATACAGAACCGAGAAAATGATTCTCTCTCTCTCTCTCTCTCTCTATCACTTCACTCTATCAACTGTTAAAATAACTTCTCTCATCTTCGCCTGATTAAATCTCGTCTCTCAAATAACACCAATAAGATAAATAGAAAACAAGTTTTACCTTTTCTCTCACCTGGTTAACCTTTAAAAAGAAAAAGAAAATTTTTCTATTCTCTTTTTCCTCTTTCATTGAATAAGAATTTTTTCTCTCATTTTGAAATGACCGCTTTTTCCGTTTCCATGGAAACCAAACATGCTCATTCTTTTTGTTGGAAAATGTTGAAGTCAATGTTGTTTTTGTTTCTCCATCAATTTGGTTTACCGTTATTCCTTTTCTTGTTAATTGATTCTTTTTTCTCTGTTTAATTGTTTGTCCATAGTAATTAATTAATTGGTACAATGGCCGATACGTTGACCGCCGCTCAGAAAAGTGAGCTAATGGATAAGTTAAAACAAGAAATTGCCATGGAAAATTTTAAAGAACTGGTTAAGGTAAAAGCTAATTAATCAACAGGTTTTATATGTTTTTCTTTGTTGTTTTTTTTTGTGTTTGTTTGGTTAATTAATTGAATTTTTTATTGTTGTTCATTTGTATCTTTCTCTTTCTCATAGCAAATGTCAGAAAAATGTTTTAAAAAATGTGTACTCAAACCTGCCAGTAGTTTAGATTCAAGTGAAACGGTAAGTGTTACAATGTTTGATGATTATGATGATACATTATTAGAATTTAATTTTCTTTGTTTGTATTTTCTTTTTAATTTAGAAATGTTTAAACTTTTGTGTTGACCGATATATGGACACATGGACAAGTGTAACTAAAGGATATGCCAATCGTTTAACAAATAGTTCCTACCAAAAGTAACATTTTTCATGAGGATTCATTGGTGATCCTAATGGACATTTAAATGATCTAGAGAAATCTTCATTATTACTAATGGATCCAATTACCCTTTAATATGGAAAACAAAAGAAACAAGGCAACAATTAATTATCTCAATCAAATTATCAACATCAAAAACAATTTTCTTTGGAACAACAAAAAAACCCAAACATTACCTGTAGCGACCAGGAACATGTGAATCAATATTAGCATCTAATTGAATTGTTTCATTTGAATGATTATCACACCAGAGCTAAAAATGTAAACAATTAAGAATTAGTTAGAATCAAACAAACTAAATTAGATGAACAATAAGAAAACTGTGACAATTAAACAAAATGAAACAACTTAAATTAAATGAATGATCACATTTAAAAACATAACCAATCAAAAATGATTCTAGTTATACAAAATGAATACAAGTTGATATTAGATTGTAGTAGAAATTAATTGTTACAATTGTAAATCAATTAAAATACAAACCTGAGCATAACTTATCCAGAATAGTTGATCAGGTGTATAATCAAGTCCTGGCATTTTTAATTCAATGTCAATATACTTAATTGCTGATTGAAAAGCTCGATAAGCAACATGAACTCCACCATTATCAGCAATGTTTTCACCTAAACTTAATTGTCCATTAACCTATTGATTAACCTGATAATTAATATGACCCATTGGAAAGGATAAATTGACTTACACTTAATTTATCAGTTAAACGATAATTATTGTATTGTTGAATGAAACATGAAGCATGATCATCAAATCCAATTAGACTTTGATTGCTCCACCAATTGTTGTTATTACCAAATTTATCAAAATGTCGACCAAGATCATCAAATCCATGGGTCATCTCATGAGCTATTGCATAGCCAATTGTACCATAATTAAGGTAACTAGGATAATGAAAGATGGATTGTAAATCGACATGATAATTAATCTGGTTAGTTAATTGTTATCATTTTTTACTTTGGTAAATTTGGTGAAAAAATCTCCGGTAGCAGTAGTCCCATTGGTATGAACAGAGCATTGTCATTTCCAGAGTAATAAGCATTTGTATCGCTAATTTTTTGAGTTCTGGTCCATCTTTTACAATTAAAGGTAATCAGTAATTAGCGTAAATTGGTTTACAATCAAGAACAATTAATTCTCACTCAATTCTTCCGTTTGGTTGATCGATTCTTTCGAGTAACATATTAATGTACCAAAGAGAAATGTTCAAAGTATTTTCGAGGAAACTTGAACTCTCATTGAAATCGAACTGAAAATTAACAATTAAGATGTTCAATTAACAAGATGCTCTCTTAATTGTTGGGAGTTTTTAATTGTTTCCCTTTAAAACAAACCTTTTCAAACATTTTATTGACAAATGAACTATTTAGTTGGTCATCTGAAGATCCGATGACCACATTGATATGTTCAAGTTTCTCGATTGCTTTTAATTTAGTTTCATTGTCCATCCATTTATTTTGATTAAGTGACTCATTAAATGCTAATTGAATCATATTTGCTAACCTTGTTGCCTAAATAATTAAAAGTAATCATGATAATTAGTACGAGTAATTTCGATTGCTGATCATTACCGAAATTTTAACTGTCTCCGAGTAATAGGTTCGGCCATACATCGATTGGAGAATCGGTCCAAAATAGTTCGAAGTATCATCGATGCATCTTAACCATCGAGGAGAAACATTTTTCGTATTTAACACCGAATCCCAGAAACTTTTCTCTAGTGAATCGTATTTAGGGCCAAGGTACGGGAGTAACGTTCGAACGGTACTCCAACATAAAAAGTTCGCTAAGACTCTAAACGAAAAGAAATTAATTGTTCGTCCTTCTGATTAGCCTAATTGTTTACCTTTCTTCAGTTTTGTCGATCAACGATTCTAATCGAGTGATAAAATTGCCAACGTTCTTCACCAGTAAAGGCTGATCATCGGTTATTTCGCGACCGAACATTCCAGATAGAAACTCGACCCATGGGATCTGAAATTCATAGTTGTTAATTTTCTGAATTTGTTGATTAAAAAGTTTAATTACCGATGGAGCTAAATTGTTTAGATCAGAAACTGTCATTGCACGGAAAAGGATCAAAGATTCACGGACAGATTCCTCTGGTATCGTTAACTATGGTCGGAAATTTGGAGAGAGAAAAAACAGTTCGATTTATGGAATTGACCTCGAATAGTGGTAATGAACTGACCGCCGCTAATTCACGCTCGAAATTAAGAACTGCCAGAGCATCATGTTCGATTATTCCTTCTATTCCTCCATAAACGGCCGCGGTTTTCTTCATAAAGTCCAGATAATGTTGAGCGACTGTCCCATTCTCGATGAGATGGTCTCGATTAAGACTTAATTTCGGCTCATTTATCTTTATGAAAATTAACAATTAAACTGAACAAGAGAAAAGCTTAGATTATTTTGTTGATCATTGAACAATTAGGAAATGAACTAACTCCTATTCGATAAACTGTATTATTAAAAACATCGATAACTGGTTGAATCCTGATGAAAGTATCGGCACTAATTCCCAACCAACGGAGCTTAACCGTCGCTGCCATCCAATCAAAATCACCAGGACTCCAAGCTTTTGTAGTAGCCATTGGCCAGTCACCAATTGATTCAATAATTTTATGGATATTTGAGTCGCTTGTTTGAGAGATAATTTCTGAGTAAAACAATTAAAATGAACAATTAAAGAGTCGAAAGAAACAATCAAATAAACTAACCAGTATTCATACACATTTTGTAATACGATCTCGTGATATTAGTCATTAAATCATCATTGGAATCAGATTCAGTCTCCAGTAATGCTGATTAGACAAACAATTAGTTGATCATGTTAATTGAACTTTGCATTTCTATCTTACTCCTTAATTGCTCGATCGGTTTCATCTCCAAAAGGCCAATTAAAGAGATATAATTTGTCCAACTCGGAATGGGATTATCCTTGATCCAATTGCCACAGGAAAATTCATAGAAATCATCACATGGAGAGACCTTTAAATTGAGACTTTTCAATATTGATTCAGCTGAGAAATTGTTGTTGAAAAACTAAATTAAATGCTCCAATTAAAAAGAACCACAAAATATACTAACCTTTTTTTGAACATTCGGGTGTCACACATACTTGATCGATCTTCACTTGATTGTCAGCGTCTTTCCAAACCTTGTGACCTTTTAACCGTCTCAGAATCGCTGATTGCCATGAGGAAACTTGGAACAATCAGAATTTTAATGATTAATTGAGAGAAACAACGACAGAGAAAAGTAAACTAACCACTGAGAATCGTTGATCCATATTTCAAACAATTTCCAAGAAGAATTATTGATAAGACCAAAGAAATCGTGATCGAAATGGCCAAAAGAAGTGTCCATTTAGCTTCGAGGTCCCGTTTCTTTCGTCTGTACCAAACAAATTCTTGACTTTTAGTTGAGCGGAAAAGGAAAAGGTAAACGACAACAATTCACAATTTACAATTTCTACTGATTTCTAGATAATACTAACTTTTCATTGTTGATCGTCGACATCATCAATGGAGGATTGAACACTAATCGCGATTCACTTATGGTATAAATATCCGAATTATCGTTTGAATTAGATAATTGTTGTTCTAATTTCATACTAAATGATATCAACAAAAAGATGATTCGATTTGATTGAGTGATAAGTTTACACTGTTCTCTGTTTTCTTGCCTCATCTCATTCTGATCGTCATCATCCCGATTGACAGCTAATCAAATAGACTTTAATTTAGATTGTCAATTGTATCGATTAAAATTGTTTTTCTACCTTTTTCTGGATTTAGAATAATTTTCTTGACTTATTCCTCAGAATTCCTCAGAATTCACCAAACAATCACCATGCATATTAATCAACATAATCAATCAAAAATTGATTCTTTTTTTGACAGAAATCAAATCAATCAGACTACAATTACGGTAGTAATCAAAGTGAAACTACGCTTCATGTTTGATTCTATTATTGTTAAATTGTTGATTTGGTCTAGATAAAAGGTAAACAATTAACTCTGTCATTTAATTTACGCAAGGAAATTATCACAAATTGTTGTTATAAAGGTTGTTAATTGTGAACAGTTTTTAATTAACTTGTAAGTGACTCCATCTATTGTAGATGAAGAAAAGTCTATCAACAAATTAATCAGTTGATCAGTTAAAATGTTGAATAGAAAATTGTTTGGCTAATCAATTTTTAGATTCAATAAACACTAAATCATTCAATGATTGAATTGATAGGTTATCTTAATTGTAGAGTTCAGTGTAGTTATTGTCCTTTTTGAAACCCTTTAGTTAATCATCTTTCAAATGATTTATAAATGGTGAAACCATTTGGGTTATTGGTAAATTGGATTTTGTTTATTGTAAACAAGTAGCAGATTAAATCACATATGATTTCTTTATGATTATTATGATTTGGTTGATTGTAAAGTTGATCAGGGGGCCAAAGCGTATAATTCATGATAGAGTATTTTCTGTTGATCCTGTTGCCTTTTCTCAGCTTCAATTGATTGTGATATTAGTTGAGCGATCTCACTGTTTTCTGGATCACGTTCACGGCCAATTAGAAACTTAATTAATCCATTGGTTCCTCGAAGGACTAAAGCAGCATAAGCTTGGGTAACACCGACCAAAGATAATCCATCAACTTCGATTATTTGATCATTGACTTGAATTCTAAATGGAAAAAAATCAAAAGAGTAAATTGTTAATAATAATATTTGAACAAAAGTGAATAACTTTTCGAGGGAGAAGATAATCAATTGTTAACAATTAGCCCACGTCAACTGTCAAAATCAATAGTCAAGGTAATTCATATGTTAATCCAATCAACTTATCATAAGCTAATAAATATTGAGGATCAAATTAGTGATTGAGTTTTTTTTTGCACTACGAAAAAAAAACTTTCAGAAGTTTATATTCATCATGGTCATCATCATGACGATGACCTGATAATTTCAGTACTGTTATAATTAAATTGTAAATGTGATATCAATAACTAACAGTAAAAAAAAGCTGATTAATATTAAATAGTAATCATGATGATGGAAATATAAACCTTGAAGTTGAGAAAATGAAATGCCAACAGAATTTAAATTGATTAAAGATCATGATGGTAATCTGATTGCATAAAGATAATCATCATCATCAAAGTGAAAGATTAACAAAAATTAATCAAAGTTGATTAACCAAATTGAATATCATCATGTTTAACTGTAAATGTAATTAACAAGAAGGATGATTAGTGATGAAAATAACGTGACAATCTAATTGAATCTCAATTGATTAGTCAAAATGAAAAAAAAAGTCTCAAAGAGTTACGAGTGATAATGATTCCTAAATCAGTGAATATCAATTTAATTTCACAGTTTAGATTGATGATAATTTTAAAATTAGATAAGTTTAAAATTGAATACAGAAATTAAATTGTTATCTCGATTAATTAATTATTAATGATGACAATAATTAATGGTGAGAGATTACAGTTTGTTGACAAAAGATACAACATTTTAATGATCAACTTTGCTAATTGACCTACGCCACACTTAAAATAGCACAACAGCTCAAAGACAATTTAAAATTAACAATTAGTAAATAGTAACAATTAAAGTTAAATTTATCAGCAGAAAATTTTGGTTGCGTGAAACAAATTGTTCAAATTGAGAAAGTTAATTTAACCAGTAATTGAAAAAGAGCAAGAGAAACTTTCAATGGACTCATATCATGTTCATGATGAATAATTTCAGGAAAAAGTCATTTTTCACCCAATGAATAGTTGACAATGAATTATAATGAATCATATTGAAAAGTGTGTGTGTAAATCAAGAAGATATTATTCAAGAATGAGGATAAATTTGTAAATTGTTTTTCACCATCATCAACATTGATGATAATAACCATTAAGAATACAATTTAAATACTGAAAACTGAATTAAATGAAATAGCCTTTAATATATTCAATGAGAAAACAAAAATGATGATACTCCTTCATGATAATAATCATGATTGTATTCATATTTTTAACAGTAACGCAACGTTGGAGGTTTAATTTGATTGTTATCGTTTAAGATTTAAAGTTTCAAAAATGATGAGAGTATCATGTTGATGATGATATTTATCACAATCATCATCAAACAATTTAAATTATCAATAACAGTGATGAAAAATACAAAATATCATCTTATCAACGATAACAATCATCTTATATATATAATATTAATAGTTATCTTTGTTTACTATTAATATATTAATACATAGTTTCTTGAATGATAATCAACAAGCCAGGAAATGTCTTGTTAGAGTTAATTGATTATAAGGATTGGTTTCTTCTCATCAACATTCATTAGCATCATAATAGTAATAATAAAAATAATCTTCATCATCATTTGATTTTCTCAAGCTAAAGTCTTAACATTTTCTTCATTATCTCATCAATTTGATAACCTCAAACAATTAAGGATTCTAAGGATGATTTAGTTGAGTAATTGTTGTTGTTTTGTTGCAGTTTATCCGTGCAAATGATAAACCACAGTTGATTGTTTTTCCTAGTAGACTTTGACATAATATTTACAATATCCTTAACATGGGATTATATTGTTTTTACAAGGCAGACCCATTAAAGTATATTGAAGTTTTCATTAGTGGTGGAAAACTTATTTTTAGGTTGATATACATGATATGTAATTAATAATATTTACAAGTAAAAATGATATCTTTGCAAAATCAGAGTAAAGTTAAATTTTTCATATTACAACAATTAAGCGGAAATTGCAATTGATTTGTTTATTATAGCAGGAAATTGTTTTCTTCCGGATAATAATCATCTAAATATATACATACAATTAAACGAAAATCAATTGCAAATATAAATCACAACAGAATCATTAATCATTGCAATATAAACAGAGTTTACAAATTTCAAAATTCATGAGTAATTCATGATGATGATTGTCATCATCATCATAGATGTGAAAATTTATATTAAAAATTGTCACTGATTTCATCAAGATCATAAAAAAAAAGATTGTCTCAAATTGATGGTTAGGGTATAATATTAATTGTGATGTTTGAATAATCAAGAGGGAAGATGTGTTATATGGAATCGGATTAAAGTTAATTGAACGTGGAGAAATGGTGATGAACTTTCAGATGAATTATTGTCATCACTGGTATACTGGAACAAATTATGTGAACTCAACATCAACGAGCTGACAAAATAAGAATCAACATCATCATCATCATCATCATCAAGTAACATCGTCTCGAGAGAGTGGACATGAAAGCAAGAGTGAAAATTAAGTAATTGTAGGTTACTCGTGAGCTTTTAATTGAAATAATATAAAAGTAACACATATGATAGACATGAAATTGTTTTCACAATTTATTCAGTTGAGAGTGAAAATTTCATCATGAACTTTTTTCTTACAATTATTTCATTGAAAATAATTGACTGGTCAAGAGTTAATCTCTTAATAATACAATAATAATAATGATAATCAAATAATTATTGTTGTTGTTACGGTTTTGATTATGATGATGACCCTTCTTCCAATATAATTCATCTTCATCAACCTGATCATTATCATGAAACATTATCATCATGTTGTGCAATCTATCAAAATAATTAATTTGCATATAAAAAGATGATCAGGAAATAAATGACAGGTGAAGATATTTAATTCATATCAACAAACTTTGATTGTTGTTGATTATTTTTGTATATAGAAGATGATCAATTAATGTTAATTAATCAACCAGAACTACATGATGATGAGTATCTGTTGATATTAATTAGATTTCAACAGTTAATTGTGGTTGTTTCAAATTTTACGGACATTAAAGTCAACAAAGTTACAGTTGAAGGTAAAATTAGCATCATCTGAATTTTGTATCATGTTGAGATGAACTAATTGAAAGGGAAAGTATTAATATACTTGTCATGGTGATAATGTGAGTACAAAAATTTTGCGACATTATCATCAATCTCATTGTTACATGGTTAATGTGAGGGTGTGAGTGTTGAGAGATGAGTTTATCAGGAGGGAGAGGATGATAAAGGTAAACAAACGCATTATCGTGTGTATGTGGCACGTACATGTTACCCTAATTATTGATTCATTTAAGCGTCAGATTAATATTAATCACTAATAACTAATCGTTGAAATGATTTTTTTTCTTCATCGTTTTGAACATAATAGTTAATTGGCATTAACTGTTACCTTCAGATGAAAATGAAATGTAACAATTAAGGATGAGGATTAAAAAAAATGTTGACTTGTAGATTCTGTAAGGTCAATCATGTTTCAATTGCTGAATTATCATCTTGTTTATCAGCAGTTTCTCCCTCCCTCTCTGGGTGAGTTTCTAACGGTAATGATTATAAATTGTTAGCTTGTGTTGTTTGTAGTTCTATCGTGGCGGTAAATTGATCTTAAATGGAGCATCACAAAAATGATTGGAACTTGGATTGATGAAGACATTTCTCTCAATTCTAAATTGAAAGAAAAGATTCTTGAGATGAAAAAGAATAAAAAAAACTTTCGAGATGTGATTCAATTCCATTGAAAATCAATTGGGCCAATAAGGAAAAGAAAAACAATTAAATCTCTTATTCTTGGAAATAACAATCATTGGCGTCGTTGATTAAATATTTCTAACAATTTGTCAACCAATTAATGAGATATCAGATCAATGGCATTTAAATTAATGCAATGGTTAATTGTTAGTCCATCAAAATAATTAAATTGTAACAAGCAAGAGAGAGAGAGAGAGAGAGAGTCATCATACCTTAAAACCAATGGAAATTAATTGGATTGAAATAAATTGGATAAGCATTAACTAATTAGATTATCATATAGTAGAAAATGTGTAATGATTAAAGGTTAAGGTGTAATGATTGAAAGACAGTTGAAGATAAAATTGATTGTTAAAGTAAATTATTGTGATTGTAATTTAATTGTAAAATTGTTAACCCCAATTCAGATAGGAAAAAGGTATGGGAAACTTAATGAACAATTTCAACGATTCAACTAAATGCACT
Organism: Panonychus citri; assembly: GCF_014898815.1. Classification (NCBI taxonomy): domain Eukaryota; kingdom Metazoa; phylum Arthropoda; class Arachnida; order Trombidiformes; family Tetranychidae; genus Panonychus; species Panonychus citri. The sequence goes on along the minus strand of NW_026515530.1, from coordinate 378,408 downwards.
TGACGATGATTATTAATATAATTGTTGAAATAAATCACTCTTCACTTCACCCTAAACATTTGAAATCTTTTTGATTGTTGAATCAATGGTGATGCGAAAATTAAAAAATCAATGTCACACATTTACAATCAAATAATTTATCAAATAGCCTCAAACAATTATATTATATGTGTCCTACCAATGTAATCACAATCAAATCAACACGAATGATAACTTTATAGTGATTGTGAATTAGATTGTAATTGTGCTTATTAAATGAAAAACCGAAAAAGTTTTCAAGTTAAGTAAATATTGACTTAGTTACTTGGCGTTAGCAGTATAATCACAATTTATCATTAATAGTACAATTAGTTAGTACAATTAAGAGATAAATTGTTTGATTGCAAAAAAAACCATGAGTGTTGAAGAAATAATATATCGAGATAACCATAGATACCGACAGAAAAATACCAGGAAAAAAAGAAGAGATAATTCAGTGAATTAATAGTAAACTCATCATCTTTTTGAAATCATTCATGTTGATGATTTGCTTTTAAAAAGAAGACCTTTTTTTTGATCAAATTGAAGCTTAAATTGTAACAATAGTAATTGGATTTAAACCTGACAAGGATGCAGAGAGAAATTAAACAAAATAAACAAAGCTTTTAGGATTAATTTCGTTGATTAAATGAGAGTTTTTGTTTGAAAAAAATGATGATAATATGAATGTAATTAAAGAAGAAGAGGAAGGATGCAATTGATTTGTAACATGAGAAACACCGATAATATTGGAAATTAGCAAGATTCTTACCTTCCATCCTTATGAGCTGCACCATTTTCGGTAATTGTTTTAACAAATATTCCTAATTTTTCGAGACCAGCATCGGCACCTACTCCCATTCCAATTATTGATAAACCTAATCCATCGGGACCTTTTTCTAATTCCACCGGGAAAACGTCCATTTTTTCAATCCTCTTTTCGAGTTCATATTCAGCTGATGCTGCTACCGGGTCAACGTCTTCATTACGACGATCATAATCATCAACTGAATGGGTATTGTACACTTTAATTGGATCGGTGCTGAATTTTACCTTTGATGGCTTCTTTCTAGGCACCTGAGAGTAAATATCATCTGATTCATCAGTGTCCGGTGGTAAACCTGGTTTTTCAGAGTAATAATGACCATCGGGAAACAAGTTGAGCTCAGGTGAGTTATTTGAATCATAGACAATACAATTTGCAGTTTGATTTTCAAATGATTTGAGATCGGCCTCAGCTGATGCTTCTCCACCGTTCATTTCATCAAAATTACCTGTGCTAGTGGCCTCGACTAGTGTTATAGATGAAATGGCAGCGGAGGAAATGTTAGATGATGTTATAGGAACTGGTGGCAAAGGATGTCCACCCAATCGATGGGATAAAATTGGTGTTGGATCATCAGCTGATATTGATGGATCAAATAAATTGTCACGAGAATTGTTGGTGACTGTTGTTGTTGTTGATGTTGGAGCTGTAACTACATTATTGGAATTGATTGCAGTTTTGTCATTGTTAATAGCGACACGATTTCTCAAGTCTGGATTAAGTAGTGATCTAGATTTTCGTGACAGTAGTTTCTGAGCTTCTTCTTCAGTCATTATATCAACATCTTTAAAACAATCGTCGAAATCCATGAATTGAGAAATTCCTGATGTGTCGCAAGCACTCAGGTCAAGTTCAGGTTCACCTTTCGAATCAATTTTAGTCTCAACGACCATAGAATCATCAGCAATTGCTGTGATCATTTTCTCAATTAATTCGTCTTTTGATGAAATCTTTGATTTCGTCTCGTCGGTTAATTGTGATTTAACTTGTTTACCTTTATCTTGATTCACAGGATCACTTGTCTTTTGCTCAATGATTAGTGGCTTTACAGGTTTAACTGCTGATGTTAAAATTTTCGGCTGTGTTGTCTGAGCCTGTTTGAGAGTTTGCTGGTTGAACTTATTTTCACTGTCACCTCTCAAGTCCCTACCTTCCGATGTACAGGAAATACGTTTATCTGAAGATAAGTGGACATCGGTAATCAAGTTGATCTCAGGTGAGATAGTTGATTCATAAACATTGCAGGTTTCAGCTTGATTTTCAAATGATTTTAAATCAGCTATAGCTGATGCTTCACCACCGTTCATTTCATCAAATTTACCTGTACTAGTGGCGGTCTCGATTAATGTCAATGATGAAATGGCTGCTGGAGAAATGGTATAAGAAGGAGGCATGGTCGTTGAAGGAACTGGGGGCAAAGGTTGTCCACCCAATCGATGTGATCCAACCAATGAGGCATCACCAGTTAATATCGATGATGAATCAGATAAATTGTCACGAGGAGTATTGTTGCTGGTAACTGATGGTGCTGATGATGTAGTTGATAGTGATGATGTAACTACATTATTAGAATTGATTGCAGTTTTGTCATTGTTAATAGCGACACGATTTCTCAAGTCTGGATTAAGTAGTGATCTAGATTTTCGTGACAGTAGTTTCTGAGCTTCTTCTTCAGTCATTATATCAACATCTTTAAAACAATCATCGAAATCCATGAATTGAGATATTCCTGATGTGTCGCAAGCACTCAGGTCGAGTTCAGGTTCACCTTTCGAATCAATTTTAGTCTCAACGACCATAGAATCATCAGCAATCGCTGTGATCATTTTCTCAATTAATTCGTCTTTTGATGAAATCTTTGATTTCGTCTCGTCGGTTAATTGTGATTTAACTTGTTTACCTTTATCTTGATTCACAGGATCACTTGTCTTTTGATCAATGATGAGTGGCTTTACAGGTTTAATTGCTGATATTATAATTTTTGGTTGTGGTGGTGGTTGAGCCTGTTTTGGCTTCTCTTCACTCCCGCTTATCAGGTCACTATTTTCCATTGTACCGGAAGTACGTTTATTGACAAACAAAGAGTATTCTGCCATTTTAGCCGCTGGTACTGGTTTATTATTATTCGATGGACTGGGAATCGTTGGTGGTCCTCCATTTGTTGGTACTGATGCCGATCGTTGTATCTCTCTTATTTTGGAAGGTAAAATAAACGTCGGCTTTGGTGGTGGACTTTTACTAGATCTTTGTACTGACTCACTATTTGTGGTAATGTTGGTGTTATTTTCTAATTGATTGTTCGAGTTGACAGTTGATGAAATACTCGTAGCACCAATTATTGATGGAGCTGTACTTTTCCTTTCACAGGAAGATATCACTGTTGTTACCTTGTTGGTAATTTGTTTCTGATTTGATGTTACTGAGTTTACATGATTTCCATTAAATCCTGTAGCCTCTTTTAAGGTAAAAACCTCTTCAGATAAAGAGGTTTTTCTGGAACATAATCTCTCAAAGCTTCCATTGGGTGAACTGGATCTTGAGGTTCTCATTAAGGTGTTTGGTCCAGTGTTTTGTTGTGTTGTACTTTCGGATGAAGATGATTGAAGTTTCTCGAAAATAGCTCGAGCATTGTTAAATCTGCTAACTCGACTTTCGGTTCGATCAATTTTAATGGAAGAGGGTTTAGCAGTTATACTTGGTTTATCACTAATTTTATGGTTAATTGGTGCTGATGATGATTTAGAATTATTTTCTTTAAATCTTCCATCAACAGAATCTTTCAAATATTTACCGTCAAGGTTAAGTGTTGATGAAGAATCTTGTGAAACTGGAAGAGAGCAACTTCTTTTACTTCGGAAAACACTGTTGATGCTGTTGATGTTGTTGTTGGTGATGTTGAGATTTTGATTAAATCTTCTGGTCGGTGAAATTTCATTCTCATTACTTGACGAACTATTTTTGGTTAGATCATCATTTGATTGTGTAAATTTATTATCATCACAATCAACTATTGATGAACCATTTGTTTTACCCGTACTATCACTGGTTGATTTAGTTATACCTGTGGTACCTTTGGTACCTGAAAAGAGGTGTTTAATTTCATTGTTTTTAACATTGTTGACACTGGTTGATGATTCTTTGTTATTAACAACATGGTTGTTATTATTATTATTGTTATTTGAAGGATTAGTTGGATTGTTGGAACCATTGATGTTATTGTTGTTTGACACAAGAGTTGTTTGTCCCAGAGTTTTTCTTGGTGGTGGTGGCGGCGGTGTTAATGATTGGAAAATAATAGCAATGGCACTAACTTTGGCACCCATTCGCCTTTTCTTTAGAGAGCAACTTTTATTATTATCTCCTTGATGGTTATCCTTTCCATTACTATAGTCACCTTTAAGGTTACCTGTTTCACAGCTTGGAGATACCTTTTCCTCAAATGACATCCTCAACGAATCAATTATGGGCTTTGATTTGGTTTGATTGTTTGGATATGAAACTTGCCTTTGCCAACCAGTCCGAGATCGACTTGCAGCAAGTATTTCTGCTCTTACATTGGACATGGCGGCGGTTGTAGTTGAAACAATGTTACAACAATTTAATGTATATGTGTAAAAGTAAAAGAAGGCAGAAGAAGAAGAAGAAGAAGAAGAAGAAGAAGATGAAGAGATGTTGAAGAAGAAAAAATTACACACCACAGGAATTGACAGAAAAATAACCTGTGTTTAAGTTTATAAATATTAAATGAACTCACAGCACAATTATCCCCCAATAAAAAGAATGTAAAACAAGTTGATTAAAAAGAAAGAAAGAATTAGATGATGATGGATGTTGAGAATGGAAGAATATTAGGAAACAATAACAGTAGAAGAATTTGGAATATTGTCACTTAGGAAGTTACATGAGAGATGAAGATGATGTTGTTGGTGGTGATGAAGGAAGAAAGTGTAGTGTAAAAAATAAAAAAGCAAAACGAAACATGAAGAATTCAAAGAGATATTATATAAAAAAGAATATAAAAATCAATGGATTCTAAGTAAATTCTAATTAAAACGATAAAGAGAGATTATCATTGAGAAGAAGAAAAATCATCATGATGATGGCGAGAAACATAAAAAACCATGAAAGAAGGAGAGGAGAACAAGAGAGAGAGAGAATTAAAGAGAGAGAGAGAGAAAGGTAAAAAGAAAGAGGATGAAGGATGATTAAAACAAGAGAGAGAGGAAGATAAATTGAGTTTCTTTTGTGTACATGTGACGTCATTCACTCCGCTGATTCAACTACTCCCGCGGCGGTCGAGGGGCAAACTACCAATGGGGAGAACCAAAATCAAAAGAAAACGAAAGTAGCTCCATCTACCGAATTCTAAACAAACTTGAATGTTCGGTCACACCTTTGAAATTGTTAACGATTGATGGCCGAATGGTCAAGAGATCTGCGACATATACTCAAGGTGGTAGGTTCGCCTCCCCTTGGCCGATGAATTTGTGAATCAGCTCTAATGTTGTAAAGAGCTTCTCTTTCCTTTCTTTCCTTTCTATCCTCTTTCTTTCTTCTTTCATTTGAATTTGTGACCAAGATACTCATATGTAAGTCTGCACATTAGCGGACAAACTCCACCCCCTTACTCTCAATAAAAAATTAATTGAAAGAATAACAATTTCTTTTTCAATTCTTTTCATTTCATGAACCATTCTAAAGTTTTTCTTTCTTTATTACCAAAATCAGTCTTCAACCTAAGGATGGATTGAACACTAATCACTACAAAAGAGAAGCAAAAATAATCGTAAAATGTCAGAAAAGAAAAAGAACAAAAAAAAATCGAAACTAAACACAAATGAACTTTCCAATTAGAAAATTACTTTGATTTTCGTCTTTTAATTGTGATTAATTGAAATGATGATCTTCTAAAATTTTGTTTTTCTCTTTTTTTAACTTTTTTTGTGATAAAATTAAATTGAACAAATTAAATAATTTTTGTTATCCGAGATTTTCTTTCTTCTTCGCCAACAGATGGAAGCAGAATCGATTTTCCTTATCGATGAATAGCATTTGTCTATTTCCACTGAATTATTTGTGAGAATATCCTGGAGCCGCCATCTTGATTTCGGCTTATTTTTATTTCGTGAAATTTTTGTTTACATTAATTATTTTTTAATTGTTTCTAATTTAATTTGGTTGATTCGTTTTCTTTTTCAATTATGGCTCAACAGCAGTTTATGCTTAAATGGAATAACCATTTATCCAATTTAAGTGAAGTTTTCAATAATATGCTTGTCTCTGAAAATCTTGTCGATGTTACTATTGCTTGTGAAGGAGCTTCACTTAAAGCTCATAAGATGATCTTATCCGCTTGCAGTCCATTTTTCCAGAGTCTTTTCATGACTAATCCATGTAAACATCCAATTGTTATATTGAAAGATGTTCGTTTTATTGATCTTAAAGCCATCATTGACTTTATGTATAGTGGTGAGGTTAACGTTTCACAGGATCAATTGACATCCCTTCTTAAAGCTGCGGAAACTTTGAAAGTTAAAGGCTTAGCTGAAGTAACCGAGAAACAAGCTCGAAATCAACAACCAATAACTAACTCATCAATCTATCATCAGAATAGACCGAAACGCCGTCATCGCCATGGAAATATTTGTAAAACGAAAGATTCTTCCTGCCAAACAAGTGAATCGGAAGAAGAAGGTGGTACTGTTAAAAGGTTTCACGCTTCTCGTCTTGGAACTCAACGGGAAAAAGAGCGTCAATTACTTCAACAACAGCGAAATAATCAGCAACTTGAGATACAAGTGAATTCACAATCTCAACAACAACAACAGTCTCAACAGCGGGAACATGAGATTACTACTGAAAATCAAGCACCACCGACAGAAGCACAAGAATTGGAGGGAGAAGCAAAAATTATAGGAGTTGAAGTGGATGCAGCTACTCAAGAGCAACTTGCCGCTGCCGAGTCGATACAGCAAATGGATCCCTCCAGAATTTTGGAACAATCAATTGCTACAGCATCGGTTGTTTTAAGTGAAGATGCAGCTAATTTAATTGTAGCCTCTGATGTTCACGATGTTGCAGAAACAGCAATCAAACAGGTTTCCCTTTATGAAGAGGGAATTCAAATTACACCAGAAGATTCTGGACAATTTAGCTTATCAACGACCCAAACAATAACGACAACTTCAACATCATCTACTGTTTCTCATCAAGGTAAAACTCATTAGCTTATCATCATATTCAATTCTCTTGTTACTCTTTGATTACAAGAATATTTATAATATTTAACTTTGATTTTGTTTCTTCATTTACTTTTAGGTCGACGATTAATGATGAGTGATACACATAAAACTTGTCTCAAGGATTTTCTAGACAAACCGATATCCCAATTTGACGTAATTATTGACGATTGGAAGAAAAGTATTGTATGGCAGTATTTCGGTGGTCTTGTCTATAAAAATCCCGAAAATGGTACAGTCTCCGTGGTTGATAATGAGAGGCATTATTGTTTAAAATGTATCATCGATTGTCAAGAAAGGAATCCTGATGAAATCTTTGAAAGATGTAGCATTTGTTTCTTATCAACTGGAACCGCTACTGGTAATCATAAGAATCATCTTCGTCATCGCCATGCAGTTCTCGATGAATCTGTAACCACATCATCAACACCCACTGGTTCATCGTCCAAATCATCGGGAATACGACAAAGTTCATCAAAAGCTGCACGAAAACGATCAACCAAAGTTATCTCAATATCACTAGACAATTATACTTGAGAATTGATTGTCCATAACGAAAAGGACAACCAGCAAGAACCAACCACAAAACAGCTAAATCAACTGCGACAATTAATTATATACTTCAAGATCTCTATCTCTCTTTGCTTTACTCATTTTCACACACAAACACAATTCACTTACAGGGTAAAGTACATTAGGACAAACAAACAAAATCGACGCTTTTTTCATAATTACCAGAATTCGAATATTAATTATCCAACAGAAAAAGAATACAATTTATTTTCTCCTCTTCCAACTTACTAAACAGTGTACCAACCAGATTTTCGAGGTGAAAACAAATTGCCTTTAAAGTGATTAATAATTAACTTATTACTCGAGTTAATTGCTAATTATCAATTGTTTACAGAGAGCAGATTAGTTATTATTAATCACTTTTGATTGTCAACACTTTTCATCCCATTAATAGGCTTTTCCTCATTCTCATCTTAATACAAACCATCATTTAACTATATTAACATCATCATTACCACTAATCATCTTCAACTTTAATTGTAACTGTATTTAAAATGAAGCACTCACCTAAATGAATATTAATTGCAGTTAAACCCAACAATTAAGTGAGACAATTAAGAAAAATAATTCCCCCATCAATTAAATTTGAAAGAGAAAAAAAAAGAAACAAAATGATTAAGAATATATTTCCATAGGTTTTTGTTGATTTACCATCAGTGATTTAACTACTGAATACAACAATTATTAAAACTCTTAATTGTAATTAAAATGAAAAACTTTTTTAGCAATTAAAAATCACCAATATTCAGAAAAACAAACAAAAAAAAACTGTTCACTAAATTTGAAGGATTTTCGGGTTAACAATTAACTAATTTACTGGAAAATGAAACTTGGAAACAATTCAAGGATGCGATGGAAATTAATTGTTGACAATTAACTTCAATTCTAATTGTTTAATTAAACCAAAAAGTAACATGAACCTTTTGATGATCACAGTAATCAAAAGTTATCGTTTAAATTTAATTGTGAACAATTTAATTGCAACTATTGATCAATCAAATGAAGCAAATTGTTTATTCACCTTTAATTGTTTACTTTTGAGATTTTATTTTAGTGATTTAATTGTAACTTTTAATCACAAACAAACAAATGATCAACAAGTTGATTAACTGGAAAAGTAAACAATTAAATACTAGAAAATGCAAAACAATCAATTTTATTATTAATTTTTTGATGAATCAAGTGACTTTTTCAGCTATTGACAAGGTCATTGTGATTAACGACAATTAATTAATTGTAACAATCAAATATCAGTCCAAAGGTTATTCAATTTTGATTAATCAAAATCAATGAACTTAATCCTAACCAGGATTAAGCAAGGGATTAAATAAACTCGCTAGAATTAAATTAAATTATTTACATCATGATTAGAGATGAAAACATGACAAAAAAAAAAGGAAATCAATTTAATCACAATTAGTTTAATCAGTTATAACCAGACAACAATTAATCAACCAACTAAAAGTTAATCTGATCCATTGATTAAAAGGTAAACTCATTGTTGAGGTTAACCGTTGGCTCTTGACCTTGTTGATTAAAAATAATCAGTTAATCAGTAGTTAATCATGTAAATAAATCACTTGAACAACTAGAATTGTAATTGATTAATCACAGTTAATCTCAATAATCAAATTAAATTAAAATGAAATGAGAGAGAGTGAGAGTTAATTAAAATGATCTAGAGTAACATTCACTTTCAATTGTAACATAGACATGCTCTTAACCAGTTAATTTGATTATATTATTATTATATTTAATCATCATCATCAAGTTAATCATCATCACTATTAACTAAATCATTGTTAAACCCATCGACAATCAAGATTGTTTAAAACTAGTGGGAAACTTTTTCCCCAACAATTAAGCTAAAAACTTTCAAAGTTAATTCATTTTTTTTTTCATTCACGTTATTTGTTTACAATTTGATTTAACAATTTAGTTTAAATCATTTCTTTTATTACAATATTATCATTTGGTGCATACTGTTGATTATTAATTGTTAATTGTTAAGTCAATCACCAAGTGATACACCATTAAATCAGTTAAATTGTTACAATAATCATGGCTGAACCATTGAATCGTCGTTAATCATTAACTGTATTTAATTAGACTCTTAATTATGTCCTAATACCATTTCCGTACCTTAAATTTTGATTGTTTACCTGAATTAATTTACCTTGAATTAGAAATTGACAAAAAAACAATTTATATTAGTTAATTAATTGTCTTCTTAACAATCAAATCAATCTGATTGTATTTTGTTTGTTTGTGTTTATATGTGTTGATAACGATTCTCAATCTTCATCTTCATCCAACTTGTCAACCTTTAATTACAATTAACAAAACATTTATAATCAACTCACTCAACTGAGTTAACAGTTAATTTAATTTCAGTTTTTTAATCAACCACTTGATTCACAATTAACAATGAAAGAGGGCTACGATAATTCAGTTTATGATCATTCAACTGATCAATATAATTTAAGTGACGGTGATACAAATGGTAACAATTTAACCCTTTCAACTAATCACAATGAGAATCATCTTAATCACAATTACCATCAACACCTTAATGACTCTAATAACAATAATTGTAATCAAATTGTTTACCATCTTGACGAAAATCATTTAAATTGTTTATCAAATTACGATTCAAGTTCAGTAAAACTGGAATCACTTCCGTCTCATCATTAGACCCAAAAGGAGCGGTGATCGGTCTCAATGGTACAATCGATACACTTAATTGTTCAGAATCGATTTTAAATGTTTACGGTTCGACCAATGGATCAACGAATATCTGTCCTTGCAATAACAATCATCTAAATCACAATAAGAAAAGGACCTCGACCACATTGATTAATCTTCGACGAGGTTCCCGACAATTGGCCATCTCTTTTTGGTCATCATTTCGAGGTGTTTTCTATGCTTTCCTTTCATCGATATTTTTCTCGATCACAACAGCGATTGTTAAACATTTATCCACCATTCACCCTGGTGCTTTATCGTGTTTCCGTTTCCTGGGAATATTATTATTCTCAATTCCAATGGTCTCTGATTTAGGTACTAATGTTCTCGGTCCGTCTAACCTTAGAGTTTGGGTCTTGTTAAGAGGTATCGCTGGGGCCACTTCGCTTTACCTTCGTTATTGTGCTCTTCAATATCTTCCTCTGGCCAATGCGACAATTATCGTTCTCTCAATGCCCGTTTTCGTCTGTATCTTTGCCCGTCTCTTCCTCAAGGAACCTTGTGGTATCTTTCACGTTATCGCTCTTGCGGTCACTTTACTTGGAATTGCATTTACCGCTAAATTAAATGTTCTCTTTGGTTCAACCGATGCTGAAGCTGCAGATGCTGGAATCGATCGAAGGTCAGAACTTCTTGGCCTTGCAGCGGGTATGGGTGCGACACTCGTTGGATCTGCTTCCTATGTTGTGGTGCGAAAGGTCAAATCACTTCATCATTCAATTATTTTGTTCAATTTTGCTTGGGTCGCCATTTTGGAAACCTCTACAATCACCTATTTCCTTGATGGTTTTAAACTTCCCGATTGTGGTATTGGCCCTTGGTTACTGGTCATTCTGGCCATCGCCTCATTTTATGCTCAACTACTCTTGACCAAAGCCTTACAGTGTGAAGAGGCTGGACTGGTCAGTGTAACTCGAGCCTCGTCTGAAGTTTTCTTTGCCTTTATAACCCAAATATTTTTATTCCGACGAATGCCCGACATTTATTCAATCATTGGCGCTCTTCTGGTCACTACCGCCGTCCTTTTAACCAGCCTAAGGAAATACATTCTCACCTTGCCCCCTGACCATTTGGGTCGAAAGATATTTGCTTTTACCCTTAAATGACCATCAACAATTAAGCTTGACCACAGCAACATCTTCATCCTTGATCATCAAATGTTAACTGTTTTCATTTTATCAAATTAAAATCTCTAAATATTTTCCCCTTTACAAAACCATAATCAACAATCATCAATTAATTATCGTTTAAAGACAATGATTAACCTCTATGAGTATTAATCATAATCAGAAACACCAATTAAATCATATTAAATTGTAATTAATAATAAAATTGACACTTGAAAATAAAATTTAAAATTCAATTGATAACAAATTTGAAATCAATTGGGTTTCATTGTTAATCGTTACAATTTAATTAACTCAAATTGAAATTGATTGATAAATAAAAAGCTGAATAAATAAATTACAGTTAATTATTATTGATAATTAAATAATTAAGTTGCAGGTAACGATTTTGATTTCAATATAAATAAATGAAAAATCAAAACAATCACAACCAAGACAAAAGTAACAACAATTAAACCTTGAATTGTTGTAAAGACAGATCAATAGGACGAGACAATTAAGCTAATTTAGTTAAAACAATCAGCAAATTGTAGTTAATCACAATTAATCAGTAAAAAAACTGAACAAAATAAAAATGATTAAATTGATCACTTTAATTTTGATAACAATGGACAAGGTTATCCGGATGTGATACCAATGATCAAATTGACAATTTAAATTAAATCAAATCAAACTTTTTAAAACAATCAACGATAAACGATCACCACCAATTACATTAACAATTAACAATCAATTTAAAGTGAGACTCGTAGTTACATAAATAAAAAAAAACACTGACAACAAATTGAATAGCAATTTTATTACATATTACAATTAACTAATTTCAGAAACATTGATGACAATAATCAATAAATTGATTGGAAAACAAAATTCACACTTTAAACTTGAAAACAATCAAGGTTAATAATCAATAAATTGTCAGGCAACAACAACATTAGCCAGTTGATAGTTTCAACTTGAGATGTGAAATCAAAGTGAATATAAATTGTTAACAATTAGCTAAATTGTGATGTTAACAGATCGTTTCTATCCATCCTCATACCCTAACAATTATCCACCCAAATATAAACCACCAAAATCATTGATTAACAACAATCAAATCGTTTCATCAACAATTAACCGCTATGGTAACTTATTGGTTTCCAATCAACACCAGCAACAATTAACAATTGATACTAATTTAAAAGAGGAATCATCTTATCGGTTAATTGATTATCTCACTTGGACAATTTACTTTTCATCAGCCATTTCAGTAATCTCATTGATTGCAATCACACCTAATTACGTTATTGAAGCTGTAGCAATTAAGGAAGGACGAATTATAATTGCCGATGAATTTGTGGCTGAAGAAAATCAAAAACAAGAAGAAATCGATTATGAATCAATCAGATTGACCGGAGCAATTAGATCAGCAATCGTAACGGTAATTGTTACAATCGCAATGTTTTTATCTAGTTTACTAATTGTGATCGGTTGTCATTATAAAAGCTATTGCTTGACCTTTGTCCCTTGTGTCCTTTTACTGCTTCCCCTTGTGGCCATTACACTGGACATTTACTGGACATACTTGGCTTGGTTTAAAACGATTGCCCTAGTAATTAATTTAGTTAATTGTTCACTTGGTTACATCTTTTCGTGTACAATTAAACAACGAGAGTATAAAAGTTTAACCTCAATGTAAGTTTTGATCGTGTTTAATTGTTGTTGTAATTTAATCAATTATATTAGATGTCAAATTTTATGTCAACAATCAATAAATTGTTAGAGATTTAATTTCAATTGCATTTAGATTACTTAATTGTCAACTGATATTCATATAAAAGGTAAGATTAATTCATAAGGAAATTAATTTTTTTCACCAGGATATCCTTGGAATCCATTGGTAAATCTGGGTTTTAAAACAATTAACGGATATTTATGGTTAATTTGATTGGGGAAAAAAATTTAATGTCAATCATATCGATTACAATTTAACTCTTGCGCTGTTTACAATTTAGTTTTAACTACTATTACAAGATATTAGAGGATTAATTAATTAGTCACTCATTTGTGACATTGATTGTTGGTTTCAGATTAACTCTCAATTTAGTGCAATTATGTATCCAGTTGATAATTGTATGTGTGTGTGTATGTTTACACATCCAATTTGTTGTTGAAATTAAGGATAAATAAATATCTGAAATTAACACTTACAATTAGCAAAAAGTAAGTGTTGATATAAGTAATTATCCAATCTATGATTGAGATAAAATGAGTAATGTTTACACTTGATAATCAAGATGCTAATCGTTTAGATATTGATACAAAAAAATATCATAATAATAATAATTATGAAGCTTAAAAAAAGTTATTGATAAAAAAAAGGTAATGCAAAAATAGTTGGTGTTTTTGGCGAGGGAAAGGGAAGAAATAACAATTTCGAACGAAAAAAAAAGTTCTTTTCGAATCTATTTTCTGAAAGTTTTCTTGAGAACCCAACTTCCGATGGAAAGTCGTCTTTTAGATGAAGGCACTTTCTTTTTATCACTGTCATCTTTGGAGCAAACGGGAAGAGGTTTTCCAGTCTTCTCACTTTCAAGGCACATTTCGTAGAGTTCACTAGTTAGAAAACGTTTATAACTGTCATTTTTCATCAAATTATAAACCTAATTAAGAGAGAGAGAGAGAGAACAATTAGTGATTGTGGTTGGAATTTAACTTGGTTCTAATCTACCTGAGTTTGAGGAATATCAAAAAGCTCTTTAGTAGGTTTTTTCAGATTCCTAGCAACGGAATTCCTTGCATCCGCATCAACATTGACTGTATGTGAGCCATTGATTGTCAAAAATTGATCATAAATTGCTTTAGCCTCTTTTCGAGCCTAGAAAATGAGATAGGAAGAGGAAATATTAATAGTATGTCACCGATATAAATATAATTTTAATTGTTCTATAAAAAAAAGTGGTTAATCTGATTGTTACCTCGGTTTTTTTAATCATGGTCTTGTACTTTTCACAGGCTAACCAGAAAAGTATATTCTCATCACTAAACTCTCTGCTTAGGAACCTCTGTTAATTGTTGGGATTGAAAACAAAAGATGATTAGTATTCTTTTGACAATTTTAGGTTTTACACTAATTAGTGTTAATTGTTCTTACAGAGTAAATTTTGACTCCAATTGCATCGTTTAATAAATTATCAAAAGAATTGCCCCAAGATTTTACTCTTCCATAATTTTTGACACATTTCTCTTTCGGTGGTGATAATGTTTTTGTTTGTTCGGCAGCAACATGATAAACTTTTCTTCCTAAAGGCGAATCCAACATCTTATCAAATAAAGTTTGAAAGGAATAAAAGAAAATGAAAACGATCAGTAACTAATATTATTCAATTGAATTAGAACAGTTTGATTGGTTAATTTAATTGTACTTACTTTTGATGGAGAAGCTTCTGGCCAAACTTGAGTTAGATATTTATATGATTGAAATCTCGATTGATTTGTTGAACTAATTGTTGAATCAAATTGACGACTGCTAGTAAATGAAGAATCACCAATGTCAAAATCTTTGGCCGGGGTGTTAAGGTAACAATCAATATCTTCAATTGGATGATTATGATTTAGGTGAGCGAGATGATTATTTTGATGATGATGAGAAGGAGTCGATGAAGCTGATAAAAGGTATTGAAGATAAGGATGAATAACAGAGGAATTATTTGAATTATTATGTTGTAATTGTGATTGTGATTGTGGCGGTTGTTGTAGTTGTTGTGATGGTGGTGGTGGTTGAGGTTGAGTTTGTATTGGTGGTAATTGTTGTTGTTGTTGTTGAGATTGAGATTGCTGATGAACCTGTAAGGTTGGCTGAGTTTGTAATTGTTGTTGTTGTTCAGGACAAGATTGATTGGAAATTGGTTGAGCACATTGGCTAATTATCTGTTGTTGTTGAAGTTGTTGTGATTGTCCATTTGGTAGAGACAAAGTTTGTTGAAGTTGAACATGATCCTCATTATTGTTTTTACTGATCAAAGCAGAGACTCTTAACCTCTCCAAACGAGAATCCAAACCAAAATCATCACCATAATCAATTAAATTACAATAAATTGGTTCACTATTACTACTAATAGTAGTATTAATAATAGGATGAGAATTCATTTTATCTTCCTCTCTCTCTCTCTCTCTTTCCTCTCTCCCTCCTTTTACCAATCAGTTGTTGAAAGATGGGTTGATCCTCGGTAGAAATAAAAATTCACAAAGACAACCCTTTCTCCAAATGGCAAGGTGTCAATAGAACACAGTTCACAATCAAGAAGAACACCGACATTTAAATTGTTTACAATTAAATAATAAAAGAATAAGAAAAAAATTAACTAATTAATGAAAAGAAATAGTTGTCAGTTTGTGCTGAGAACATTTTTTTGTTTAGAAAAAAAGAGAATTTTTTTCAAAAATGATTCTCTTCAGTTCCAATTTCTATAAAGAGATGGCGCTGAAAAAGAACCAGTTTTTTTTTCTATTCTAATTGAAGATTCTGGTTATTTTTCATTCAAAGATAAACATTTAATTTGACAATCTCTCTTTTCTTTTTTTATCTAATTAAGTTCTTAAATTTTTTTAGTTATTTTCTTACACAATGACTGTTTCTGGTGAGAAAGAAGATTTAATTAAATCTAATGGTAATTCCAATGGTACTTTATCTGGTATTCGTAATTTATCTCCAACGGATTATGTTGGCTTTGAATCTTTGCCTGAACAGTATGTTAACCGAACCATAAGGGAAGGCTTTGTGTTCAATGTATTGGTTTTGGGTGCCACTGGTGTTGGTAAATCAACTTTAATTGATTCACTTTTTAATACTAAATTTCCGGATGTTTCAACTAAATCTCATAATTCTCAGACGGTTGAGCTTCATGTTCAAACCCATGAGCTACAGGAGAAACAGATTAAACTCAAATTGACTATTGTTGAGTCTCGTGGTTTCGGTGATCAAATTAACAAAGGTGGAGTATTTTTCTCTTTTTTCTCTTTTTTCTCTAAGCCTGTGGATTTTTATTCTATTTTGTATTTTTTTCTTCTTCTTCTTGCCGGTTATCTAATTATGTCTTTGACTTTTTTTCTTCCATTTTCTCCCTCTGTCTGTATTTTTGGTGTTCCTTTCAATTTATTCCATTTCCTGTTTTGTTTTCGGTTCTATCATCATTAGGAGAGTCATATAAAAGTATCGTGTCTTACATTGACAGCCAATTTGAAAGATACTTACAGGAAGAGTTGAAAATTCACCGAAGTAATAACCTATCAAGCCAAGATACAAGGATTCACTGTTGTCTCTATTTAATCTCACCCATTGGTCATGGTCTTCGAGCGATTGATTTAATCACTTTGAAACAATTGGATAGTAAAGTCAATATCATTCCCATCATTGCCAAAGCTGACATAATCACCAAGAATGAATTGAGTAAACTTAGATCAAAAATTATGGCTGAAATAATCACCAATGGAATACAGATCTACAATTTTCCCACCGATGATCCTGAAATTGCTGAAAACAACTTACAAACCAACGGAATATTACCTTTTGCTGTTGTCGCAAGTCACGATTTTGTCAGACTTGGTAACAAGCAAGTTCGAGCTCGACAATATCCATGGGGAACAGTACAAGGTAAGCTGATTAATTAATAATCCAATTCAATTTAAACCTGATGGTTATTGTTTTATTGATAAATGATTAATCTTTTCCTTTTTATTTCCTATGTTTTCCTTTTTTGTAATGATCCATTTTCTATAGTTGAAAATGAGAATCACTGTGACTTTGTTAAACTACGAGAAATGCTGTTAAGAATCAACATGGAGGATCTTCGAGAAACAACTCAGACCAAACACTATGAAGTTTATCGACGAACTCGACTTGAGGAAATGGGTTTCGGTGATGTGGTTGATACAGCTAAAGCATCAACATTCCAGGTAAATTGTTCACAATTTATCAATAGAATCAGCAAAAAAAAATCTCTTCCACTTTACCATGATTGATGTGTAAAATTTATCTACAAATGAAATCAGTGTTAGTTGAGGTTTTCAGGGGTGTTTTCATAGTTTCGGGATCACAAATTGAGCGCATCACATTTAATTATCGCTTAAGTAAATTATTGTCGGATCCTGGTTGACACGATTATCTTAATTTATCCATCTTTTTAATTTTTCTTTTTGAGACAACCATCAAATTAGATAGTCTCTTCTTCTTGACTAGTTAACAGTTAATTATTACCGGTTTAATGCTAACGGCATATTAAATAAAAATCTTTAACTCGAAGGCAAATTTAGACATGTTTAAGCTTCTTAGCTAAGCATAGGTCACCATGTATAAGGGGCAACTATTATTTTCTCCTTAATTTTACCTCTATCAATACAGTGATAACTTGAAAAACTAGTTAATCTTAACCTGAATTGCCTGATAAATAAGATGATGATCTAGTTGGAAATTAGAGAAATTAGATTCAATCATAACTATAGAAAGAGAACAGAAGATGAACCGTTAATTGTGAACTGGTCTCTCTTGATTACCCTTTAATTGATTGTTTCTAATGTTTGTGATAATTGAAATTTCTATAAATTGTTTTCTTACCAAATTATTTTGTTGTTTCCATCAAATAATAGGAAACATATGAAGCAAGAAGGAATATCCAACTCACCGAAATCAAGAAGAAGGAAGAGGAAATTCGCCAACGTTTTGTTTGCCGAGTTCGAGAGCGAGAAGGTCAATTTGAACAATTGAAGAATGAACTTCACACTAAATATGATACATTGAAGAAATATCATCAAGAAGAAAAGAGAAGGGTCGAAGAGGAGCGTCGAAGACTCGAAGAAGATTTACAAGCCTTCAATCAGAAGAAAACGAGTGTTCTATCAGCGACAACCAACATTAATCAAAGCACAACAAGCTTGAGTTCAACACTCACCTTGGGAAAGAGCAAGAAAAAGTAATTCACTCTCATATCTTTTTAATTGTCAAGAAAATCAACCAACAATCAACCAACAACAATTTTCTAAACTCTTGTCATTTGGATAGAAAAGCATGTGAAGCAAAAAAAACCCAATCATATTTAAGATTTTTTTTTCTCTCTTTTCCCATTTTGTCTATTTAATTGACAGAAAGTATAACTATTAGTCTGATTACTCTAATTTTATTATATTATCACAATTAATTAATTGCTTTATACTTCTGCTTATATAAAGTCATAATATCTTCCGAAATGCCAACAACCTATTTCCATGAAATCATCTTCCTCTTTTTCTCTCTGTGTTTTATTTAATAGAAATTCTCATATATCGATTAAATAAAAAGAAACAATTTACCAACAATTAAAATGATATTAACAATATATTTTAATTTCTTTTCATAAAAATGTATAGTTGATTAACTATTAATTTAAAAAAAAAGTTACTTTTAAGATCTACTGTTATAACAATTTCGTTAACAATTTACAATAATTTATATCACGATGTTTAAGTTGTGTGTTAAGAGTAATCATATTGATTGTCGGCGGGTATTTGTCGTTGACCAAAAACAATTGAGAATAATTAGAAAATAATAAATTAATTGAGAGAGAGAGAGAGTTAATAAGCGATAATTTGATGGATCCAACGGGAAAATTCAGTTATCCTTGTGTAGACTCCTGGTTGATTAGGAAGAGCGCACCCGATTCCCCATGAGATGATTCCAATCAAGTTCCATTGGCCGTTTTCCTCTATGACCAAAGGTCCACCGGAATCTCCTTCACATGAGTCTTTTCCGCCCGAGGACATTCCAGCGCAGATGAAAATGTTTGGAATCTCTTCAAGATAACCTGCTCGTCGGTACATCGTCTCACATTCTTGGTTTGTTATAACGGGAACGTCCACATGTTGAAGTGTATTGGGTAAAGGTCCTTCTTCGTACAATCGACCCCACCCGGTTACCGTCGCTTTCCGACCCACATAACTTTTACTACCATCGGGAATGCAAACGGGAAGTATATTCTTACGGAAAGTGACCGGTTCGTAGAAACGGAGAAGTGCCAAATCATATTCAAAGGTTCGTGGATCAAATTTGGGATGAGGTGCAATTATTTGGACTCTTCGTTCAGTGTGGTTGAATGGTTCGTCTTCGTGGGAGATGTCATATTCACCAAGACGAAGAAGAAGATCAGTTGGGGCGACATTTTCCACGCAATGAGCGGCAGTTATGGCCCAATATTCATTGAGAAGAGCAGCACCACATTTGTGGAGAAAAGCATTTTTCTTCCACTGGCGGGTTGAAACCATCCAAGGCCATTCAGAGAAAGACGATTGAGATCCGCCAACGATTCGAGCAGTTGGTCCTGGTCCGTTCATTTTACGGCCACAAATCGATTTAATTCCCGGAAGATTAGTGTTGTTTTTTGGGGCAACAGTTGATGGAGAGGTAAATCTATTGAGTGTGTAAATTTTGGACGTTGTGCTCGACGGTGGTGGCGATGGAGTTGTCGTGGTTGTGGTTGTTGTTGTGGTGGTGGTTGTTGAAGGAGTAGTTGAAGGAGAGACTGAAGTTGAAGGTGGAATTGAGGAGGACGATGGTGGTAAAGATGAAGATGAAGATTTAATAACGGTACTAGTAACATGACCTTCCAATATCGTTGAACTGGTTGATGGTTTTGATGATAAAACGGGAGGACTGGAAATTGATTGTGTTGTTGATTGGCTAACGGTTGATTCACTAAGATTGATTGATGAAGTTGAAGAGTAGGTTGAAGGTGATGAAGATAAAGACGATGAACCAACAGTGTACAGGGTAGTATTCAAATTGATGGGTAATCCGTTATTTACACTAACAATAGAGTCAACTGAATGAACTATTTCAATTGATGGATTGGCAGTTTGACTGATGATTGATTGTGATGAAGGTCGAGGACGAGGGGTAATTGGATAATTGTTGTTACCATCAAGTGGATCAACTTTGGCACTGGTGGATTCAGGTAAGGCCGAGTAAGGGATAATTGAAGGCGGTGGTGAGGTTCCAAATGAGGCTGGTCCATTTTCAATCAAATAAATTGGATCGTTTCTAGTTGGCTCTCCACCTAGGGAAGGATTTTAAGCAGAATTAATAAGAAAACTAAACAATTAAAAATTGGGTTGATTGGTGACGGGGAAAAGTTTGAATTGTTCATTTGGAAAGATAATAGATGAAAATTAGACTAATTGGAAACAGGAAATTAATCAACTATAGTAGATGAACAATTTAACTTACCATCAGATTCTGAACTTGTTTGGGTTGGTGGTGATTCTGAGGTGGTAATTAAAGGAGATGAAGAGGAAACTGTTGTAACAATTGTGGTTACCAACGGTGAGGATGTAACAATATTTGACTCTGTGGGTGCTGATTGTTGGGTTGATGGGGATTGGGATGGTGGAGGTGGAGGTGGTGGAGATGAAGGTGAGGGTGAGGGTGAGGGCGAAGGTGGTATCGAGGAAACAATTGTTGACGGTTGATTGTTGACCAATATTGTAGTTGGAACGGGAGTTGTTGTTGTTGTGGTTGTTGTGGTTGTGGTCGTGGTTGATGTTGTGGTTGATGAGGTGGTTGCTTGTGTGACCGTAGGGATTGGTGATGAAAGGGGTAAAGGTGAAGATGATGATAATGGCGATGGTGATGGTGATGATGGTGGAGACTGTGAAGTGGACGATGTTGGAACCTTAGGTGAAGTTGAACCTTTTTCACCTGAAATTGAAACCTCGAGGAAATTTTCAACCTCCGGAATCACTGGAACACCATGTGGATCAGAGGTTCCAACAGATTCGGGAAGTTGACAACAACTTCCCGAATAAATTGTGTCCTTACAAAGTCCAATCGGTCGGCCATTAGCATGACGACAGGCCAAGGAAAACATACAGACACCGATTGTACCTTCATTTGATCGACAGGTCAAGGGTCGAATTGATCTTGGATCAGAATATTCTGCTACATAATAACGAAGATAATCTAGATAATCAAAAGTAATTTTCAAGAGTTAATTACGAGTTTAAGTTAATCGAAATAAGAGAAATTTACTCAATTACCTTTCTTTAAATGTGAATATGGTTCATTGGTAATTCGAGTTGTATATGAATTAGAACTCGATCCTCTTCGAAGATGCCAGGGTGGGTTTGCTGTTCTAGAAGGTGGTGAACCATAATTTCCTGGTGGATGAGAGTTAATTGTTGTGGTTGTTGGTTTAGATGATTGAAGAAATCGTTTAGATGACAAAGATGATGATCTAGATGATAAAGGAACTGTCGATGATGAGGAAACATCATCAGCTGATGATGAACACAAACCAACTGATGAAAAGGTTATAAGAATCAAGGAAAAGCTCAAAAATAACTGAAAACAAAGAACGAAATTAAAACGATAATTAGTTAATTTAGATTAGCATGATAATCGTTCAAACAATCAAGTGATTAAAGTTTAGATTGTCAATCAATTCTGGAAAATTTAATTTTCTTTCAATGATTTGTTGACGTTTACGGATATTAAATGGGAGAAAACTATTAACTCTGAAAATCTAATTATCACAATCAATTAACTTGATTTGTTGTGATTTCTTAAATTAGATGAGTTAACTACTCTTTCTATGAGTTAATTACATTCAGTTGATTGTTCAACGTTGAAATGTGATTAATTAACTCAATGAGGCACAATGAAGACAAGAAATACTAAAACAATGACAAATAAACAACAATTAACATAATGATGATCTTTTCCTGATGATTTAAATTACTCTGACAAATGATCAATAACAACAATTTGATTGTAAACGATAATGATGATTAGTGATGTGACAAGTTATCAAACGGTCAAGGAACCATGAAAGTAACGGAAGTCAAGACAGGTTAGTGTTTAGATTGACCCTTGAGGTTAAATTGATTTTTTATTTTACTTTACACATTAACAATTAGAGAACTGAATTAAAAATGATTGGGAACAATTAACATGGAGAAATTGATTTACACTGATTGAGAAAATTTTCTGTTTCAATTGTTGTTCAATTTTTTACAATGTACAAGATTGGATTTTGTCTGTCATTTGAAAGTGATTTAGAAAAATTAAATTGTTAATTGTTACACTTACTTGTACTTTAATCATGTTTTAATCTTGTCGTTTCAATTTGCAATTAATGGTTAATCACATAAAATAGAGAGTGAGATATGTTAATATCACTGGTTGGTTAGTTTAATTGTTGAGTTTATTGTTGTTTTTTTGTAAACAATTGAAACTTTTAACTTATTGGCAAAGGAACGAGATTGAAAGCACTTTGATTTGTTTCACGATTAAATATCCTGGTGACAATTAAAAGGATAAATAAATTTATTGATTAACTGTCATTGGGAGATTGGATTAGTAACATGATTAACTGATTAACTAATCCAACGAACGGTAAATAAACACGTTGGACAATTTTTGGATATTAATACTTGAGATGAATTGGAATCATAACTGAGGAAAAAGTAACTTGGTGGAAAAATAAAGAAGATGATGAGAGAATGGGAGCAAGAGAGAGAGAGAGAGAGAGAGAGAGAGAAGATGATGATGATGAGAGAGAGAGAAAGAAGATGAGGAAGAAGAAGAGGAAGAAGAACCAACCTGATTTGATGGAGAAAAAACCAAATCGAGATACAGAAAACTCTGAATGTTAACCCACCCTCAACAAGATGAACTTGAAATCAACTGAAGAGGTTGTTTAAAGGGGAGGATGATGAAGACGATGAAGATGAGGATGATAAAGTCTCATCTTCCGTGTCAACATTCCCGAGTATTGACTTTAGATGTAATAATTTCCATTCGAAAATCATTTAGATCCCAATTTAAGGCGAAAAAATTGAAGAAAATTTTTCATTTACCGTTAATCTGATTCCCATTCGATTTTGTAGCTTAATTATAATTCCAGTGTTAATTATAATTGTTAATTGGAAAGTTCACTCATACAGGGTGATTGAACTGAATCCTGAAGACCTTGAATTGGAAAAAGTTTCCAATTACTATTGATTTTTCAATAGAAATCAAATTATTCTTGATTCGTAAATCAATATTCATTTTATTCCAATATCAAGGTTAGTTAGAGATGGAAGTATTCAATCACCCTGAATTTAAATTCTAGAGATGAAAAGACAAAAGAGAAGAGAAAATTTCGAATAGCAAAATAATGGTCAGTCTGTTGGTCAGAACTTTTTCATTTCTCAACTTTCAAGTTCATTGGACTTTGGAAAAGAAAAAGAAGAAAAAAAAAGTTTTTCTTACCTGTATTTCTAATCAATTATAACGGTCAATATGAGATTTGATTGTGTTCCAAACTGATGCATCTCTAATTGTTGTTAATATTTCCTCAATTGCGATAATAATAATCATCTGATTTTGACCAAAAGTTAACCAATAAATCATCAGGTTCATGATGATGATCCTGTTTTTCATTGATAAAACAAAACTGGTTGTTTATATTGATCATCATCTTCAGATGAACATGATTATCTTATAAAAGACCAGGTAAGAAACAAGGTTCAGGTAAAAGGTAATAGGATAACCATTGTGTTCCCTAATCATAATCATCTTCCTCTTAATCACTCTCACTCTTCACTTCCTCTAATCTCTTCCGGAATATTCAGTGAACAATTAACCGAATCAAAGATCAACCAATAAGAGGATATTATTGTTCAACTGTTTATTACCTGATAATTTATTCATTTGCAATGGTTACACGATTGAACAATTAGTTAATCACAATAGATAGATAGACATCTTACTTGTTATATTATCATAACTTTAATCATCATCAATTTTTTATGGTTATCGTTGATTACTTTGAGTAATCACTTGCTTCAAATTCCGGATTTATGTTCATCAAGGTTAAATTGTTTCATGTTCATTGGAATTAAACATTAAACAGGTAATCACTTTAATTGCAATTTATCTGATTGTTCATCAGATGAATACGTGAGTAGGAAAATTTAATTAGACTATTGATCGCAATCAATTGATTCGCGAGAGACTAAAAAAGAGTTACTTTAAGATTCAGTTAAGTTTATTAACCATGAATTTCTTGCTAATCAAAAATCTTAACCATCGAATCAATTTAATTGTGATTGTAATTAGTTTTTGCTTCAAAATAATCAACTGTTACATAATTTTCTCATCAGATGGAGATACTGTTCATTCAACCAAAAGTTGTTTTGATTGATCAACACGTGGATGAGTTGATTTATTTTCTAATTGTTGTTGTAATTAGATTCCAATTTGATCAATATTAATTTTTCAAGCTTCCAAAGGAATTAACTACTTGGGCTGCTCTAATTTCTCAATTTTTCCAATTTAATTGAATTTTCTCTTTCTTTTCACTTATTAGGTCTCAACTCTTTTTTTGGAAAAAATGAGAAAAAAAATCGGAATCTAATTTAATCATAGTCTCCAATTTGGTTAATTAAATTGTTAAACTGTTGAAATTGGATGAAATGATTCAAATTAAGTTCCATTGACCGTTTTCCTCTATTGACCAAAGGTCCACCGGAATCTCCTTCACATGAATCTGAGGATATTCCAGTGGAGACGAAATGTTTGTATTGGGTAAAGGTCCTTCTTCGTACAATCGACCCCACCCGGTTACCGTCGCTTTCCGACCCACATAACTTTTACTACCATCGGGAATGCAGACAGGAAGTATATTCTTACGGAAAGTGACCGGTTCGTAGAAACGGAGAAGTGCCAAATCATATTCAAAGGTTCGTGGATCAAATTTGGGATGAGGTGCAATTATTTGGACTCTTCGTTCAGTGTGGTTGAATGGTTCGTCTTCGTGGGAGATGTCATATTCACCAAGACGAAGAAGAAGATCAGTTGGGGCGACATTTTCCACGCAATGAGCGGCAGTTATGGCTTCCGACGAGGAAAAACTAAAAAATTAACTGGAAATCGATCGTTTTGTTGATTGGCTTATGAGTTCATTCATCAAAATGGTTAATTTTACTTTTCGCAACAATTAGATTTAATTTTGGATTCTCTAAATTTCACCACTAAAACGATCAGCAATCAAACACTTCACATAATATTATCTAAATTAATGTATCAAAAACTAACTGATTGATTGTTAATTGTCCTGATTGATTTATTACGTGTTAACATGATACCAAAAAAGGTAAAGAAAAAAAATTTCGGAATTGATTAATTTAATTCCTAATCAAATTGATCGCTAACCAAACCTATGTTAAGAGTTGATTTAACTTCTCAACAAAAATTAACCTTAATTATCTGATTTAATTATTGGAAAGCCAAGCCCAACATTTAATATTCTGATGCTCTCAAGATTAATTGTTATCCTAATTTTAATGAAATTCATGTCAAACAATTAAGCAAACAATTAACCATCCAGAGGAACTTAAACTAACCAAATTAACCTTCAAAATTTTCCAATTTAAGGTTAATCATTGACAATTTATCGTTGATTAAACTATGCAAATTAATAATTGTAAATCGTTTCTCGTTCTGATTGCAAAACTAAATCAACTTTAATTGTGATTAAAGTTCTTAATCAGCTGATTAATCACGGATCCATCTGAACAATCATCGCCACAATTAATTGGAACCAATTATTACCAATCAAGTTTGTGACCTTTAATTATAAAGCCTCAAGTGTAATCAAATGTAATTGTCTCCCGGAAACAATTTATTAATTGTAAACATAATCAATGGCAACTGATTGAAAATTGATTTAAATTTTGTTTTGTTTTTGCTTTTACAACAATTAATTCAAATGGTTTCCTTAATTATTATCACAATGATGATGATTATTGTAAACACAATTTAATTTAATGATTAAGGTCATTCAACCAAATTAAACAGTAAATAAAAATTGAAAAAAAATGCTTAATTGTCAACAATTTAATTGTAATTCACTGGATCACAATATTGAACATTATTTATTCAATGTTAAGGTTAATACAACAATTAACTTAACAACAATAATAACAAATGACATTATCATGTTAATCAAATAAAAAAAAAGGTTAATCACTTTGGTGGATTAACCAAAACAATGAAGAAAAATTTATTAAATTGTCAACAATTAATAAGGTTGTTAGTTTTTTCTTGTATATTTTGACTTGAACGTGACTTAATCATTTACCTAATGATACCTAATTACAATCAGCTAATCATAGATTTAAACAATTTAAATCCATGAATAATCATAATCGTAACTATTAATTGCAACAATCAACATGTTAATCATTTACTGGGTCAATTCAGGGTAACATGCAACTCAGTTGATTAGATTAAATTGTTTGGGAGAAAGTTTGAAATTAGATGAAAATGATTAAGATATAAGATGGATCATCAACTGATTTAACTGATTAACGAAGGTAAAATAATGATAATTTATTTTTAATCGTTGATTGTGATTAAAGATTAATAGATTAATAACCTTTTACTTTTTTCCGTAAAAAAGAGTTGAAAAGAAAAACAGAAAATTAATTTTGATGCGAAAATTTGGTTTTAAGCTTACAATTAATTAATTTGCTTCTAGCAATTAACTGATTCTCAACATACCAATTAATTGTCACTGTTTTAATCCAAAAATCATATAAATATATTAAATCTTTAATTACAATTTACTAATCATGATGAGTTATTATCTTATAACTTTGCTGAAGGTTAAAAAGTTAACTTTGATTTTTAATTCACTTGAAATTGACAGTAAACAATTTTTTAATTACAATTAACTGATTGGCGTGATCAATGAGATAGACAATTGAAAGTGGATCATGTTGATTGTTGTTAGAAGTATATTTTGATTGTAACAATTAATTTCTTCAACAGTTAATTTTAAGTGTCAACATAATAACATTTATATTCATGAAAAGTGTGAGATTTTGATTGTAACTTGATTGTTTCTCAATCTAATTAAAGTATCAGATTACCCAACAATTTAGTAAATAAAATTTTCACTGATTTCAACTGGATTAGTGGTTAATGATTAAAAATAGAGTGGCAATTGATTAATTTACTTTAAATTTTTTACTCTCTAGATTAACTAAATTTAAATTGTGGTTTATTTTGATTAATCATTCACGTTTTAATCATTATGTTTGATTGTTAATGATAAGCAATTAATTGGACAATAATATTTGCATGAGAAAACTAATAATCAAGATTGTTAATCACAATTAGTTAACTTTGATTCAGTTAACTGACAAATTTTGTTTCTCAAATTCAGTTTTTTGTTAATGTCCAAATCAACAACATTATTAATAACAATTTAAATTGTTGTTAAGGGTTAAAGTTATGTATTTACTTTATTATGTGACCTTAATCACAATTAATTGATTACTGTTGATTAGCAATTATTAATAATCAGCGTTTTTTTTTGTTCTTAATCAATGTTAATTTAGTTTACTAATCGTGACTTACTTGTAATCATCAATATTGATTTAATTAAATTATCACGGTTACATTTGTATTATTATAATAGCTGGTTTATTAATAGAAAACAATTAACTAATTTACATTAGAAATGATAATGATTATCATGTAATTGATTAACTAATTGTTTGTACTTTCAGTTTTCAATTTAAACTTGACATTGAGATTGTAATTGTTGTTTAATCAACAATTTAAGTGATGTTATTTTTAGATGATCATGATTTCTGGTTCATCAACAATTCAATTAAATTGTTAATTGTCTTTCACTGAATCAATTGTTTTAAAATAATAGAAAGTTAATCAACATTAACATCCAAGAATTACAATCAAGTAAGATAATCCAAATGATTACAATTTAATAATCATCGTATCAATTTCACTGATTAAATTGAACAGTAAATTGTTGTTTGATTCATTAAAAGTTTGATATTGAAAAATGTTCAATGATATTAAATTGTGCCAATTAAACTTAATCATCGATAGGTAATATTATTAATGGTTAATCATAATTATTGAAATTATCGTTTAAATCAATAAATTGGAAAGAAATTTTTTTCAATCATTCTTATTGATTGATTATAATTCAATTGCAATTGAATACCAGGAACTACTGATTATCATATAAGATAAAAACAAATGATGATTAGGAATTTAAATGTTTCTGGAACTGACATTAAAGATGAACAGGGTGATCATATTCAGAAATTAACATCTCTCAATGAATTTACAGTTATAATTATTATCATCATGTTCATCTTTCTCCTGTTAAATTCATCAACATCTTAGAGAGAGAGAGAGAGAGAGAGAGAGATAATAATACTAATGATAAACAACGTGATCGATCAACATTCAATCAAATTCAAGCCTGAAAACTCATCAACAAGATTTGACCTGAAAAAGGAAAAGCAAAAATCACAACAGAAAAAAAAGCAAAGGGAAAAAAGAAAAGAAAATGAGAGAGAGAGAGAGAGATGATGATGATGATGGAGATAATTATTCACCGATGTAGTAGACACACTCACGGACCAGTTATCTAATTGTAATTCTGTCTTTTCATCATGATGATAATTCCTAATGATGCTGATAACAAGTTAACGTTTGCTGTGTATGTTTACATCATTTTCTTAATCATCTTACTGAATTACCACCATAACAAGATGAAAAGTTACCTGGAACATTTTAAATTGTCTAAACGATTAATATAATCAACACCAAGGGTAAATTAAAGGGTATCACTGGCGGTCAACAGATTCAGGCCCTTCCTTTTCAATGGTAATTTAGGTTAATTAAACTATTACTTGACCGAACCTTCAAATTGTTAACCATTTGTGTTCACCTTCATCTCCTTTTTACCCTCTCATTACATGTTAATTTGAGGTCTAAAATTTTTAACTGATAACTAATGGTAATTACAATTAATGGAGATCATTTATTTACACACACACACACACACACACACACACAACAATTAAGAAGCAATTAAACAAAATTAACAATTAGAAACTTCGTCCCCTCTGTCTCGCCATCTATGGGTCACTTATGGTAATTTCTAATCATCTGTTGATGTTTTTGTTTTGTTTTCTTTGTCTTAATAATTAAAATTTAATTTTCTTTCTTTTTTTAACAATTAACTTTAACTTATTCTTTGGGAATTATTCAAATAAATTACAATCTAATGGTAATTGAAGGTTTAATCATTTAAAACCACAAATCGTGCCTCAGTTTTGTTTAACCCTTTGAATTTGAATCTAATTATGAGAATTGGTCATCATCGGGTTACCTTAATTAAACTCAAGCAAAGATCCTTAGGTAAGTTAATTAATTTCTATTACTATTAATTTTACAATTACTTTGGTACTATTTCTACTTTAATTACTTATTTGTCCCATTCTCAATTACTCTTGAAATGTATCTACAATTAACTCCTTTCAAAACATTAGGTCAGAGAAACAATTTAGGTTATATAACCCAAAGAGTAAATTAATTTCATTTTATGTTTTTCGTTTTAATTGTTTACTTTTTTTCTTCTTTCTCCTTCCTATATTTTAGGTTAATTACCACTTTCTTCATAGATTGTGTGTTGATTATGTGATTACGATGTTAACAATTAACCTTTAACAATCATCTCAATTACCTGTTGATTTATTTTAATCTAATACAAACTGACCGATGGATTTTGCTGGTTAATGTCAATCGATTACTTTATTTATACTTGAAAACAATTACAATTAACGCCCCGAAATCATGGTAACCAGAAACAATTAACAATTCTTGCCACTATTATGTTTAAATCTAATTTTAATCTTAAATTTTGTGATTATTCGTATTGTTTATTTGATTAGTGATTTAAATGGATCCATTTGATTTTCCTTATCATCGCAAACATAAATGGTCTGAACGTTGAAACAATTAGATGAACATCCAATTGGTATTTTGATCCGTATTTACAATTTTTCTGGTCAATCGTTGATCATAATTATGATTATCTGGTCTATTATTAAGCTATAATAATAGTATTGATAATAATACTAAATAGTGATGATCGTCTTATATAACCAATCAGGTCGATCATTTTAAATTGTAAACCTAAACCCCTTCAGGTAATTCAATTATCATTTAATCAATATTTTTGATCTACTACTACAA
Source organism: Panonychus citri (assembly GCF_014898815.1). NCBI lineage: Eukaryota > Metazoa > Arthropoda > Arachnida > Trombidiformes > Tetranychidae > Panonychus > Panonychus citri. The sequence continues at coordinate 347,805 of NW_026515530.1, read as the reverse complement.
TAATAACATCGGATTAAGATGAAAAGAAGTAACAATTTAACTTTTTCCTTAATTCTTTCTTTATACATTTGATTAATTTCTCTTTTCCCTCTTATTTAATAGGATCATCAATATAACGATTATCATTATCATCCCGTCATCAAGAACAATCAACTTTGGAGGCCTAAAAAACTCGCTGAAAGGCAATTAAATTAATCTTAATTCCTAATTTTCGATCAATTTGAGAAAATAAAAGGAAACATGATTTAATTGTTATTAATTCAAGAGGACTTTCAATCTCAAATCCCTATTTGATCAGTTCATTTGATCGTAACTCTTAGCGCAATTTAAAATGCTCCTGATTGTTAAATTGTCACTAATCAAACAATCATTGAGAGTAAAAAAAAAAGTTACATAACAACAATCAAGGTGATAAATTAAACAATTAAGCTGAAAAGTGTAGAGAGAGAGATCAATTTATCAGCAACAACAATCAGTGGTTGGGGCAATTTACTGGACTCATCTAGATTCTGAATTAGTTATTATCATTATTCAACCATTAACAATTAATCAACAATTAGCAATCAGATATGCTGATATTGACCTTGATGGTTAATTTTGACAAGAAAAAAATTTACAATAATTTGTTGATGTCGTGAGAAAATTAAAACATTTGTCTAAATCAGTTGATTCCCTTAAGGTGTAAATGATGATAATCAAAGATGAGGATCAACAAGAGTAACTGGTTTAATCAACAATCAGCTGATATCTTCTTAATTGTCACTAATTAATGACTTTCTATTGATGCAATAATATCAACCAATTGTTAACAACAACAGAAATCAAGTTGTCAAACCAATAAAAACAAACCAATCGATAATTTTATAATTAATTAAATTGATTCATTTAATTGAGATGTGATCAACTTTCCAATGAGAAATTAACTTAATCATTTTTCACAACAAATCCTCATCATCACTATCATTAAGATCATCCTAATCTTAATCATGATTCACACATAATATGTTGATTATGTGATTAACTTTTGGTTATTATTAAATAATCAAATTGTGGGAATGGTTGTAATCACTTACCAATAACTTTGGCGTTGATCAAAGTGATTAAATTTAATTGTCAACGTGAAAACCATTTTTGTCACTCGTAATTGTCAATATTGCATGTTAATAAATCAATTTAATCATCTTAATTAAAGTTGATTACTTAATCAGGAATCAGAATCGACAACAAATCGGTAACCTCTTATTTTAGTTAATCTCTTTTCATTTAACTTCTAACAATTAACTTAATTGTTGTTGATCATTTTTCTTTTCTCCCCTGTCAATGATTAATTAATCTCTCTCTCTCTCTCTCTGGTTAATTGAGTTAACTAATCAATTTTAAAGGGTTTTAATTGTATTTAATAGTAATGATGATCATTTGTAATCTTAATTGATAACAATTTATGACAGTTATGTTACAAATGATTAGTTAGTTAATTATTTTCCTATCATTTGGATGATTTAACAATTAATTGTCTCTCCTTGTTGATTAACTTATTTCAACCCTTTTTCTTGTTAAAATTAATCATAATCAACTGATTGTTCCCAATTTATTTGATCAACAAGCATTAAGCAAACATACTGATCACAATTAGTAAATTGCAATTTTTAAAATGTATCAACCTTAATGATTTAATGAAAATTAAGATATTAAATTGGTTTGAATTAACTTTTAACTATCAACAACTGCAATCACAACAATTAACTAACTAACTAATTACCAATGATGAGGGTTGATTGTTTTAAATGTTTCAATGCCTTGGAGCAAGTTAATCAAATCTAATGACAATAATAATTAGACTTTAATAGTAATTATGTTTTACTAATCAACTGTAAAATCATTGAAATCTAATCACAATTAACTTGAAAAACTTATTCAATATGAATACGAAACAATCAGAAAGTTATTTGTTTAAATTTCACTAACCCAATAGTTTCTGATTGTTTTAGCTAATCGATTGATTGTTGTGACAATTTAACTGCAATTGCCCTTGAAGTGACTTTGACCGAGACTTAAATTGTCAACAATATGTCCTGTTGATGACAAAAATAGATGACGATGATTAAGGTAAAGAAGATGAAGAAAAAAAGAAATCAGGTAATCACAATGAAGAGACGAGATTGTAAAAAATAATAGAAAATAAAAAAAGAGTTATGAAAAAAAGGAAAACACAATCAACTATTATATTAATAACAACAATTTGACCCAAAAACCAGTTGATTAGTTAATTATTGTGATGAAATAAGATGAAAAAATCGTAAGTGCAACAATTAAAAGGAAAATGTTAATCACTGTTATGAATTTAAAGGTAATGGTAATCAAATTAATCAAAAGAACGAGAAAAACTTATTCAATATTTCAACTAAAAATCAATGGATCTTAATTAAATTAAATCCTATCAGAAATGAAAGTGATTCTCATCTTGAAAGGTGTAACAATCAAATCTAATTAATGGCAGCATCAAATTGAAATAATAATAATTAATTTTGATCTGATTGATTTGATTAAATTGACAAGAAATTAATACGATAATAATCAAGAATCATTAAAAACTAACATTAACTTTGACAAGTTGATGTTAACTCAATGAAAACAACCTCATTGAACATTTAAATCAACCGAAAATTAAGTTAATCATAATGACAATTAAACAATTAAATCAAATGTTTACTTGTATCGAATCTTTATCGAAAATGTTAGAACAAATTTCAATAAAGAGAACATGAAAAAAGTTCTAATCCATTGAAATTTCCAAAGTTTCCCAAAATCATTGGTTGACACGGAAGATGAAACTTTTTATCCTCATCTTTCATCTTCTTTCCCATCATCATCTTGTCTCTTTATTTTTTTTTCTTTATTTTCTGTGTTACGTGATGATGATGATGACTGAATGACTTCTGAATCAACAGAAGTTACATAACATGATACATTCTAGACGATGAATTAGAATTCAACAAATTAACTGTTATCATGATTCTTAGGGGAAAAAAATGAATCTCTTCCTTGAGGTTCCTTGAGAAGCATCAAAAGGTAGGAGGTGGGTATTCAGGGGAGGTTAAAGGTTCTCTCACCTTGACTTTCCTCTCTCATCATCATCATCGTCATCATCCCCTTTCAGCCTCTTCTCGGTTATCTGTTAACATGTTACTTCATGTTCATCTTGTTGTTGTTGGCGGCGGGTTAACATTCAGTGTATTTTTACCTCTCGATTAGAGTCAATTCCGTTTCCATCAAATCAGGTTGATTCTCTTTCTTTCTCTCTTTCTTTTTTTTCTCGTCTATCTTGATCTTCATCATTAAACTTCATCCTCATCTTCTCATCATCATAATCTCCCTTTTGCTCTCTTTTTTCTCTCTCCATCATCAGCATCTCTCTCTCTCTCTCTCTCTCTCTCTCTCTTTACTAACATCAAGTTACTTTTTTTCAGTTATAAGTTTCATTCATTAACTGTAACTGTCCAATTTACTTTTATCTTTCGTCTTGGTGAAATAGTCGCCGAAAAGGTCGCGGTGAAATAGTCCGTTTGTCGATTCGTATCGATCAATTTCATCTTAATCACGTTTAGTAAACACTTTGATAATCAGCGATTCTCGCCGATTATATTTATTGGTCAATAGACTTTTTTATTCTCATATAAAATCTTAATTGTGGTCAATTGTGATTAACATCAACATCTCTTGTTTTTAATCAATTTAGTGCCTTTAATCTTAATCCTTGTTTTTTTTGTGTGCACAACCAATTGGATCACCTTACGAAAATCATTGTGAACATCCAATCAACTGGACAATTTAACCAACATTTTATGTGATTAATTGTTTTCAACATAACAACGATAACCATGATTAAAGTACAAGTAAGTGACAATCAACCTCATAATCTTGATCTTAGTAATTAACTTGATAGATTTACAATCAATTTCAATTGATTCTTCAAAGGTAAACAATTTGTAATTGAAACTTTTCGTTGACCAATTGAATTACCATCATAATCTAAGGATATTCAAAGTTAATCAGATGATAATAATTTACCAAAAATTGCAATGAATTAAATGTTTAGAGTCCGGTTACATGTTGGATATTCAATTGTAACAATTATAATTGTTGCTAATTGAGGTAATAAATTTAAGTTTACTTTAATATCGTGATTAGAGTTTAGAAGAAACAAAATTAAGCCTCAGGGTCAATCTACTAACCTGTCTTAAGAAATGATTCCTTCCGTTAATTTCATGGTTCCTTGAACGTTGAATAACATGTCACATCCCTAATCATCATTATCATCATCATCATCATCGTCACATTAAATTGTTGATCATTTGAAAATCTTAACTTCCGAATGAAACAATCTTAATCATCATCTAATCATTATCTTAATCATTATAACCTTTTTCCCGTTATATTTGTTGTTGTTGTTATTTTCTGATCTTGTTTTTTGCTTGGTTAAATTGTTAATCATTTACAAGTTCAAGGTATTAAACTAATACAACAATCAACAAACCGACTAACTATAATTAGTCATTGATTATGTAAGATTGTTGTTAATTGTCTACAAGAAAACGTTGAACTGAGTTAATTGTTTCTCGTTCATTAATTTCAATGTTTATCTTGTATACATAATACATAATGATAATATTTAAATTGTTTATCCGTAAACGTTGACAATCAATGAACAATCAACAACAACAACCGATTGATTCATTGATTAATTTTCTAGACATTGATAGTAAACAATTGTTGATATTTAACTTTTTAATTATTTGATTATCATAATTGTTTATGTGTGTAAATCAGGTCAACCCTGTCTAACAATTTAACCTTCATATTATTAGTTTAATTGTTGACTATCAAATCCGATTGATATTGAATTGATTCTTGACAATGATGTATTTGTAATTGTAGTTTTTTGATTATCATTTCTTGATTTTCGAGATGATTAACTGATGAGAAACTGAATTGCGGTCATTTAAATGATATAACATTCCGGTTTGTGAATGAATTAAATTTAATTTAATCAATCACATTGATTATAATAGTAAATTGAATAGATTATCACCTTTTTTTTTTGCTGTTTGTTTGATTGTAAAATAAATTGTTTGGTGTGTGAAAGATTTTCAATCAAATCAATAGTATCAAATACTAAATTTATATCAATAATTTAATTCATTGAATCTGATGATTGGATTAAAAAAAATGATTTAAACTTAAATACTAAGTAACACAATAAGTTAATTTAGTTAAAGCCTGAAAGAAAAGTGCAAATTAAAACTCATTGATAGGTCAACAATTTAAAAGGTGAATTAGTTAAATTGTAATGACAATCAAGGTATCAACCTATTGATTCTGTTAATAATAATTAGAAAATACAATTTAATGATAAACAAAAGTGAATTGATTAACTTTAAATCATAAGCAATCACTTTGTCTGTTTCATTCATAATTAATACCGTTATTATTACTTGATTTGATTGTTACAATCAAGTAAGGATGTCAAGGTCACGATTTAAATGATCATTTTAACCGTGACAATCAACCTTAAGGTTAATTTGAATGAATAATCATCAAGATAATTACAATCTATTTACAAGAAAAGTCAACATAACGGTAAATATAAATATTAATACACTCGGAAGCTCAAACTTACCATTGATCTTTATTTTTGTTGATTGTTCAGTTTCAATTGTGTTAATCATCATAACTAATATATTATGATTACTATTATTGTTATATAACATTGATAACTGTTTGTTGTTATGATCGTGATCACGATTTTGGACATAAAAACATTATCGTCTAAAAATAACGATTGGCACAATTTAAGGGTTTACCTTTTGTTGGTAACTTGATTATCAGAAGCATTTTTTGGATATTCAATTGGATTAGTTGATTAGTTCAGTTCCTAATATAAATCAATTGGGAAGAAGTGGAAAAAAAACCAACAGAATTAAAGTCAAAACAAGTACAACTGATTTACTTTGGAAACTTAATTTAGTTACATTGAAGATGGTTAAAATTAGAAAGGTGATAAATTATTACTTTGCTTACCTGGTGATTTAGATTCAATTGCAATTGATGTAAATGATTAATTTACGATGGTGACAATTTAGGTGTTACAATTTAGATTTCAATTGATTTGTGGCATTTTGATTTTTTAATCTTCTTTTTTTGATTTTAATCTTTTCTCTATCTCTCTCTCTCTCTAGTTTTTTTTCATCATTTCCTTGATTCTGTTGGCTTATTTGGCACCATTATCATCAGCTGATGATGATGATTCTAGTTCTTCATCAACACCCACACCTAAATCCTCATCGACACCAGTTTCCACCAAACGAACACCTAAAACATCAAAACCATCAACCAGTCCAGTTTCACTGGCAACTCATCCACCTTGGCCAACACGATCAACGGAACCAACAAACTATGGCTCAGTGTCCAGGGCTACCCACCCACCTTGGCCCACTCGAGGGTCGACCTCATATGATCCATATGCTGATTTTTACTCTTCCCGAGCGACTCATGCCCCTTACCCACCGATACAACGAGCAACTCATGCACCATATCCACCATTGAAAAAAGGCTCTTCCGGAGATTCAGCGTCGTCTTCATCTTCATCCACCTCGAGCTCATCATCGTCGCTCGCAAGTACCATCGTTAAGAAGCAACTTCTCAAGATTGACGCTGATTCGCTTCGTAATTGGCTGAAAGAAGCCTTTGCCTACATCGCTGCTCCACTTTTTATGCCCTCCGCCATAACGAAAGCAATCAAAGCTCCACCCGGACTTTCATCTCCAGGTCGCTCTATTTGGTCCAAAATGATTGCCAGCTTTAAATCAGTCATTCTTAAGAAAAATGACTCTGAAGACGGAACAGGAAACAGTGGATCAACTGAAGACAGAGCAGACCAGGTTAAAGAAAATGTCGCAACCTTTTACCGAAAATTGGCAGAAAAAATGACTTCCTCTTCATGGTCAACTCTTTTGTCCAGTAAAAAGGCTCACAAACGCAATGTAAGGTCAGTTGGTCGTCGAACCTTTAGAACAATTTAGAATCCAAAATTTTGGTACCTTTACCAAAATTCCATCTCACCTTAGTCTTCACCTTCATCTTCATCTTGAGCTGGTCTCTCATCTCGGGGTAAATCTTCATCTTCCTCTTTCTCGATTACTTTCTCCTCTTTCTTTTATCATCATCTCTCTCTCTCTCACATTTTACCACCTTTGCTTCTGCTCTTCCCTGTCTAACGGGTCGTCGGGAAAAGTGGCCTACTTTGTGGCCTCACCAATCGCTTTGTAATATGTACCTATTTATATGAAGAAAAAGAAAGCAGAAAATGAAATCATGATCATATAACTTATTATTATAATTAACAATTAATATAAAAAAAAAGCAAATAAAATGAAAATGTTAATTATCTGTCAAATTGATAATCTTATTTTGTTAATTGTGTTCAAATCTGAACACAATTTAATCATCATTTAAATTTAGTTCTAATGCTAATCTTGAAACAATAATAATCGTTATCATATTAATAGTAATACATGATAACATTTTTATATTATTATATTAAGATAATTAAATTAACATTCACTAATCACGTACCATTATTATCATGATTAAAACGATTGTTGTTGTTTAATTATGATTATGATTACGAACAACAACAAAAAAATGGATTAACTTTAACACCAAAATGGTAAAAAAATTAATTTTAATTAATTGTTGTTATGTTTTCTGGTGAAAGTCTAGGTCAATGATCAATATGATGATTATACATATAACTCAATTAGATTAATAACAATTAATTAAATTGCGAAAGTTGTTTAACTTTTTTATTTGTTTCACAAGCACTAAAAATAATACTAATTAAAGTTAATTTAACTTAAGGTAATCAATCAAACTTTACTTTACAACTAATACAATGTTTAATCGTGATTGTTGAACATTCAATACTCATCTTAATCATAATCATAATCATGTTAATCATGTTCTTGATTATTGTTAACAACTAATATTAAATAAGTTTGAGACATTGAGACAAAAAAAAATTAATTAATCAGTGTGGTTTTTGGGAGCTTCAATTGATTAATTAATTCATTTGTTTATGTTGATTAATAGGAGATTGATGATTAGGATAACTAGAGTTAATCAAATATCCTTAACAGTTTAAAGATGATCATCATCAAGATTTCAAGTTAAATTGTTGTGTCCGGTGTCAATTAGTTAACCAAGTAAATTAAGGTAACAATTTAAGGTAATCCAATCTCAACAATTTAGTTCAATGTGTTCATGATAACTAAATGAATACACATAGAAATATATTCAATGTTGTTGACTGGTCATCATTTGATGATGATGATGATTGATGATAATCCAAGCCGGATCCTTTTAGGGATGATGATGATAATGATGATGATGATCAAGAATCGAAGACCCAAAATGCTACTTACCCGCATCGGGATTTGCCCTTAGGCGTTAAAGTTAATTCAGTTGAATAAATATAATATTTGGTGACTTGTTTATTGGAACCATAAGAGGCCACGGATGTTGAATAAGAGATGAAAAATTCAATTCAATTGAAAAGCTTTTGGGGATTAGGATTAAAACGGATAAACATGATTTAAGAGAAAAGGATTATCGTAATTATTATTTACCTTTTTAGTAACATTGGCCAATAGAATTTAAATCTTGAATATTTAATCATCGATTAATTGTTCTAATTAGTTTGGGAATGAGGAAAAATATTCGTTAATTATTATTATTGATCAATTGATTGTGATTTTTGGTGAGAAAAGAGTTAATTTCTTATTGGTGGAATATTAGTATTGAAAATGTAATTAGGGAAATTTTAATTGTTCATTTATCTTTTCAATGGGTTGAAGTTTAAATTGCTCATTTAAATCATGTTTAGTTGGACCTGGAGATGAATTACCAATGCAACAATTAACTCTGATCTTATCAATTAAAACGGATCTTTGATAAAAGGTAAGAAACTTAATTTTTCAACTAATTGCGGGAAAGATTCAATTACAAACCTTTGATTTAATCACAAGCGATACACTTAATAAATTAAAGATGATTAACATGTTTAATTAGTTAATCATTTAAATTGAGAGGATTAAAACGAGGGATAAATGAAACAACTTAATTAATGAGAATCAAGGATTGGAAAATTAAAATTGGAGCAAAATGTTCAAAGGATTGTATTGAATTTAAAAAGAAAAAGAGATTTTAATTCATTTAGAGGTGATTGTTTTAAGAATAGATTTAAAAATTAATCTTTAAAGAAAGACAACAATCAAGAAAATGATTGCTGATTAAGAAAATTTTGTTCTAATGGTTAATTTTTTTTTCTTTTTACCGGTTTTCAAATTTACCGCCAATTCCAAGGAACCAATGAAATGTTTTCTTTTTGGAAAATGTTGTTTTGATTTTCTATCAGCAACATTAATCATCATCTTGCTAATTATTTGTTAATTGTTTGGCTTATTAATTTACTTTTGTATTATTTTTTTGTCAAAATGCAATCAGATAAATCGTCCAGTGATAGGAAAGTTCGTCGTAAACAGTCAACACCATCATCTTCCAATGTGAACATCTCATCATCATCATCTTCTTCCGCCAACAAGAAGGAATCAACCGGGAATAAGAAAGAAATGACCCGATCATCATCTTCATCATCTAAATCATCATCATCTGCATCTTCTTTGACCCCATCATTGGCTAAATCGAATGAAGTAACAATCAATGTGGTCAGTAGTCCAATAGAAATAATCAATTTCCATTACTCATTGATTAGCTTTTTTTTTCCTTCTTGTTACTTTTTCTTTTTTTCTTCTCTCACATATGATTTTTTTTGTTCTTTTTTTCTCTCTACACAGATGAATGTTACCCTGACCGCCATTGAGAATGAGGAAAAAGAAGCCCTTAGTCATGAACCTCAACAAGATGTTGACACTTTCTATCAAACCTGTGAGCTGATTAGAAATCAATTAGCTGAGTTGAAAATTCGCAAGAAAGATAATAATGTAGAAAATGATGTAAGCCTTGTTGTTTGTCGCATTTTCTTTCGATGATTTTATTTAATTTGTTATGTTTATTCTTAAAATATTTCAGCCCGAATTTAACAGTCGTAAACTCGAAGTTGCTATGGCTTTTCTGGAACTTAAAAGGCTCAACAGATATGATAAAATTAGATGTAAAAATGCTCGTGATTTAGTAACTGAGGTGAGATACTGATTACTTGTAAAAGAACAATTTTTTAGAATCTAATTTTTTTCTCTCTCAATTTCTTTATTAGGAAAAAGCTAAAGTTGACAGTTTCCATTTACAGCTACAGAACCTGATGTATGAAGTTCTTCATCTACAAAAAGAAATAAAAAAGTGTCACGAATTAAAATCCAGAGATGAAAGTATTGAACTCGTCAGTTTGGAAGAGTTTTATCGAGAAGCACCGGAAGAAATCACTCAGCCGGTAGGAGATTAAATTTGTTATAATTTAATTCTTATAACTAATCAAATTTCTATGATATTTTCAGATCATCGATTCACAAGATTCACATAGATGTACACTCGCTCGATTAGAATGGGAATTGCAACAACGTAAAAAGTGAGATGATCATTTATCCATCTAATTCGGTTAATTCTAATTGTTCCTTAATTTTGTTTCTCTCTAGATTGTCATCAACTTTGGAAGATAAAATGAAATTAAAAGAAACAATTCTAGAAGATATTGAGAAGGAGAAACGACGATTAGAAAGCATAAAACCAATTCTATTGAATATCGTTGAGGTAAATTGATATTTCTCTTCGAATCTTTTGAAATTGATTTTAATCATGAATTATTTTCTCAGGCTGCTCAACCTTTACAATCACAATTAGGATTACCCCTTCAGACCATTGATAGTCAACATGAGAACGCTTTATATTTATCCCGTCCGATGTATGTATTATATGTAAATGCTTGTGCCATGAAAGAAGCTTATAGTAAGTTCAAGTTCTAAATACAATTTGCTAATTAACTCCAATTAAAATCCAATTCGAACTAACAATTGATCTAAATTGTTTCTGTTCTCTTTCAGATGAGAAATTCATAATCTCTATCAATGGAAATGTAGATGAAGCTAAAGCAACTCAGTTCTCAAATATTATTGAAGGTGAGAACCAATTGAATGTTATTCAATTATTTATGAATATGAGATTAATCAGAACTTTTTTCATTTTAGATGAAGAAAGTGCCGAATCCGATGGTGAAGATCGCAAAGGAAAGGTAATGTTTACGATTGATTTCAATTCGATTTTTCATTTTAATCATATTCTCTTGTTTCCTTCTTTTATAATTATAGCGCCATCGTAAATCAAAGACTGACAAGAGAGAATTGATCATGAAAAAATTAATCTCAGCTCACCCATTATCAGTTAGCTTGAATTTCATTGATCCTGAAACAGAAACCAAATTGATGATTGAATTTTTTCACATGATCAATCTCAGCATCATAACAGTAAAAGCGACTCTTATTGGAGAAAACGATGTCAATCGGAGGTAATTTACTATTTGACATCTTTTCGATTCTCTATTTTAAATTAATCATTTGTCTTTGTTTTCAGTGACCTGTTGAACTCTCATATACTAGACAATTTGTTCATTAAAGACGATGGATTGACATCACCTAATCCTGCAAATGAGTATCAACTTAAAGCTTTAAGGTAAGAGGACAATCTAAAATATACTTTGGGACAATTTGTATCAATTTAACGAGTTCAATGTTTTTTTCCCATCACAGAATTGGCAGTTTTAGTGATCTTAATCATAAAATTGGTTATGCTTACAAATGGGCTCAAATATTGGCAGGATTAAGCTTTCTACCTGATAATGAAGATAAAAACAATAACGTTGACAATTATACCAAAGTGATTGACGCAATTAAAGATCGGTTCAGATCTCGACTTGGTTTACATAAAGTTATCCTTGAACTTGAAAGTGGATCGACATCTTTACCCGATCGCCTTGTTCCGGTTTCCTTTAACAAAATAAGTTGTCTAATCAAAGATTGGAAATCATCAAATCTAGATGAATGGTTAAATTGTCCATCAGGAGTGAAGATGTTTAACTTTAATCTAATCGACGGATCTGAACATTTCTTTAAGTTGATTATAGTTAGAGGATCAGGTAAAAGAAATTGATTAGAACCATAAAATGAACAATTAATCACAATTATCTTTGTTATTTCATTTTCAGCCCAACTTAAAGCTTACGTTGCAGTTCCCAACAATTACCCTGAGAATAGTCCAATTTTTCAATTAATCTTAAATTGGCAAACAGAGAAGACAAGTTCAATTGATATAGCATTACGTGACCTGGAATATTACATTAATGTCCGATGTTTAGATTTAATTAATGAATCGGAAAAAATTCGTTCTCTAGCCATTCAAGTTTACTATCTTTGCATTGGATTTGATACCTTATTGGAAGCCGAACAGAATCATTCAGGAGCTGAAGGACCATTGGAATTTCCTCAAGGCCGAATTTTTTCCCGAAAACATAGTGGCCGTGATCATAGTAAACCTTTTGAATTCGTTCATGAATATGGATTTTTCCGATAATCATCTTAATCACACATACACAATTTAGACTCAAATTGATCATTGAAAAATCACCACAAACAACAAAACAGTCCAGACAAACCGAGTGAAAACCCATAATCATCATCATCAATCACTCTATCATTGTATTATTGCGATAAACATAAAGAAACTATTATGTTTACATTAATTAAAAAGAAGTTAATTCTTACACTTAATTGGCTTCCATTGACGTTGCTATAGGGAAACAATCGGTAACCAAGAGTAACAACAAACTAAAAATCTATAAAGTGTCTCGGTTATTTTGTTGTTATTTGTTCAATGATTTTCCTCTGTCTCACTTTCAGTGTTTAATTGTTTACTTTTAATCATTTTTATTTATTCTTTTTCACTTAAAATCAACAATGGAATCAAAATCAACAACTAAATCATCTTCTTCCAATGAGAACATTTTCCTTTTCATTCCAAACCTGATCGGTTATGCTCGCATCATATTGGCTTTCATTTCTTTCTACTACATGAAAGATGATTACAAGAAAGCGTTGATTTGTTACTTCTTGAGCGCTTTTCTGGATGCTTTCGATGGCCATGCCGCGAGAGCGTTTAACCAATCGACTAAATTTGGAGCCATTTTGGATCAACTCACCGATCGATGCGGAACAATGTGTTTGGTTATGGTTCTTGGTCTTTTCTATCCTCGATACATGTTCTTCTTCCAGTTGATCAATTTAATTGACATCGCCGGTCACTGGGTTCACATTTGGGGGTCACTTTTACAAGGGAAAACGAGCCATAAATTCATTGATCTGAGTGAGAACAAAATTCTCAGAATTTATTATACATCAAGAGCAGTTCTTTTCTTCATGTGTTTCTTCAATGAGGTTTTCTATGTGTCTCTCTACTTATGTCACTTTACTTCAGGACCAAATGGTAAGTTTAATTTTCTGTCTACACAATCAACAAATCTCTTTATCCCTTTTGTGTATTTAATTGTTTTCTTTTCTTTCATCTATTGTTTGATTAGTTAAATTTGTAAATGTTGGATTGTATCCATTGATTGCATGGATTTCAGGACCGATCGCTATACTCAAGCTTATCATTACCATTCTTCAGGCGATGTCTGCAGTAATTAACATTGGATCGATTGATGTATTGGAGAGATCACAGAAAGCAAATTAATCCAATTAAAGTTACGTCGAATCATCAGATTTGCTCTTTACTTTATCCTCTCATCTTTATCATCTCTACTCATCTTCAACATTGTCATCGTCAAGATTAATCAGCATAAAGAGTGAGACAAACATTTAAAGCAAAAGCATTTAAATGCACCAGTAAACTCGTATTCATATTATATATTTAATCCATCTAACCAACCATGCGAATTGAATCAAAGTTTATTTTCAATGAGAAAACCTTTAGGATTCCAATGAACTATCATGATCTAGAAAAAGAGAGAGAGAGAGAGAGAGAACTGAATTGTGGAGAGACTGTAACTTGACGATGGTGACCAGATAAGTGGAATACAAAAGGTTAACCAGGTTAACAATTCGATGGAAATGAAAAGCATCTTCCAAAAAGAAAAACGGATGGAATTAACCCTATATTTCCGGTTCTTTTGTAAATTGTTGTCATCGTGCGTTAGAATCAAAACAAAGTCATAGGAATATATTATTATGATGGAAGACAAAAGGTATCACACCAAACACAACATTCAGCTTAATATAATGAGAGAGCAACTTGAACCACAAATATCATCAATTCCAAGGGTGTGGCAAGTGTTTCTTTTTTTATATTTTGCTTGGAAAGAGCAAAATGGAAAAGGATATTTTATTTTCTCTTCTCTCTCTCTCTCTCACTCAGGATGAGAAATTAAAATTAATGTTAACCTGATGTAAAGCTAATTCTGACCTGATAGAGATCCTCCCTCATCATAATCATAATCTACATCATTATTATTATCTTCATCTTTCTCTCTCTCTCTCTCTCTTCCCTTTGGAAATGATATTTTTTTGTTTGTTATCAACACGCGAAAGTCAACAAATCAAATCAATGGCAAAGGAACAGAATCAAAGCAATATTATCATTAAATCATAAAATAGATGATGAATTTTCCTGTTCATCATTTTCTCATGATGGTTCTAATCATAGTAATCATCATCATCTTACTTTGATTGAATATAATATCAACTCCATTCTGATGATAATGGTTTCCAATGATTATCTTTTATTTTCATTCCAATTTTATGTTGTTACATTATTTTGATTATTATTGTTACTTTTTATTGTCACATTGTCCATCATCTATGTCCAGTTATCTTCAAATGGTCATCTTGTTATTATTATTACTGTTACAATCGTTGTAGTCACAAACTCATTCAACTAAATGTAAACACGAAAAAAGAGTTAACCAAATCAATGTTTACATTACTAGTGATTCGGATGAAAATTAAATCAATTGTCTTAATAAACTAAACACAATCAATGTTGAGCTCTTATACTTGATAAAAGATTAGTATTAACATTTTTGATTCGACAATCAGTTAATCATCGCTTGGTTTACGATGCAACGATAATCGTAATCACTTTTTTTTTGTTTCTCTCTCGATTTGATTTAATTAACCAACAATTTTCAGGTCAATTATCATTCGTGTTTGTATATTTAGATGAGTTGAAAAGTTTTATTGAAATAAAGTTTCATTGATGAAGATTAAGAAAAAGTGTCCGTTTTATTTGATTGTCGTGATAATTGATTGCACAATTAAGGTGAGAGAGTTAATTGTGTAAATTGTGTGTAGATTAATTAACTTGTAATGGATAAATTGTGATGATAAAGAAAGAGCAGATGTTTATCTTTATCATTTCTCTTTCTTTTTGTCATCACAGACAAAACTGAGAAAAAGTCTTTACAACAAATCACTTCATTCATTTTTAATTTTTCCACAATCATTCATCATCTATGATGTAGTATTACAATTTAATATCATCCAAGTGTAACTCCCACTTTCTCCTCCTGGACATCAAACTTATCATCCTTATCTTCATCATCTTAATCCTTACATGTAACATTTCAATCCTGTGTTATCATATCGCCCCATCAATTTCATCATCATTCCCTATCATCATCATCTCTCTCTTCAGCCTTTCTCTTTTTCATTTGTCTTTCTCACTCTATCATCAGTCTCATCATCATCATCATCATCGTCTCTCTCTCTCTCTCTCTCTCTCTTCATTTCTCATTCCCGCTCAATCGTTTATCCAACAGGATAAATTGTCAAATTCACTCTTTCATTCAATCTACTCTTTTATTTTCTCATCTCTCATCTCTTACCTTTAGCTTTAATTGTTTATTCAAACAACAATCAACTCACCATGAAACTTAATTATCTTACCAATTGTTACATTATCGTCTACCTGTTTACAATCAATTCTTGAAATTTAATTCAATTTTTTAAGTGCTACACTTTTCCATTCAATTACATTAATCCTGTTAATCTAAAATCAATCCAACCCTAATCTTTAAGTTTCTTACATATTTATTATTTTAACCTTTAATTAAATTTGATTGTTCCTCACTCACTCTAATTGTGCTAATTAACTAATTAACTAATCACCATTGATTCTCTACGGGATAAAATGGCTTTAAGCTGCGGTGCTAAATGTGCCAAACTGTTACTATTAATATTCAACGCAATCTTCTGGTCAAGCGGAATAATTTTTTTCTCTCTTGGAATATTTTTCCTCGTAGAAGATGAAAGGTCACTTTTATTTGGCCTTTTCGCTAATCAGACAACATCTTACGCTCTTCCACAATATTTGGCCTGGGCTTCGATCGCCATTGGATCGGCTATTTTCATCATCGGTTTTTGTGGATGTTGTGGTGCACTTAAAGATTTACGTTTTCTATTAATTCTTGTAAGTTTTTTAATTTCTCTTCTCACTTGATTTAACTAATTGTTCCCACGAAGTATTAAATGATTTTGGTTATTCTTCGCAACAAATTAAATTCTATTTCTATTGGAACTCTTTCTCCATAGAATTAATTTCTCATTCTCTCTCTCTCCTAGGGCTTCTCTTTTTCCCCATATTCTTTTATTATCATTTAATCCCTTCTATCAATAGATTAATCAACTATTAATCCCGAAGAAGAAGAGAAAAAGTTAAATTCTAATTTGATTGTGCCACTGAATGAATTTCATAAAACTGAATCAGAAAAAAAGAGATCGAGAGAAAAGTTAATCAACCTTTCAAATTGATTATAATGATGATGATGAAAGAAGATGAGGTTAATCACTAAACCAATTAAACTTCACCTTGATGTGATTCACTGATTTGATTACGATTGAAATTCAATCTAAATTGGTAAAAATTTTCCCATCAATTTGATTGTACGAGAAAGAGAAACAATTAGATTGCAAAATTAGACCAATTTAAATGTACGATTTTTGATTCGATTCCACATTATTGATTCTCGAATCAACTGTCAACTTAATTGTCAACTCTTCTAATTTTTTTTCTAGTTCATGGCCTTTCTTTTCATTATTTTCGCTCTCGAATTAACTGTCGGAGTTTTAGCCGTTGTTTTCCAAGAAAAAGTAGTCGCTGAATTGAAGCTTAAATTAACGGACAAACTACAGAAACAATATGGTTACAATGACGCTCTAACTGCGGCCATCGATTTGGCTCAAACCAAAGTAATTAATTGATCTTTGTAGAGAATCGTGATTAACTCTTATATGGAATTTATTTTTCTTCCACTTTACATTTTCTCTATAATTCTATCATGTAGTATGAATGCTGTGGAATCGGTGGACCGGAAGACTATCGTCTATCTGTTTGGCGAAATCAATCAGTCGGTGGTCAAGGAAACACTCTGGTCAAGACTTGTTGTACTTTGATTAACATGAAAGAGAAACACTCTTACATTAATCCTCGACCAATTGATTACGAAAAGTGTAAATCTAATTTTCCAGATACTTATCGTCACAATAAGGTAATCAAGGGAAATATTAGTTAATCATTTTCGATGAAAAAAATAATTCTGATAACATTTAATATCTACAGGGATGTGAATCGGCATTGGAAGCGTTCATAAGAACTGAGTGTTTGGTGTTCATTATAATTGGCTGCGGATTTTCAGGAATTACGGTAAATTGTTGAAACAATTAAGCTTCGAATTGGGTTAATCACAATTTTGTTTTATTCTCTTCCCTTTGATTTAGCTTTTTGGAATGATTATTTCTCTATGTTTATGTCGTGCTCTCGGGTCAACTTCCAGTCTCAGTGATCGCGAGGATACTTGATTAACAATTTAATCGCAATTAGAAATTATTGTTCATTGGATTAAATAGATAACAATTAAATGAATTGTGTTTTTTTTCCTTCTCGCTTTTCGTCAATTGGATTGAACTTTTCAGGAGTGGACAACAACTACGAGACACTGATTGGATTGATTAACTTAATTGGACGGTGAAAATTAACAAAATTACTCAAAATTAAAATTACTAGAAACTTTTTTCTTCTTAGATTACAAACTATTAAAGATTAATTTAATTGTCTTGGATTGATTTAACTATTCAATGGATGGAAAACCAAAATCTCTTTAATCTCGTCTTTTAGTTTTCATCTTTCAATGAAAATACTTTTTAATTGATAATTTGTTCAATGGAAAAGAGCAATTTAATTAAATCTCTTGTCAAATCATTTAAATGAAAAAGTGAAATCATCAAAATCAATCATATTATATCATATTAGTATTGATCATTAGGCTAATCAAAATTTGCTTCTTAACAAAATTAATCAACAATCAAAGAGAAACTTTAATTTATTTGAGCTTTTAAATCATATTGAAAAATTACTCACTGCCTGTAATCATAATTATCATCATTAAAATCATTTCAATCATAAAACAATTAGTTAATCATTTGTGTGTTTATCATAAAGCAAAACAACAATTACCAACTCATTAAGTTTCTCAGGGTAAATATTAGAAAACTATTCAACATCAACTGAGAGAATTGAATATTATTTTTAATCACAGTTTCAACATTTAATTAATTTAAAATCAATTAATTGTTACACTCAATTAGAGAATTAGTGGCGCCATCTCTTGGTGGCATTAGGAACTAATTTCGGTTTTGTAAACAAATGAATTTGTTACAAATTGAGAAAATTTTTATTCTGAGTTAATTTTTTTTTTTACTTTTCTCTTGATTTTTTTTAATTCTTTCAAATTGATTTAAATTTGTTTTGATATTTTGTTACATTAATAGTTGAAAGTTGTGATGACGGAAGGTGAATGTTTAACAGCCGCTGGTTCATCGGTTGGACAGCGACTTCTAATTGACTTTAAACGTTTATTAAACAAATGTATGGAAATGGTTAATCACTCAAATGAAGATTACCGTTGGCGTTTGGAATCTTATTTAATTGCTTTGGAAGAGAAATTGGGTGAACTTCGCCGAATGGATATTCTTAAATCTGATCAAGACGAATTAGCTGAATATATTCGTAATGTTAAATTCTTAAAAGGTCTAATTGACTTGGATAAACTGAAAAGTTCTTCACAAAAATTACTCGCCTGTCAAATATTATCACCAGTTCCTTCAACCGCTACAACTGAATCAACATGTAAAACAAGGAAATTGGAATCAAATCAAAAGCAAAATATACTGAAGAAGTGAGAAATGAACTACTGAATGGCGACCAGGAGACAAATGATGGTTTAAGGAATCGATTTGTGTTGAAAAAAGATGAGCCCAACAAAACGAGTGAAGGTAAACAAGATGAATCGGCGATTCTTGGTGAGACCATGTTGATTCAGGCCGAAGCGGCAGCCGATATGCTTGATTTTACCAAGAATTTGAAAGAATTTGCAATCAAATCTAGTCAAGTGATTCGCAAAGATTGTGAGACAATCGAATCGGCGACTAATGTTGCCGATGTAAATTCTTCCGGATTAAAGAAAAGTTCTGATCGTTTAAGTGAATTCGTCCGTCGATCTTGTCAACTGTGGATTTGGATCATGTTGGGATTAACTGCTTTCGCTTTCCTTTGGATGGTTTTGTTTATGAAAATTTTCACCAAAAAGTTCAATTATCCGGAAAGTTTAGTATGAACAATAGTTGAGATTAAAAAAGGAAAGATGTAAACAAAATGCTCTTATTTTTTTTTGTTTTATCCTTTTTGTAATAATATAATTTTATTATCAGACGATTCATCATTGAAGAACGTAATTAATTGCTTTTGCCAATTTACATTCAAACAACGCAATTGATTAATGTTTACAATGGAAAAGAAAACAGATCGAGAAGTATTACAAAGCCAAAAGGATAAAATGAGGATAGAACCACAATCAAGAATGAAAATTGAGACAATTAACTTTTTTAATTGAGCTGGTTTTCGATTGGATATGAAACATGTTAAAGCTTTTCTTACAACCGAATCAATCGCGATAATCAAAGTCTAAGGATAAATTAGAGAAGAAAATCAAGTGTCAACTTGAGAGTGTGTTTGTGTGTGGTGTGTGTGTGTTAATTAGGAGAAAGCTTAATTATCAATTTGAATAATTTTCTTAAGCATTTAATGATGGGAAAGCTTCCATATCATCAACTTTCGGTGCTGATTGTTTTGAAGCTTCTCTTCCCCTGCGTCGGTCAGAGCGATCACCATCTCTTTCACCACGACCGCCGCCTCCACCTCGTCCTCCAGGTCCACCTCTTCCACCTCTTGGACCACCTCGACCTCTGCCTCTTCTCATGTCTCGATTTTCATCCTTGAAATTAATTTCAATGTCTAACAATTTCTTTTCTCTTCCATGCCTTATTTCCTGAAAAGAGAATTTATCAATTTGAGAAAGAGATAAATGTTAATACAATTTTGAACAACAAAGACAATAAAGATTATCTCAGGTCTCGTGATTGGATTGTTAATCTCTCCGACGTAGCATGTTCCTCTTGCCATTAGATAAGACAGAAAAATCGGCTTAAATTGAAGGAGATAAAGAAAAAAGAAAATTTAAAGAAAATTTCAACTTACCACTTCAATTTCTTCGTATTCATCGTCATCGGCATTGTCATCGTCTTTTTTCTTGAGCACATAACCTTTTTTGAATTCAGGATTATTCTCCTCACCTTCACCTGGTTTTCGAATGTTCCATTTTGGGACTAATCTTTTCTCTTCTTCCTGTTTTTTCCATTCATCGTAACTTATTTCAACTTTAGTTGCTTCATCGTCAGTTTTAACTTCTTCCTTAGAGGCTTCATCACCCCCTGTGTTCCAATCGCCGATTTTACTTTTGTCTTCTTGGTTTTCTTGTGTTTCTTCAGGATTAGTTTGTGCCTCTGGTTCTTGACCCCAATTATCAACAGCAGGTCCCCAGTTGAATGATCCGGCGCCTTCACGTTTTTCCGTTGGTTTGATTCCTGATTTATCGGACCCTGAGTGTCGATCATATTCTCGTTTACCTCGATTATCAAAGCCACCCCGTCCTCGTCCTCGACCTCTGAATCCACCTCGTCCACGGCCTTCACCTCTTCCTCTGGAACCTCTGCCTTCTCCACCACTTTCTCGGTCTCGAGGTCTTTTGTCAGTTGAGTCTCCAAATGCTTCAGTAGTTCCCCAAGCATCTGTACTCCATTCATTTGATTCCCATGCATCTTTACTAGAATCAGCAGCCGAATCTTTAACAAAATCACGTCTTGGTTCTCTCGGTTCTCTTGGTTCTCTGGGTTCCCTGGGTTCTCTATGTTCTCTGTGTTCTCTATTGTCACGACCCGCATGATTGCCGCCATCGTCTCGATTTCTTCGTTCAGAACGATTGAAATCAAATCGACCACGGCCTTCTCTTCTTTCACCACGTCCTTCATAGTCAGATCGATTCTCTTTGTCTCGATTCTGGTCACGATTGAATCGACGTCCACCATTATCATCATGCTCACGTCCTCCACCATCTTGAAAACCACCTCGACCACCAGGTCGACCTCCACGACCTCCACGACCACGATCAGTTCTATTTCTTTGATCACGATCACGATTGCCAGAAGCACGTTCACCATTTACAAGATCTCTACTTTGACCAGCATTATTAGATCTTTCTTTACCAGTATTACTAGACCTTTCTTTTGCAGCATTAGATGATCCTTTGGTTTCCTGGTTATCATTGGAATCAGAAGTAACCTTTTTAACACTTTTACCTTTTGCTAGGGAAACCTGATTATCTTTAACAGGAGCATTGGAGGTAGAAAATGATTCAGATGAGTTAACCTTATTGGTTTCATTTACTGAGGGTGAACCTTTAGAAGAATCTAAATTTTTCAATGGTTTAGATATTAAATCCAATGGGTCGACATTTTCATCAGCCATGAATAGAGCATATCTATTCTTCACTCCAATACCATAACTCACCTCCATGATTATATAATAACAATTTGAACAGAGTTAATTTATTCTTATTTTAAGAATTTAGAAGAAAACAAAAGAAAAATAGAAATAAGAATGAGATTATTTATAAATCTTAAAGATTTTCACACGCTTTCCAATGAAACAAAGAAAAATGTGGTTTCTCAAATGGGCGATATTATCGCTATCGATGAGAAAAGAATCCGAAAGAAAATAGACAGAGAGTTGAGTCGTTCCATCTACCGGTCAACCTTTACATTTACTTTCGATGTTAAAGTTACATAGGATTAGAAAGGCGCGTAAATTGAATTTCACCTTCGATTTTTCCAAAATTGTGGCTCCATCTTTTTTCACTCTTCCAATCGAGCAAGAGATTAACTTAATCTCTTCCTTTGACCTTCGCTTTTTGGACTTTACTTTTACTCTCAAAGGATTTTTACTCAACATTTTATCTTCTTCTTCTTCCTCACATTTCATATACTTTTCTTTCCTCTTCTTCTTATTCTTCATCATCATTTACCTTGTACTCTTATCGAGCTGATTGATAACTCGTCTTGATTGTTATAATTAAGCTTTGGTTTCTCATCTTGAAGATTGATTGATTTTCAATGATTAGTTTACAATCAGATAGCTAATTAAGTTTTAGGCTTCTGGTTGATTATAATCAAATAGTGAGAGAGAGAGAGAGGAACCGAGATTGAAAAAAATGATAACAGGAATGAATAATAATCTGGATTGGAAATAATTTAGTAATTTGTGCAATTGAGATTAACAATTAACGGAAAAGAACAAAATTGTTTTGTTTTGATAATTGATTAACAATTAATGGAGGACAGAAAAATTAATTGAACAAAGGAGAAAGAGAAACAAAAAAAATATTTAACATTAATTGTTATTGGATAACAATTTGATAATGAACAAAGATTAATAAAGTTAATTGTGCTGTTTGTGTTTGTTAACAGAGAGAAATCTAACCAAATGATTTACAGGATAATCAGGATTATCAATTGGTGGAAACACAAATTAATTGGCTTTTCATGTTGAAATTGGATTAAACAATTAGAAAGTTGATCAGGTGGTGATAACAGAATCAAATCAATATGATTACAATTGTTAATAAGATTGTAAGTTGATTGTGAAGATTGGAACAATTAAAATGATATCAGATTTAACTATAGATTATAATTGATTTGATTTGATGAAAATATAAGAAATTGCATAAAACTCCTTGATGATGATTAGATTTTCCAATCCGTGGTTCTCGTTGTCCATCTTAATCACTGTTAATCAAGATTAACAAAAGATTAACTCCCAATCTGTCACTTTGTTTTCCATTTAATTAATTATCATAGTTAATTAAAATTGCATAATCATTAATTGATTAACATTCGTGTAATTAAAGTTGCAATTTTTTACTTTTTTTTGCGCCATCCAATTGATTAGAATTCTAAATTTACAGACTTAATTGTTTCGTATCAAAATCATTTCCAGGCAGGAGAAAAGATTTTCAAATCTTAATTGTGTATTTAAGTTTCAACTAATCAAGGGGAAAAAAACAAAAAATTGTCTTAATTCAAATGAAACTTGATTAAAAGTGAAAATGATGATATTGATGATTATGATTGGAGCGAGAAAAGAAATGTTGATCGTTGATTAAGATGATTAGAAGAATTTAAAGATCTGAATTAAAATTTTGATGAAATTGAAAAGATTGAGAAATAAATTGTTACGTTGATTTTTGTTTATATGTTCAGTTGATTTGAACACAATTTTAACCAGAATAAGATCCTGGATGTAATTTGAATAGTTAAATGACCCATTTGATGAAATTCCAGAGAGATGGTCTCATTGATTAATTTACAGTTCCAGTTAAAAGTTAATCACCCTTTTAACCAACACATTGAGAAAGTTGATTGTTAACCAATTAGTCAATCTGTTCATCACCATTAAACATCAATATATAATGATTGCCAAAAATAATCCTTTCTTTGATTAAACAGGTAAATGGTCAAGCAAAAAAAGAGGATGACATGACCAATTGGAAAGAAATTTGTTCGAAAATGAATCGATTGGGAAAATTTGCTAAAAGATGAACCAAGTTAAATGTACTTGTTTTCCTTTTCCTTTATGAGAAGAGAAAAGTTAACATTAATTGTTGGATATTTACATATGAATTTTTGTTGTTGTTGATGTGATCAAATTAATTCGTTGATTAAATTTTCAAGAGTCCAGAACAAAATCTAACCAGGATAATCATCAAGGAGGTTTCATTAAAATTCTGGTAAGAACTGCTAGTCTCTCTTCCAGGGCTTTCTTTTGCTGGAGAGCATCTTGAAGATTATTTAATAGCTCCCTTTCTGAGCTACGCCAAAGTGAGATTATATCTTCCTTGCTCATGGATTGAATTTTAACTGAATCAACCATGGAGGTGTGACGTGGACTTTGTATAATCATGGAGGCTCGAGGGGATTGCGAGTAAAGTAGAGTCATTTTATCCTGTTCAATTGGTGAATTAGCAGGATAACTTAATTGCTGTTTAAGAATTGAGAGATCATCAAATGACCAGGTTTTAATTAAATTCATCTCATTTAATCCAAAATATTTTCGTCTATTATTTCCTCCCAATCCACATCCTGAATCACCTGGAAGTGCAATATCTTCAAGAGATATGGATACATTTTCTCTCATGTTAATTATTTGGGTAGCACACCAAGAAGCTTGCCTACCACCCTCAGAACCAATTGAAGATGCTGATGATGGTGATCGATAATAACCTAAACCATATGGAGGTGGACACAGTTCAGTTGAACTTAACGATGTTGATCCTTTCGTTTTTCCCAATCGATTAGTTAATGTATTGTTTCGTGAATCACTGGACTTTAAACTTGACGGAGGTTTTGTTCGAGGTGTTTTAAGAACTGGCTGATGAAGATAAGCTGGTTCATCTTCTGTGGTAAAAGATGGCTCTTTCCATCGTATTGATGAAGTTCTAATTGTTGTTGCCCCTCCAATTGAATCGTTTTCACTGAGAAATGAATCTTGATTAACAACAGGTAATGATAGAGGAGGTGAAGTCATTAATATCGGTTGATTTGTTACAATTCCTATTCTCTGTTCATCCTTTTGATCTTGAACCCTAGAAAACAAATAAATAAAAACAATAAAAACACACATGAGAAACAATAATAATAATAACATTAGTTTGGTTAATAATCATCATGGTAATAATGTTTGGTAATCATGAAGAAAAGATCAAGAGTTAATTTAATCATAAAAATCTTACTAGATGATGATTTAGTTTCTATTGCAATAATCATAATCATCATTTAATCATTACAATGATTGATACTTACATTTTTCTTACTTCCTGCATCATCTCAAAAAATTGTGATTTACTTTTACGACGACGAGCCTCTTCCTTTGCTTTCTGTGAATAACAATCAATAAATATCAGGGAATGGGAGCCAATAGAAAATAATAAAACAATATAAATATAAGAATTAGTTAATACAACATTGGACGATTAATGATTAGAAGGAAAATAATAATTAACCTTCGATTGATAATTGTTATCAAATAAGTAATATTATAACAATTACCCAAAGGAGTGGGTATGGAAAACTAATCAACGTTAATTGTCACTACAAAATTGGATAAACACAAATTACTATTTTATAGAAAATTGAAAATTCATTGATCAATATTAATGGAGACAGAAAAAAAAGTGTAACAATTAATTGAGAATATAAAATGAATTGAAAAATGAGAGTAACAATTTTAAAGATGAAATTTTATCTCTCGATTAATGATGATCATTAATTCTCGTCAGATTCATGGTAAAGTTCATCATCTTCATTACCTCAAGTGATTGGAAAAAGTCTAACATTTATGTTCAACAATAAATAGATGAATTGTATTAACAGTTTGTAGGTAAATCAAGAGTAAATCATTTTACTTTTGTCAGTTGATTGTTGTTCAAGTTAACGACAGCATTAAACTGTCAATAAATATAAATCAAAATCAATGAATGACTTGCAATGAGAACTAACCAGCTCCAAGGTAAGAAAAACAAAATTTTCATGGAATCACATCAAAAAATTCATATAAACATTGTGAGTACAATTGGAAAAGATTATGAAAACTGTAACATTGTCTTTTAGATGAGGAAATAAGTTAACTGTTGAATGAATTTAGTGGTAATCGAAAGCGACGAGGAAATTGATTGAATGTTCAGTTAATACAGAAAAGTGAATTGTTTATAATCCAGAGAAGAAGAAGAAAAATGAAAGATTAATATTATTATCTAGAACAAAGAAAATAAAAACAAAATGATGATGAAGATGATGATGATGATCTATCGGATTGTAAAAGACTTTATATTAACAGTTAATCTCTTTCGTGCAAAAATCCTTATTCCCAAGAACAGTCAATGAATAAATACCATGAATTTGATAGATAATAATGTGGAATATACTAACAGCTTAATCAGAATGGAAAATCTGTCAATCTTTGTAGCTGAATCTCTTTTTTTTCACCCGAGATTAAGTATTAATCAGAATTCAGAATTAGAGTACATCAAAAAAAGGTCTTTCCTATCAACCACCCACTTCCTTTATTCTACTCATCTCCCTAGTCTCCTTTGATATGGAAAAATAATATTCTTCTCTCTCAGTCTCTGTCTCACTCTCCAAGTAAAACTACCAAAAGAGTTTGAAAAACCAAAAAACTATCAAAGTGCAATTCACATTACATTAAGTGGAGAGATTGAAAAGGATGAGGAGGAAAAGGAAGTGTCTATACTGTACATGATGAGATACACAAAAAGAGGGATGAATATAAGTGATGCGGTGGTGGTGAAAAAAAGATGAAGATAAAAAAAAGGAAAAGTGGTTTTCGATCATGATATTCATACCCTTTTTAAACTCTTTTGGAAAAGACTTGTGATCTGTCCAGTCCTTAGGCTTGACATTATTTCCTTGGCTGAATGATGTGGTGATACAAGTTCAACGGTATTGATGAATCGATATAATTTCTGGTTAGAGAGAGAGAGAGAAAAAAGAAATGATCAGATAAATTATTGTTTGATTATTTGATTGAAAGATAATTTCATTGGTGAGATGAGAACAAAAAAAAAGAATCAAAAAACTTTTAACGACAATTTAATGAAATAGTAAATTGTTTTCGATGGTCAAACATTTTCCAAGCAATTGAATGAGACAAATCAAATATTTATAGCTAATGATTTAATTATAAGATGAAATTTGAGGAAACGAGATCATCATCAACAACGATTCCAATTGCGATTGATTGTCATAATCAGTTTACTTTTCTGAGTAAATGTCAAGCTAATCAATTAGGATGGATTCTATTAAATCATTATAATTTAATAACAACGAGCAAAAAAAACACCAAAAAGCAACAATTTAAAATCTTATTGATCAGGAATCAGGAAAAAGGTTCAATCAAAGTTTTACAATTTAGGAAACAATTAATTATCTATTAAATGGTATTAGAGGAATAAATAATTTTTAATCTGATTTTGATGAATACGTCAAACTGATTATGATGGAAATGATTTAATAAATCGTTAAGATGAACACAATTTAATATAAGTAATAGAGGATAGGAAAATAAGAAAATAAGCTAAAAAATGATTAACATATTGACTTAATTGTTGAACTTTAGATTTTCATGGTTGAGGTGATTTACAATGTTCAACAATTTGATGGTTCACAATGGAGAAGATTAACTCGATTGACTAAATTGTTGATTCGTTTAATGAGAAATTATGGAGAAAAAATTAAGAAAATATATTATCATGGTTATAATGGTGTCATCTCTAAACATATAGAGAATCAGTTAAATGAGAAACAATTTAACTATAGAGAGAGAGAGAGAGAGAGCGAAAAAATCTACTCTGTCATTTACCTTCAGGGCATTTGAAGATTAATTTTATTCACTATGAGATAGACTATTTGTTTGCAAGAAAATCGCAAGTTTAACTAAAGAAAGTGAAATATAATGATACATGTATAATCCGATAAAATAACGTTGAATTAAAGGTTTTCAAAAGTTCTTGTCAATACTGAATAGTAGAGACGATTTTCATCAAAGTAAAATCATTAAGTTAAAACCAATTGACTTGGTTACTTTTTGTATCAGTTTCATGAAATTATGATAACGGTTTATATCGATGAATATAAAGATGATAAAACCATATTGATGATGATGGAAGAAAAAAGCTGTCATCATCAATAAAAAGTAAATGAGCATCATGAACACTTTTCTATTTCTTTATGATGATATTGATGAGAGTAAAAAAAATATACTACTAATAATAAGAAAGTTGATTCAGTATTCTCTCTGCTTATGGTTTAATGATGAAACAAAGAAAGAGAAAGTTTATCATTCATGAAGATTATTATTATTATTATTATTATTATTATCATTTCAATGACTTACTTGACTGAAAAACATGAGATTCGGACTCTTCCAGTAAGTATCTTTAGGCATCTTTCGCAATTTTGGAAGAGCATATTTAAAGACAACATGTTCCACCATTAGGATGAATATTCCAACACCAAGACCACATAGAAGCATGATAAATACTCCAGCAACTGCACGTACGCTCAATGGTTTGGGAATATTTAAATTGTTCAATGAATTTTCCAGACACGGAACTCGACCATACCATTTACGTTGAAGTTGATCCAAGTATCCATAAGTATTATATCTCAAAATTAAATCTGATATTGCATTCTGATGAAATCACAAATATTGATGAAGAAATTTGATGAGAGAATGATGATAATCCAGTAAAGGTGGGATAATCGAAACAGGAATCAGGGGAAAATTGAGAAAAAAGAAAAAGAAAAATAAGAACAACAAGTTAATTGCGGTGAATATGAGAAATATTGATTGTCTATCAATTGACTTACTTTTAACGGGAAACCTTTTTGCATTCCAACAGCATAAGCATCATCAAAAATGGAATCACCAAGAAGCTTCAGGTTACATCCGGGTTCATTTGCTCGGAAATAATCAAGAATAGCAGTATCACCAATTAATACTTGTAATGACTCATTTCTATCATCACCATAAACCATGTAATATAAAACACAAAGGTCAATTGATAATCATCAATATGTTGTTGTGTATGGAATCAGGTTTAGTTGGTAAAATTAGATTGAGTTGATTGTTAATCAACATGGAAACAGAGGCGAAGGAATAATGAAAGAGAAAAAGAGAGACAATGTTATAATCTCCATTGGTCATTTGAATATTATAACACACACACAATAGAAAAACAAAAGAATAGAGATTAACAAAGATAAACAGGGTAGACGAAATTTTCACTTTTCCTGGTAAATTACTATTGAACAATATGATTATTCAACTGTGGAACATGTTGGATTCACTTTCATTGTAGTTTTTCACAGTCATCAGGGAGAAACACATGAACAAATTAAGAGGGTAAAAAATATAATACGATGAGAAATATATTATATTGAAGAGAATCGAACAAACAAAAAAGGTTTTCTATGCATGTAAACAAAGAGTTCACAGGAATCGTTGAGAAAAACGATCACATTGGAAAAGGTGTTGTTTAAGGTAAATGAGGGAAAGAATTTTGTTGGAAAGGTAATTAACTCAGAAATTATTAATTGTTTCATCTAATGAATATTGTCAACCATTATCAATGGAAGATCAGGGGAGAGAAAAAAAATAGTAGCAAAAATTTAAGAAATCTTATCTCATCGGATAATCTCTCATTAATCTTTCTCCATTTTCACCGGTTGTCATATTGTCTTTTAAAATTGTCACGATGGAAGGATAAACAATTTGTAAATTGCTTTTCTTTCAACATGGAAAACAAAAGACTTCATAAGATTAGGCTCATCATTATCCTTGTGAATTTAAAGTATGTTAATTAACTAGGAAACACCGACACCTTAATAATCACTGAGATGAAAGATAATTTACAAAAAAAAGATGCAAACCAAAATGGCGATAGAGTTCAATCATTTCCTTGGACGTTTTTTTTTCTCTATTTAGTTTTTCACTTTTCTATTAATACAACACCCATGGTAGTATTAATAATAGTCATTTCATTTGTTACCATGATGATTTTTACCAGAATTGGAAGACAGGCACAAAGAACAATTGAATGTTTGTATTGAAATGATGTGACGAAAATGAAATAAAAAATCCAAACTGGGAAAACTTAATGGGACATTATAGTTGCCATAATATGAGAAATCATGACCTTTTATAATGTGATTTTCTCTCTCTTTTTTTCACCGAAAGAGGAACAAAGAGAAACAACATTCACATAAAAAAATAGTTCATCTCTCATGAAACTAGACTCATGAGTATACACATTTATCAGGAAGCATTCAGAGTCCAGGGTAAAAAGGAAAAAAACAAAAAAAAACATCCAAATAAAGGTAAGTATCCAATGAGTAAAAAAAGCAAAAATGATGAAAAAAAAGAGATGATGATGAGCCCAAAAGTCCAAATGAAGACAGAAGATGAAATTGATAGTCTTTTGTTTTCTTCTATTCTTATGACAAAAAAAAACATCTAATCACTTTTTCTTAACTAGTGACAAGATGGATGAAAAGAGAAAACAATTTAATGAAGAAAAAGAGTATAAGAGAAAAAAATGTAAAAGAGAATAGAAAATGAGAGAGAATCAACCAATCAAAATCGTTTTCTTTTTTTCTTTTTCAAATGTTACAATTTTTTTCTATTCTTTTTTCGTTTTTGTTTTAATTTAGTTCTTTTTTCTCTCTTCTCTTGGCAACTTAAATATAAAATTGTATTCTCTCTCTCTCTTTTAAGATGAGAAATATTTATGGAATCATGATGGTGATTTTCGTCGATAAGTGAAAGAAAAATTTGATAAAAGGTAAGTAATGTTTTCCATTAGGTGTTTGAATTTTTGTTCTTACCTTAATCTGTCCAATCCTTCATCGAAATCTTTGAACATGAATTTCTGTACGTGTTCATACAGAATCATATTCTCTTTCTTTATGTATCCTTCTGATGCACTGGATCGGGCTACTCCTGTTCTCATGGACATTAACTGGACAAAGAGAGAGAGAGAGAGACAGAGAATGGACAAGAAGATGATCAACAAGATGGTTACCATTTTAGTGGCAATTAATTCCAGATAAACATTAAGTCTATTTGGATTCAATGTATATTGAGCAGGATAAAAGGAGGAAAAACAGTTTGGTGACATTTTCACATGAAAATTAAGGTTAAAGGAAATATTATCCGTATGGAAACCTTGATACTATTGGATCATCGTTTTTTTCTCTCTTTCTGTTATTATCACATCATTTCTATTGGATTTCTGCCAAATTGATTAGGTTAGTAACCAAATAACTAATTAAAATAATCCATTATATTATATCGTAGCTATACAAGAATCATTATGATGTGTGTGGCAACTCTAATCCATTATCTATGTTTATTTTCCATTTACTTTTTTCTTCTCTCTCACTCTGGTCATCGTCATCATCATCTTTATTAATAACTCAACACTTTTCTTGCTAATTTTCAGGATTTCTTATGTATCCTCTATTACTGGTTAATGGCAATTCTATTGCTTTCGCTTGATGTATAAGACTAAATATTAATCTGAACCAGGAATCTAAGCTCAATACAAGTTGAAGTGAATTAATCCTTTTGTTGGATAACCACTAGACGATGAAGGACCAGCGTAAAACATGCAAAAGTTTTTATAGTTAATCCATCATTTACTTGCTGTATGGTGTATCTAGTGTACAAAGAAATATCAAGAAAAGCAAAACAAGAGGATCAAGTGGAAATAAAGATAAAATGGCGGTCAAGATGCTAGATGAATCTTAAAGACAAAGAAAAGAAGAGACCTTATGAAGGATAATTATGATAAATGGAAGAATTGAAGATACAGTTATTATCATTATATAAATATAATGATATCTCCATAGGAATATGACAAGAAGAAGTGACTTTCGTTTTTTTTGTTTAGATTGATTCAAGCAAAGAAGACGAGATTAAAACGTCCGGATATTGTCAAGAACTAAATAACCATCAAAATTGGCCTTTTAATCTGCCCATTCACTATGATCGTTTTTCCATTTTTGCAAATGAGATTCTTTTAGCTCTCTCACCATTGCTAGATGTACACACACACAAGAGTTTCTATTTGGAAAAGGTCTCAGAACAACAATTCAATATGAATCTCTCTCATCAAGAGAGTTGCGAAACAAGTTAAAGTGAGAGAGAAGGAGAAAATGTTCAAGATTTATCTCTCATAAGAGAAAAGGAGAGATAATTTTCCCTTCTTTCTTCATGGATGAGCATTAAAGCCAATCTGATGCTATTCTTATACCAGCATCGATTCTGCTGTTTAATACTCATGGTGATTTCCAAGCTAAGGATTGAAAAAAAAACCCAAGATTCTCAGACTTTGGTATTGGATTGATTGATTTAAACTAAACTACTGTTGGTTAATGTGATCAAAATCAAATGGACTCTTCAATATGATTAAATAAATCGTTGGGACTTTTTGGAAAAACCATTTAAGGACAAAACAGTTACAAAAAAAGTTATTTCAACTAGTGAAGATGAAGTAGTTTGTTATACTCATTGGAATGGATTAAAACAAACTTAAAGTTGAATTGTTGGTGGACTCGAGGAAAAAAAGGTAAATCTGTTTAAAAAGATTTAAGAAATGATGAGATAGATTTTGTGAAGAGAAAAATTCCGTAACCACCTCCATTCGATTCATTTTGTTGAATAACTGAAATTTTCATCGTGGTTACTGAATTTTTTTTTCATTCTCTTTTTTTTCTATTCCATTCTGTGTTATTCAAATTGATACAATTTCATTTTCTTTTTCTTTTATAAACAGAGATCATTATGTACAAATATGCAAACGAAAATGAAGGAGAAGGAAAAGAAGAGGAAGACGAAAGATGGATGGAAGTGATGATGATGATAACTATGGAGCTATGGAAGATAAAGAGAATAAGCAGTTCAATTGATGCAGAAGGAAAGAAAAGAAAGTAATCGCTTCTTGAGAGATAAAATCGGTTGAAGAAAAGAACTCAAAGTACAAGATAAAAGAGAGAGAGAGAAAGATGATGATAATGAAAAATACAGAATTTTTTCTTCATTTTTTTCCTTCTCTCCATGAACAAGATAAAGACGAATAACAAGAATAAAGATATTCTAAAAAAGATCAAAAAAGAGGATAAAGAAAAGGAAAAGGAAATGACAAAGTTACCAAGCATCAAGAAAGGGAGAATGAAAATGAAGACGAAAACGAAGACGAAGAAGATAGAACGAGAATTGAGCGAATATAAAACTGGAGCAACAAAAAAAAAGGAGATGATAGCGAAATGGAAATGATGCTAAAGAGATGAAACAAGAAAGATGAGGAATCAAGTGAAAGAATCAAAAAGATGACGAAAAAAATTTCTATGAAAAGTCTTGGGTTATAATAACATAGAGAAAATAATGGTTCAATGAATAATCGTTGATGTGGATCGCAGTTTTGATAACATACGATGGCAATCATAGAATTATATTCTTCGTTCAACTCGTCAACACGATTCAAGTAAATTGATGAAAAAAAAGGAGGCAAAAGTGATGTTCATCATCTCTTCATCATGACGATGATTAGGAAGTAAAAATTGAGAAAAGAACAAAACTTTAAGGACCATTGATGAGGAGAAAATGGATTCACATGTAAAGAGGAAGGATTCATGTTCGTTAAGGTAAAATTTTCTCTCACAAATAGATTAAGCTACAAAACCTTTTTGTCTAAAGGATAAAATTTTTTCTTCTTCTCTTCATCTTCTTCACTCTCTTTAGTATTATTTTCTTCATTCTCCCTCAGTTTGACATCCATTTGATTCCCTTGTTTGATTCTCTTGTTTTTTCTTCACCATTTTATGATAACTATTTTATCTTATTTCTAGATTTCGTTACCTTCATTTTCATCAGCATACTCTTCATCTTTATGCTGCTCGGGAAAAAGATCTCAACTCAAAATCAATAATGATGTAAGCCCTGGTTTAGAAATTTTCAGTTTCCTGGTAATTCTCATTCATTTTCCAGTCTCTCTCTCCTTCTCTTACTTTCTTTTCTTTCTCTTTCTCTTTCTCAGTATCATTATCATGATGCTATTTTGCCTCCAAGACTTGGTTACGATAAAAGAGACTAGGAAAAGAAAGTGAAGATTATATTTGAGAGAGAGAGAGAGAGAGATGATTAAGACGATAAAAGAAAGGATAATGATGGCAACAGTGATAAAATCTTTGGATCGAGCAAAACTTATATCAAAAGAGGTGGAAAAATAAACAATCCAGATAAACAAGTTCTCAAGAAATAAATATGAACAAAATAGAGAACAAGAAAAATGGAGATGGAATAGGAAAGCAAATCAAAAGAAAAGATAATATTCATCTTGATCATCATAATCAAAAATATAACAATTTAACCTAAAAGGATGGATACAATTTCAACGTCATCGATTGAAAAGATGAGGTGATAGCGTGGAAAATGAAATACGAAAAGAAAAGGATAAAATAATTCTACCAATATGAATTATTATTATTCACTAGGATGCAATTACTATTAATAGTCAATGGAAAATAAACTCTTGTCATTTCGTCACATGGAAAAATATTTTCGTTTAAAATACGAAATGACCTGTCCAAAAGAAGCCGTTAACGCATGAGACCAGGAAAAAGAATGATAAAAATTTATATAACTGAGAAGAAATTTTCGTTATAATATATTAATAATTGTCACAATTCAAGTGAATCAATGAATGACGATAAAGTAATTGAATGAATAAATGGTAATCAGATAATAACAGAGGCAACGATGATAACGGTTCAAACTGATATCAGATTGAATTGAGTTTCCTTGAAAGAGAGAAATGAAAAAAGAAATGCTATCCACGATTACGTTGATAATACACCTTAATCACCATCATCATCATAAATGGAAAACAATTACAATATCAATATCAAGATTTAATTGGAAAGACAGAGTTTGTGTTACAAAGGATCCATGGAAAGGAAGGAGAAAAAAACTAAAGTGAAATATATTTTTTTTCCTTCTCTCTTCAGAATAGATTCAATTCTTTGATGAAGCAAGAAAAATTACCTGATAATTTATCCTGATACTGAGAAAACACAATAGTGAAGTCATCTGTTCATCTATTTCATTGCATGGTGATTAATTCATTGACTTGGAAAAGTCATTTTCAACTATAACTTATCACACATTAGTGATACTTTATGATTAACATCATCATGATAATAATAATTTCCAGAGATTGGAGGATGAAAAATGATTTTATGTTTATCCTTTGTTTCAATAATTTTTCCCTTTCTCCTTCCAAATGGATTAATAACATACAGATTCTTTCATCATGATTATCAACCAATAATCAAAAATCATCATCATGGATTCTCCCTTAGGCTGATGAGCTTTGACTAGACAGTTACCTGTCAATGTTACTGAGCTTTTGGATGGAAAAGCTTTAGAAATACATAATACTAATTACATATTTTATTAAATAGTTGACAGGTTAGTATACAGGGAAAAAAGTTCTCTCTCACTTTTGTTTATCACCATCATTAACACTCCATCTTCTTTTATTTTGTTCTAGAAAACATCAACTGATTCCAATGGAAACAGAAAATTCATAGAATAGGATGGAGAGAGAGAGAGAGAGGGAAAAATTTCTATTCTTCTTCTCCTGAATTCCAATAACTGGTAAACGAATACCAAAAGAAAATGGTTGCTATGAATAAGGAGATTTTCTCGACTTACAATGACACGAAACAAACAGAACAACAATAATAATTATCTTATTAAGGAACCAGTGATTTCCATGTGATAAATACCAAGAGCCAATATTCAAGAATTAAGTATACAAAGTGTGTACAAAGGAGGCAAAAACAAACAACCGGATGATGATGAGATTGAGGAATAATGAACAAAAGGATGAAGACAAGCATTTTCGAGGTGATTGATTGACAGGGTTGAAAGTGTAATGAATAAACCATGATTGACTCACCGTTCCATCATGAAAATCATTGATCTCTTCGTTGGAGAAAAGGCCAGCGAAATGAGCTGCAATATTGGCTGTATAAGTGGCTAAAAAGATGACGCTGAAACAACCCCATAGATTGATCAATACCTGATCAAGTCAAATGAAAACATATATAAAGAGTAAAACACAACAATTAGATTAAAAATACCAAACAATCAACAGGGATGTGAGTAAGAAATAATTATAAGTACTGAGAAAATCAATCAATTAGGCAATTGAACTTAGTTTTTGTCTTGTTTACATTTAACTAATGTCAATGGGTGTAAATATTGAGGTTAAATGTAAATTGTGATGATGATGATTCATTTAAATTGTCATCAGAATCTTGTTTCTTTATTTTTCTTTTTGTACCAATCTAATTAATGTATCATGTTTTTAACGATATGTTGTTGACCTTAATTATTTTCAACAGTTAACAATGTATTAACTGTGAAACAAATGGTTTGATGAAAGCAAATTTAAATGATTAATGATGAATACATGTTTCTGGTATCATGATTCAGACAAATGTTGATGAAAACAAACAAACAATTGAAACATTTTCGTGACTTACAAAGTCATTTCTTGTAAAATGAATCATTGTTTTTTCAGGCTGAATGACAAGAAATTATGTCCTCATCATTTATTATCATCATCATCATAATTACAATCATAATCTTCCCTGGTTAAGTAGTTTCATTTCACCCTGTCTCTGAATAATAATATGTACACAACAAAGAAAACTTTGATTTGGGTCAAGTGTTGGAACCTTGAAACATTTGAATAACTAATAATTGCCCTCTAAATCAAGAAAATATCAACCATCAATTAGTTAAATTGATTTACCTTATTAGGCCAACTTTTGGGTGCCTTGAATGCGACCAAGTGACTGAACAGGAGTGAATACATAACCCATAAGGCTGAGGCAAGGCTGAAATTTTTGGTTCTCTGTCGACCCCAAGGATTTAAACCAAATGGACTTAACCATTCGTAGATAGCAGCAGCAATGGCGGTTGCATGGAGACTGGCAAAGATGGCGAACCATAATTGGTAACTAAAGGGTATCAAGAATGCTGACAGCGGAACATCCGAGAATTGACTTCGAGCAAGGCATGAGACACCAGAGTAAAAGAATGGGACGGAATAATCAATAACCTTAGGGAAATAGAGAAAAAAAGAAAATTAATTAACAATTATGATGGAGACATTACAATTCTTACATTGACACGGGCACTGGTGACACTGAAAGCGGAAAAAGTTATGTGTGCAGCACCGGAAACCAGATCGGCAGTTATACCATCCCATTGGCCTCCGTTACGTGGTATACCAAACAGACCATCGGCCACAAGGTATAAATTATAATCAAAATTAAGGTCACGAGCAACGGTGTTGAGCAAATCGATGGCGATTCCGGAACAGCAAACGACAGTGTAACTTTTACCTTCCAAAAAACGCACATCAGAATTAAAATCGGTAAATATGTAAACCAATTCATCGGGTCGACTGGTATTAACCTGGATAAACAAAATCAACCAAGAAAACGATAAACAATCAGACAAATAGCGGGAAAAAAAGATTCAAATATAAATGAAAAGAGAAGAAAAAACAAATTCTATTCAACAGAAAACACAATCATTGAGTATTGTTTTTTTTTTCGACTGATGGAAAATAAGATGAAACTCATTTGATTTAATCTGAACTGGACACAAATGACCACTTAGATGTTAATAGAAGAAGCTGAAAAATAATAAGAACATAATTGTGAACATTATCACTCAGTTTCAGGAGTTGGACTTTTGTCTTGGTCAAAAAGTAAATAATATTACAAAGGGATGGAAAAGACATCGACAACAATGATGATAATCATCATCTATGGTGTTATCAAGTACAGTCTGTGGAACAAGACAAAGGAAATATACACAATACTGATGAATTATCAGTAAACAAAGAGAGAGAGAGAAAAAATCAAAGATGAAGATGAAAAAAGACTGAGGTTTATTCTGGATTTAGTGGGAGGTAAAAGGCCAAATCATTTCTTGACATACTTAATTAGGTCATCAAAAAAGTGACTTTTACGTTTACAAGGAGATAGATTTGTTGTTTTTCATCATCCTCATCTTTCATCTTCTCAATGTGTTGATGGTTAAATCACATTTTTCATCATCACTTCATCTTTTCCCCATCAACTCCTTAAATCTGATTGTTATTTAATTCTTTCTCTCTTATTTTTTTTGTTTGTTTGTTATGATTTAGACTTGTATTCAACTATTAATATAACATGGAAAACAATTGAATGTTCACAATCAAACATGAAAATTGTTTTACTAAAATCTACTGGCAATCATATTACATGTGTAAACCATTTGTATCTCAGCTGATTCATGATAAAATATCAACAGCAATAGATAACCATGAGGACGAATGTTGAAACGAAGCAAAAAAAACAAGGATAACAATATAATGGGAACAACATTGATTTGATTACAATAAAAATCGTCATTTGATTGTTTTCAATTATTACAATAAAAGGAAAAGAATAAAAAGAAACAAAGAGATGCAATAGACGATGATGATAATAATAATGATGGTTATTAGTTATTTGAAAGAAGAAAAGTCCATCATCATTATAATCATCAACATCATGGAGTTAAAACAAGAAGCAGAATAATATATAACCAAAATGCTGAAATAACGATCAATAGCAGAGGAACATCAACTTATCATCATCATCATCTTTAAATCACTTATCCATTTTCATTTTCATCTCTCTCCCTCTCTCATTCTGTGAGCATAATGATCCTGCCAACACACAGATATTTTATTCCCATGAACCAACAGAAAGTAACACCAAAGACTTGGAAGGAAAAAAAATCCTAATCATCATTTTCATCATCTTCATCTTCCCATGAGTGAGATTGCTCAATATTTGGAGATAATTTTTTATCTTTTCCTTCCTTCCGTATATTCTGAGTCTACACATCATCTCATTTACATTCATCATTTCACTTTTTTTTTGTTCAACTTGTTTGTCTTGTCTCCTTTTCTCCTCATCACTTTTCCATCTCATTATCATCTCCATCATTATCTTTCCCATCATTCATTGGAACCAATCGGAATCAACAATAACTATGGAAGAAGAAAAATGATAGAGAATAAGAAAAGACAAAGAAAAGTGAGAGTGAGAGAGATAAAGTAAAAGTAGAGGTTGACCAATCAGTGGCCATCGAAAACCTCAGTGGGTCTAAACAAATGCTGGATAAATAACCGATGCTTCAGGGTTTCCAATTCTCATAAGTGTTTGTGATATTCACTAAGTAGACATTGTGAACGTAAGAGAAATCTAATTGCTCTTTAGTAGCCACATCATCTTCATCTTCTCTCTTACACCTTATTCATCATACTGGTTTTATCTTCATCGTTCTTTGTATATTTTCCAAGTTTTGGCTTTTACTTTCTTTTCTTCTTCCATGGAATCTCCCCCAGGGAAGTTGAAGGAAAAAAAATTCTGCCTTCGAAACGATGAGAGAAAAAAATCTTTTCTTTCATTTCTCAAAATGTTTGGAAAAAAAAAGAAGAGGAAAATGTTACTCTAGAAGGAAAGAAATTAAATTTCATGCTGTTCCATAAATTGTAGTTTGATTTTTCATCTTCACTATTATTATTTTTCTCTTCCTTCTTTCTACAACATTTACTATCATCATCATAATGATGACGATGATTATCATCATTATTATTACAGTTATTGCCTTGTAAAGCCTAAGGTTAACTGTAATTTAGTTAAATCTTTGATGAAAAAGAGGTGACATAATTTTAACTATGGTGATTAAATAATCATCAATATTAAATTAAATTCAACCTTTTAAATTTTGAATGGTAATCACATTGATAATTGTTCACCATAGTAACAAAACTTATAATTTACAGTTTCTTTTGCTTCAAGTAATCAAAGGAGAGAAAGAAAGAGGTTGAGAGTTGTGGTCATTGTGTTGCAGAATGTTAATTAGATTGTTAACTTTGTATGAAGATTAATTACGAAAGGAAA
This sequence comes from Panonychus citri, assembly GCF_014898815.1. Taxonomy (NCBI): domain Eukaryota; kingdom Metazoa; phylum Arthropoda; class Arachnida; order Trombidiformes; family Tetranychidae; genus Panonychus; species Panonychus citri. The sequence continues at coordinate 307,648 of NW_026515530.1, read as the reverse complement.
TGATTAAGAATGGGAATCGATGATTTTACCCTTAAACAGGCTACTCCAGTTAGACAAGTTCCATTGTCAAGTTTGGTTGATAAATGGACGAATGGTGGAGCGATTCCGGTAACAATACGAAAATTATGTTTCGTTGGTTCAGTTGGACCAGCGGTCAGGTCACTGGAAGGTCCGTTAATGTATCTGATGGCGTTTAAAGTTGAATTGGCTCTTGTTATATTACCAACAACTTTCCACTCCTTTTCACCAGGCTCAGAATCAGAATCAATTAGATTTAAAATATCAAATATTGGATAAGGCCATATAGAGGATCTTTGATTATAATAATTATTATTAATTGAATTAATATTGTCCGGTTGTTGCTGCTGCTGCTGCTGCTGATGTTGTTGTTGATGTGAAGGTTGAAGATGTGGTTGTTGATGATGTTGGTTAGATGTTGTTAAATTGTCCATTTCATTAACACTAAAGCCACTCCCATGTTCACCATAACGTCGGGTCTTACAACGATATGGATCCAAGCGAAAATTATTAATAGGTTTAAGGACTTTCCTTAGTTCTCTATGGTAACAGTATTAAAGGAGAAGAAACAATTAATCAACAAGAATAACAATTAGTAGAAAAGGAGGAAAGAAAAAAAATAAAATCAAAATCAATTAGGCTTTTATACTATAAAAGTATTGTTGGTCTATAGATGGAGAAACTCATGTTTTGGTCCAACAGAATATTAAAACCTTCTTATTGGATGGAAAGAAAATGAGACAAATTAGTGGTCAACGTTTTCTTTACAGTTAACTGGACACACGAATAAAATGAAAAACAAGTAAATAATTTAACTAAATTAACAATCAACATTAATTATCATGTGTTGAGTAGCCAAAGAGTTAACCGAAAATTGGAAAACAACAATTGACCAAAGGGATAGAATTGAGAACACAATTTGTTAATCAATACTAATACGATTAATCACATATAAATCAATGAACAATTAACTTATTAATGGTTAGAAAATGAATAAATCAATTAACAAATTAGAATTGAATTTAATTGTTTTTCTTTATCATTAAGTAAATATCTAATAGAGAATAATTATTCAACCAGAGATTAGGGATGAAAAATGTTCACCTTAACGAGTGAAAAAAAAGGAAACAATTTACAAGAAAATTAAACAATTGAATCTCATTATTATTACTAATCAAACAATTAGAATTAATTGGAAAGTCTTAATGAGAAAAATTTTTGATTGATAATCAAGGAGATTGGAAGAGAGGCTTAGGGTGAAGAGAAATGAAAACTAATCAATCAATTAAGTTGATCAATTGGTTTCCAATTTAAGTGAAATATTGTCAGAGAAAAAAAAAATTAGGAAATGAATGGAATCTATTAATACCCTGAGGGTATTTGAAAGGAGAGAAATTAGTTGATGATCATGAAAATGATTCCATGGAGAAATTTTATCGAGAAATGAGTCCATTGGAATTAAATTGATTCAAATGGATAGAAATTGTTGTTAAGATGATGTGAGTTCGTGTTAATCGGATTTAGTTGATTTTCTTTCCCACCGGTGGTAAAAGATGAACAAGAATCACAAGGAGTAAATTCATTGATTGTAAAGATTATTAAAAGGCTAATCATTGGTTAGAAAGATAATCTCATCTTAATCTCGATTGTGATTAGAAATTGTAATCATTTTACTCTTGGATTGAAAAGTTACGATCAACAGAAAGTATCGATCATCACTTATCTCTATGCAGATCAATGAATAAACAAAGAAAATTGTAACTATGTTAAGATTTCATTCTTCCACGGAAACGGAAACCAGACGAATTCAATCTCCATGAAAAGGAAAAAAAAATGCTGACAAAATTGTTCGAACTTTTTTTCGAAAAAGTTTTCTCATGTTTTCTTATCCAAATATAACAAATATCTCTCTCTCTCTCTCTCTCTCTCTCTCTAAGATGAATATCTTGTCCACTCTGATAATATTACATTTACACTTTCATTCAATCAAATGGACAATGGTCATTCACTCAGATAGACTTGACAATCAAGATAATTCAATATAATGTTTATAAATATATCAAAGTAAAACTCATGAATCTTATCATGAACTTTTAGTGAACCATTTTTCAAACACTTAATCGTGTTACTTGATTTAATAGTCCAACAGTTAATAGTCAAACATTTGATTAACAATTCCATCAAAATATAATAATAAAAAAATTTACACATAAACAGCAATTAAAATGATTGAAAATTTCACTTCAAGTTAATCATTTATAAGTTAAGTTTTGGATAATAATGTCAACCTAATAGTTAAATTACTAATATTTACTACGTTAAGTTAAAGAAAATCATCTTAATCAGACTTAATTTTTAAAATTTTCTAATCAACTGAAAATGCAAATTAAGTGTACAAACTAATTGATTTTGAGTTTTTTTCTTTCATCGATTTTTTACTCCATCAAATCGCTCAATCATTTCTTCATGTGAGAACTTTAAATTTTACCTGTAAATTACTTGAGAGTATTTAATTCGTACACCATAAGCGTTGTGCCAACAACTTACTTCCGGTGCTGATCCATTTCGAAAGTCATTCTCACCTATCCAAGATTTAGCATCGGCTAAAGCATAAGTAGCCGCCTCACCAATGATACTAGTGATAGCGAGCAGGGTATCACTTTGGGTCAGAGTTGGTGCCCTTTGACGTAAGGCAATAATACCCGTTGGCAGGTTAAGGTAAGACCAGAATTTAGGTTTGACAAGTTCACTTCCTATTACTCCGTCCAGGAGAACCCAAATTTTGTGACCTCTCAATAGACCAAGAACCGAGGCGATATCCATTATCCGTTTGGTTGTAACCTTATCACAATGGACCAAGATAATCCGTCGATGGCTAGTCTGAATTTCACTCATCTTTAAATAAAACTGTGGATAAGAAGAAAAAAATTTCGTTCATAAAAAAAACGATGAAAACAAATACTAAGTTCATTGGGTAAGTTTTTCTAGATTCTGAGTGTTCATTCAATTATCATGATTAACCTTCACCTTGGATGAATGGCTTTTATGAGTTGATATAAAAAGACTGTAATTAATTGGTAAGGAAACAAATCCTTTTATCATCTCACCATGATGATGATGCTGATCATCATCACCAGATAATGATAGTTGTATTATTTACTATTATAAAACAATTTTACAGGTAGTAAAGTTTTACCTTTATCATGAAGACAAGAGGAGATAATGAAAAGGTAAATGCTGAGAGTGGGAAACTTTTTGTCTAAGGTGTTCCAAGCCTCTAACATTATCTGGTAAACAAGAAAAGCTTCAATTACTTTCATCATCCAACTGATAAACTGATTTACCGTTTCAGTGAGAAGAAGAAAAAATCAAACATGATGATGATAAAAGAAGATGATGATGAAAAGAAGACCGAAATTCTGATTCTGATTCTGAAACTTGGAACTTTTCTTTTCTTCTTCTTCTTCTTCATTTCCCCCAATCCACTTTACTAAGATAATATAATTTAATCATATATTATATGGTTCTCCCTCTCACCTTTGTCTTCTCTGAACTTTCCCTGAACTAATAGACTTGCAAGTTTTATCTTCCACCATGAAATGGTTCAATTGTCTTGGAGCAAGAAAAAAAAAGCAAAAGAGTTTCAACTGATCAAGGATAAAGTCATTAAATCAACCTCATCATCGTGTTTCCATTCAATTGATGTATAAAAAGCTCACCAGCAAGAAAAAAGGTTCACTTTAATTCAGAGTCACTCTAATCAAGAAAATTGAGAAAACTGTGAAAACTGTGAACCTTTTTATTATTATTACTAAATCATCATCATCATTGTCAATGATTATTATTAGTTTTATCATAAGAATAAGGAAGAAAGTGAAATTATTGTTGATCGTCATGAGTATCCCTTTGAGAGATGAATCTTAATACGTGAAAATAATAATTTCGGTGTAAAATTTCACATTCTCTTTGGACAATGTTTTATATTCCTTGATCATTGTAAATCTCATCGGTGGTGTATTAATACTCACCTCATTTTGAAGTAAATTCTTTGAAAGTTGAATAACCTCTAATCGATTCCAAACCGAATCGAGAAAATAAAAGTTGTTATCAAATTGTTGTGAATTTGTTGACCTAGAATGATAATGTTGATGTTCATAGGGTGGTATTAGTGTTTCAGGTGAATTTAAAGGTGAAGATGAAGATGAAGATGAAGGAGAATTGGTTGATTTATACTTTTTACTTCGATTATTTCGGCACAATCGATTTAACCGGTAGCTGAATAGATCGGAAGCCGCTGTATCATCAATTAAAAGAATTGCATCAAACCAATGCTGCATCCAGAGTAATTCAAATGCTGCATCGGCTAAGGAGGATATCGGTGGGTCTAAACTCACTTGACCAGCGGTTTCTTCATGAATACTCTGTTATATGAAATAGGAAGAAGAAAATAAGAAGAAATAATATAGTAGAATTGATCAGAAAAATCAAAGTTATCATGAGCCCTCTCAATCAGATGATCATCAGGGTAAACACAATTACAGAAACTCTTGTAATCAGGACCATAAAAGTTCACTGGATAACATGAATTCCAAGTTAAAAAATGTTATTTTCCTTCACTGTAAATGAAGACAAGTGAATCAATCACCAATCACAAGTTCGATTGTCAAAATAAGATTCATTGATAATAAGAAGAAATCAAATTAAATGTCAAAGAAATGATAAGAACCCAATTTCCGGTCAAATATTATAACAAAGTCTCAGTTTAATATAACCATACAACCAGCACCACCATCGTCATCATCCATACCCACTTATCATCATGATAAAAGATCAGCTAACAAAATGTTCAATATCATCCAAGTTACATGACGATGAACACAATGAACACCGAAAGTAATGTCCAAGAATTTATATGATGGAGAAGAAAAAAATTCCAATCACCTTCATTGACAATATTTTAACCTCCTCATGTAATTTAGTTGGAAAATTTTCCAAACCACTTCTCAATTCTGAAATAATAATAATGAAAAATAAACCAGATCAACCCTGAACACTTCCAACAATGAACTTTATCTCCAATCCCAGGTTACCTTTTTTTTCATGGATATAAGATGCTGAGGATAAAAATAATATTATCATCATCATCGTCAATATATAACATTTTGACTAAGTAAAATGTTGTCGTTGTTATATGTACATAGACAACAATGGGAATAGAGAAAAAGTAAATAAATAAACAAACAATAAACTGGAAAATAAACATTATCATTGATAATACACTTTTCTTTGAACTGGGAGCAATTTTTATCTCCTTCTTTTAGATTCTCAATGGATACTCGGACATCATACCCTTCATATCGTTCACAATGAGCATAGGTGAACAATTTGATAGGAAAGGTTATCAAAGTTATTATTTTCTCTCTCTCTCTCTCTCTCTCTCTCTCTTCTCCATCATGTTATCATAACATTTCTCGAGTTCTAATCTATCGAAAAGTTTTTTGTTCCTTGAGATCTGATTTCTTTTTTTACCCATCCTTCTTGTCACCTTTACTTTCTAAAAGTTATACTCAAAGTTCTTGATCAGAACATTGAATCCTCCTCTCACCCTTTTCTGTTTTGATTCTGAACAAATTGTTACACAGAATAGAAACTATATCAATTTAGATATTATTGTTATCATCATAATCATGATATTATGTTAGTCTTTTTTAAGAATGATAGATTCCCCTGAGAATTGAGATTCTTTTTTGTTTCGAATTGTTTTTTCTTCTCTTTCTTCATCATCGTCTCTCTCTCTCTCCCTTTCTCTTTATTCTATCATTGGTTACTGTTGATACTGGAAAATGATTAAACTACTCAACATAATGAATACCAAACGATATAATATGTTGAATGAGTGAGAAAACGTTGATTAGAACTTTTTTTCCTCTTCTTTTTTTCTCTAATGAGAAAATGCATATACGTATTGTAGAAACAGTTTTTTAGGCTCTAATCAATTTAATCACGAGAGATGTAATTTGTTACTATGAATGAACTTTTCAAATGTTAATCAATTTGCGTTCTAGAGAATGAAACATTTTCATGATCTAATCTTAAATCTAACATGAAACTTTTAGCTCATAATGATTGGTTTGTATTGGATTTACAGTAATCATATTTAGAGTGAATGAAATCTCAGTTGTTATCAGTTCAATGTCATCATATAATCAAGGGTTTCATGGGATTAAACTGTTGGATTTGATGGTGAATATTTTATGGAAATGAAACGTTTTTCCCATCCACTGACCAGTATGTTAATTATTAATGGTCAAGGAAAGCAAACATGCAGGAGCTATAGAAAAGTAAATATCTCATATTGCTGAATCAGAATTCATAGAACCAGAATTTTCTTTCCTTCTCAATGAAGGTAAAAGTTCATGTAACCTGAGCTTCTGGTGATAACAAAATTGTAATGATAATAAACATTCAACTGACCAACCTCATGATCAGAATATTGAATATTTCGCTTTCTATGTGGATGGAACAAGAAATAAAAATTTTGTACCAAGATGAAATTCAGAGTAGGAAGAAAAATAAAATAATCGAAAAGGATATTTTTGAGGTTTCGAGTTTTTTTTACTCGAAAAATCTCAACGATCGATAAATAAGTTCGTTGTAGAAAATTTTAGAAAAAAATATCGAATACTTTTTACTATATCTTTCGCAATCTGATCGATTCTGTCTTAAGACTTTTCGAATCTGTCAAAATACTCTAAATGAATGTTCATCGAGTAAATATTGACAAGAATCGTAGCAACGAAAATATTGTATTAGAGAAAAAGAATATACAAAAAAACCAAAAAGTTCTAAAAGCTAAGTAATGCTTCAGTTCGATGACCAACATAAAGTTCAATTTTCTTTTCGAATATTAATATTTGCAGAATATATCATTTTGATTTTTTTCTCTTTCCGGCCAATTTTTTCTGCTCAGGATTGAATTAGTTTCCAAATATTCAATTGTTGAGCATCGGATGAGTATAATATCTGTTTCGATTTCGATTTCGAGAAAAAAGTTTTACCGAATTTGCGTTACCATGGAAACCAAACAATAAACTTAAATCAGTTTAACATTTGTCGAGAATTTCATAAGTCTTTTTCTTTGTATCAGTAGCAAATTCTGTTCGAGTTTTAGATAAAGTTCTGTCTTCTTGTTAGTTTCAAGTGTCACTTTGAGTAAAAAACTCGATCAAGTTTTTCACGAAAGAAACATGATAACAACACGATTGAAGATGAAGTAACAATCTCTTTTTTTCTACTTTCTATCAAACACATTCTTTGAAAGTTCTGTCTTTTTCCATGATATTAATGATTCTTTTATGAACTTTTCTAATTTTTTCTGAGTAAAAAGCTTCTCCAATCAGAAGTTTATATAATCACCTTGAACATTGACTTAGCTCATTAGACAAGAGGTGAGAATTTTAATCTCCGGATACATGATATTGGAAGATATAAATACTCATCTAATTAGCTGAGTATTTTTTGGAAAGAAAGTCCCAGGAGAAATTCATTAGACCAAACATTTGAGAAATAATAATAATCATCAATTACCATTCATTCAATCAATGTACGATTTTCCTCATGGATCCATGAGGAAATTCATGATACTTATTCTTGAGAATACTTTATGATCCTTGAGGATGGCAAATGTCACCAAGACGATGAGGATGACAAATATAATCTTCCGAATAATTCTGAAAGATGGATTGATTTTTCGGTCTATTTTTAACCAGAATTTTTATCTTCCTTATTTTCCAACTAATAATAATATATGTTATTCAGTATCATGAGTTTTGATATTCAATATTTCATGAATCAACAATGAATTTGAGTACATATAAGGTTAAGGTAAAAAAAAACTCTCATCATGTTACCTGATAAACATTTTTCTCATCTTTTAGCTAAAGATCATCATGATGTAAATAAAATTTCAATTTATCTTATCAATTATTTAATTTTCTAATAGCAGAATTGTAAATTGATAAATCTATTGATATATTAATAACTTCTTGAGAATGTCCAGTTCTGAATATATGAAACTCAACCCATGAAATTCAAAGAGATGGCAAAATCTTTTGTTTTATAATAAAAGAATAGAATATGAAATTTGCTTACAAAATTCTATAGAAAATGTGATATTATTTGTTTACAATTAGAGAAAAAATGTTTCATCCAATTATCTAAATGAATTTGAATAAATTGGATAAATAATGAATAGAAATTTACTCAAGGATTAAATAGACTAAACAATTCAAATTCTACGACAACATTCAGATCATCATTCAGTCTTATTCTCTATTTAAAATCAGATGGAAATGTCCAGAATTTCAATATTACAGGTATATGGGTATTCAATTTTTTCTCTTTAGATTCTGGTTTGATCAACAAAAGAACACTCAATCTACAAGTAATGTCTTAATTATCGTTACTAATTATTATCCATTTAATGAGATTGAATCAGATCTATCAAACCAGAAAAGATTACGACTTAATCAACCAAAGAAAATGCTATTAACAATAACCAATAGTAACTACTAGTATTTATGTATTATTATTCTTGCCCATTGTTAATCATAATTAACTAACAGATAATCATTATGAGAGATATTTTTTTCTGAATAGTTTTTCCTCCTCACGATAACCAATTATCTTTACAATTGGAGCATGAAAATGCTTGTGAGATTAACTGTTTATCCTGCAACCAGATTATTGATTTGAAAATCAGAATAAAGAATATCAATGATTGACCAGAGGTCAATCAGAAAGTCTTGATAAGGTTTAAGTATTTTTCTTGTAAGAATAAGAATGGAAAAAAAATATCAATAACTTGAATATAAAAGTAATCCTAGTATTCAATTGAGAAAAGAGTAAAAAAAGAACCGATAATGACTTTTGAATATAAAACCTTTGACATGAAAGGGTATTCATAGAGTCAACATCATGCATCATTTTCATGGTGACATTTTACTTGGGAAAATGAATTCTAGATGAATACCCTCTTCTCATCCACCTTTTCTTGCACTTTCATTTTCCCTTAATGATGAATAATAAATGATGGAAATGACGAGAATGATAATTTTTACATTATATCATTGAAGATTGAAATTGAAAAGAAAGAAAAATATTCCAAAGGTATTATCAAAGTGATATTCAAAGTGTTAGAGGTAACATTCAATAGATGATGGAATCAATTTAAAAAAGCTCATTATATTTGATTTGATTAATAATTGATTTCATAATCACAAATCATTTACAACAATCAACTAGATTTTATGCATATACAAAATTTGCAACATTAACAACATAAATTCATGGTGACAATTAGTTGATTCGAGTTGCTGTATAAGGATCATTGAAATATTTAGCCAATTAGACAGTTAATTAGAAGATAATATTAATGATAATGGAAACTGGAGGGTATTCACATTGAGTCTAGACGATTCTAAGTAAATTGTCAAGAATCATAATCCAACGATAATGATAAGTTCTCGATGGAAGGTATGATTTAGAACTTAAAGAAAATGTACAAGATAAAACAATTCAAGGGAAATTATTTTCTTCACAATATATCAACTTAATTGTTAAGCTTCTTTTGATATTACTATTAATAGTTAAAGTCTTAATTTTATTTAGAGCATTCTGCTTGACAGATTTAGCATAGAAATCATTTCATTTTTTTGAATTCATATACACGAGACAAGATTCTCTTTTGTCATTATTATTGATTATCCTAATTCTGATTCTCGATGAAATTATCATCCTTTAAATGATTCACAACGAAAGTTTACGATTATTATCACGTGGTTCGATAAGAATTTACTAAGAGTCGGCCTGAATTTTCGGATTCAACCCTTGCTAGGTAGGTGAAAATTGGATCGAATTTTTAGCGTTTTTTTCTTTTTCTAATATCTTTTGTGTTGTTCATCTTTTTGTTCATCTATTTGGCGATTATGGAGACGGACGATGGAATCGATTAATATCGGCTGATTCTCGATGAATTCATCATCGATTCCAAATCCAAATCATCGATGATATTTTGTTATTAGTTTATCTTCTGTAGATTACTTTTGGTGTTTCCATGTTTTTGTACCAATTATGCCCGCTTTAGCTTGGCGTTCTTTTGATAAATTGTCTCCAGACTCAGCAAAGTGTATTACCTGTAATACAGTCAGCAAAACTGTGGTAATACAAACAATTTGAACACTCATTTGCAAGCCAAACATCCGGAACTGATTATTGATTTATATGATATTGACAGCAATGAATGTGTACCAACCAAACAACCCAAAATAGTGGAATCTATTGCTAATTTTCATACCCAGTTGGTTTACTATGCACCCATTCGGTTATCTTTACCTCAAATGACCATTGTCCATTTGATTGAATGAAAGTGTAAATGGTATATTATCAGAGTAGACAAGATATTCATCTTAAGAGAGAGAGAGATTTGTTATATTTGGATAAGAAAACATGAGAAAACTTTTTCGAAAAAAAAGTACGAACAATTTTGTCAGCATTTTTTTTCCTTTTCATCTCAAATCTTAACATAGTTACAATTTTCTTTGTTTATTCATTGATCTGCATAGAGATAAGTGATGATCGATACTTTCTGTTGATCGTAACTTTTCAATCCAAGAGTAAAATGATTACAATTTCTAATCACAATCGAGATTAAGATGAGATTAGTGTGACCTCTTTTGTGATGCCACCAAGAAAAAAACTAATTGGGCGAACCCTCAAAATGTATAAGTGCAAAAAGATTTTAGTCATTACTCATTTACAGAAAATTTATTACATATTGTAACGAAATGTCAAGGAGATAGAGAGAGAGATTAAGTTAATAACTTAATTACTTTGTTTTCTCTTCTCTCTATCTCCTGAAAGTCACCTTGTTTTCCTTGATTATTTAAGAAAACTAATTGTAATAAAATAGAGTAGATTAACCCGTTGATCAGTGAAGATCAAATGGTAAAGAAATTAATTAAACCAGAAATTAAAAGTGAATAATTATTCTGATTGTGAATTTAACAAAGTTTAACTAAATATCATCAACAATTTTGGTGCTCCCGTGTGAGGGTTAAATTCAACCCTAAACTCAACAAAAAAAATTAACCTTGAATTAACCTTTTCTCTCCCAATCCCTTTAAAAAATTGTAAACAAATAAATTGTTATTTCTCAAAATCTTCTTTCTATCGAAATAAACAATTTGTTCACAGCAATCAACATTAACCATCCAATCGTTAATAGACTGACCTAAAAATCTGGTCCAACAAAACAACAATTGGTAAAAGGTAAAACCCCTTCTTTTTATTCACACATTGCTTCCTTACTTTTCTTACACCGCAAGTGCTTTCTAATCTTCGTGAATCGGTACACGATCTTTTTGGGAATATATGCCCCTCTAAACTAGTAATATAGGTCATGTTTTTGTGGCAATAGCCACAACGAAGAATAGTGGATTTTCTTCGATGTCTTTCCGTAAATCGTCCAATTTCTCTATAATTTTTCGATTTTTCTCTCTGATGAATTCATTTGGCTTTTTAACTGGAGTTTTCTTTTCAAAATAAACATCTTTCTCACCTCTTCCACGTTCTTGCCAATTGAAAACGTATTCCCTCACGACTGTTATGGGGTCTTTTTCCCAAGCCGTCATATCTATAGGGTACCATGAAGGTCCTGTATAAGCGGCTTGACCTGAACATGATTATTACTCATCGGACATGTTGAAAGATTAATTCAGTTGCTTATGTTGGCGATGCAGTGAGAGAGCTTGGACTAGTTGAAGTAGATGATGACAATAAACCACGACAAATATCTCAATGATTCGCCAAAGAGAGAGAGAGAGAGAGATTGAACCAGTTGCGGATGATGATTATAATAAACCCAGTAAATTAACTCAATGGTAAACCCAGTGTATGAACTCGATGGTTTAGTCAGATAGAAAGAGAGAGACACAAATGAACTAGTGTAGAAGCTCAAACCTAAACTCTTTAAAAAGATTAGATTTTTTTACTTTACTAGAAGAATGATATTTTTCTAGCGCATCCTCGCGGTTTTTATACTCTTTTTGCATGAGTATCTGATAAAATTCATAGAAACATTTGAACTTATATTTACTCAATTGTCAACTTTTACAACTAATATCATGGTGCTGCTTCATATGGAGGTGGAAATCAAAATCTCGAATCTCGAAATCCCAAAGACTCGGTAATTCTTTCTCTCATTAACGATACCCCTCTTGACCGCCAAACTCCATACCGAGAATTATTTTCAGCAGCGTATGGGACGATTTTTGATAATTTTGGTTTACCTGATCCCACTCTACCTTACAATGAGACCCACAAGATTTGGATAATCCTACTACAGGTCCACCATAAAGGTAACCAATTACTATTTCATCCTCACCACCATCGTTGCCTTCACTTCCACCACAATTTGGATCTCCGCCTTCATATGAAGCATCACCATCATATTAATCTTTATATCCACCACAACCTATTACTGAAGTGCACGATGGATTCGTTGTGGAATTATCAAAGTCAAGTGACTCAGGAAATGATGGTCCAGAGGATAGGGATTTCATTGTGCCCGAAGCGCCATCAAGAGCCAGCTCTCCAACTCCATCGTGCTTATCAGATTCGAATATGTCTGTAGAATCAAGTACATCATGAACAACTTCCGCGTTATCCACCAGAACATTGAGATCACAACCACAGCAAGTCAAAACATTCATTCGGGAACAGAGGAGTAATCTTCGTCAAGGCTCTGATTCCATTAGTCTTGAACCATTTTAACTCCACAGACATTGGAAGAGACTTGAGTTACAATTAGACAATTACTCACAGCCGAGGCAAGCACGGATAATCTACGAATCAGAACAATGAATAGGATCGGTATATGTTTATTGATACATAAACGACAGTTTCGGTGACGAGGAGCTTAGGTAGCTTTTTGTAGGAGGGATGTGATATAATTTTTCTCCAAATTTTTTAGCCCTGTCACAGAAATAGAAATATTACATTGCAATTGAATGAATGTTGAAAATCTTCTATGCAATAAATTTATCTTAACGTGCATTGCAAAGGTTTTAGAAACCTTAAAACTTGTCAGTAATATCTCTGCTTATTCTCTTTTGTTGGATTACCTTCAGATAACCTTGAAACGCTTTTTTTAACAATGACCTTCATCTTTTAATATGACAATTGAGTATCGCTCAAACTCATACTACTCTAGTCTCATGTCTTTCTGACTCTTAGTTGCTGAGCAAATCGCAAAAAACATCGGTAAAAATAGCTGAATAGCCCTGTATAATAGACATTGTATCATTCAGCGTGGGGATCTCATCCCGAGTACTTTAAAACGAAAAAAATGAATGTATTACCGAAGTAAAGTAGTTAAAGTCCTTCACCTTACTACTTAACCGTCTTTTTTTGTGTATTCTGTATACTTCGGAGTAGTGATATTATATCACTTCCAGGCCACTTTTTTACTCTTTCTTTTTCTCTTTCTCTCTCACCTTAATTTTCCGAATTGAAAATTAAAATAGAATACATATTTAAATTATTTATTATATTTGATTTAATATTTAAGTGATTAAACTCAATATTATTTATTCATAATGTGATTAAATCTTCAGTGATGATTCCATTGCAATCATACACTGGTTCCAAGTCATTTTTTAACACAAAATCGCTGAATCCATCATCAATAGGGAAAATTTCATCAACTGGAAGGGAACACTCGGTGATCAAACAAACGAAATCATCATTTAGCTCACTAATTTCATTCGTTTGAAGTGAATTCAATTCATCAATGATCTGTTTAATTTCCTTTGATGATGATTAATCAACGAAAAATGGATTTTTCATCACACCTTCAGTTACATTTATCCTTTTTAATGATGGGACATATTCCAAAGGGGTTAGCACAACACTCAACTCTTTACACTTGTATTTTAATAATTTTATTTCAATAATCGTTGTTTTTTACCGTACTTTTTCCCCCACTTAGGCATAATTAAACTTTCGAAAGTTGATCAAAACTTTTTTTACTTTAATGAATGAAGAAAAAATTGACAACTGACCAACTGTCAATTGATGATTGATTATTAAGTCCATTTTCAGATAATTTCTTAATTAATTTGTTAATTTGGTCGATAAAGAATATAATCATCAATGTCTTAATCATCTTTATCACTATATAGGATTGATTAATTTATTAATCAATTAAAGATGTATCGAATAGTTAATATGACTATTTGTTTCGAAGTTAACTCAAGATTGTAACCAAACGATTTTCCTAATTACGATACTTATTATTTTAGTGGTAATATATTAAACTGTGGAAAAGTTCAAGTCCTAATCTATCGTTCTAATAAAGTCAATGTCGTAGGCGCGAAATCATTAGACGAAGCAACGAATGTATTAATTAATGTGTTACCTAATTACTTAATTGTTAAATCAAAAATAGTCAATATTGTTGCTTCCGGAACAATAGATTTTGCAATTAATCCCAATAAAATAATTCAAGTTGCCTGAGTTTACATGGGAACCTGAACTTTTTCATGGAATAATGAAGAACCAAGATGAGTAAATGTATCGACTCGATTATTCAACTCATCCTTACATTCATCCAGTGTTATGACCATATTATATCCTAATGTCACTGTTTTCATCGATGATGTAAAATAAGGCTGTATAGTTTTTTCACCGTCTGGTTTGGTCAAAAGTCCATTAACACAAACTTGATACTTAAAAACACCGAGATATTCAAACACATAAAAAAGCAAATCTTCCATGTTGGTTCGTTGATCAATAAAAATTTCATTTGTATCTTTGTAGATTAATTTGTTCACGAAATAAATTAAGAGAAACTGTCGAAAAGCACTTTTCATAATTTTATGGAGAGGAAAATCTACTAAACCATATGTTTCAGTAGATTGACGCTGTTCAATATGTTTACGAAAGTTTTTCTCAATCTTATAAGTGCGTTTACACTCTAAACACTTGAATGAAACCATTTTTGACGAGTGAATGATGATGTTCAAAGATTGTCTTTTATATAATACAACATGATATGGATATTAACACAAAGTTATTAAAATGAATTGCTCTTCTCAATAATGAAACGAATTTGAGATGATTACTTTTCTCAATAACAAAACGAATTTAAGATGATTAGTTATGATGTTTCATTAGTTCTAGAGGTGTGGTAACTCTCGACGAGGAGTATAAAAAGCGAGGAAGAATCAAAGTTTTCTTCATTCAGTATCGACATCATCAACAAACAACTTGAAATGTTTTATGTTTCCATTTGTGCTTACTTTCATCTTTCCAAAGTTGGAAATGATTCAATCAAGATTGCTATGGGAGCTGGTGACCAGATTTTCCATGCTCAGGCTAAAGTGAACTCGCTTATTTATCGTTTCATCTTTGGTGAGGATCGATTCAACTGGAGTAACTTTGTTATCTCCATCAGCTACATTTCTCTTCCGATGAGTAACACACAATTTTCAATTTTGTTTACCGTTTTTTGACTTGTTTAAAGAAAGAAGGACAATCCGTTATCGCTTGTTTAGATGGAAGATCGGCTAAGATGCTACAGCTTTGGGATATTCTAACATACGATCTCTTTGGAAAAGGTGTTGGCTATAATGATATTTCTATTGATATAGAAAGGTGGTTATCATGATAGACATGATGAAGAATGTTCACTTCTTGTAATCGAAAGACTTCATTTTGTATATGAGTCATATGATGAAACAATAACAGTTGAATAAAGTTTAATTCGATCATTTAATATTTGTTTTTCCCGCCATTTAGAACTCGGTAAATGTTGGTGAGAGAGTAAGAGAAAAAGAAAGAGTAAAAAAGTGGCCTGGAAGTGATATAATATCACTACTCTTCTGAATATCAGCAGACTTAAAGAACTTTTTGATAGCATGTTTCGGATTTCGAAGATAACCATGTAACACGATAGAATGACGTGTGATTTATATTTTGATGAATTAATATCACTAAAACTTAATCAGGCATCATATTGGTTAAAATTTTCTCGGTGTATAAAAAAAGCTCGGAAAGAAACTAAATTTTCGATACTTGTAATGAAACAATGAGTTCACTCATAGAGATACTGAACAAGATGATAAACCCGAAACAATGGAATGAGAAAGAAAGAAAGAAGGAGACAATAAATGATATCAACATATATACCAGTGGTGGAAGATGAGATGAAAAAATAAAAAGTTTTAATCTTGAGAATACATTAGATAATTTCTTATGACAAGCAACAATGTCGATAATCGTTTTTGTTTACTCAACTATCCATTGATGTTTTTCCAGATCAAAACATCTTTCAATATTGTTGCGCAAGAAAAAAAACTAGATTCTCAGATGGTGGAAACACCCTGTCCAGTTGCGCATCAACTTTTGAAATAGCTGAAAGTTGAATAGCAGAAAACGAGTAAAAAAGACATTACAATATTTGGTTATATTATAATAATATCACAATGTAAATGGTAGCTTCTATTACAAACAATGGGGAGGAAAAAATTTCTGATAAAAATTCAGGGACAATAAAAAATGAATACAACATTAAATTGAGGGAAAATTTTCCCTCAATATAACAAAAATCAACCAGAATTCAGTTTGACAGAATTATGATTATTAATCATGTAGAAAAAATAAGAAAAGTCTTGAATCAAATTCTAAGTTGATTCAAGATTTTCACATTTTCAAAAAAAAGAAAATTCGGAAATTTTCAAGGGATTGATGAAAGTTTAGTTCCATGTAATAATCATAACTTTTTTACCTTGATTAACCTTGGGGAAGATAAAATGTTATCCATAATTGAAGATGGTTCTGACAATTTCTCATCCTTATCATCATCATCAGAATTATTAATGTAACAAGTTAATATCAGCATGTATGTCAGGTAATCATGGAACATCATCTTTAGCATAATCTTGTTGTTTGATGATAATGATAATGATAATGATGAATAAAATTCATCTTCTTACTTTTCGGCAAATCATCAACATGACCAGGTAAAAATGTTATATCTTTTAATTCAGCCCATCATGAAAAGTTACCATGAATGTGTGTTCATTGGATCAACATGAAATTATCATGGGAAATCGTGATTCTTGGGTTAATGATATCAGTAGAATAGAGTAAAAAAGTTCTGGTACAAAATCATGAACCAATCAACTGATTAGTGAATATGATTAAGTAGACTATCAGAGCTTAAACTTTGCCAAACTTAATACATTAAATAACAATTAAGTTAACAATGTATAACAAATTTTCAACAATCAACTGATTGTTGATACAAAAAACTGTTTCAACGTCGCAATTCAAACGGATTTCAAAGTTGTCAAAACTGTCGTAATAAAAAGGAAAAGAGATATTGAAATTTGAATAAAATTCTGAGAGGAAGAAGAAAAAAATTGTTACAATTTCATGGATTCTCTTGAAAATACAAATAAACTTCGAATGTTATTAACCCACAGCGGTGGAAGTGATTTCCCACCATGGTGATGGTTCAGTTTCATGATGACAATCAAAATGTGTGAATCTTTGACACTTGAAGCTCAAAAACCTCGCCCTTTATCAGTTCAGGTATGAATTAAATTCGTAAAGATTTTTTTCCCTCCTTTCCATCAAGTAACCATTTTAGAGGGTATTCACTTGTCTCTCATGTTTCATTATCATCATTATCATCCCTCTTCATGTTCAGTTGAATAGTAACTCAAATGAGTCTTGATTCAGCAAGGAAAGGAAAATGAGATTCTATCCAAAGAGAATGAGATAGTCATGATATTAATATGATTCTCTATCTTCTAAGAAGATTGTTTTACAGGATCTTCTGAATATCTTTCCCGTCTTCATTATGATCCTCATCATCTTCATCTTTATAACTGCTCCTTCTGTACATTTCAAGATGACTATTGATGTCTATCCTTGGGTATTCATTATGGTGACATATTATTACCATCAACCATCAGAATGGATTCAACCTCTGAACATAAATGAAACCTTTACAAAAGTAAATGATGAGAATACTCAAAACTTTCAGCTAACATTTAGCTTAGAATATACAATTTCTTTTACATTAACTGTGTGTCCTAAAATCTATTTCATATTATCTTTAAGAGAATAACAATGATCCAAAAATGAAAAGATCAAGAACAGAATTCTGAATAACAGTAATTTGCTTTTCTAATTTCTCTCCATTAAAAATGTCCCTTGTTTTCTTAAACATAATCATTTATGCAACAAAATTACAGCATTTGAATAACATTTTATTCAGAAATTTTAATGAACAACTTGAAAATTTTAATTCTTTTTGCTATTCTCAGTTCTAAGATTTTTTTATGATTAGTATGTATCAACTTATTGTAGTCAAAGATATTCAAAGAAATATTTTATGTTTGGAAAGGAGGAACTTCAAATTCTCAGCAGAAAATGCAAGGTCAAAGATAGTAAATGACCTCTGGAGATTAGAAATATTCACAAATTTACCATTTCCTGTTATTCTGTTATGATAAAAGTACAATATTCAATTGGGATGATGATGAATATCAAGTGTATTTTGAAGATTTCGTACTTCTGATTCTGCGTTTTCATATTAATCTCTCTGAATACTCATAAATTGTATTCGTCGAGAGGTTACCAAAGTCAACAATGAACGAGATAATAATACATGTATATTGCGTTCGAAGAAGATAAATATTCATCTTCACTAAGTTATCATTTTAAGTGAAAATATTTCATTATTTTTCATGATATTATTTTCTAACTCGAGCGTCAAACGATATTTAGTTAGATTTCGCTTATTTTTTCCGGAAGATAAATTAAATAAGCTCAGTATGATTTCCATAAATAGAATTAACTTCGAAAGAGAGAGAGGAAGAGATAGAGACTGAATGATAAATATTAAGATGATAATCATGATAAGGATGAGCTTGTGAGTGTAAACAAGGTGAAAAAACTAGTAGAATGAATAAAAAGCAGAAGAAGAAAAAAACCTGAAAATTGGTAGAAGAGTAAAAAAAGAAGCAGAAAAGATGGGACTTGATGGAATAATGATGATGATGATGCTAAGGTAGACGATCAAGGAAAATCAGATGGAAAGGACCAAGAAGATTGTTCATATTGACGCAGAATCAGAGATAAACTCGTGAAGGTGAACTGAAGTTTACTATTCTTGTTTCGCCTTTCACTTCCTTCTCCATCCTCATCCTTCTCTAACTTTGTCTTCTCTTTCTTTCTTTTTTCTTTCTGTCTAACAATCTGGTTTCTCGGGTAAAGAATTCAACAAGACTGAGACTCATGAGAATGAAAGAGTAACATTGGAACCAGAATAAAAAACAGGGAAAAAGAAGAAGAAAAAAAATCATTGATTAGATTGACATAAGAATAAGACATTGACTTTCAATCTCTTCGTCTTTTCATCTTTAACCTTCCCCACTAATCACCACCATCATTTTAACTCTTCTCTTTTACTTCATCTCAATCTGTTGGTTTCATTCTATCACCATCATCATCATCATCATCTTCTTCTTCTTCTTCATCATAATCTCAACACCGCCACCTCCTCATGTCTCATCATCATAAATGATTTTCAATAGTCTCACAAACATCAATCAAAGTTGTTTCACTAATACATAATCACTCACAATCTTGCAAACCTCAGGATTATCACCGGCACCTTTTTAATCAATCATCCCAATCAATTTTCATAATGTTTAACAATCAAATCAACAAGGAATCAACATGATAATGTAATCATTAAATACAAGCAACATTATAAGACCAGCAGATTAATCACTCGAGAATCGTAAAACAATTGAAAATATGAACAGTCTTAACAGTCAGTAACTAAATCTTAGATATTTTAGATTCTCTCATAATTCAAGAATATGTATCAACGCAATTAATTAGAAATCTTTTTGAAACTTTAAAAAGTTTCAATGATTACTGAGTCTCGATGGTTTATGAATGATTTACATGTTTAGATTTTCAAGTTGAATACATTTCTTAGTTACTTATCATGCTTTGAATTATGGTGATGAATTTTGACAGGAGAAAAAAAAATCGATATCATGAGCATATGATTACTGTCGATGTAGAAATATGATTGATCCAAGGTAAGATTAACATCATTATCACCATAAGGAAGAGCACAAGTTTTCAGAATATTTATCCTCTAAACTGAATACAGAATTTATCCTGAAAGGAGGTGACCATCTCATTCCCTGTCATTGGTGTGGCATCCTTTTCACTCCCAATCTCTGGATGTAAATGTTGATGACATTGAAAAAGTTAAAGGAAAAACTCCTGGATGAAAATATTTCCAGGTCAATGGTAAATCAAATTCCAACTTTTATACCTTTCATCATTTATGTCATTCTCATGTTCAGCTGATCAAACATCACAAGAAGCCAAATATTATCCGAAAAGGTATTCAACCAAATTAGATCACTTTTTTCACTAACTTAACTCATCATCCTTTCACATTAGTCGTCAGTAACAATCCAGACTATGAGAAACCAAAACCTTGCTGACCAATAATCACCATCTACTACTATTAACGAAGGTTCAAACATTTAGTTTGAACTTTTGATTCTTAAATCTTAACATCCTAACCTAACCCAACCTAACCTAAGTTTTTCAAAAGTAAAATGAATCTTTGAATAATCAAGTTTAGTTTACGATGCAAATTCAGTAAGACAATTTTTCCGCCCAAGGAACAAGGTTGAATCTTTGTTCTTACTCATCCATAAGGCTTATTATTAGGTATATCTTGCACTTAGATATTACTTATTAATATTCAATAAGCTTATTCAATGTTAAACAAATAGACAAAAATTGATGGATCAATTGTTAACAAGGCAAATTATTTCATCAGCATAATATTACCATGACTTTATGAACTACTACTTCTAGTATAAGGTTTAGTTTTTTTTACTCACCCATTACATGGTGTATAATATCAACCAGAACTTTTATCTTCTGTTTCGCTATATTTATAATAACCGTGATAATCGTACATAATAATCTAATAATAAATTGCTAGAATAAGAAGCAAAGAAAAAGTAAAAAAAAACTCACAAGCAATTGTAACTCTTTTACTATCGCTTACTAATTTGTAATTAGATTTCTTCGAGGTTCATTCAAAGCGATATACAGCCACGAAAAATGAGATGAGAACAAAAATTATATCAACTGCTCATAAAGAGATAATTCAATCAAAATTAAAAGGAAAATTGTATTGATTTAGATGGAGAGTAATAACCTATGGCCAGAAAAGATGAGACTCTTCGCAAAAATCGTCATAACTATTGAACAACAATGAATTTTTTTCTTAAATTTTATATTCGAATAGTACAAACATATGATCGTGTCAACAAGAAAAATTTAGTCTCTCAACTTTTTTGACTTCGATTTTATTAAGGTCGAAAGCAACCAAACGCTTTACTTAAGTTGTGTTTTCCCATTCATCTCCATACTAATTTTATAATGGAGGAGATAGGTTTTCAAAAAAACGAAAAAACCTAAAATTTCTTTTTCGATTATCTTCAGCGTCGCTTTATTTTAGAACTTGAAATGACCAGTTTTAGATCACTTTTTTATGAACTTTGCAATAAAGTTAGTTTTATCCATATCGGACTTTTTTTTGAAAAGATACAGAATTTTGAAGAAAAAAAATAAATATAACTCAAGTAAAGCGTTTGGTTATTTTCGACCTTAATAAAATCGAAGTCAAAAAAGTTGAGAGACTAAATTTTTCTTGTTGACACGATCATATGTTTGTACTATTCGAATATAAAATTTAAGAAAAAAATTCATTGTTGTTCAATAGTTATGACGATTTTTGCGAAGAGTCTCATCTTTTCTGGCCATAGGTTAGAAAAATGTAACCACGATTAGAAAAAAATTATCTTTCTAATAAGACATAATTGTTGATTGTTCTCATCTCATTTTTCGTGGCTATTAAATAAGAGTAATCATCATGATGATTAAGATAAATGTTTCTGAAGAAAGAGAAGAAGAAGAAACAATTTCATACTTCTCTCCAGTTAATTTCTCATTCAAGTTATCGATAATTTTTTCAAAATTATCGTCATCTCAATTAGCTCATCAATTTTATCAATAAAAATGATACAATCAGAATTCAATTAACTCATCTACTTAGAATAATGAACAGAATATTAGATTGATGCTGAACAATTAGATTTAACTATTATATGGAAAGAGAGAGAGAGAGAGAGAAGTTCTTATATCAATTTGATCCTTTATTGTAATTTAATAATAGTAATGACGATGAAAGATTGTTGATAAATTGATTTACTTAAATCATTTGGTAATTTGAATGGGGAAGAGAAAGTGAATTTAAAATTAAGATGCTCATGATAAAGGAAATACATCAACTTGAACCCGGAGAAAAAAAATGATGAAAATAATCAACATCCTTCATCCAAACCCACTTCCCATTTCCCATTTCCACCTTTTCCCCTGTTTCTTTACAGCTCCTGTGTCCTGGAAATAATTGACAGGGTTATAAGTTTCAATTCAATTCTGTAATTAATAGTAATATACATGGAATTGAATAGATGCATGGAAGAGTGAGATGAGGATGCAAAGGATATGGAAGATAACGAGAGGGAAGTGATGGAATAGAGAAGAGAGAGAGATGAAAAATCGATATTTTCGAATATGGATAACATTCTATTCAACAGAATAATTGACTTATAATAACATTTTTAGTATCTATCATTTATCTCATTCCCTTCTCAAGTATATATTCATTATGTATTAATATCATCATCATCTTCCATGATAAGATGATAATATTAATATTATCAACATCATCTTCAGTTTATTTTTGAACAGTAATTACTAATATTTTGGGTGACGATGATGCTAAATGATTACCATGATTACTATTAATAATAATAACTATATTGATATCATCTCATTCTTGAAATAATGGTTAATGAACAGATTATTTATTATGAGTTTTCATAGTGATTATTGACTAGGATAAGGTACAAGGTATTCATTGTTGACTATAATTAATTTGGGTCAATGTTTCATCTTGAAACGAGTTCAAGATTGTGTAATATACACTTGAAAGAGTGGATAATGATAATGAGTATCATGGATGATGATGAATATAATATGATGAATTTTATTCATCTCTTAAGCCAAATTAAACTGTAAAGTTGAAAAGATTATAAGAGGTTTGTATAAGTCAAAAAGATGAAGATGATATGAAAGAGAGAGAGAGAGAGATGAAGATATAAATTCTGAATCAGATTATTTATATGGTAGAATTTTTTTGCTCTCAAGTTCTTTACAAAACGATCGATTGAAATGTCGAGCAAATTGAAACGGAGTTGGCCCATTAGATATAAACTCAAGAGTTCGAGACTCAGACTTGAATCGAGCTAATCTTTGATTCAATACTCGAAAAACAGGAAACAATAGTCTCTCTCTCTCTCTCTTTTCTTATTAATTTATGTTCTTTTCGCTCCAATTCTGAATTCGAGAATACATATTCTCTGTGTCTATCTTCATATTGTTTATTTCACTTGTTATCAATTATTTTTCTACAGTTCTAATAATACTATTTAAAGAACAAAAAAAGTTTCAAGTTAAAAATTAAACTTCTTTCAATTGGAAATCATTTTCCTATGTAACCTGATTCATCCTTATGAATAAACTTTTTCGCCTCAGTTTTGATTTGATTATTATTAATATTAATACTTTGGCTAGTTTCATTCAATTGAAACTGATTATTAATCAGGATTAAATTTCGTCTTTTAGATTCAACTTATTGAAAACTAAACCACCTTTGAGTTATTGACTCATGACAATTATATTATCACCACGAAAATATTATTAATATAAACATTTGTAATATTATCTCAGAATCGTTGGTAATGATCAGCTACCTTAACCAAATTATTAATAGATATCATGTTAATAAGATGTTATAAATTATCATATAACATTAATTATTAGCTTGATTCATGAGATGTGCTCGAATCAATCTCTGAATGAAGCTCATCAGAGCTCAGGAGTCTCTTGAATATAATCAAAATAATCTTGTGGTTTATTTTATCAATGATGATGAAAGGTTTTCGCAATGTTGATTATTCACCATCACGAGTTGAAACTGATCATCAAAGCTGATGGGTAACATCATGTTGAGACTATTTCAATATAGTAAATGAGTTTATATTGAATATCCTTGAATTCAGGGAAATATTCATGTGAATGATAGTCAGTTCTGAGGTAACTCACCCTTGGGAGTGAACTTTATCTGTGAGACGAAATTTCTTATTCGTCTGGATTTACCTTCGCTCTGACAAAATGTATCAACTTCATATCATGATGATCATGAAAACTAACCAACTAACTAATTTGCTAATGTTGATATTCATCCGAAATTGGATTCACCAAAAGGAAAAAAACTCAATGAAGGTAAACAATCAGATCGAAACGTTTCCGGCAATTCAAACATTACATGAGAATCGTGAGTAAACAATAAAGTTCCGGTAATATCATCTAAAGAATAACTCTAAAAATTCTGATTTTCATCTGTATCGGAACTTTTTTTTCAGAACTGAATTCAAAAAGAGGAAATTTCTTTCCAAATTATATAAGTTCCTTAAAGCTTATCAGCTTAGATACTTTTGATGGTGAGTTTGCTTGTGACACTTTAATTGTAAGTCAAATGATATAATCGAAGCTAAATCATCATTATACCTTTAACCTAATTTAACAGGATGATTAAGATAAAACATTCAGAACTCTCAGAGAATCATCATCATGTTACTCAATCCGATTTATTGCAAGTTCTGCATTTCTAAGAGAATCCAAGTTATCTAACAATGTCAATCTCATTATCTGGATCAATGAATGAACAATTTCCATCATGATGATTATCAACCCAGAAAATCAGGAATAAAATTCAATGAGAGAGCTTTTATTTGCTACCAATGGTCAAAGCCCTGGTGACACAGACTCATGATAAGAACAAAGATAATTTGTATCAAATTGAATATCAACTCAATCTTCAAGATGCTAATCATGAATTTAAGATAAATGGACAGAATGCTGAGTACTGAAAAAAAGGAGAAAAAAAACAAGAATCAACATTTACTTTGGAAAAGATGAAAGAAAAAAGTTCATTGGTCAAGTTTCTCTGAATTAAATAGCTCGAAATTCATGATGATGAAGATGGTGAGGTAAGATATTTCCATGGAATTAAATTATGATGATATTATTATTTGTCTTTTCCATTTACTTACTAAATATTACATGGCGAAAAAAATTCTTCTTCTTCCTGAAAATGTGAAAAGATGAGATTGAAAGTAGCTGATTTATCATCACCCTGATTATCATCATGATCATAATAATCACAAGGAGGTAAATTTGATATGATAATTTAAGATAATGAGATAATGATTTTCAGTGTAACTCATTTACCATGAATAAGGTGTTTCTATTGACTTTATGTTGTTTTTATTGATGTTGTCATGAGATTGTTATGTTAATTAAGGTTAATTAAGAGTAGGTAAGAAAAAGACAAAGAAAATGAAGATAAAGATGAAAATAAATGTTCTTTTTGTTCTATTCTTCTTGATGATGATGATGATGATAATTCATGTTGTGTATTCTCAGTGATTGTACAAGAATAGTTTATCTGATTGAGTGAACTGAATTTTTGATTATTCGTTTTAATAATAATGAAAAAAGGACTCACCGGTCGTCGTGATTGAAATAATTGAAATGATTCCCGGTACTCAGATGAAAGTGAAAGTATTGGTACATCGACTTTTTTGGCTATCATTTTAAGATAGTAGGTTCGACGTGGTTCTAATAAGGTCAAAATTAGCGACGGATTGTGCATCTCAAATGATTGACACATCGATTCCAATAATCTTTCAGTATCATTACCTGCGGGTATTGGTGATATTATAAGGGAAGTATCGTCGGCTGAAAGGTTTGTAGTTCCTATTCCGGAAACAGAGAAACCCGGAAATGAAGGGCCGCCTGATGAGCCCGAGTTGTGCTGTGTACTCCGTTCACGTTGTAAGGTTTGCCAACGAGCCACGGCTGACCTTAATTCTCGGGATAGTAGGACTGCTTTCTCATTGGGAATGACCGCTAAGATGTGAAACCTTGGCAGTGACACTGAACTTGTTTGTGCTGAGGCATAAGGTGAACCAGGATGAGATGGTGAGAGTGACCCTGAAGATGATGGACCATCGGAAAGAATAACAGATTCCGATTCTGGTGATACTAAAGGTGAAACGGAAACGGAATCTTCTCCAGCTACAAACCACGATGAAGGTAAAGATGAAGAAGAAGATGATGACGATGATGTGGATAAAGTTGATAATGATAAATGTGGCCGATTACATGATAGAATCAAAAGTGTAACAAAAATGGTTCGACGTGTAGATGAGCTCATGTTTGAATAATATTCTGATTCTGAATGGAATAGGAAAATTTTTTTCTTCTCTTCTCCGTTTATCTTATTTATACATGTGTTTATATGTACAATCTCAATGGTCTATCTTTAGCATCAATGGTGAGAGAACTGGGAGGTTTTTAGAGGTTAATGTTTCACCTTGAGAGATTATTGCTTAATCTTTTTCGAATTTAAGAAAATAAAAAGAATTTCCCAAATCTCTTTCTTTTCCTCTTACTTTGTCTCTTCACTGCTGGGAGTTTTTTTTATTTACCTTTTCTCCCGAGAAAAGTGATTACCAGGTAAAAATAGAGAAAAAAGTGAGATAGACTGAAGATAATTTTGTCTTCCTTTGGTTTTCTCTCTGAAACCAAACAAAATTCAATGTCAATCGATTCTCATCATGATCACATCTCCATCGAAATCATTTTCACACATATAATATAATATATTGTGAATTCCAAACAAACTGACCATTCAACTGATCATCATTCTAAAAAATTAGCTAATCAATATGAGAGAATTGAACTTAACAAATGTTATGGAAGGAAAGAAACAAATGAATCAAATGATTATTATAATTAAAGGAAGAAAGAAAAACAATTAATTCCAATTTGAAAACATGTAACTATCACATGAAGATAATCATCCTCATCATGGGCTGATATAAATTACTACTCTTCTCCAATGGTTGTTAATGAGGATGATGATGATGACACTAATGATGTGATGATGATTATGATGATAATAATAATAAAACGAGAAGCAATTTGCACATTAAATATTAACAAGCACTTCACTCGCTATTTTTTTCAATGTTCAACTTATTTGGGCTTCATGATTATCATTAACAGGTAATCCATTGGAATCCATTGAATCATTTATGCTGAAAATTATTCCTATGTGTTGATAATATTAATACAATTGCATTGACACAAGATGATGATGAAAAAAAAAGTTGAACCAATTGATAAACAACAATGAATATTAACAATGATGATGATGATGAGGATGAGGATGAGGATGAAGATGATTTAGTTAAAATGGATGATAATAATACATGTGATCATCATCTCTCCATCATGTTGACGATTTTTTTGTTTGCTGTTTGTCTTCACCTGAATCACTTGAATTTGATTTCACCATAAAGTATATTGTTCGGGATGAGGTTGATTTTGATCATGATGATGATGATAAATATGAAAGTAAGCTTGTTTTCTTTCTCATCCTCATCACTTACTTACTTTTTTATTTCTTTTTCTTTCTTTTTCATCTTCTCTTTTCTTACAGTTATTCGTTCATTCCTCCTTCTCAGCTTCTTCAAAATCTCTGAGAATACTTTTTGGTGGGTTACTTTTCTCTCTCTCTCTCTTCCTCATCTTCCCCATGCTCATGGCTCACACTCTCATTGTACCTTCTCTCTCTCACACACTCACTTACTCACTCTCTTTCTTTTTCTTTCTTTACTTTTCCCACCATTATAATGAATCTATGGATGATGATGATAACCTAAACCCAACCCTCGACCTTGCAAGCTTCAGGTAATACGCAGCATCCAGAATCTCAGATTCATATGATAAGATAAGTTTCACTATTTCATGATATTCAGAGTGATATCTATGAATCTAATTTTAAACTAACCTCATGATCATCATGAACCAGAATCATCAGCACCACCAATCATATGATAAACATGACAAAAGTAAAGTTTATCAACAAACTTACTCATAAATCAAATAATCAAAATTTTTATCATGATATTTACTCACCTTTTCATGGTAAAAACAATTAAAGTGCCAACTCAGTTCATGTTTTAAATGATTCCTTTGAAAACAAAGGGTCACATGAGAGACGGTAAATATCATGATAATTAATCACACGATTGAAATTCAAATTAATCAATTCAGTCGTGGGAAATTTTTTTAACACGTTGTCATTGAAGTTTCAAATGATCAGCATTTCTTTCCGGTTACAAATAAATATTAGATTGAAAATTAGATAATATCTTTATTAATATCGATGAATAAGAATCAATTACAAGCTTATTGATTATCCATAATTATCGTAGTGTAATTAGATTATAATTACGTTCATCATGCCCACCAAGTGATCAGCAAGATTACTAATCATATTAGCTGATTGCTTGAGAATACCTGAAGCCATGACACCATATTTCTTGATGATTGGAACTCCATGAACTGAGGAAGCTGAACTTTTGGCTGAATTTTTATTATCATCTTTGTCATCATCTTCATCTGAATCGTCGCCATCAGAACTTGATTCTGGTTTAGGTACAGATTCACCTGATTTAGATTCAGATGATTTGGTTGAAGGTTGTTTTGTCTTTGATGAGGATGAGGATGACGATGAAGATTCTGCATGGGAAGATGAACCGGATGAGGAAATCTTTATTTCGGTAGCATCTTTGGAGTCCGAAGCACCAGAAACCAAGCTAACACCCAATAAACTGATTAACAGAAGAGAAACAATTAAAAACTTCATAGTTGAGGCAGATTAATCAATCAAAATGTAGATAGATGAAAAATTTTTCCAGCAACAATTAGATTAACTTTTGTAGTCAATACAATTAAATGACTGTTCATTTCAATGAATACAACAACTTATATAAGTTACCATGTGGATGCTAATTATTACCACTGAGTAAATAATTGAATTTTCAGCGAGAAAAAAGTTTGTTAGTTGGTAAAGTTGATCTAAATTAACTAATTAATGCAAATTAATTAACTTTAATCCATTTGAACAAATAGAACGTTAAAAAGGTCTCAAGATTAGTTGTGGATCATCCGATATAATTGTAAGTTCTGATTCATTCTAAGTTATCTCAATTCAGTTGTTAAATTGTTCAAATTAACTTATTATTTTACGGAAATTTTTATTTATCATTAATTTAGTGTTTTCTTTAATCATCAAGATGAAAGGTCAATCATTTCTCAGTTCATTGGTCATCTCTTTTTTTGCATCCTCGATGTTAATGTTAACCTTAGTCTCATCAGATCTACCTGTTGAAAATAGAGCCTCAACCAATGGCCAAGACCCACTTCTGGTCACTGAATCTATTCCCGGTGAGACTTCAACTGTAGCTTATCACTCAGGCCATGGATTCACTAGTACATCGGCTCCACCCGTTGGTTATCATCCAGTTAAATATAATCACCAAGGTAAGAAATTAGTATTGAACTGAACCGATTGAATCAATAAAAAACTTTGGTAACGTCCTAGTTTATGGTAGTGAACTGGACAATCGACTGTTTGTCACACTTATTCAATAAATTTTTTGATCAATTTAGCAACTGAGAGCTACGATTTGATTGTCTTAGGCCCTCCGGGCCTTTCCTAATCAAGGGTGGTCCTTAATATTGGGACCTAACCTAACCCAATTAAAACAAAACAATTAATTGAATAATTAGTTAATTTTCATTCGTAGGAATAATGTAGTAATTAGCTGATTGACCCGCCCACTACCATAAACTAAGATGTTACCAAAACTTTTCTCTCTTTAAAAATCTATTAGCTAAATCTGATGCTCAGCATACTTCAACCTCTAACTCTGAGAGCTCCGTTACCTCTGGTTCATCAAGTTCATCAAGTTCCGCCGGTCAAAATACTATTAATAATACGAATATTAATACAGATAAAGAATACGTCTCAATCCGAAAAAGTTCCCTGGATCAGATTGATCAATTCGCTACAATGATTCAAGAATTCGGAAAAAATATTCATCAGTTAATTCGTGGCACTGTGATTGTCAGCAATGATTATCACCATGATGATAAACCAATGCCAACATTCAATAACAACCAAACGGCTTCCGTTGATAATAATAACAAAATAAACTAATCGTAATACTATTATATGATAACATTGTCACAATTGCAATGATTAAATTGATATTATTAAAAAATGAACAAAAATAAAAAACAATTTCTCATATTTGATTCAAATTTGAAACTTTATTTCAATTAATATTTCATTATCAATCCTTTTTATTGCTTAATCGAGCGTAAATATCAACAACTGTTTGGCTGATTGTTTTAACTAAACCAGTAATTGCATGTTCTGATTTGTTATAAGCCTTGGCTACAATGTTGTTTATATCGTCTTTCAACTTAGGTGAGACTGATTTTAAAGAGCTCAAGTCAAGGGTCATGGTGCTATTGGAATCGTCATCTTTTGATGATGTGGAAGAAGATGAGGATTCTGATGATGAAGCTGAAGATGAGGGCTTATCGTTTTTAGTCTTGTTCTTAGGTTTTGTCCAATATGAGCCTGCGAAAACTTTTGACCATGAATCTTCTTTATCTGGATCGGGCTTTTCCGTTGTTGTTGGTTTCTCAGTAGAAGCAGAAGAAGAGGACGAAGAAGACGATGAGGAAGAGAGCGACGAGGATGATGATGTCAAGTTTTTTGACTCGGTAACGCTCTCTTCGGTTGGTTTCCCTTTTAAATCGCTTTCGTCACTAGTGGTTGAGTTGCTGCTTTCTGTTGCCTTTGAGCTTTCGGTGGTTGTTGATGTGGCGTTTGCTGATGCTGCTGCGATCAAGTCAAAGAAATCATCACCCGATTCTGAGTCTTCGTCAGATTTGGTCTTATTAGATGAATCAGGATGAGCCTTGGAGGATTTTTCCGATTTTTCTGGTTTTTCCGTTTTTTCCGTTTTATCTGATTTATCGGGTTTCTCAGCTTTTCAGATTTATCTGACTTGGTCGATTTATCAGATTTCGATGTACTCGCGGCACTTGATTTTGATTTTGATTTTTCAGATTCGGAGGCAGGTACAGAGGCTTCTTCATCGTCTACATCACTATCACTGGCTGAAGAGGCATTAGAAGTTGAATTGGATATGTCAGAGGAAGCATCAGGATCAGCTAATGGACTTGGTTTTGGTCCGAGCTCGTTTTTTGGGCTCGAGCTGAGACTTTTCTTGGGGTCTGCTGCATCATCGGTTAAAGGGGAAGGAGTTGATTTACTAGTCGTGGACGATTTAGCATTAGCCTTGGATTTTGATCCTGCAGTTGCTTGCGAAGTAGCGTTTGAACTTCCTGAAGACTGATCAGCGGGATAAATGTCATCGTCTTGACCTGATCCACTGGTTGTTCCAGATCCAATACGATTAGATTTAGCACCAGCTAAAGAACCAGCAGATGAGTGAGCTGATGAACCAGGAGAAGCTTGTCCAGGTAACATTGATGGTAAATGTTGACCGACAGCGGCTGGAGCAACTAAACCTCTGCTACCTGTCCCAGGCCAACTCTCCAATGAGACAAAAGTGAACCCAAAGAAGCTGAGAATCACAAAATAAATAATAACCAATCTCATGGTGAAAGAAAAACAATATCAATCAAATGAAATTGAATAAAAATTAGTCAATTAAACAGGTTTGAAATACACTTGAAGACAATTAAAGTAATTATCATGAAAGTATATCAACAGGTAACAATTTATATCAAGGAGAAAGAGTCAGAAACCTTTTCTATTACTCATCAACTTTACTCAGGTTGATTAATCAGATTCAGAATTAAACTAATTGAAAGAAGCAAAAAGTCAACAATTTACTTAAACGCTGATCAACTGATCAAATGATTAACAGTCTATTTCAACTAATTAACCTTTTTAATTGCGATGCACTTTATGCAAATTTAGATAGTTAATCATCACCAAGTTTAACTATCCAATTAAACCAAATACTCAATTTGAAAAAAAAACATTACAATCAAATCAACAATTAAATTAAATTAACGATAAAATTTAATTGCTATGAATCAATAGATTTGAAACTGTACAGATTAACATAAATCCATTGATAATCGTGATTAATATATTGTATACAATTAACAATCTAATAAACAATTAGAGCACAATTAAGTGATAACAAGACAATTAATAGTAACAATTAGCTGCTAAATTATACATTTGATTAATAAAATTTGTGTTTATAATTAATTATTTATTTATTATCACAAGGAAAAAAAA
Source organism: Panonychus citri (assembly GCF_014898815.1). Lineage (NCBI taxonomy): Eukaryota > Metazoa > Arthropoda > Arachnida > Trombidiformes > Tetranychidae > Panonychus > Panonychus citri. Next base: position 275,115 of record NW_026515530.1, on the reverse strand, counting down.
CTAATTGTGAAATTTGATTAAAACTTTGCGTTGATTGTTTACCAATTATTGTTTCCTTTTTTGATTGTTAAAACAATTAACATCGACTAGATAAAATCATTAAATCAAATTGAACTGTTTTCATTATTATTACTTTTAAAATCAACTAATCATTATAATCATGATTAATTTGATTGTGATGTTAAATGATTCTGGTAAGATAATATATTAACATGATTGATAATATAAGTTGACCTTCAGAAAATAGGAAGTAGTTGATTTGTTTATCCGGAAGTGGGGGGAAGATGTGAACTTGCGTTTTCCTTGTTATCATCTTGTCATTATGTTATCGTTGATGATTGTGTTGGTGGGTGTTAATTATGATGATTTAACATGATGATGATAATGTGAAGATGAGATTGATTGTAATTATTATTCAATTTTCTAGTCTAAGTTTAATTTATCAATCAAAGTGATATGAACAATCACTGCTAATATAAGATAACAGAGACTGGTCAGTGTTGGTGCGAATCCAGAACCGGAATCGCTTTGGAATACCGTTCGACCTTGAAGAGGTTGAAGGTCACGGACAACAGTTTGCATTACAGTTTCTGATGGGGAAATAAGATTACGAAGTCTATCAATCTGATAGAGAAAAAAAAAGAAGAAAAATAAAATTTTATTATCAAAATAATTTCGATCAAATTTTTCATTTCAATTAGTAATTCTAATTGTAATATGATGTTAATATTGATGAATGGATTCATTTCAAGTTTATCATTATCTAACTACTCACTTGATCATTGGAAACTGTTATGAAATCTTTCATGACAATCCAGTTGACCACTTCGTTACATGTAGGAGTGGTCAGTGAGCCCGAATATTTGAAAAACGATTTCTTATTCGAGGGCAAAAGGTGATTCAAATCGAAGGGTTTTTTCACTGGATACTTAATATCTGACGAATTACTTTGCATGGCTTCCAATAAGATGTCAACTCCAGGATTAGGATCACCATTCTATCATCATCATCATCATCATCATCCGGAAGATAGAAGATTAATAGAAATAAAGAAAAACAAAAGGATTAGTTAGCAAAAAGATCAACAAATTGGATTAATTTTGTTTAACCCTCGTCACAATTGAGTAGATTAAACTTTGCACATAAGATGGCGACTCAGTTAGACTTTTTTCTTTTAACTTGGTTAATTTAAATCGACAATTTAAACAATTAATTCGGTTAAAACAGTTTACCTTTGCAATTACACCGAGAACAGTTAATCCATCAACTTTCTGCAAAACTGAGTAACTAGATTCATTAGCATATTTGGTATTCCTATGGACAAAATGAACCTAAAAATAATGTTTTCCAAAGAAAATTGAGTTAATTGTGATGATAAAATAATAGTGATTAAATTGATAATTGACCAATTTCATCTTAACTAAAATAAACATTAGTTTTTCCGCTAAAGGTTTCATACAATTGGTCAGTTAATGGTCACTCTTGTTGAAAGTGATTAAGTTGAGTTTGCTTTGTTTTGATGCAGAGTCACTTTAATTTTGTTAATTTAATTGTTACCTCGGCGGAAAAACGTTCACCATCAATTGAATGTTCTGATCCTGACATTGAGTTGATTCCCCAATGAATATGAACTTGAAGTAGCTCATAAGGACGATCAACAACAGTTCCCGATAATAAGTATACTCCTCTTGACTCGAATTCCAATTTTACTGGATAACATGATTGAATAGACGAAAAGAATGAAAGAAAAAATCGAATGAATAAAATCAAAACAATATCATTTTCTGATTAATAAATAGATAAACATTGAGAGGATTGATGGAAGCACCATCAGAAATTGTACGTTATTATCGTCATCAATATCTTTATCTGTGGGATGAGAATTAAATTTTATCATGGATAAAAGCTCTGAGTAAGAGATGGAAAATGAATGGAAAGGAAATGAAAAAGGAAACAGGAAAAGTAAGAGAAAAGAAACTGAATAAATATTTTTTTCTATTCCATTTTTCATCTTCCTTTTTCCTGAATCACAGATATATTGAAATAATTTCTTCCAATCAGTGATATCATCTTCTAATGATCATCATTATCATCACTATGAATCCTCATGATAATCAAATAAAAGGCAAAGCCATAACTTCCGATCAACTTAAGGTCATGGTAACTTTTTCATTAGCTTGACCATCGTCATGTTTTTGTTTAAACTTTGCCTGAAATAAATCTCATTAACAAGTATAATTACTAAGGTGACACTTGATCAGAACTTTGGGTGTGTCGAAATCGATTCGGAGCTCTCTCTCTCTCTTTCAATATTCTCAAAGATTCATTCATATTCATGGAGGAAACTCTCATTACTGAACCATGAATAATACACTAATCAAAAGGTTAATTTATCTGATCACTTCTGTGGGTGAAATGTTGTGTTAATTACAATTTGAACGAGTGATTATCAAACTGAATTAACTAATCTGAAATCAATCATGTTCATGTTCAGCCAAATAGATTTTTCCTTCATCATGAAAATGCAAAAATAAGAAAAAGAGATTTGATTCAATGAACTGGAAAATATTCAAAGTAAAACTATTCTACATAGAGAAACGAATGATGAGCAGAAAAAGTTCAGTAGAAGAGTGAATACAAAATAAAAAAGATTTCGAAAAAAAGTTCTAACCTTAATTCGAAGAAAATTTTGCTTCCTTTTCCCACTTGTCACTTATCATGAAGTTCAAAACTTTATGGAGAATAAATTTTACTCAAACTGAATTCATCACATTGACAATGAAAGATGAAGACATAATAATATTTGAGACACACCCAAGTCTTTACGGAATATCAAGGTTAATCTCATAAAAAGATTAGTCTAGGAGGATGAAGATGACGAAATATTTATCATCCATGGAAAGAAAATTAGATCAAATGAAAAAGTTATAAGAGAGAAAAAAAAAATAAAAACCAAAAGTTATTCTCCATTAACTGAACTTTTATTTCATTCGTTCATCATCATGGTGGAAATGAAAGTATCTCACTAGAAGAATTTCTTTTGCACCTTTTCCTTGTTTGCCAGAGATTAAACTTCCATGTAACAATCAAATCTCATTTTCTACTGAATATTTAGTTAGATAAACTCATGAAGAATGAAAAAAAGAAAACAAAAGTTACCTTGAATCAGCAATAATTCCAACTAAATACATGTAACATTCACGATGTTCAGAACTTTTCCCCACTTTTCTCTCTCTTTCTCTTTTCTTTCTTGCAAATCTTCAGCATTTTACCCAAATTATTTCCATGGGATTCTAGCTTCTCAAGGTTAACTCACAGAAATGAACTTGACTGAATAAAAGTAACTAAGTTAATACATTGGAACTGAGAGAATATTTCATGATGATCATCATCATTTTCTCTTGATTTCTTTTTCCAACCTCATCTTCTATCTATTTCTCTCTATTTTTTTCTTAGACTATTCTGAATTCACACCATGCAATAAGTGAAGAAAAAATCATCTTCTTTTCACCGTAACCTAACCTCTTTTTCACAATAATAGTCTATGGAAGAAAAAAATTCTTGCTGATAATCATTGAGATTCAGATTCCGGAACCAGAATGCTAATAATAAACGATAACAACTGGGTGGAGATACATGATAAAAGATACTAATATGCATCCTCCAAATTCAGTTACAATAATTTATCATATATTTTAAAGGAAACAAATTCAGACTCTACTTACGAAACTCACTTTTCGTAGAGATTTTTTTTTTCGTTCTCTCCTCTGAACAAACAAAATCCTTGAGGAACTTCACCTTTCTCTCTCTCTCTCGACTTTATGAACAATACGATTGAAAAAAAAACAAAAGTTCTAACAGTTTTGTTCGAAGAAAATATTCTACACCTTTCATTCATATGTATTATCGATTATTTTCATAGCCTTAGAACTTTTTCTTTTTCGATCTATCTTTCGAATGACTAAAACTTACAACTATGTCCAGTTGAATAGACGAACGCTGTATCAATCAAACGATCGTACTTCTTAATGTCCAAGGTTAGCGTTTTATCAACTCGAGCCTTGGACGAATCAAGGTTGATCGGTGATTGTTTATCACCTCCACAATGAGTTATATTTGTTACCCATGCCTTTTGATCTGATTAAAATTAACGGGGAAAAATTGAGAAAACAAAATATCAGTTAAACAATTAAAACTAATCATGAATGGTCACCTTACCTTCATAAGTCCAGTCATGGTAATCGGCAGCTCGTTTATCAATAATATGATCTGATAGAAAGTAAAATAAATTGTCCATTGATTAGACTGTACTTATATGTTTTCTTTAATGATTTGTAGTCAAAATTAGAGATTAATTGTTACAATTAATTCTGATTTATCATCAGTTGTTAGCTTGAGATTCATTCAAAGTGATTGATTGATTTTTGATTAGTCGGATTTTTTTCTGTATCAACGATAATTTAACCTTGATATTAATTATTTCAATCGTTTAATTTTTTAATTGTTGACATTTTAATAATCAACAATCAACTTCTAGTGAATATCTTAATACTTGTTAATTGATGTTTCCTTGAATCTAATAAATCAGATAATCAAATTTTGTCTTAGTATATTAATCATGTTAATTAATGAATCAATTTAAATTGAACGGAAGTTGAATAACCTAGACCAACTTTAAACAATTTAAAGATGATCTAACAATTAACCAATTAGTGGTAATGATTAACGATTTGTTTATGAATCAAAATTGAACAGTCAATTGATTGTAACCCAAATTGTTTACAATTAGTTAATTTTTGTAAATAAACTCATTGTTTCCTCTTCATTATCATTGCGTTTAATTATCATCATATTTTAATTTAGTAGGTTGTTAATCATCACGCTTAAAATTTAACCCAAAATCTAATCAAACTATTTAGCTAACTAATTAAGTTTGAATCGCAATTAAGTATCTGCTTACAATCAATTCTTGTCTTTGCTAATAAATCACAACTTTTTTCCAAAAAAACTGAGTATTTAAAGTCCAATATGAATATGTAACTTGATTCTCACAATTAAGAGATGATTAAACCTCAAATTTTTTATCGAAAAATTGTAGACAATTAACTAATTGTCCCATTGAACGAAAAGTATTGAAAATTCTTTTCCCTCTCTAATTAACTAAAAATTTAATTCCTGAGCTCTTCCTTCATCAATTCTCACACAATTCAACGCCAAAACAGGAACAATTAAAGAAACAATTAGATAAATCACTTCGATCAATCAAAGGTAATCACAACGATCAGTTGATTATGATCAACAATGAAATGATTATCGTTATTAATTGATTACAATCAACAACAATTTTGCTCTCATTTGATCACCAAAAAAGGCAAACTTATCACAACAAAAGTGATGATGATTAGTTGATTGTTGTTGTTTTAATAAACTAATAAAACTCATCAACTAATCAGTGGATTTTGCTTATCAAATCATTTTAAATGATGATTAAGAATATAAGATTAAATGATTATCATCTTAATCATTTGTTCATCAAATTTATCATGTCTACATCATAAAAATGATGATAATTATTGTTCAATATTCAATTAACTACAAAACTGTAAATTAATCATCACGATTATTGGGCTATACTAAAAATAAACTAACAGTGATTGTTGAAAGTTAATTGTTGGGATTTTGCCATAACCTTGACAACAGAAAACATATCAAGAAGTTAGTTAATTAATCAGAATTAAATCATATCAAATCAGTTAAACAATTAAGAGATCAGCTAATCATCATGAGTCTGCTTAAATCAATCAGATTAATCAACTGATTGTGTGTTGATTGTTGATTAAGTTTTTTTTCACACATTAACACTCATTCTTTCATTTTCGTAGTAACAATTTAAAAATCATGATTAAACTTGAAGTGAGTTAAATTGTTAATCTCAGCAAATTAATATATTGATCAAATTGCTGATGGAGTAAACTTTAAATGATCAGATTAAAATTGATTTAATCAACAAGAAGAAGCTTATTGTTGATCAAATCAACTTAATCATAAATCAAATTATGATTTTTGATTGTTATTGGTGGTGTTGAATCAACGAATTAGGTTAGAATCAGAAATGAGAATTAAATTAAATTAAATTAACCTTAAAGCTTTTCACCATTAACTCATTAACTTGTTGATGTCTAATAATTAAATTAATAATTGGTAACAATTTAATTTCCTTTTAAATATTATCGATACAAAAAAGATTGAGAAGTCAATTGTTGATTATCATGATTCCAGCAATTTGCTTACAACAAAATTTCACAATTTTAATTAACTTACCACTTAATTGTTGAAATGATATTGCTGTTGATTCAAGTTGATTAATTAGTGTTGATGTTACAATGATTAAGAAAATCATTTTAAATTGATCAAAAATCATAGTCAAAGACATTGTATTATTATTAATATTGATGAGAGGATGATGATGATGGCGATGATCAGGATGATGAGAGAGAGAGAGAGAGAGAGAGAGAGAGAGAGAGAGAGAGAGAGAGAGAGAGAGAGAGAGAGAGAGAGAGAGAGAGAGAGAGAGAGAGAGAGAGAGAGAGAGAGAGAGAGAGAGAGAGAGAGAGAGAGAGAGAGAGAGAGAGAGAGAGAGAGAGAGAGAGAGAGAGAGAGAGAGAGAGAGAGAGAGAGAGAGAGAGAGAGAGAGAGAGAGAGAGAGAGAGAGAGAGAGAGAGAGAGAGAGAGAGAGAGAGAGAGAGAGAGAGAGAGAGAGAGAGAGAGAGAGAGAGAGAGAGAGAGAGAGAGAGAGAGAGAGAGAGAGAGAGAGAGAGAGAGAGAGAGAGAGAGAGAGAGAGAGAGAGAGAGAGAGAGAGAGAGAGAGAGAGAGAGAGAGAGAGAGAGAGAGAGAGAGAGAGAGAGAGAGAGAGAGAGAGAGAGAGAGAGAGAGAGAGAGAGAGAGAGAGAGAGAGAGAGAGAGAGAGAGAGAGAGAGAGAGAGAGAGAGAGAGAGAGAGAGAGAGAGAGAGAGAGAGAGAGAGAGAGAGAGAGAGAGAGAGAGAGAGAGAGAGAGAGAGAGAGAGAGAGAGAGAGAGAGAGAGAGAGAGAGAGAGAGAGAGAGAGAGAGAGAGAGAGAGAGAGAGAGAGAGAGAGAGAGAGAGAGAGAGAGAGAGAGAGAGAGAGAGAGAGAGAGAGAGAGAGAGAGAGAGAGAGAGAGAGAGAGAGAGAGAGAGAGAGAGAGAGAGAGAGAGAGAGAGAGAGAGAGAGAGAGAGAGAGAGAGAGAGAGAGAGAGAGAGAGAGAGAGAGAGAGAGAGAGAGAGAGAGAGAGAGAGAGAGAGAGAGAGAGAGAGAGAGAGAGAGAGAGAGAGAGAGAGAGAGAGAGAGAGAGAGAGAGAGAGAGAGAGAGAGAGAGAGAGAGAGAGAGAGAGAGAGAGAGAGAGAGAGAGAGAGAGAGAGAGAGAGAGAGAGAGAGAGAGAGAGAGAGAGAGAGAGAGAGAGAGAGAGAGAGAGAGAGAGAGAGAGAGAGAGAGAGAGAGAGAGAGAGAGAGAGAGAGAGAGAGAGAGAGAGAGAGAGAGAGAGAGAGAGAGAGAGAGAGAGAGAGAGAGAGAGAGAGAGAGAGAGAGAGAGAGAGAGAGAGAGAGAGAGAGAGAGAGAGAGAGAGAGAGAGAGAGAGAGAGAGAGAGAGAGAGAGAGAGAGAGAGAGAGAGAGAGAGAGAGAGAGAGAGAGAGAGAGAGAGAGAGAGAGAGAGAGAGAGAGAGAGAGAGAGAGAGAGAGAGAGAGAGAGAGAGAGAGAGAGAGAGAGAGAGAGAGAGAGAGAGAGAGAGAGAGAGAGAGAGAGAGAGAGAGAGAGAGAGAGAGAGAGAGAGAGAGAGAGAGAGAGAGAGAGAGAGAGAGAGAGAGAGAGAGAGAGAGAGAGAGAGAGAGAGAGAGAGAGAGAGAGAGAGAGAGAGAGAGAGAGAGAGAGAGAGAGAGAGAGAGAGAGAGAGAGAGAGAGAGAGAGAGAGAGAGAGAGAGAGAGAGAGAGAGAGAGAGAGAGAGAGAGAGAGAGAGAGAGAGAGAGAGAGAGAGAGAGAGAGAGAGAGAGAGAGAGAGAGAGAGAGAGAGAGAGAGAGAGAGAGAGAGAGAGAGAGAGAGAGAGAGAGAGAGAGAGAGAGAGAGAGAGAGAGAGAGAGAGAGAGAGAGAGAGAGAGAGAGAGAGAGAGAGAGAGAGAGAGAGAGAGAGAGAGAGAGAGAGAGAGAGAGAGAGAGAGAGAGAGAGAGAGAGAGAGAGAAAAAAAGACAAATACTATTAGTATATGCTAAGGATGCTAAAAGTTTGTAAGATTGATAATGATGAAGTTACAAGTTTAGTTCCAAGTAAATTTCAACGAGTTAATAATAACTGTAAAAATTTTCATCTTTTTATCCATTTAATTTTGTATTAGTTAATTGTAGATACAAGGATTAAATTGTCATCTCTAAATTGTTGTCAATTTGTTAATTCTGTTAAACTTTGACCATTTACCGTTATAATCCATTACCATGAGAGTAGATTGGTAAACAAAGTGATTGTGGTGATTTAATTTCAAAGAAAAAAAACAACTTCAACTTTCCAATTAGATGAAAGTGATTAATTAACTAACCAAGAAGGATTTTATTCATTGATTGATTTGGATTACAATTTATATTTTTAATTGTTCACCAATTAGTTTTACTATTATTTTATCATCATCCTGATCATCGCCATCATCATCATCCTCTCATCAATATTAATAATAATACAATGTCTTTGACTATGATTTTTGATCAATTAAAATGATTTTCTTAATCATTGTAACATCAACACTAATTAATCAACTTGAATCAACAGCAATATCATTTCAACAATTAAGTGGTAAGTTAATTAAAATTATTGTGATATTTAAATGGTTGAAATATTAGATTATCAATTAAATGATAGGATTATTTTCAATACAATTATTACTTTAATTGTTTCGTTTTCGTTGATCTTGATTAAGAAAACAAAATGAGGGACAAAATTTCAAATTTTGCTCGTTTCCATTATGATTTCATGTTCCCTCTCAGGTGATTGAAAAAAATGTTCAAAAATAAACATCCAGCAACTAATAACTTATATTGACAATATTTAACCATCACAATTAGTTAATTGTAGAGCGTTTCATGGTAACAATTAGAGTGGTTTTTATTTCCGTTGAATAAGATATCAGTGATTCAAGAATTATCTTATTCTGTATTATGAGAATCAAGTTACATATTAAAATTGGACATTAAATGGTTAGTTTTTTTTTTGGAACAAAATTCCAATTAATTAGTTGAGACTAGAGTTGATTGTAATCAGATACTAATTGTGATTTAGACTTAATTAGTTAGTTAATTAGTTTGATAGGATTTTCTGGTTGAATTTTAAACACGATTATTATCATGATTAACCATCCAATTTGATAAATCAGAATGACAATTGAGGCAAAACAATAAGTTTATCCCAAATTAATTCAATAATTAGTTAGACTAATTAACATTGATCTTCCATTGATAATTACGAAGCTAAATAATAAGTAAATCAAAACACTAAGAGTTAATTGTTGAATTCATCTAAAGCTAATTAACCGTCTAATTTGGCGCAATTTTTTTCTTTCAAGTAATAGGTTGTTGCTGTCAGTTCAGAGGAACTTTTTTTCTTGGATAAAAAATCAGAACAAAATTCAATTCGGTTAAATAGTGATCGATTTACAGTTATCTCGATCCATCGTTAACTTGATACTCAATTTTCATCAGATTTTGAGATGTTCCAAGTTATAAAAAACACTATTTCAAGATAATTCTTATTCTTTCTCTATCCTGTTCATCTTGAGGTAGAACTTGACTTGACATGATCTTTTGATTGATACTTAATTTCTCATGTTTGTGGCACATTAGCCAAAAAAAATTCTGAATATGATAATATCCTAATTTGTTGATTCTTTATCATTACGAATAGATTATATTTACAAGAATAAATATGATTATGGTGATTGTAACATAATAGACATGAAAATGTTGCCAAATTTTACTCCATTTTCTTTGTATATATAAATTTTGTTTCACTCTTCGAGTCTCATTCATAAAAAATGGTAACTACGATCACCTATGGAAATTTTGAACGAAACTACTAACAAATAACACTAAAAATATCATAATAAATTATTTTTATATCTTTGACAAGAAACGGAGCAAAATCTGGTACATGAGCATTGAGATTTTCATGGTGGAAAGAAAAAATTAAACACAATTTCTTAATGTAAATACATGGAAAGTTCAACCGATAATTATTGAAATTCATTCATTTTTGAGACTGGAAAAAATTCCCAACGAAATAAAATTGAAAACTTTTCATAAATGTTATTATATTCACGTAATTCCAACACTTTGTTCAACAATTGTTTCAACATTCATGATACATATTCAGGGTAATAAATACCATCCATTTGTTATAATTTTATTACTTTCATGATAAATATTGATAACTAACATGTTCATGTTAGCCAATTGTATCGGTTTCGAGTCACATTTTGAAAAAGTTATCAGAACTTTTCTTCCCCCTTCTTTCTGTTTCTCTCTGTCAGAATATATATCATGGAACGAACCTTGAATTCTGAGGTTAGAATCTCATAAATTTCAACAATATTATCTTTATCATCTTATTATTATTGCTTATGAATTTCATGTTATTCATTGTAAGTATAAGTTTCTCAGGGTTTTTACAAATATTTTTCTCGAAGCAATTTTTCATGATAAAATTCATGATAATATTCAGATAGCAATAAATTTATTGTCTTGTATGTAGAAAGACAGTGGTAAGAACACAAAGTTAACCTTAAATGACTTGGAATTGTTATTCCCATTTCATGTAATTTCAACATGAATTTTTTTCGCATTTAACATGAAAATTTTAAGTTGCATCGATATAAACATACATCTGATCTTCTAGAGGGAATAATAAATCATTCATATCTACATGTTTATCCTGATATCATGTTGTACCTGTTGATGGAAAGATCATTGAAATGAACGATTCAGATCATGTAGAAGAAAAAAAAATTCTGATTTTGCAGAAAAAAAAGCTCGAAAGTTTATATTGACCATCATTATTCAGAACTATTATCATTTTGTTCATCTCAAAGGAATGATGAGTTATGGTGACCCATGATGATGACGATCGGTTAAACGAATCATTGATTGCTCAATTTTCTGAATTTAAAGAATTTTTTTTCTCTTCCACATGAAAGATCACATTTATCTCTGCTCATATTGAGTTTACCTGGTTAATTATCGGTGGTGAAAGTATAGAAAAGAAAAGTTATCAATCCACTCCAACCTCATTCATACGGTAAAAGATGAAGAGACAAGGAAACGGAAAGGATGTATCATGGTTGAAAGAGTTAAAATGTTGACAAGGAAAAGAAGAAAAAATAAATAGAATTTCAGTTTTTATCTTATTCCTCTCTCTCTTTACCTCCCATTGTAAGCTAATTGTTGTTAAGCTTCATCAAATCATCAGCAATAATCTTAACATCATCATGAGGTAAACCCTGAAATCGGAACGAGAAAAAAATCTCCATTCAGAAGAAAAGAAAAGAAAACTTTTTTATCGAACTTTTTTCTCTTCTCATTCTCCATCAATGAACAATAAAGAGAGGAAACAAAGCTCTAGCACGACGAAACATGAGCACACACAGAAACATATAACCACCGAATTCAGAGAAGGAAAAAAAATCTCATAGAAAAAACGAAAAAACTTTGAGCTGAAAAAAAAGAGAATAAAAAAAGTTCCAAACTAATATATTCAGGCAAAAAGATGATGAAAATGTGACTCATATTATCATGAATTTTCATCTATCATTCTCACCTTATTGCTTATAAAGTTGCTGAGGGTAATTCTGTGTGTTACCAGGATTGGTTATCATGAACTTTTTTTGTTCACTTCAAACATTTAAATTGATTCAGGAGGAAAAATTATTATCCAAACGATATGAGATTAAATAATTCATGACTGATTCAGGAGGTTTATCATTTCATCCTGATGATGATCAATTTTAATCCAATTTCATGTAAACAATTATCCTCAATTTGGATACAATGTTAATCTACAAATTGAATTTCTTGTTAACTACCCCATGGTGAGTTTGATTAATTATCATCATCAGAGTTGAACATAAGTAAAGCATATTGTTCATGATAATGATCATCATCATGAAAAGATATTAGGAAATTATTGTTTTCCTCTGTTTTTTTTATATTAATATTATCTTATTGTATTTACAAAATGATGAAAATTGATTAATGGTAAAGTAATTAATTAATTTGTATTAATTAACAACGAACCAAAAGAGTTGTAATAACAATCATTATCTTTATCGTGATAATCATTATCAGAATGAATCTGAAGTAAAGATGAATCCAGAAAAAAAACAAAGATGGAAAAACGAACTCAATAAAACCGGAACCGGAAAAGATGAATAATAATAATATACAGACACATACTAGTATATATATTAGAGGGGAGGGAAAATGTTGTGGATGAGAAGATGGAATTAGGTTGATTGTGATTAGGATGATGATGATTAAGATGACAATTTGATGATTACATGATTTCCTCTCGATGATTACTTGATTTCATATCAGCATAATGTTTATGTGCATGATGAGGATGAGGATGATGATGATTAGGATGATTGATCAAATTAATGTTTTAACGATTGATTAAAACTGATTGTTGACCATAAATTGGATTAACATTGATTGAAAATAGTGAATGTGTAAGATGATTAGATGATGAGCAGATGATATTTTTCAAGGATAATGTTCATCACTGGACATTACATCCTACTCAATCAACCACCCACTCTCTCAACTCGAACCCTCTACTTGTCATCATCATCATCATCATTTCTGATCAAATGATGAGATGAAATAATTGCATGTTTGTTTATTTTACCTTTATGACCTCTACCCCTTTTGACCTATTAACCTAATCTATTATCAATGTTATACACGCATTCACGCAAACTAGATGACGATTAAAGGTTGTTAACAGGGTGGAGATGATGAGAGGTAAAAGTGATGAGGATGCTAAGCAACAATCAGAATGAGTTTTTCTTTAAAAAAAAACAAGTCACATTCATGATAATGATGATTAGATAATTGAAGCAGAATTTTTTTCACTCCGTTGATTAACTTTACCTTTTAACTATTACAATGGTTTGTTGATTGTTTATCTTGTTGAGTTTTGCCTTAAATTGTATTAATTTTCATCACCTTGACCACTAATAAGATAAACTTGACAATCAAACTTAATCATCCGGACTTGAGAAACGTAATGAACAAAAAAAACTAATCAAGGATAAAAACAATTATCTTTTACCATCTCAAATCAAATCATCAAATTGATTTAATTTAATCACTAATCATGATTGAAGTATTATCAGAGTGAGTGGGGTGGGAAAATTAATCAACTTCATTTCTACCGCAAGAAAAAAAAACCACATTGATACAATTAAGAGTGGAAGTTTTTTTCCCCATCCTTTCAGCTTTGGCAATTAACTTAATTGTGATTGACTTGATTGATTAACTTTGAAGAGAGAGAGAGAGAGAGAGAGAAACAATAATTATCATCAATCAATCAACATTGCTAATTGTTGATTATTTAAGATTTAAAAGTTAAACTAATCATTTGAAAGTGAAAAGAAACATTTTTACAACTTGAAGCTATTTCATTGTGAATACTAATTACATTCAATTGTTAATTAATTTACTCTTACAGTTGATTAACTGTATCAATTGTTTTCCCAAGTTAAACTGTCAACTTTTTTGCTTCTTCTTTTCATTTGATCATCTAAATTATAATGATGATTATTTGAATCAACTGTCACAAAATTCAGAGAAAACAGTTGAAGTTTTGATTTTCTCTCTCACTTTGGTTTTACTTTCTATTTTTTTACTTCATTCCCTCATCATTTCCGTTTCCTTTTATTTATCCTTATCTTTTCCTCTTGCAGTCTAAATTGTTAAACCAACAAGTTTACATTAAACTTTCATATTATCATAGAAACTTGATCAACATATTCAATTGAACTGTGAATTTAATTATCATCATTAGCATCATCATCCTGGTTACCATGACAACTCCTCAGATGATGTTGATTTTTTGTTGAGAAAAAAGTTTCAACTTTTTCATTCCCAGAAAATTGTTAAACTTTAATAAAAAACAAAGTAATTAGTTAATTCTTGAAAATTTTATCATGATTATCATCATAATGAAACTTTAATTATCATTAAAGACTGACAGCAATCAGCTAACAATTTATTTGCTTGATTGTTAACAAAAATAAAGCTACAAATTCAATATCAGTTAATTAAAGTTTTTTTTTTACTTTTCATAGTTTTTAATTGATTAATTGAATTGAATTTTGAAAATTTATGATTCAATCAGAATTAAAGTTTACTATTACTATTTATTAATCTCATGAGATCAAATGTAAATTTCCAACATCATTTAATGATATTAATCATCACCATAATCATAACAATTTGTATTCACTTGGTGTGAGATGAACAAACTAATTAACTCATTAGCAGAGCAATTAAAATCATCACGTTCACTATTAAAGTTAATTATTGTCGGATTATTGATGATGAAGTAGAAAAAAAACAAAAAGAAAATGTTACTTGCAATTAATCATTGAAATGATAATCAATAAACTATTAAATATTGATAAGTAAACAACAATCAGCTAAATTGATTTGGTTAAATTGTTTCAACATTTCAATTAGTAATCTAATGTTAATCTAATCAACTGATATCAATTTTTGATGGGAAGTTTTTTTTATTTTTCTAATGATGATGAGGCAAAGGAGGAAGATGAGGATGAGGATGCTCATGGTAGAGAGAAGGGGAAGAAAGTGAATTAGAGACCTCACATTAAGAATTATCATGTAAATGAAAGATGATGACTTTGGGAGGAAGATGAAGATGAGTAGAAAACATTTCTTGGTGACTTATGATAAGGAAAAAAAGAGACATGCACAAGATGATGATGATCATTTTCCTTCATCTTCGTCTTTATCATCTTCTTTATCCTTGATATTTGCATCCACTGTTTTTAAGAAAGATGAAGATGGTGATGATGATAATGATAAGTAAAGAAAAAGAAGAAGATAAAAAGATGAAAATGGAGAAAGAGGCAAAATGTCTCTCTCTCTCTCTCTCTCTCTCTCGTACTTACATATACTTTTTATGCTCTTTGCATTGAACATAAGATGAAGAGGATGAGGAAGATGAGGAAGATGAGGAAAAAGTGTATTAATGACATTCCTGAATTTCCATCATTCGTAGGCTTAGGAATCATCATCTTTATCATCATCATCATCTATTTGATCTTCATGTGATAGACCAATAATGAGCCACTTTCTGACATACAAACAATTGCTTTTGACTTTGTCTTCCTCATCTTCTTGAAAGAAGGATAAACAAGCACAAATACCGTTAGAAAATGATGATGATAAGGATGATAAAGATTAATCATTATGTCATCGTAATGTCATGTAATCATTAGTTAAACCGAAGTAGATTATCATTTCCAGTAGAAATCAAGAACTTATTCTGGTGGATTAAGAATGACGAACAAGAGTTTTTCATGAACGGCTTTTCATTTAAATACAAAGTTCCCTCTCTAGATAGCCCAACCAGGCAGAGATTATCAATAATCGTCATGGTCACTAATTTAGATGGTAATTTGAACCAATCACAAATGTTAGTTTCGCCAATAAATGCCTGTTTAACAGAACGATCAGCAAGTTGCATGGCAATCAATCTCGACGGTTCATGGTAATCAAAAATGAGAACCTCTTCCTCGAGATCTCCGATTTTAATAATCTTTCCATTACTTAATGAAATTTGAAGTAATTCATCTTTTTTTGAGCCGTGTTTTCTTATTGCGATTAATGATGAGTCACTGATAAGGTGCAAATGATGAAGTCCAAATGAGTCGGGAAGTCGGAATAAAATCTTTGTCGAAATGGATCCGATTGCAGTGTTTCTTACATTGGTTTCAACTGGAATTTCGGATTGACCATCAGATTGAACCAATTTGAACACAATCAGTTCACCATCATAGGTATAAGATAAAATGATTTCAGGTGAATGAACGTGAATCTCATTAATTGGTTTCTCAAAGATGATTGAATATGCAGACATTGGTGGTGGTATATTGACACGATCAAAAGGTGTTATTTGTAGTTTACATCCATCAATTACGGCAGCAGTACCTTTAGAGTAATCGGTAGCCCAATTGTATGAATATTGTTTAATTGATCCACTGGAAGTAAATATGGAAAAGCTCAATTGAACAGATTGATTCCAAGTGACAAATTCAATATCAACATCGGTAAACTTGTAAAACTGTTTCAAATAGTAATGATAATTTCTCATAGTGTAAAGGTAAATGATGTGTTGCTTTTCAAGATCTTGATATCCATGGACAAGGAGGATTGATGAGTCTGTTGACCAGATAAGACTTTTGATAATAAAGACACCTTGCGACGGAGGAAGAGTAAATTGTCCATGTCGAAGTCCATTCTTTTCAAAGAAAACGATTTCATGAACATTTTTATGAAATCGCGATGAAGCAATTAGATTTCCTTCTGGTCTCCATGCTAGTGAATGTTCAAGACCAGCGACATATTCACTCTCATATTGGAGTAGCCCTTCATTGCTCCAAATTCTTAGAACTCGATAATCTTGAAAAAGGAATGTTGAACAAATTAAATTAACTAATTGCTGATAATCTTGATGATTAACTGATTAATTTTAATCAACAACAATTTTTTTTTATACATGAAGATTGAAATTAAGGCTAAACTATACTATAGCCCCCCTTCTGATTGTCTTGAAATTTTTTGCATGAATAGCCAATACCAATATGTGTATTCATGAGTAGTATGAACTTGCGGAAATGTCTAGTATAGAAGTTACAGGGATTCAAAAATAGAAATTTGCATTGAGCTCTATGGAGTAATTCCTTATTTTGTCGAACACGAATAGGCTATCATTAAGTTCTGAAAGTTATGCATCATGATCTTTATGTGTCGAAGTTCAAAATGGATCAATTTAATGCGCATGCGCAGAACAGAACCTGAGATATCAACTGATTATGATACAGATTTAATTGTTTTAACCTAATATCATGCTGTAATGGCATGTGTGTCGTATTTTGAGGCATTCAAGGCGTGAAATTTGTTAGATCGGGACCATACACTCATGTATAGGCTTAGATATGAATTTGATTAGAACGAGCCCTCTGCTAGATTAGCCTACGCAAGACGTTAGGTTTGACCCTCCCACCCCTCAAGTGGGCGTGGTCGCTTCGCGACCACGCCCACTTGAGTGGAGGGTCAAAACCTCGCCGCCCGTTTAAGTGCAGAGGTGCTTAATTGGAACAAACTTCTAATTACTTATATATTACAATGGCGTTGCATTTAATTGATACCAGAGCTCTGTTGGCATTACCCAGCCAGTACCACGTGGAGGTAGAGCTGGATTTTACTGGCCAAACAGGTGTTGTTCACCGGGTGCCTGGAAGCCAGGGCCTAAGAATATTAGCAGGCCAAGGTTTTGATTCGAGTCCTTCCAACTCTAGCCGAATGAGCTTATATGGGGTAGCCTTGCTTGATGGCATTAAGCAGGCTATCAAATGGGTGGACTTTGTTCTTTCTGCACCAGCGTCTCCACTGGTACTCCAGAACTCGGTCTGCGAATTGTTCTCTCGGGACTCGGCGATCCCTAAAGAAAACCCGCATCGGACGCCAGGAAGCTTCTATTCTCTGGGTATGAACACCAGCTTCATTGACGAACTCTTTCAGTGGTCAACCCACTGATGCACATAGCCATGAGAACTTAGGCCTCTGTACGCCCGCCACCCATCCGTCCTTACAATGGACCCCTCGACCACGTGCTTCTTGATCAGGGGATAAGGGCTTCAGCCGTTCGAGAATTATTGGGACAAGTCTCGAGACGTAAGTCCTCCGACCCATCCAATAATCCCTAGCAGCCAATGACTCGATGACCCGGCCTTTGTGGTATTTCCGACGACCAAATTTGGCCTCGTCAATTTGAACCACAATACCGGGACCACCAATCCGCCCCGAATGTTCCTGATGTCCTAGGAACATTGAAGACACGACCTCGCGACACTGGGTGTAGGTGGAAGCCACAGTGTTCGGGGAGACAGAGGCCTCATTCTCTGCCTCCTCGTAAGCAGCATCAGCAGCCCAGGAATAAATGAGACGAAGGTGGTCTACTAGTGGGATCCTCGAATTCTCGAAGAAAGAACCACTAGCAGCACTTCGCTCACTCGGTCTGGTGCTGTGCTGCTTATGGCGAGGGCACCGAAATGATCCAAAGGATCCCCGATCAACAAAATAGTTCATCGGGATTCGATGCTGGCCGCAGTCGTTGGTAGCCAGAAGGAGACCTTCTGTTTGAGCCCAGCGTAATGCTGACTCACGGCTACCGCAGACTTGCTCTAACCGCGCATGGTTCCAAGAACGAGCCATGCGGGGAGGCCGGACCTAAAATGGGAGAAAGATAGAGAAGAAAGGGGTGATAGAAAGAGAAGGTGAAAAAAAGGGGATGAGAGCGCAAGAGAGAGCAAGAAAGAGCACGAGGGAGCAAGAGGGAGCAAGAGAGTAAGAGGGAGCAAGAGAGTAAGAGGGAGCAAGAGAGCAAGAGGGAGCAAGAGAGCAAGAGAGAGCAAGAGAGAGCGAGAGAAAAACCCGATGTTGTCGGGTCAAAAGTCAAAATCAAAATGAGGCTTTCTGATGCATGTGCATTATTATTTAGGTGCAGACATGTGGTGCCATCTACAAAAAATCAATTTGCATCACTATAAGTGCGCAAAGTTTAAAAATAACAATTTTTAATGCAGTTTTAGCTATGAAGATGTCTGCGCATGCGCATTAAATTGATCCATTTTGAACTTCGACACATAAAGATCATGATGCATAACTTTCAGAACTTAATGATAGCCTATTCATGTTCGGCAAAATAAGGAATTACTCCATAGAGCTCAGTGCAAATTTCTATTTTTGAATCCCTGTAACTTCTATACTAGACATTTCCGCAAGTTCATACTACTCATGAATACACATATTGGTATTGGCTATTCATACAAAAAATTTCAAGACAATCAGAAGGGGGGGCTAAAGTATAATCTTACCGAAATTAATATCAACCTTAAGGTTGATATATAAATCTTATTATCATGATTAATTAAAATCTTAAAATTCAATCAACCATATTGATCAAATCGACCATATTAATTAACCATAAGGGTTAATTAATATCAGGTAACACGTTCCCCTCGCAGAAAAGACCGGACCTACGGGCTTCATTTCGAACCATGCGAACGAAATACGAAACATCATGAACATCTATTAATTCATTGGTCAATAGACTTATATCCAATAATTTAGATCGATTTTCTTGTACTTTAATCATACGAATAATTGAATTTCTGGTATTTATTGCATCCACCATATTAGCAGCATATCGAATCACCATGTTAAAGAGAGTTATCAATTTACCATTTTCATTTCGTCTATAAGGAGGTTGACTTCTTATTTGACGCTGAACCACGTATCTTTTCAAACGAACTTCTCTAGATAGATGACAATAATGACGATGCAAATTTCGAAAATTAACTGGAATAAAATAAAATAATATTAATAAGGATTACATATTTTTTTTGATTAAATAGCACAGAATATGCGGGGATTAATTGGGAGGAATATTTTCTTTATTAGCTCCAACAGGATCTCGAAATTCTTGACGAATAACGTCCAATGCATTATCCAATCGAAAATATCGCCAAGCATTAAGGTCATTAAATTCTTCGAAAAATTCTGCAACCAGAATCGAACATTCGACCAATAGTTCCTTAACTCTTTCATAATTGGCTGCTAGTTGTTCGATAAAAGCTTCACCTCTTTTTTCGCAAATTGTAACCAGTTTAATGCATAACATTTGCTCATTTTCCATCATTTCTCTCATTCTAATTCGAGGTTGATAGTTTTCGATATCTTCGTCGATTTGAATGATTAACATACTGCATTGACTATGGAGTAGATTGTATCGCTGATGACGAGCTGTAAAAAAAAATATCATAGATTAATAAAGATGATGTAAAGGTACTTCTTCGACTTTTGATGTAAATATTGATGCGGTTAAAGTTGAAGTCCGTAAACATTTAATAAGCAGCACACAAAAAGCGTAAAGCAGAGTCCATCCAACCAATATTAATGAGATAGTAGTGATGTAATCTTGATAGTTGTGAAGGAAATTAGTGAACCAATTAGTAGATCCAAGACTTGTAAAGTTTAATTCATTCAGATCCACCTCCTTTAGTATCAATTCATTATCATCACTAGCCACAAGATGGAGATTAATTTTGTCAGACCAAATAGAAGTTTCAGGTGTATTAATGTTAGTTAAAATAGTTGACACAGAATAATTAACCATATCAATACTAAAATTCAATGTTGTTGGTATTCGAATAATAGCATTTGGTGATGACATAAATTGTTATTTTATGACCGGGACAATAAACATATAATATTTCATAAACACTTTTGTTTCAGGTCTCATAGTTGTTAGATTCTCCTTAAAACAATCAGTAATTTTCCATTTAACATTGTTGATATTAGTTAAGCAATTTGGTCCATGGTGAAGGAGAATATTATTCATTGTAATATCTCGTTCTGGAATTTCGCATATATTTGAACTTCCATTTTCAATCATGATGAATTTGGGTCCAAAATAGTTGACTTGACAAACAGTATTATTCTTAATTTGATATAGTTGAAATGGATCGGCTTTATGAATCTGTTTATTTTTTCATAAAAGTTGAAAAACTAAGTTTCATAATTCGAGTTTTATTGATAGAATGTAATCCACATTGAACTTGTCTGATTGATTTGAAATCAGAAGAATCTGATAAATTTAAATGTACATTGAGGCTTTCAAAAAATTTATCAGGTAATTTTCCATCTTTGATCGTCATTTTTAGTTCTTTTATCACTTCACCTTGTCGACCGATTTGTTGCATGCAATCTGCTGTTGAATACATCATATCAGGTAAAATTAATTGTAATTTATCCAAACGAGCGGAGGTCTTTGATTACCGCTTAGCAACTTTTTTGATATTTTCATTTTGTTGATTTAAAACTTTAACATACTCTTTGTTCATCTTTAATTGCTTTCCAATATTTTCATTTTTATCAATTGAGAAGTACATTTTCGTACCAAGGGCCAAAATTCCGGCTGTAACCAAGGTTGTAACAATTTCACGTTTAACTTTAATTTTAGTTAAACACGTACTTTCTAAAGGTTCGAAAAATTTTTCTTTAGCGTGAATTGAACAAAGTTTCTGGCTTTGGATTAAATAATCACTGATCGAGAGAAAATGATCACATTTTCCATCTTCCAAAGTACAATTAGGTTTATCTTTTTTTTGAATTGTTAATTCACAAGCGGAAGAGGTCGGTTCAATGTTCTTTTTCTTAAACCATTCGTCCATTTTCGAAATTGTCCAATTACAGAATTTTGTATTTCTCAGAATTTGAACCGAAAGATACTCACCCCCACTAGGTAGACCTGAGCACGGATCAGGTATTGCAATATTCAAATTTACCTTCATCATTCCTTTCATCAATTGGTGGTCAGTTTTTCTCCAAACTAAAGATGATCCAAAGTCAAAACATGAAATCGTCGAAATTAAAATAAACACAATCATCATTGTAATTAAATTGATTTGAGAAGAGTCACGTGAACGATAAGGTTTGATTTGTGAACCATGAACTTGTTTCTCGTTTCCTCTATCATCAGTAATTATATATGTTGTGTTTCCAATTTTTCTTTTAATTTCATAAGGTCCATCGAATTTACTTTCTAATTTATACGGATTTCGTTCTTCAATCAGGATTTTATCTCCAAGATTAAACTCTCTAGTTTTGTGTTTATCATCATGTCGTTCTTTTTGTTTTGTTTTTGATGATTCATCATTGACTTGTGCAATTTCACGAATTTGTGGCCATTCATCTTCAATAAACTTTGAGTACTCAGACAATGTACTTGAGCCGGTTTCTGGGATGATTTTAAGATCGATTGGTAACGTAGGTAAACGGCCATAAAGTAAATAAAATGGACTGGCTTTAGTACTTTGATTCATACTTGTGTTATAAGCGAAAGTGATCAACGGAAGAGCATCAACCCAACGAGTTCGATTTTGCCGTTGACAATAATGTCTCAACATAATACAAAGTGTTTGATTAACTCTCTCAGTCAACCCATTAGTTTGTGGATGATATGGAGTTGAAAATTGCCATTTGGTTCTCATCAAATTAGCGATTTCTCGTACCACTCTACTAATGAAGTTTCGGCCTTGATCACTTAAAATAGAGATTGAGCACCGTGTTTACACATTATATTTTCGATGAGAATTTTGCAGTTACTTTTGAACTTTTATTTCGGGTGGCTCTTGTTTCAACCCATCGGGTGAAATAGTCTGTTGCAACAATTATATATTGATTACCATGTGATGCTGGGAGAGGACCAACCAAATCGATTCCCAATTTTTCAAAGGGTTTACCAACTATAATTGGGTTAAGTGGTGCTTGAGTTTTCGTACTCCATTTTTATTTGTTTGACAAGAGTCACAAGTTAAGACAAATTGAGTAATTTGTTTTAACATTTTTGGCCAATAATATTTTTGATTAATTCGATGATAAGTTTGTTGAACTCCCACATGTCCAGAAATCGGGTCGTTGTGATAAGCATTCATCACTTCAGATCGTTGATTTATGGGTAAAACAATTAATTTTGAATTACCGAAAGGTGTAGATTGTATTCGATTGAGAATTCCATTTATCAGTTCATAACGTTGACAAATTTTAGGATCTTGTTGTTCAAGTTTGTTTAAAATAATCATGATGTCAGGGTCTGATCGTTGATCATTTAATAGATTATGTTCATCTTCAATATTCAAAGCTACCAACATATGGAAAGGATCATCTGATTCTTCATCATCAATCTTACCTTCATTCAATTCGATTTCAACTGGATATCTACTCAAGCAATCAGCGTCTGCATGAAGTTTTCCTGATCGATAGATAATATTGAACTCATAACTTTGAAGCATTAAAGAATAACGAAGTAAACGAGCTGGCAATTGTTTTTTTGATTTTAACCAACAAAGAGCACAATGATCTGTCACAATTTCAAAAACTAACCCTTCGAGATATTGTTTGAATTTTTCAACAGCGAAAACAATTGCTAAACATTCTTTGTCTGAGATTGAGTAAGATTTTTCTGCTCCTCTCAAAGCACGACTAGCATAAGCAACTGGATGCCATTTCTCATCTCTTTTTTGTAGAATTATTGCTCCTAACCCTTGATCGGATGCATCAGTTCGTAATTGAATGGGTAAAGTTGGATCATAATGCATGAGGACAGGGAATTGAATCATTTTTGATTTTAAAGTTTCAAATGCTTCCTCTTGCATTTTATCCCAAACAAATATTACATCTTTTTTTGTTAACTCGGTCAAAGGTTTAGCAATATTTGAAAAGTTTTGGATAAATTTACGATAGTAAGAACACAAAGCAACAAACGATTTAACATCTCTAACATTCTGAGGAATCGCAAAATTTTTTATCGCAATTATTTTGTTTGGATCAGGTTCTTGGCCTTGTGGTGTTATTATGTGACCAAGATACAAAATTCGAGTTTTCAACCATTCACACTTACTTGGTTTCAAAGTCAATCCAGCTTGAATTAGTCGAGTGAGAACACGTTCAATTTTATCACAATGTTCTTCGAATGTTTTGGAGAATATGATAACATCGTCAATATAAACTAGACAAGTGTTAAACAAGAGTCCAGCTAATACTATGGTCATCATTCGACTGAAAGTTGCTGGAGCATTACAGAGTCCAAAGGGCATTACCTTGAATTGCCAAAGTCCATCCATAGTTATGAAGGCGGATTTCTCAGCATCAATTGGATCAAGAGCGATCTGATAGTAACCGCTACGTAAATCAAGAAGAGAAAAGAATTGTGATCCACTCAAAGCATCCAATGAACATTGGATATTAGGCATTGGATATACATCTCGTTTAGTTATTGAATTTAATTTACGATAATCGACACAAAATCTTTTTTCACCAGTTTTCTTGGGTACAATAACAATTGGAGATGACCATGGAGAACGAGATTCTTCGATAACACCTTGAGCTAATAAACCATCAACCATCTTAGCGGTTAATTCTCTTTTCCAAGCTGATTGTCGATAAGGTGTTTGTGAAATGGGGAGAGAGTCTCCAGTGTCAATTTTGTGAACAAACAAATTTGTTTGACCTAATTCAGAATCATCAAAGCAAAAGCTTTTCTATTCTTTTCAAAATTGATATTAATCGAATTTTTTTATCTTCACTTATCTCTTCATTGATATTCCATTTGGGTGGTTGAGGATTATCAATTTTTATCGTTTGCGCATAAATTTTCCCATCATCACTCTGATCACCATTTGATTCTCTTTCAATATCCGAAAAATCATCAGAACTTGATGGATCCCCATTTAAAAGGTGACTGATTTCTAATTGTTTAGTTGCACAGTTAATTGAAAACTTACCTTCACATAGAATATCTTGTCCAATGAGAAGTTCGATTTTAATCGGTAACTCTTTCACCACCATTAATAACGACTCAATCGTCACTTGAGAAAATCCATCTTTAAACGTTAATTTCAAACAAATCTGACCAATTGGTTTAAGGTGAATTACC
This sequence comes from Panonychus citri, assembly GCF_014898815.1. NCBI lineage: Eukaryota > Metazoa > Arthropoda > Arachnida > Trombidiformes > Tetranychidae > Panonychus > Panonychus citri. Next base: position 250,257 of record NW_026515530.1, on the reverse strand, counting down.
AGCAGTATACGTTTTGGACCATAATACTCCGTATAATGTAAATTTAACCTTCTGACGGCATCAATCGTGATTATCGATATCTCTGAACCAGTATCAATTAACCCTCTGAACCTCTGTCCGTTGGTCAATATATCCGTGAAGATTAGATCCTTTTCATTTCCAGAATTCGAGTGATTGCAAATCAGAGTTGAAGAAATAGTTTTATTCTCACCTTCTTGATCATCAATTGTATTCGAATTTACAACTTTTGGTTTATTCCAGCCTTTACTACCAGATGTAGCTGCTTTACCATTTTTCTCATCATTCGCTTTTTTCCAACAATCAACAGCTTTATGGCCTTTTTTATTGCAATAATTACAATTACCATTGAATTTTCTTTTTTGATCGTTTTGTTGACTTTCATTACCTCTAGAAGTTACCCTTTCAATCTTCTCATGTAATGAACTTAACAAACTCTCAACAGTTCTCATTTCTTCATTTGGTTTTAAATTTTTATTGCGATTGACCGATTTCTCAGCAATTGTTGCTTTTTTTAGGAAATCTTTCATATTCACTGGAGTCAAAAGATCCAAAGCTTCAGCTATTCTAGGTAATAAACCAGCATGAATATAACCCATGGTTATCAAATCTGTCATATTTGGATCGATTCTTCGACAAATATCTATCATTTCATAGATATAAGAAGCTACACTTTGATTTTCTTTCTGTTTGTAATTTGCAAGTTTGTGTGTTAAATAACTACGATAATTAGTGGGACAAAGGCCTTCAATAAGAGCTGCTTTTAACTCTTTGTAAGTTTTTGGAGCATCAGGTAAACTACTTTTGCACAATTAGTAAACCATCTTCTAGCTGTTCCTTTTAGAAAGGCTGGCAATTTATTCATCTTCATCACATCATCCCAACCGTGAGCTTCGGAAATAGTCTCATAACAATCTAACCAATCTAAAAGATCTTCATCATCATCACAAGTCAAAGGTTGAAGTGGAAACAAAAATTTTTCGGAAGTTCTAACATTGGTTGAAATGGAAATTGGATTGGAGGATTCAGAAGCGTCAGCATTATCGCTCATGGTGTTTTAAAACTTTATTAAGAGCGGAATAAGCAATGAAAGCGACTAACTAATGCAAAAATCTTTACCTGGATTGTATTCCATTATGACAGAAGTAGTATAAAAAGTGAACCTCTGGCACAGTTGGAGTTCTCTGATTGGTTGATACAAGCATCGATTAAAACGCCCCCTGGTGGCAACTAAAGCAGTCTATTTCTACATAGGGTGGTCCAAAATCAAGAAAATGTGCCAATAGTGTGTTTCGAACCGGGGTGCCCTTTAGGGCACCCTGGTTCATTATACAGGGTGTTTATATTGGGTTTTGGTAAAATTCTATTGGTTGATTTAAGGGAGCAGGTTCTACTCCCTCAATGTTATAAAATCAATCATTTCCCGTTTAAGCTCGACCGAGTCAACATTAAAAAATACGATTTGACTTTAAAAAGTTAAAAATTTGTTAATTGTGAATTTTGGATGATCTTGAGTCGTTTACTTATAAAAAGTATCAATTTTAGATTTTGGATGAATTTTAAACGATAAACTTTTGTAAGGGTAAATTGTTGACTCTGTTTGAACTTGAGTCGATTAGCTTTAAAAGCGACATTGTATTTTTGATGAACTTGAGTCGATTTACTTTAAAGTGTAAATTGTTGACTCTGTTTGAACTTGAGTCGATTAACTTTAAAGTGTAAATTGTTGACTCTGTTTGAACTTGAGTCGATTAACTTTAAAATGTGAATTGTGAATTTTGGATGAATTTTAAACCATTAACTTTTAAAAGTGACATTTTATTTTGATGAACTTGATTTATTCTTGAAACCTAAATTAGTTCTCCATATAGATGACGCATCGAAATATAAGTCAAGAAACAGCAAGAATGCGGTTGGCTGCTCTAGTGAATCGCAGTGCAAAACTCAGGAGGAAATCACCAATTCAGGATGGGAAGAGATAAAAATTGGTCCAATAATCCCGCAGGAGTTGATGAACTGTCAAAATCCTCAAACAAATTACCGTCGAAAGATCATCCTTCCTACTCCCTATGTTGTGAATTAATTGAAATTGATTTGATAAAAACACAGATTCTGAGAGGATTAATAGCTAATTTCCACTATCCTACCAATCCTATACGTTACTTTTTAAATTAAAAAATTTAGCTTATTTTGAAATTTATTTGTATTTATTTATTTATTTATTCGGCTTTTTCTATCTTGATTTTATTAATCTTGTTTCATTAGTAAACACAAAAATCACAACTTGTTTAATATTCACTATCTTTTAACTTTTGTCATTTATGTTTTTGCCCTCAAAGAGGTAAGTTGTTTTTTGTTTGTTATGCGAGTCCATGAGGTGAATGTGGTGACCTTTGGGGTTGCCCTTTCACCTCTAGAGATGAGCTAAAATGAATTTAATTAAAAAAATTAATTAATCATTTTATTAATTAAATAATTAATTAAGCAATTAATTAATTAATTAATAAGTTGATTTAATTATTAATTTTTTCCCAATTAAAAAATTAATTAGTTGATAATACTTATTTCAAAAGAATTAATGTGCTTATTTGTTTCCCTCAATTTTCCATTTTTCCCTCATTATTGAAGACTACTCGCCTTTCAGTGTCTTTTTTGTCGACATATTTGTTTAAAATATTGTAAAAAATATTTCATTTGTTTTTCTTCCTTCAAAGAAGTAAGTTGATTTTGTTTTTTTTTATGTGAGTTTTGAAGCTGATTTAAAAAAAATTTCTATTTCATTACAATTTGTCAAATTTTCTATTTATTTCAAACAGTTAAGTAATTGGTGTAATTCAATTAACTATTGAATATGGAAAGTGGTAATTGTTCTCAGCGGTACCCTGAAGGGTTGACAAAAATCAAAAGCCAAATTAAGAGCGAAAGAGGAAAATGAAAATGAAGAAATCCCAAAACTGACATAAACAAACAAATATGGTTAATGCGAAAAGGTCGGAAACATTTTGCAGCAGCAGATACTTTGAATCAAAAACTTAAAGCCATGTATGAGCGAAAATTGGTCACAGAAGAAGGCGACAAACTGAAAGAAATGGAAAAGAATATTACAAAAACGGAAAAGAAGCGGGATGAAAAAGCGCAAAAATCCAAAAATCTTTTCAATGATGTCGGCAATAAAATGCCAAAACCAATTGAAAAAAAAGAAAAAAAAAATGAATAAAAAAAATGAATAAAAAAACAAAAAAACAAAAAAATAAAAAAGCCAAAAGGCAAAAAAATAAAAAAAAAAATAAAAAAAAAAATAAAAAAGCCAAAAGTCTAAAAAAAATAAAAATAAAAAAGCCAAAAGGCAAAAAAAATAAAAATAAAAAAGCCTAAAGGCTAAAAAAAATAAAAAAAAGCCAAAGGCAAAAAAAAAAAATAAATAAAAAAAGCCAAAAGTCTAAAAAAAATAAAAATAAAAAAGCCAAAAGGCAAAAAAAAATAAAAATAAAAAACCCAAAGGCTAAAAAATAAAAAAAAAAAAAAAAACAAAAAATAAATAAAAAAAGTATAAAATAAAAAAGTATAAAAACCAAAATGCTAAAAATATAAAAAGTCAAAGGGTAAAAAATATAAAAAAAGCCAAAAGGGTTAATCAATATTTTCATATTAAAATCTAAAAGTTGATTACTTAGAATGAAGTAATAGTGATATTGGTATTTAGTGAAAAAGTATAAATTTATTTATACAATCCATCATTTATTGATTCAATGATAACTAAACTTCAAGTTTCGCCTTTTTTTGACAAACAAGAATATTGTCTCTCAAAGTATTCATTTGTATTTTGACTTCACATGAGGTAAGTAATTTTGATTTAATGCGAGTCCAAGGGTCTAATGTGGTAACCTTCGGGGTTGCCCTTTAGTCTCTAGTGATGAGCTATCCATTATCATAATGATTATTGTATCCATTCATTGATGATTTTAATTTTTTATTAGCGATCGTTGGCCTATCAAAACATTGCCCGAGCTGCATTTATCAAACAGTGTACTTGAGTCAAGTTTTAAGTTTGTTCAACAAGTGAAAGAAATAATAAAGTGAGATTAGTTAGAATTTATTTTTATATAGTTTATATCAAACTAAAGTCAATTCTCATAAAAAACGTTGGAAATTTAATAGTTTTGGTAAGTCAACTTCTATTTAATACAAGTCCAAGATATAATTGTGATTATCTTCGGGATTATCCTTTCATTTTCTAGTGATGAGTAAAATTCATTAAGTTGTTTGTTATTAATGCAGCATATTGTTTCACATTTAAATATTATACAGTATTCAAGTAATAACTTGGTTATAATCTAGACAATGGAACACAACTTCGATCTTGATGTTAGACAAAGAGTAAGTTGTATCTTATTGTGTATAATTTTCTATATGACTAATATTTTTTCTCTCGTTGTATTAGTTACTTAATGAGTATCACTCAGCCTTAACAAGTCTTACACGAGAAGCAGAACCTATTCTTGCAGCCTTGAAAGATCATGGATTCGATATTGATCAATGGTTCATCCAATACAACTCAAATAATCTGCAAGAATCAATTAATATTATTCTGGCTCGTAAGGTACCTCCTGAACACAGTCCAATTTATAGTTTGGTAATTAATCTCAATGAAATTGATATACTTCGAACACAAGTAATTCATCATATGAATATTCTGGCTTCTAATCCACAATATGCCCCTCCATTGACCGAGCTAAACTGAGAAAGATACTATTCTGTTCATTGTTTATTTTTTCCAATACATATCTAATATTTTCATATTCACTATAAATCATTATATTTATACATACTCTTCATTCAATAACTATGTAAAAAGTACAAACAAATATTTATCAATTGGAAAACATGTTGAAAATAACAAAAGAGCCATTAAAAATAGTATCAAATGTATAAATTTTTATTTTAAAATTTTATTTTCGGTAAAAGATGGAATCAATCTTTTTATAATCATGGAAAAGTTCCGAATGTACTCTAAATCGAGTAATTCAATCGTGATAAAATGGATAACCGATTTAGTTTTTGATAGTTAAAAGTACTCATGCAATACATTATAAAATAATGTGAATTTTTGTGGATCAAGGTCACAGTCACAAATGAATTGGAATAATATACAGCTTAATGATAAATTTATTGAATATAAGATTTTCAACAGTTATTCAGATATACTGTAATATCTCAAGGTCTGTGACAACAGCGATCTCTAAACTCCAGGGTTTAAAAATGTGGAGAATAACTGTTTCAATGCTAGATGACCTTTAAATGTGTCATTTTACCCATGACCTGAATGACCTTGATCTTTTAATATGACAATTGAGTATCGCTCAAACTCATATCACTCAAGTCTCTCTGACTCTTAGTTCATAAGAAAATTGTGTAAAACGTTGATAAATAGTTGAATAGCCCTGTCTATCTGGTCTTTTTTGAATTCATTGGTTCTTGACTTATAACTGAAATGAGTATGGAACTAATAATCTTGTATATTAAAAATATCGAATGACCATGTAATTAATATTCATTTATCGCGAATCAAGTGAATATACCGTAAGTGAAAACTAATGAACAATATGCATAACTTTAAAGATATGATTTTTAATATCCATTTAAGGAAAGAAAACAATAAAAGATTATAAAGGATACATAATATATTTTTTTATCATAATGAATATATGAGATTAATTTTCAAGTACATGGTGACCATAAGCATATGTAGAAACACCATCACTTCTTATGTATCTTTTGTTATCAAATGGGGTCATGGCATGTTTTGAATATCAAAGTAATTGAATCTCGTGTAGATGAGATTCAAGACGATTAATTTTCAAATGTAATATAGCATTTGATCCAATGGCCTGTTTTTAATCCTCAAATATTACATGTTGCATCGCTGCCCTATTGACTCCTTTTGCTCGCCTTTGCTCGCTTTTCCTCCCCTGAATCCGTGGTATAGTCATACAACTTTGATTTGGGTGCCACAAACTCGAGCATGGTACCACCAGCCCACTCATCTTTTAAATACCCGATTTCTTTCTCATTAATCCTTGAGTACTCACGACGGTCAACAGGGTAATTGCTTGTACCCATAAGATGACTGATGGGGTACATAACTATGTCCGAGAGCTCCTGGTCTTTGATCACGTAGATGAAACTATCTGTATCAGTATATATTAGCTGGACCCGATCTACATATTCTAATTTAAAATGATTATAATGAAGATCATACATCTTCATTTTATCTCGAGAACAGCAAACCAGATAGCAATTGGTTTATCCTTTTTAACACTTTTCTTTTTCATTTTAAACAACATTCTCTCTTCGTCCAAAATCAGGAAATTCTCACAAGTATTAGCTCGCAAGTGTTTTTCAGTAGCTGCACCATCCAACACAAGATAAACTTGTGTGTGAGTTTTCTTTTGTCCTCAATGGTCTTCCCGTAAATACTATTCACCATCAACTTCCAAAAGTCTTTTTCAAATGAAGATGTAGCTTCTTTTCGTTGATTTGTGCAAAATTCAACATATGGTTTAAGCCATTGTTGCTGTTTGAATGAAATCACTCGATGTACTTTCGTTACAATTAAACCTTCAAGAATGTAAAAACCAAGAGTAGCACCCAACACTACATATTTTTCTCTCTTGAGGAATGTGGTCACAAGTTTTGGAGTTTTGGTGCTTTTATTCCCAATTTCCGAAAGTCTTTGTGAAAGAGCTTTTTGATATGGGCTAAGCATATCGTCAGTGATGGTCATTTTATGAGGTGCTAATGGATAATCATTATGTACCTCGTGGAGATTGTCAGGATATTCCAAGTCAACCTCTAGAATGTAGCCTTTAGACATATTTGGACCATGACCTCTTATTGTAGTGAGAATATCATTGAAATAAGCTGGATTTACCCAACTGAAGCCATCAACTGGTAGTCCTTGGGACATAGCGTAGCCATATAAATTGTTGACATCGAAATAGGCTAATGTGGTGAGCTCTTTTGATGAATCATAATCGGGACAGCTAGGATTATTAGCTTTAACGTGTCTTTTGGATACCTGAGTGAGACCACCACGAATACCTTTTTCCACCATTAATAACATATCAGGATCTGTGATCAAGCCAAGTTTAACTCCTGTTTTCTTCATCGCTGCAGCCCATGCGAGACCAGGAGCGGAAAAGTAGTGGCAGGGATCGATTCCAAAGTGTCGAAAACTGGTTTTCCTGAAGTTTTCAAAGACGGCAGCTAATAAAATAACATCAACTTTCAAGTAAATGTCATGTAATTGCCTTAATGTTGTACACCCAAATTGATCCCAAATATTGTTGACATGAGCATACATCTCTTCAGAGATATGAGAGTCAGTCAATGTTGAGTAGAAAGCTTCTTTTGGTGGTAAATGATCAGTATCAAAATCATTAATCGACTTGAAATACTCATATGGTAAACAGCTTTTCTTCATTAATAAATCGAAAGGTGTTCCAGCTGCAAACACTTGACTCAATAAAAACCTTTTGAATACTTCAGGAACTGATGAAGCGAGATTGTCAAGGGATGAAGAGAGAAAACTGTAACTATCAAGGAAAACCAAGTCATCAAGAATGAATGCGATATATTTTTCCATGGTGTGTGGAATCAATAGTGGTGGCTTTTCAAACATTCCAGATCGTAGAGCATTAATGATAATATGTCCGTCAAAGTTTTTCAAATTATGAAAAATGACGGGAATCTTGGATGGCACCTGGTAAGCGATGTTACAAGCTTGATGAGCGGGACCTCTAAATCTACCAGTGAAATGATCATGGTCTCTTACACGGTCACTATGTAACTTTTTCCCACAAATGTGACAGTTCTCTATATTCTCGAATTCATGTTCATCAAGTGCGGACATTGACAATGGCTTGAAATTTTCTTCACGATGTTTTTTCAACTTTTCTTTTATTTCAACAAGCGCTGTGAAAAATTTTTGACCAAGATTTCGACCGAAGGATAGTCTCTTTTCAATTATATTTGAGTTCCAGTCAACAGCTACAAGTGCGAAGCTAACAGGTACCAAGTCAGCGAGAACACGTTCTGATCCTTCAACTTGAGTGGATAGAGTTTCAAAATCACCGTAAATCACATATGGAAAACGGCTTTCTTTTCGATAATCATTTCTAGTTATGTATGAATTCCGTGAGTCAGGTTCAGGAAGAATGATCCGTTGAGCTTTATGAAGTAAACAATCTTCTAAATGAGCTTTCAATCGTTCTTCATCTCTGAAAGAGTTTATGCAGCGGTGACAAAAATGATGATAAGCTCTACCTTTCTTACTAGCTAAACGATTAAAATTTGAAATGGCAAAGTAGTGATCGTTATGTAGAAGAAGGTTACAATGTTTTGGATTTTGTTTATCCATAACTTTGATTGGCCAGATTGTTTTTGTTGATACTTCGTATTTATAAACATTCACTGACACATTGTTCTTTCTACAGAACTTGTTGATAGATGTAACGGGAACAATACCTTGCACATCAGAGAAGTCATAAAGTCGATGGAACCGTGAATAACATGATATTCTTTGTGGATTATGAGCTGGAGCATGGAGACAAGCAAGAACAGCGAAAGTGAAGCAATTCGTATCACACGCTGGTGAAATGAGACACTTTTTGTTTGCAAGTTCACGAGGTAATTTAATTGAGCGACACCCTCCTTTATGAGGTTTGTATAAGCCAAAGATGATGTCCACGTTGATGAATCTATTGACTGACCATCCTGACCCTCGTTGAGTGAATTGATCTATGAAAGAATCAATTTCAGTGAGTGATTTTCCAACTTTTTTAGTTAAATTTGATCCTTGATATATTTTGAGTAATGTACTCGTGAACGTTGGCTTCAATTTCTGTTGTCCATTGATTGTTTCTTTGATCATTTCAAGTTTAACACTTATTGCGGCTTTAATAAGCTTCATCTTGTTGATCGCCATTTTTAAAACATTTATGATATTGAGGGATAAGTTATCATAAATTGCACTTGTATCAACAGCATTTGGATTCTCGGTTCGATATACAACGAAGCGATTTCCCATAGAGCTCATCAACTTGTGAAATTGTCCATTCTTTGATGGGAATGATACATTGAGTGATGGGTAAGGTTTACCACAAATTTTAGTATGTGCCCGATACATGCCATAGCGCTTGTAAGGCTTTTTGTTGCAATTTCTACATTTATATGTACGATTAGCAATACTTTCACCTTTCACTGATGATGATGATGATGATGATGATGATGATGATGATGATGATGATGATGATGATGATGATGATGATGATGATGATGATGATGATGATGATGATGATGATGATGATGATGATGATATTTCAGTAGTTGAACCATATGACTCATTGTCATATATTATTGTTTCATCGCTGGAACTCTATGAGAAAAAAAACCATTGATGAACTAAAAGTACTTCAAATTGATCAAATTTTACTTACATCGTTATCCATTTTGATAGAATGTGTATAATATACTAGAATTGAAACTGAAAATAGATCAAATTTAAACAAAAACTAGATGTTATTAACTTAGACTTATCACTAGAGCTGAAAGGACAATCCTAAAGATCATCACGATCACTTTTTCAACTCTCATTTTAACATTGAAGTGAACTTACCAAGACGAAAGCTGGAGACAAACTAAGAGATAATAGAATGGTAGCCAAGTTCGTCGACAAACAAAGACAGAGAAGAATAAAAAGAACCTGTAAAAATACGAAAATAAATAATTGGTAAACAAACTACGTCATCATATTTATATTTAAAAAAAGCTAAGCATTAGTTTTATAGAAAAATGAACCATTAAATTATTTGATTTCATTGTTGAAATCTATTGATTCAGATAAATCAATAAATTAACTGAATGGATTCATTAAATGATATCATGAAAAAATAATCATGATCTATTGAGAATTCATAAAATCTAACCTATTCTAAATCCCTATTACTCAGCTCATCACTAAAGGTGAAAGGGCAACCCCGAAGGTCATCACATTCACCTTTTGGACTTGCATAAGAAAAGAAAACAACTTACCTCTCCAAGAGTTGAGACACAAATGAGGAAAACACAATAAATAAACAAATATTGCGACAAAAAAGACAGAGAAGAATAGAAAGAACCTGTAAAAATACGAAAACAAATAATTAGTAAACAAACTACGTCATAAAACTTATGATAGAAAAAGCTGAAAAGTAATTTTTATAGAGAAATGAACCTATAAATAATATGATCGAATACTCAAATCTATAGATTTATTATTTTTTTTTATTTAATTGAACAAATCATGTGGATGATTTCATCATGTAAATAATCATGATTAATTGAGAATTACCGGAAACCTAACCTATTCTAAATCCCTAATTACTCAGCTCATCACTAAAGGTAGAAGGACAACCCCGAAGGTCATCACTTCTACCTTTTGGACTCGCATAAGAAAAGAAAACAACTTACCTCTCCAAGAGTTGAGACACAAATGAAATAGAAAATAAAAATGTAAACAAGTTTGTCGACAAACAAAGACAGAGAAGAATACTGAGGACATGTTCACATAAACATTATCTATTAACCAATAACAAATGATATTGTTGAGTGAGCTCAAATGGAGGGAGCAGGTTAAATACAAATGAAAACAAATAATGATTAGTCATCATATGAACGCGTAAAAAAGCAAAAATTTAATTACTCAAAATAATGATTAGTCATCATATGAACGCGTAAAAAAGCTAAAATTTAATTACTCAAAATAATGATTAGTCATCATATGAACGTGTAAAAAAGCTAAAATTTAATTACTCAAAATAATGATTAGTCATCATATGAACGCGTAAAAAAGCTAAAATTTAATTACTCAAAATAATGATTAGTCATCATATGAATGTAAAAAAGCTAAAATTTAATTACTCAAAATAATGATTAGTCATCATATGAACGTGTAAAAAAGCTAAAATTTAATTACTCAAAATAATGATTAGTCATCATATGAACGCGTAAAAAATCTAAAGTTAAATTACTCAAAATAAATGATCATGATTTACTCCGATATATATTATAGAAATACTATAAATCCTAATCAAAATGAATAATGCAGGTAAATATAATATGACTTCATTCAAATTTGAATTGAATTTTTATTTAGCTTTTGATATTTCATATGTATAAGGGGTTATTTTCAGTCCATTTTTTCATCATAATTACATTATTAAGACAACATTTAATAAAAGGTTTTTGAATAACATGGTGGGGACAGGGTAATCGGTCAATATCTCGTATGGCTTTATGTGTACCTCCAAAAGAGAGAATATTCAGGGTAGGGATATTAAATTCCATCATAATTTCTTCAGCTTCTCTGGACTTAACTGCAATCATTTTTCTCTCAGGGGATTTAACAATATCATAAAATTCTTTCAATAAGTCTCCAAATTCTTTCCTTGTTAGCTGTAGATCATCACTGGTATTAAATTCTAACCCATGATGGTTTTTGGTTAAATAGTCTATTTCGAGTGAAGGAAGAGGGTAATCAGGGACATCAGATGCAATTGATACCTTGAGACACATAATCTCGGAGACACTGAGACATGCAATCTCTTTTGGATAGTAAACTTTATGGATACGAAACCCTTGCGTATCAAAATACCCACAAATATCGTCCATCAGTACGCTGGGTGATGTTGGATAAGATAGAAGAGATTGACAAGTGATAAGAAAGTTTGAGGGTTTTCGTTGTAAAATTCGATTAACAGTTCGTGATCAAAATGTTTTATATTCTCAACAGCGAGATTAGGTCTTGGTGGTAGTTGTAATGGAGCGAGAACGTTGCTAAGGAAGAGATCCCAATATTTGCCAACAATTGGGACAAGAGTAGCTTTTACTTCACTAGATAATGGTTGACAAACTTGTTGTACAATGGATGATCCGTAGCTTGATGAAAGATGAGCGGCAGTAAAAAGTGTTGAGAGAAATTTGAATTTTCCAACTCTTTCTTCTTTGACTTTTTTCTGTAACTTGACAAGATATACAAGTGCAGGTTGAAGTTCCAGTAAACGTAAATTATTAGCTCGAGATAAAAAGATGAATTTATCACCCTTGGTTACTTTTAAACGAAGATCACCAATAGATTCTATCTTTATATTATAAAATTCACTTGGATGAAACACATTTGCTAAAGTTGAATCAATGAAGTTTGAGATGAAAAGAAAGTCTGAAAGTGTACATGAAATACCATATCCAGTTGGTGAAGCACTTCGATTATAGGCGGTGATGTTGATTCTTGAACAGAAAATTTCACAGTTAACAATGGTCCAAGATTGTTTGAGGTAGATGAAATCACCAATATGTATCGGTCGAGAAGAGAACCATTCCATCATAGAACTAAACACAAAATGGCGGATATGTCAATGTGCTTCTACTTATATTGAGAAGAAGAAGCGCCATCTACTGTTGATTGATGGAAGTATTTAAATGCGCGGTTTTCGAAAATAGAGTCGCTAGAATAGACTCTATATCAGGTAAAGTCTTAGCTCCAGTTACAATTATACTTCCAGTTGAGAAATATTGGAGAGTTACACCATTTTCTTTCAAGTAAATAGCCGGAAATAGTTCAGGTTCATATTGTAAATCAGTATGAGCTTTCAGTAAATGGGCTGAATTTATCATATATGGTAAATACGATTGAGCCACAATATTACATATTCGTATGAAACTGACTGAATTATTAGGAAATATTTTTTGTAATACAGTTGCAGGTTTGCTTACATCAATGACACCAGTTGCCACTACTTTACCGGATGCAAATACAAGGAAAGTACACCCTTCAGATTTAATTACTTGAGCGTTATAAGCTTTTTTACGTTTTGAATTATCAACAGTAATATTTATTTCACCGTTAAGATTCCAGAGACTCACCATTAATTTTATTTCATATTTAAGCGACTCGTAATTCTGGGGGCATAAAGACATGGTAATAGATATTTAAAAAGTACACGATACTTACAAGTAATATTATAAAGGTTATGATGATAACAACAATTGGACTCATTGATGAATGAATAACAAATGACTAATCATAAAGGAGAGTGAACTATTTACAATAGTTTCATACACGTAATGAGCGGGAAAATTTGCAATTAACTTTGTATCATGATTTTATTGTTTGGCTTTTTTGATTATATATACTTTGAGCTGTGTTTTTTTGTTTTATAATGACTTGAAAACATTAATGGAAATAGTATGACAAGATATAACATTTTTTGGATAATGAATCTTTGGTAATGAATATCAAAATACAAATGAAATTTATAGGGGATACGTGAACATGAAGTTAGTTGAGCTCAATGGGGGCTGGAGCATATACTGGGTTTCGCTCGAGGTTTTTGATGTGATGGATTAATTGAACTCGGAGAAGATCTATCTCATTGAGGGCAATAACCAAATAGTAATTTTTGTCATCTTTTTTCGGAATTTTACGTGCCAAGATTTTACCAATTGATTCATCAAGGTCATTTAAATTGACTGGAATAGTCCATTGTTGAATAGGAAATTCATTATTCCTCAGATTTGCAACGATTGGTCGAGCTTCCGTATTCAATTGAGTCAAAAAAGTGTAATAGGTAGCGAGCAACTTAAAGATGAGAATGAAAAGAAAAAAGGTTAAACTCAAATCAGGTGAAAATGCTTCAGAGAAACTTACTGTCTGAACACCGTCATCAACAAGTGCTGCTAATCGGGCTTGCATTCGTTCTATGATGAAAAAGGGAAGAAAAACATATATATGTTGTAAATTGATTATCATATGTTAAAAATTACACCTTACCATCCATTTTCTTTTAAGTATTCGCAAAGATACAATTCAGATTAATATGGAATTATAGCTGTATCTGTGTATTGAATGTATAGAAATATATGGGTTTTAATTAATTTGCTCGTTACTAGGAATCAAATGACAATGATGCGTATCATCATAACAGCTTTCTGCTTTCGATTCTATAATAAAACAACTTACTTTTATGGTATAGATATATATGACCAGTTATGTAGATATTAAACTTTTTTCCAACAGATTGAAAATGTGAGTGTATAACTTGAAAGATACAAAAGAAATTTTATGTTATTTATGTATTATGGTCTGGTTTAAGTTCTATACATATCTTGCTGCTTAAAAACTTATTTTGTAACTTAATCTTAAATCTAATAAGATTAATCAATATTATAATATGATTAATTCAATAACTCATTGTTTTTTAAAACTAAATACATATAAAATCATTATTGAAGCTTGTATAGTAACCTATCATTGTAAAGACACTCATCTGACACACGCTTTTTTATCAACATTGACTTACCGCTTAGGAAACAAAAATGACAGAGAATTAAAGAAAAAACGGCAGTTGAAGGCCACACTAGTCTATAATTTTTGAAAAAACGAAAAGTGAATGAATTATTATTAATAACTTTCTTAAAAATCTATAAAAAAATATTAATTTATCAATTAATAGAATATTCAATCAACTAATTGCACAATTAATCAACAAAGGAAAATATTTTTCAACTAATATAACTATTTCATTATTTAATTGATTAATTGATTAATTGTTTAATTGATTAATTGATTAATTGGTTTATTTTTGTTTTAGTTCATCACTAAAAGTGAAAGGGCAACCCCTAAGGTTACCACATTCACCTTTTGGACTCACATAATAAGGTTAATCAACTTACCTCTTCGGAGGCAGAAACACAAATGAGCCAGAAAATAAAAAATGTAAAGTTTATCGACAAACGAAGACAGTGAAAGGGACGTAGTCTTGAAAAAAAAATTGTAAAATTGAGGGAAACAAATCAGCTAATTAACTCTTTTAAAATAAATATTATCAACTAATCAATATTGGAAAGAAAAAAATTAATAATTAAATCAATCAACTAATTAATTAATTAATTAATTAATTAATTAATTAAGTGAATTATATTTAGATCTAATTCTAAAATTAATATATGAATCTAATTATACTTTAATGATTATACAATGTATTATTAATGAATAAATTCTTTCAATTAATATGAATTGATTTAATTATTAATTTTATTTCGATTAATTAATTAATTAATTAATGATGGATTAATTAATTTGTTAATTTAATTAATATTAGCTCATCACTAAAGGTGAAAGGGCAACCCCGAAGGTCACCACATTCACCTTTTGGACTCGCATAATAACTGTGATCAACTTACCTCTTTGAAGGTAATAACACAAATGAAATGGAAAATAAAAAATGTAAAGTTTATCGACAAACGAAGACACTGAAAGGCGAGTAGTCTTCAATAATGAGGAAAAAAGGAAAATTGAAACAAATAAGCACATTAATTCTTTTGAAATAAGTATTATCAACTAATTAATTTTTAATTGGAAAAATTAATAATTAAATCAACTTATTAATTAATTAATTAATTGCTTAATTAATTATTTAATTAATAAAATGATTAATTAATTTTTTTAATTAAATTCATTTTAGCTCATCACTAGAGGTGAAAGGACGACCCCGAAGGTCACCACATTCACCTTTTGGACTCGCATAATAACTGTGATCAACTTACCTCTTTGAAGGTAATAACACAAATGAAATGGAAAATAAAAAATGTAAAGTTTATCGACAAACGAAGACACTGAAAGGCGAGTAGTCTTCAATAATGAGGAAAAAAAGGAAAATTGAGGGAAACAAATAAGCACATTAATTCTTTTGAAATAAGTATTATCAACTAATTAATTTTTTAATTGGGAAAAAATTAATAATTAAATCAACTTATTAATTAATTAATTAATTGCTTAATTAATTATTTAATTAATAAAATGATTAATTAATTTTTTTAATTAAATTCATTTTAGCTCATCTCTAGAGGTGAAAGGGCAACCCCAAGGTCACCACATTCACCTCATGGACTCGCATAACAAACAAAAACAACTTACCTCTTTGAGGGCAAAACATAAATGACAAAAGTTAAAAGATAGTGAATATTAAACAAGTTGTGATTTTGTGTTTACTAATGAAACAAGATTAATAAAATCAAGATAGAAAAAGCCGAATAAATAAATAAATAAATACAAATAAATTTCAAAATAAGCTAAATTTTTTAATTTAAAAAGTAACGTATAGGATTGGTAGGATAGTGGAAATTAGCTATTAATCCTCTCAGAATCTGTGTTTTTATCAAATCAATTTCAATTAATTCACAACATAGGGAGTAGGAAGGATGATCTTTCGACGGTAATTTCCGTTTGAGGATTTTTGACAGTTCATCAACTCCTGCGGGATTATTGGACCAATTTTTTATCTCTTCCCATCCTGAATTGGTGATTTCCTCCCTGAGTTTTGCACTGCGATTCACTAGAGCAGCCAACCGCATTCTTGCTGTTTCTTGACTTATATTTCGATGCGTCATCTATATGGAGAACTAATTTAGGTTTCAAGAATAAATCAAGTTCATCAAAAATAAAATGTCACTTTTAAAAGTTAATGGTTTAAAATTCATCCAAAATTCACAATTCACATTTTAAAGTTAATCGACTCAAGTTCAAACAGAGTCAACAATTTACACTTTAAAGTTAATCGACTCAAGTTCAAACAGAGTCAACAATTTACACTTTAAAGTAAATCGACTCAAGTTCATCAAAAATACAATGTCGCTTTTAAAGCTAATCGACTCAAGTTCAAACAGAGTCAACAATTTACCCTTACAAAAGTTTATCGTTTAAAATTCATCCAAAATCTAAAATTGATACTTTTTATAAGTAAACGACTCAAGATCATCCAAAATTCACAATTAACAAATTTTTAACTTTTAAAGTCAAATCGTATTTTTAATGTTGACTCGGTCGAGCTTAAACGGAAATGATTGATTTTATAACATTGAGGTAGAACCTGCTCCTTAAATCAACCAATAAATTTTACCAAAACCCAATATAAACACCTGTATAATGAACCAGGGTGCCCTAAAAACACCGGTTCAAACTATTACATTTTCTTGATTTTGGACCACCCTATGTAGAAATAGACTGCTTTAGTTGCCACCAGGGGGCGTTTTAATCGATGCTTGTATCAACCAATCAGAGAACTCCAACTGTGCCAGAGGTTCACTTTTTATACTACTGACAGAAAAGATGAGACCAAAGTTTAAGCCAAAAAGAAACCGAAATCAAAATCAAGATATAAAATCAGAATCAGAATCAGAATTGAATCAGAAATAACAGTTGGAACCAGAATTAGAATCAGAATCAAAACCAGGATCAGAACGAATTGGAACCAGAATCAGTGATGATAATAATAATAAAGTCAATTGTAAATGTTGAATGATAATCGAAAAGTTGAAAAATAAATCACAATTAACAAAAAAATAATCAATGAAACAACAAAAATTAACATTTAGATCAATTGTCTGATCACAATTAACTGATCACAATTAACTAATCACAATTAACTAATCACAATTAACTAATCACAATTAACTAATTAACTTTTTTTTAATTGTTATCAATAAATTAACTTCATCAATTGAAGACCTGGCGAAGACACCAAAATTTGTTGAACAAATTAAATTAACTAATTGCTGATAATCTTGATGATTAACTGATTAATTTTAATCAACAACAATTTTTTTTATACATGAAGATTGAAATTAATATCAATCTTAAGGTTTATATATAAATCTTATTATCATCATTAATTAAAATCTTAAAATTCAATCAACCATATTGATCAAATCGACCATATTAATTAACCATAAGGGTTAATTAATATCAGGTAACAAGGAAAAAATGATTAATAAGTAAACTGAATAAAAGAGACAATAACAATTCGAGTTACTTTTATCGGGATGAATAGCAGAAGTGACAAAATAATGTCCATCTCCACGCCAACAAATTCGCTTTTTCTGATCATCCCAGGAAACTGCCGGTTCCTCAGGCTAAATTAAAACGAAAAAGACAATTAAATCACTGGTATTATAACAAATATTTTGAGTGAATTTACTTCTCCAGTAATTTTAGCAGCTTCTTTTCCTTCTGATCCATGGAATTGCGTTTTCTTTGAGCCCCAACCAACATCCACTTTTTGAATGCACTCAGAGTGATCGGCATAAAGATCTTTTTCAACCAAGACATCGAAAAATCTTGTAAAGAGAAAGAGTTTATCTTTCTTGGAAATTAAAGCGACACTTTCTTGATCAGGGCTTGAAGAAACAGCGGCAATTCCTTCCTCCACAGATCCTACACAATTAATCCGTTTTGATGCAAGTGAACAGGAAAGAATAGCACCATTGTCTAAATAGATATTTAGAGTATCAATTTCTACAAAAAGGTCGATATGTAAAGCTGAAGAGCCAATAGCTCTTTCATGATTGATAAATGTGAGAATTTTCACCTAGAAAAAAAAAGAAAATGAACATTATAAACAACTGATAAACAGACAATGTATGAAATCTCACCTCTTTAGACTTTTTATCTATTGACACAACCTCATTTGATTTAGTTACTGCATAAATTGTATTATGAAAAGAGTCAATGGTAAAACAGGAAAGACCCGAGGATAAATTTGAATCAACGATTTCACTGAAGGATGAAAATTTCAAGTTTTCCATATCTGATATAAAATCAAACAATTAATGTTAATTAGACTTGCTTGACTTGATCAAAATTCTATTTAATTACAAACCTTGTATAAAGATGGAAACCAATAAAGTAGATAAGTGAGGAAACAATTAGCACTGACACAAAATGAAAAAAATGAAAAACTAATTGTTAACATACAATTGGAATGCTAACCAATTTAGTAACAAACAAGTAATGATCACAGGTAAAGATGATGGGATCAAAAGAAGATAGTAAACAAATTCCATTACCTCTAAAAATTCATAATTAACGAAAAAGAGCAACAATCAAATTGAAAATTCAATAAATTAATTCGCTTAACAAAAATTAAGAAAATTTTTTAAGCTCCAATAAAGTGAACATGTGACTCAAAAAGAAAACAAACGTTTGGAGGGACCGATTACTAATTTCGAATCGAATATTCTAACAATTTCTCTGATACGAAAATTAGATTTTAATTGATAAAAGAATTAATTTAATTAGATTTGTATGACCAAATGATAGCAATTTTTCAATTCAATTTATTTATAATTGGTAACATTGAGTGATGAACTTTTTGGTTCAATTAACAAGGGAAATTCAAAGAAACAAATGAATGTTAGACTTTACACCGCACCTAATGAACTTTACAGTGGACCTTCATTCATGTCTGGATATTCAGTCGATCGATCTGCCTGAATTTTGGGAAGAATACAGAAGTTTAGCCCAAAAAGCGGCAAAGGATTTCGTTGAGAAAAGTAAAGAATTGTTTGATTACTTTGGTGTCGATTATGTTGATAAAACACACGCAAAGCAGTTAGGAATTTATATTTACCCTGAACCTTTGAATTACAATGAATTTGGTCCACCAAAGAAAAATTGGATTCGACTTGATTCATCAATTCGTCTCACTAGATCGAGTGAATTTAAAATACCTGAAAAAATTGCTGATAAACCAGGTAAATTAATCTATATTTCTATGGGAACATTAGCCTCAATGGTTCCTGATATGATGAACATGATTTTCAAAGTGAAACTGAATCTTTTCCAGTTAATCATGGAGTTTTTAGTAAAAAAATGTTTCAGCAATGATGAATTAGACAATTGTTTCCATGTTAAATCTTCCAAAAGGACACATTGTCCAAGTGAGTTCTCATAGTAATCAGATGGACAGGACCAGCCACGGACGCAGATTAAGGGACAAGCCCGTTTTTCAGATTGACCACACTTTCGAGGACAAGCACTGCCACAGTCGCTGTAAACCTTGCCAACAATTCGAGGTTTGAATTCATTTGGCCATGAGGGTGATGGATCATTGATGGGGAATGGTGGAGGTCGAGGTCGAGGACGTCCAACAATGTTTCCTGGTAAATGTCGTGGAGGTTCAGTTGTGGTTGGAGCTGAGTCACAATATTCAGGAAGGACACATTTATCATCAGAGTTTTCGTAGTAGCCTTTAGGGCAAGCGAAACCGGGTCTACAAAGAGCATTACAAATTTGTGGCTTGGGACTGGAACATTTCAATGGGCAAGTAGATCCACATTCGCTGTAAACCTTTTCTGCGGTTGGAGGTCGATATACAATGTGACCTGGTAAATGACGTGGAGGCTCAGTTGTGGTTGGAGCTGAGTCACAGTATTCAGGGAGGACACATTTATTGGCAGAATTTTCATAATAGCCGTCAGGGCAGAAAAGTCCAGATTCACAAACAGCGATACAACTATCTGGTGCAGCTTTGCCACAAGTTAAGCGACAAGGAGATCCACATTCTTTGTAGACCTTTTCGACGGTATTAGGTTTTGATTCGCTTGGTGTGGAATCGACAGGAGTTGGAGCTGAATCACAATCTTCTAGGAGGACACATTTACCTTGAGAGTTTTCATAATAACCTTGAGGGCAGAAATAATCAGCTTTACAGATTTTGATACAATTTCGTGGTTTAGGTTGTGCACAAGTCAAAGGACAAGCGGTTCCACACGAATTATAAACCTTGTCGGCTGTTCGAGCCTTAGATTCACCTGATAATGGAGCCGATGAATTAGCTACTGCAGAAGCAAATGAATCCGCTGAAGCGACAGCAGAAGCTTCATCTTGAGCTGAAGCGATTAGAACAAAACAATTGACAACAATTGAGATAATTAAAAAGCTCATCTTGATTAACTGTTAACAAACAATCTGATCACTTGTAAAGTAACAATTAATCTCATGGGCCAACCTAAAGAGACCTGATATTCATAACAAATTTGTTTACATGATTGAAAGTCATTAATTATTATAATCACTCATAGCATTTGTATGAATCGAAATTAAGTTTCCATGACAGAATCGAATTAAATCTTATCCATAACTGTTATGATATGGTTAGAGATAGATTTAGTTAACTTGATGAAAGTTTTTCCAAAGCTGATGAAAAGTTTGAACACATCGAATTGAAATCCATCAATGATTGAGAATCCAAACCAAAGACCCAAAATACTTCCGATATAAATAAGATAATCGACCAAAGGAAATGCTGGATAAGCTATGATTCTATGTTCAGGCTCTATCGGTGCTTTCAAGGCAAAAACACTCATACTCCGATTATTTTCGCTAAATAAATATTTCTGAAAGAATTTAGTCTTCCACTCATTTTGAATGAAAGTCATAGTAAAAGTGTTATGTTCACATTCAGGATCTCGAACTGTTTCAAGGCAATTTCGATAAGTTTCATTTTTAAAAGTTAAATCGAAAGTATGATTTTCATACTGATCATACATTTTCTCTTCGTGTAAAACATAACCAACTAAATGACCGAGTGTTAAAGCAGATCATCTTGGAAAGTACCGTCCAAAATTAAAATGGAAAGACCCTTCAACGTTACGAGAGATGTCAACGATACGAAGCAGATGTGCCAAGAAAACTTTGAGCTAATAAACAAAAAGCTGGATGGACTTACGTCCCTTGTGAGACGTACGTCTAACGTATGTGCGTCGAACAACGAAGCCAAGGAAAAATTTGAGAGAGCAAATGATTATGAAAAACTGCAAATGTTACCACAAATTGTTCCTGATTACGCAAAGACGTTTACGAGCCTCGTAGTGAAACAACAATTGCGAAAGTAACTAGATGTCACCACCTGTTAACCACCACCAGTATAAATACCCCGCAAATTTTACAAGAAGTTGTTATTTTTAAAGTTACCGTTCAAGAGCCAACATCACCCCTCTTTCCACTTGTGCAACACAAGTTATAAATACAACCAAATCAAGTCGACACACAACAATCTTTTAAAACTATTTTAAATACGCAACGTACACCTACGTCACCCATAGCCGCAACATGGTTAAACCTTCAATGGTAAAAGATCTCCCTAAACCTGCTACGTCCAAAGAAGCTCGTAAATCCCCCATTAAAAAACCAACTACGCGTCCAGCTATAGCTCCGGCAACAATTGTACTTGTTGAATTGCAACAATCGCTGGTGACTTTGAAAAATCAAGTCAGAGAACTTCAAAACGTATTGGACCGTAAGACAAATAGAATTATGGAAGAACTTGAGAAAGTCAGGAAGAAGAAGTCAAGGAAAGAAAAGAAATCGACAAGTGGACAACCAAGTATCGAAAATGTGAAGAATGTTGTGTATTTCTTTGATGAAAAGAGAGGAACTTCCATATTGAAAATAATCACCCTGGGAAAGAGCAAAGGACCTTCGCATTGCAAAGTACCACATGGATAAAGAAGTATACCGTTTTTATTGAAAACTAATCTTGATAAAATGGAGCTGAAATGGCTATTAATGGCGAAACCGACGAGGACGAAGACGCACCAGCGAATGCGACTGTGGCTTGATACGGACGTACAAGTATTTTTAATGTAACTTTAACTTGAATTTTAATCAATTTTTCAATAGTTTTAAAATGATTTCCCCCTATATTATGTATCCCTCCCTCAAATCAGATGTAATCAATTTCAAAGAAAATGTTTATCTTTATATATTCACGAAGTGCGTAGAGTAATCCAGACTCTCACTTCAGTTTAGAAACTAACCTGTACACCTACGCACCTACGTAGCAGGTCCGAAAATCTTTTATATTTGTAATCAAAATTGTAACAGTTACTAACCACTGTATTACGAAGTGCGTAGAGAAACTCTAGCACTTCACTTAATCACTTATGTAACCCAAATACGCACGTAGTTGCACCCTTCCCTCAATCAAACTTATAATATTGTATTCCCCTAAAAAGCAAATTGTTAACTTTGTACGCACGTATTAGTACGATGCTTCTTGTAACGTAACGCAGTTACGAACCTCTGCCGGTAACGGGCAGAGAGTCTACTTACTAATCAAATAAACCGTGAAGGGTTCGTACGAACCTGGAACTATTTGCAAAAAAAAAAAAAAACTAAATGACCTGGATTATGGATCAAAGTATTCGCATTGATACACTTTTGTAAAGTAGCGATTCTATCATAGTGCCGACAATTAGTTTCGTATGGATATTCAAGTGATTTTTGACTCATCTTTCTATAGCTAATAAAGTTGTGTGACTTATGATCACTTATTGTAATATAAGATTCAGCTGATAAACTTGGAGCTAGGTCGAAATCGCTTAGTCTTACACCGAATGGTATTTCTAGTGTTAACCTTATTAAAGCATAAGTATCAACTCCAGACAAATCAGCTCTATTCTGTTTAAGCACTTTGCCGTTATCTCTACAGTCTAATCGATAAAAGACTGCGAGAGAATTAATATAAAGTTTTGTTTTGCACTTTCGATTGTCATAATATCCAAAGTCTTTCCAGGCAATAGCAAAACCGAAATTGGATTTTGGAGCAATATTTACAATATCTCCAAATGTGATAAACTTGACTGAATATTCATTAAAATATAAAAGTTCAAAATTCGCATTTTCACAATTAATATCAATCGATTTATTGCTGTTTCTATCGTAACTGTTTCCAGTAATATTTAGCATTTCTTCTGGATGCCAGTAACATAATTCCGTCAAATTAACAATAGTTGTAAGTGGAACTCGAAAATCAAACGCTGGTAACTCAACATACGTTCTATACTCGAATGAGACATCGTTTCGAACTTTGAAACTAAAATATTCTTTCGTAATAATGTACAATTGGACCAAACAACCAATTAAACAAATAAATTTAAAGAAAATTAATTTGTTGTATAGAAATTTCATCTTTTTTTATTGAACTCAGTAACTGAAATGTTGACAATTTTTCTCAATTCAATTCGATCTTTACGAAGATTGATTGAAAGAAAACATTATCAACTACAGAATTATTGAATAAATGAATTATTTAATTATCGCTTGATACCGAAAACGCAGGATCTCTGACAGTTGACTGGCAGTGACTCTGAAGAGAAAAATCAATTTTCATCTATGGAGGAATATCCAAAATGGAGGATTGGCAACACTTTGATTGTTTCGATTTTTTGACGATAGAAATGAAATCTTGTTTCGACCAATAATCGATTTCAATCTTCTCCAAAAATTAAAGAGGCGAATTTTTTCCAATATTTTGAAACCAAATCCATTGATTAGTCCATCGAATATCGAGAATCCAAACCAAAGACCCAATACACTTCCAGCATAAATCAGATATTCTATCAAAGGAAATGCAGAATATGCTATGATACTATGAATCGGTTCTGTTGGCGCCAAAAGAGAGAAAATGTGGATATTCGAACTATCGTTACGTTTCAATGCTTCTTTTTTGAGAATTTCTAATTCTTTGGAATTCTCTTTAGTAGTTAGAGAATAAGTTATGCGTTCACACTGAGGATTTTTATTTTTCTCTGCACAGTAATCGTAGATTCTACCTGGAAGTTTAGTCTTGAAATTTTTATTCTCATCTGCTAAAGATTTTCTCAGAAATAATAGAAATGCGTTCAACGAGTTGTTGTATTCTGTTGATAAAATACTAGAAACACAACGTTGAAGGCTCTTTTTCTTATCATAATTGTTACAGTTCGTTTCGTAGGGATATTCGAGTAATTTAACTAGTGTTTTCTTATATTTTAGGTAGTGAGCTGATGTTTTTCCATAAATAGTTGCATATTCCTCCTCCGATTGACTTGGCATTAGGTTTCGATTGCTTAAGCGAATACCAAAAGGCGCTTTAAAATTGAATTTAATGGATGCATAAGCGGCATCTTCGAGAAGTTCAATTCGCTCGAGTGTCAATATTTCATTTCTTTTTTTACATGAGAATCGTACAAAAACTGCCCAAGCATCAAGATAAACGCTCGATTCACATAGACCATTTTTCTTTAAGTCAATAGATTTCTCAATATTCCAATGAATTGAATAATCAAAATTTTCCATTGTAAATTGATGAACAATATCACCATAAGTCAAGAACGAAACTTTAAATGCTCCTAAGTGTAATAACTCAGCGACCATTTTCGAGCATTTCTCAATCATCGGTAATGACTTATCAAGCCATGTTTGTTCTCCGGCATTGATTTCTCGATCTAAATCAGCCATTCCAATCGGGTGACGATAACACAACTCCGTCGAATTGATGAAAGTAGTAAGTGGTATTCTTATATCGATAGCTGGTAACTCGACTGTCTCAGAATATTCGAATGTTACATCATTTCGAACTTTGAAATCTAAAAAGTCAGAAGTTATCACGTATAATTGAGCCAAACACCCAAGCAAACAAATCGATTTAATGAGAATTCGTCTAGTGAAAATGTTTTTCATTATTATTTCTTAATTTCGTTTCTTATTTTGTTTATAAGAGTATTTTAGATTTGGATAATAACTAAGAGAATTACTTTTCTAAGTCGTTGCTATTATTTCATTTCTTTTTACACAATCAGATATATTAACATGAAATGGAATAAAAATGTAATAAATTGTATCTAAAAAGAAATTTAATTATTAGAAGTATTGATTCAGTTCGATTTAAAACTTAATGACTATTGATGAGATCTTAACTATTTCCCAACGATGACTTTTCTATCAATAATCTTGTTACATGATTAATTAGAATTGATCGACTTGTCAGTTCAATTTAATGAATGGATCAAGATCCATATGATATTGAGAATAATGAAAAAAAGAATTTGGAAAGTTTATCTTGATAATTAGTTTTACGATAAATCGATACGAATATTTCAATTGTTATTACAGCTGAACTTTATTCATCTTTAAACATTCATCACGATGATCGTCACTGGTTAAACTGTTCATATTGACCAAAGCTTTTTCATTCCTTTTAAGATCAGCGTCAATCTTAAATTGTCGATAATAGGGATTCTCATAGTGATGAAGGTGCTCGCGACGATGATTTGCGAGATTTTGATGAACTTGATGGTGGAGATAAAGATGATGTGGATGAAGATGCTTTTTCTAACTCTTCCTGAGAGTCTCTACAAAGCTTAGCAAGTTTATCTCTTTCACTCTTGTAAGTTGCAATGTCAACGGGTTGTTTAATCGACAAGTGGCACCCACAAGGAGGTTCCATATACTTTTTTACAAGCTCCAAGCCTAATGCCATTTCAGCAACGTCCTTTTTGAAGTCTTCACTCGGAAATTGGCCATTAATACGCAGTACACGTATTTTTTTGAGCCACTGAAAATGAAACAAGGGGAATATAGGGTTAAATATGAAAAATATGAATGAAATAATGATAGATACTCACATTACTGTATGGGTGTTTTACACAACGGTCACACGAATTGTATTTATTCATAATGTAATGAAATTGACATTAGCGAGAATAATTAATACGAGAAAAGATTATGTTACAATAATTAATATAAACAAAGTATAATTTTCAATTTCACAAGATGAACGTTATTGGACATTTCGATTGATAGATCGATAGTAATATCGATACTATTGCTATATCGATCTGTTACGATCGCTCCAAAATTTGAATAAATCGTCTTGAACTTTTCCGTAGAGATGGGCGATTAGTGTGTTTTCAACTAATCGATAATTATCAAAAAAATTTTCAAATAATCGATTAATCGATTGTTAAAGTGCGAAAGAGGAAAAAATTTAGCGAAAGAGAAATAGTAAGGAGGGAAATTGGAAATGTGAAATCTAAGAAAAGATAGAAAGGGAAAAAGACAAGAAAGTAAGAGAAATTGTCTAATCGATTACTGAAATAAGTAATCGATAATTATTTGCCACTAACTAATCGATTAGTTAATCGGTAATCGAAGTAATCGCCCATCTCTACTTTTCCGGTTCCTTTGTCGAAAATCATCTTCAAAGCTTGACCAATTTGAGGTGGATCATCTTTGACGAAAGTCACCAAGATGGGGATGAAATAACGGTCTGGGTCCATTTGCGTCATTACTTTTCTCATTTCGGAGCAAACGAGAGCCAATTTGTTTGAACTTGAACACTCTTCAAGATAAGCATATTTATACATAGACCGAGTTATTTGCTCACTCGATAATTCAGATAAAAAGAGACAAATATCTTGAACATCGCTTCCTATTTGGCTGATTAAAGTTTCTACATTTTCTGTGAAATTTTTGAATTCATGATCAACCAATAGATTTAGATTAATTCGATGTCGTTTCATCATGTTAAATGCAATTCCAAATTGTTTATTAGACAAAAGTTGCTTCAAAAGGTCCAATAGTATAACTCGAGGATGAATTGATTCCAGATTCCCTCTGGGCATTTGAAGGATAACTCGAGCATCTTCTTGGATAGAAATTACAAGTTTTGATCTTCTCTCAATGCTTCGAGGTTCATCTCTTGGATCCAAGCCCGTTGGTAAAACTTCACTCATGAAATAATCGTCCAAATAATTGCACCGAAGTAGATTATCATTTCCAGTAGAAATCAAGAACTTATTCTGGTGGATTAAGAATGACGAACAAGAGTTTTTCATGAACGGCTTTTCATCTCTCGGATCCAAACCACACATTGATCTATTGTCTTAGTCCATTCTTCTCAAAGAAAACGATCTCATGAACATTTTTATGAAATCGCGATAAAGCTATTAAATTTCCTTCTAGTCTCCATTCTAGTGAATGTTCAAGACCAGCGACATATTCACTCTCATATTGTAGCCCTTCATTGATCAAAATTCTCAGAACTTCATAAGCAACAATTAAAGTCAAAATTCATTAAGTTAATTAACAAAAGTTAATAAAGAAAATTTTAAAATTTCTAAAAAATTTTTTAGCTCAAATCTAATGAACATGTGACTTAAAATGAAAAAAAAACGATTGGAGGGATCAATTACTAATGTCGAATTGAAAATTAATATCTTTTAAACGAAAGTTAGACTTTATTAAAGGAATTTCTTTTTTTAAAGTAATCATTTACTTAAATCTACATGTATGTAATTATTAGGGTGATCAGGGGGTATTTGATCCACAAGAAGTAGTTTCGATGATTGAGAGCCCTTTTAAATGTTTCTCAGCATGTATTTTCCATGTGAGACGAGTTTCGATAACTTTTTCGAACTCAGTGCCTGGGACAGGTTAAGATCTTTGAGCGCTCAATCATTAATAGATTGATAAAAACAAATGAGTGCGAATTTTCAATTTTATTTTATTTCTTAAGATTGTCGAATGAACTTTTTATTTCAATTAACATGAGAGATTCAGAGAAATCAATGAATGTGAGACGAGAGATTTCTGTCGATATTCGTATGGTTGTTAATCGTGACATGATAATTAGTGTAGATGGGAACTAATTCGACTATGACAGAATCAATTTAAATCTCATACTTAATCTTTACGATAAGATTGGAAAGAGATTCAGCAAACTTGATTAAATTTTTTCCAAAACTGATGAAAAGTTTGGCGACATTGAATTGAAATCCGTCAATAATTGAGAATCCGAACCAAAGACCCAAAATACTTCCGATATAAATAAGATAATCGACCAAAGAAAATGCTGGATAAGCTATGATTCTATGTTCAGGCTCTATCGGTGCCCTTAAGTTAAACACAGTCATAGTCCGGTTTTTTTCAGTAAATAAAAATTTCTGATATACTTTAGTCTTCCGTTCATTTTGAATCAAAGTCATAGTAAAAGTGTTATGTTCACATTCAGGATCTCGAACTTTTTCAAGGCAATTTCGATAAATTTCCTCGTTAAAAGTTAAATCGAATGTATGATTTTCATACTTATCATACATTTTCTCTTCGTGTAAAACATAACCAACTAAATGACCAGGATTATGAATCAATGTATTGACATTGATACATTTTTGTAAAGTCGCAATTCTGTCATAATGACGACAATTAGTTTCATAAGGAAATTCAAGTGATTTTTGGCTCATCTTAATATATCTTATATAGTTAGCCGACTTATGATCACTTATTGTGATATAAGATTCAGCCGATACACTTGGAGCTAAGGCGAAATCACTGAATCGTACACCGAATGGTATTTTGAGTGTTATATGCAAGCCTCCATAACCATCAACTCCAGAAACATCGAGTGTTCTCTCTGTCATCACTTTACCGTTTTCTCTGCAGTCTAATCGATAAAAAATTGCGAAAGAATTCATATAAACTTTTGTTTTGCACTTTTCATTTTGGTAACGGGTAAAGTCTTTCCAAATCATATCGAAACCGAAATAAGATCTTCCAAAAATGTTGGCAATATCTCCAAATGTGATAAACTTGACTGAATATTCATCAAAATTTATAAGGTCGAAATTCACATTTTCGCAATCCATGTAACCTGATCCATTGATGTTTCTATCGTAACTGTTTCCAGTAATATTTAGCATTTCTTCTTGATGCAAGTAACATAATTCCGTCAAATTAACAATCGTTGTAAGTGGAACTCGAAAATCAAACGCTGGTAACTCCACATACGTTGGATACTCGAATGATACATCATTTCGAACTTTGAAACTAAAATATTCTTTCGTAATAATGTACAATTGAATCAAACAACCAATTAAACAAATAAATTTAAAGAAAATTAATTTGTTGTATAGAAACTTCATCTTTTTTTATTGAACTCAGTAACTGAAATGTTGACAATTTTTCTCAATTCATTCGATCTTTACAGAGATTGATTGAAAGAAAACATAATCAACTACAGAATTATTGAATAAATTGAATTATTTAATGATCGCTTGATACCGAAAACGCAGGATCTCTGACAGTGACTCTGAAGAGAAAAATCAATCTTCATTTATGGAATATCCAAAATGGAGGATTAGCTACACTTTGATTGTTTCGATTTTTTGATAATAAAAATGAAATCTTATTTCGATCAATAATCGATTTCAATCGTTTCCAAATATTGGAGAGAAGAATTTTTTCAAATATTTTGAAACCAAATCCATTGATTAGTCCATCGAATATCGAGAATCCAAACCAAAGACCCAATACACTTCCAGCATAAATCAGATATTCTATCAAAGGAAATGCAGAATATGCTATGATACTATGAATCGGTTCTGTTGGCGCCAAAAGAGAGAAAATGTGGATATTCGAGCTATCGTTACGTTTCAATGCTTCTTTTTTGAGAATCTCTAATTCTTTGGAATTCTCTTTGATAGTTAGGGAATAAGTTATACGTTCGCACTGAGGATTTTTATTTTTCTCTACACAGGGATTGTTTACTCTATCGAGAAACGCATTATTGAAAGTTTTATTCTCATTTGGTGATGATTTTTTCGCAAGAGATAACAGATAAGCATTCACTGTATCATTGAATTCTTTTGAATAAATATTGAATATACAAATTTGGCGGCTTTTCCTCCGGTCATAATTGCGGCAGTTCGTTTCATAAGGATATGCTAATGATTTGACCAGAGTTTTCTTATATTTTAGGTAGTGAGCTGATGTTTTGCCATAAATAGTTGCATATTCCTCCTCGAATTGACTTGGCATTAGGTTTCGATTGCTTAAGCGAATGCCAAAAGGCGCTTTGAAATTGAATTTAATAGATGCATAAGCGGCACCTTCAAGAAGCTCAATTCGCTCGAGTGTCAATATTTTACCCCTCTTTTTACACGAAAATCGTACGTAAACTGCAGAGGAATCAAGATGCACGCTCGATTCACATAGACCATTTTTCTTTAAGTCAATAGATTTCTCAATATTCCACAGAATTGAATAGTCAAAATTTTCCATTGTAAATTGATTAACGATGTCACCATAGGTTAAGAAATAAATTATCACTGGATTCCAATATAATGCCTCAGCGATCGCTATCGAGCATTTTTCAATCATTGGCAATCTCTTATCAAGCCAAGTATCATTTTTAGCATTGAATCGTTGATCTAACTCAGCCATTTCAACCGGGTGACGATAGCATAACTCAGTCGAGTTCATGAAAGTAGTAAGCGGTATTCTTATATCGATAGCTGGTAACTCGACTGTGTCCGAATATTCAAATGTTACATCATTTCGAACTTTGAAATCTAAAAAGTCAGAAGTTATCACGTATAAGTGAGCCAAACACCCAAGCAAACAAATCGATTTAATAAGAATTCGTCTAGAGAATATGTTTTTCATTCTGAATCAGAATTTTCCAATTATAATTAAAAACTAAAAGTGTGAAAATTATTTTGCTGTTTTTAACAATTGCAATAGTTTCACTTCAAGATGAGACATAAATTTACCTTTAATGGAATCGAAATCTAATACAGGGCGATTACGTTAAATTAACAGATTTGTTTTCGGAATAACTTAAGAATGGCGAGTCGTTGACAAGATCAGATCGCAGTTATGGACTTGGGAGACCATGGGAATTTGTTTGACATCAAGTTCGAAACTGACCTTTCGGCAGGCCAAAAGTCCGTCCGAATTTCGCTTTGAGAACGGAAATCATTTTTTTCTGGCTTTAAAAAGAGCAAAATATTTCGCAAAATTTTACCAGATAATTTTGGCCTAGCGATTCATGGACTTTTGGCCTACCAAAAGGTCAGTTTCGAACTTGATGTCAAACAAATTCCATGTCTCCCAAGTCCATAACTGCGATCTGATTGTCAACGACTCGCCATTCTTAAGTTATTCGAAAACAAATCTGTTAATTTAACGTAATCGCCCTGTATATTGTACATATTGTATTGTATCTAAAAAGAAATTTAATTAAAAGAAGTATTGATTCAATTAGATTTGAATATTAATGACTATTGATGAGATTTCAACGATTTCCAATGATAACTTTTCCATTTATAAGTTTTATTTAGCTTGATTAATTAGAATTGATTCACTTAGCAATTGACTTAATGAAAGAATCAAGATTATCTTATAAATATTAACTATTCTGTGTTTTGAAATAATCTAATGACGAATATCCCAGTTCACAACAGTTCAATCACTATCACTCATATTTTTCGCCATGAGCAGAGTGACTAATTTCCCGTGTCAATAATAAGATCAAAACAGCTAAAGTTAATTTGAATCTGTTGAATATTTGACGGAGTAAATTCAGATGAAATCTGACCCTCTAAGCCCGATTTAGCCCTAAAAGAATTTTATTTAGAAAAATTGATAAAAACCCGTAGATAATCAAAAGAGCCAGAAATAAAAAGGCCAAAACTGTTTAAGCGAAATCGAGTCACTCCATTAGCTTTGAATAATTTGAGCTTTCTAACAATTAGGTATAAGATTTGATTGTATTTTTTGTTCATAATCAAAATCTAATGAATGGCTTACAGGTTTATTATTTATCAATGGTAAATGAGGCAATTCATGTAATCGTATCGAGATTGTTATTTTTGCTCAGCTTTTGCTTTTTGCTCTCTTGAGGTAGTACCTCAGAGGTACAATCTGATTTACATCTCATCCAGAATTTTCATGAGATGATTGGAAATAGATTTAGTTAACTTGAGAAAAGTTTTCCCAGAGCTGATGAAAAGTTTGGCGACATTGAATTGAAAACCATCAATGATCGAGAATCCAAACCAAAGACCCAAAATACTTCCGATATAAATAAGATAATCAACCAAAGGAAATGCTGGATAAGCGATGATATTATGTATGGGCTCCGTTGGTGCCATTAGATATATTATGCTTAAAGGTAAATTTCTTTTACTTTGTAAAAATTTTTTATAAAGCCGAGTTAGAGCTCGATCCTCGATCAAAGTTGTAATATAAGTATTATGTTCACATTCAGGATCTCGAACTTTTTCAAGGCATTCTCGATATACTTCCTTTTTAAATGTCAAATCAAAAGTGTAATTTGCATACTGATCATACATTTTCTCTTCGTGTAAAACATAACCAATTAAATGACCTGGATTATGTATCAATTGATACATAATCCATAATACATACATTAATGTATGTGCATTGATGCATTTTTGTAAAGTTGCAATTCTGTCATAATGACGACAATTAGTTTCGTATGGATATTCAAGCGACTTATGAGTAATCTTCTCATATTTGATGACATTAGAAGCTTTCCGCGAATTCAAAGTGACATAAGACTCAGCGGCAACGCTCGGCGCTAAATTACTATCACTGAATCGTATTCCAAAGGGAATTTCTAGTTTTAAATTGAGAAGAAAATATTTGCCAGCATCAGAGATTTCAATCTTATTCAGTTTCATTGTTTCGTTATTTTTCTTACACACAATTCTATAGAAGATGGCGTAAGCATTCAGGTAATATTGTTCTCGACACATTTTAAGTGCTGGTAAGTTGATAGGCTGATAAAGATTCCAATATAAAATGTATCCGAATTGAGAGTTAGGGGCAATGTCAATAACATCTCCTAACGTGATAAATTTCACCGAATATCTTTCAAAATTTATACGATCAAAAGTAGCATTTTCACAATTAATATCAATTGATTTATTGCTGTTTCTATCGTAACTATTTTCAGTTAGATTTAGCATTTCTTCTGGATACCAGTAACATAATTCCGTGAAATTAACAATCGTTGTAAGTGGAACTCGAAAATCGATTGCGGGTAACTCCACATACGTTGGATACTCGAATGAGACATCATTTCTAACTTTGAAACTAAAATATTCTTTCGTAATAATGTAAAATTGAATCAAACAACCAATTAAACAGATGAATTTAAAGGAAATTAATTTGTTATATTTCATCTTCAATACAAATCAAAATCAATGAAATGATAATTTCAATTTTCAGCAATAAATTTCTCAAATTATGTCAAAAGCCTTACTGACTACGGAGTCTATCATCTTAACTTACACTTTGTTTTCTAGGTATGATCTCTCTCTCTGTCTCTCTCTCTCTCTCTCACTCACTCTTTCTCTATCTATCTATTTCTTCTTTCCATGCTCTCTCAGTATTTCAAGCTGAATTATGAATTTATTGATGAGGGTATTAGTTTAATATCATTTAGTTTTTTGGATCAAATTTATAATTTATCAACCCAAGCAACTGCTAAAGTTCACGCAATAGTTTGAAGCCAAATCCATTGATTAGTCCATCGAATATCGAGAATCCAAACCAAAGACCCAATACACTTCCAGCATAAATCAGATATTCTATCAAAGGAAATGCAGAATATGCTATGATGCTATGAATCGGTTCTGTTGGCGCCAAAAGAGAGAAAATGTGGATATTCGAACTATCGTTACGTTTGATTGCTTCTTTTTTGAGAATTTCTAATTCTTTGGAATTCTCTTTAGTAGTTAGAGAATAAGTTATGCGTTCACATTCGGGTTTTGCTATTTGCTTTTCGCAGTGAAAGTATATTTTAGGAATAAACTCCGATACGAATGTTTTATTGGTATAATTTGGTGATTTCGTCCATTCATGTAGCACAGCAACCACACCATCCATTGATTAGCAAATAATCTGTGTTTTTTTCTTGTAAAAAGTTCAGTTGTACGTTGCCGATGAAGCTGTCGCGAGGCTTACGAGTGATCTCAATTAATGGTCACTTGCATCACCTTTCGCTCACTGGTTTGCATCGGTACAAGTCTTAACATCGGTCGTGGTGGTAAGATTGAGGCTCCAAGTTAGACAAGAATGAGTACCAATAATTTGATCCAATTACCTTTGATATTTATTCCAATACAATGATGTTTTCAATTTGTCAATCGATTAATTTATTGTACCTCACTTAGCATTGATTTTCTTTGTATCCAAATCAATACACATTCAATAAGTATTACAAAAGTAATTTTTTCCAATAAACATTCAAGTTATTGAAAAAAGTTAATGAGTTAATTGTTACAAAAAGAGACGGTAAATTGAAAACCAAGTTGTTAATAAGAAACCTTGAAAATCACAATCTTTTATCAGGTTAGACAAAATAGTTTCAATTGAAAGATTAACAGTTAATAATCAATCAAACTACTAATTTAATGGTGAGAGTGTAAATCCAATTCAATCAGATAAAATTGTAACAACAGCGAATAACCAAAATATTGGAAGAGCGAAAAAAAATCAATTCGAGTGTTAATTGTTGGCATGAAAAGATTAATCCTGAAGTAATGCTAATTTCCAGGGTTTACAGGTCAATTTTGGAGGAACAAATGATTCAGGATCTAAAAGTGATTAAAAAGAACACAATGATTAATAAATTGTTTTCGAATAGTAGGAGAGACAATTGATTAAGAATCGAAATTGAAGTTTACCTTTTAAACATCGAGATGCTAAACTTTGAGCTCTTTTGATTTTATTGATCGGCGTTTGATCGAGCGATTGAATAGATTCTTCGGGGTCAGGCCAGATTATTTTAACCTGAGTTTCGATAAAATCAAGAAGTGCCGATAAATCAGTTTGACACCAAGAAGCGTCTTCACATTTATCATAAAAAAATAACCAACGAATCAAAGATTTAGCTTCTTCCGTTAAGGCGATACAACTTTCAATCATTTCCTTTATCAATTTACGAAGAGCGAAATCTTCATTGGCACTTCCTTCCTTGAGGGAATATTTCTTCAAGTGTTTCTTATTCTTATGACGAGTCTTTCGAGTGGCTAATGAGATCACATCACCTTTGGATTTAGCTGATCGTGAGTTTGATGAGACTGATGAAGAATCAGAAATGGAAGATGTATCAGAAAATAGATCATGTTCGTCATCCACTAGATTGTCCTCGTTTTCTAAAGTTTTTTGTTTCGTCTCCTCGACAAACTTTAATCGATCAATTTTCGCTTCCAATTCAGATCGTTTTTCACTAACAACCGAAAGGAAAATAAACGCTTCTCTTGCTAATTCATCTTCCAAAGTACTTTTGATAACATTATAGATTTTAGTTCCACTTGGTTCCATTCCTAGTAGCCTGTTGGCCTCACCCCAATGGTGACCTTTAATTAGCGTATAAATGGCGGCGTGTTTATCTTTAAGGTAATTTTCTTGTATATAAGCAGCATCCAAGTGTTTATTATCGGTCAGTAATCGGGTAACAAATAATCGGCACAATGAGATACAATCGTAATCCTCTAATGAGAACGCAAGTTCAATTGCTATTTGCCAATTTTCCGATAACTGATAAGCTTTAATTGCATTGGTAATTGATTTAGCCTTTTGATAGGCAATACCGGCCTCTTCGTAGTATCGTTTAATCAACAGGTAGTCAGCAAACATTTCCCAAATACTTTGTATCCATGGATGAGTCGGTGATATGATTTTAACTGCTGACCAAAAGAGTTTGTTGTTCTTGATGAAATTTAAACATTCATCACGATGATCGTCACTGGTTAAACTGTTCATATTGACCAAAGCTTTTTCATTCCTTTTAAGATCAACGTCAATCTTAAATTGTCGATAATAGGGATTCTCGTAAGCTCGAAGTTTATTAAGATAGGCATGATATTCTTTCGGGTCTTTGTTGGATTTTGCAGCGACCATGAGAAAAATATCAAAATCATATGTTCCAAGAGCTTCTTTGTAAAGCTTTTCAATGTCGATTAGATAGTTAAGGTATCTAAGAGCTTCGTCTTGAACTTTTCCGGTTCCTTTGTCGAAAATCATCTTCAAAGCTTGACCAATTTGAGGTGGATCATCTTTGACGAAAGTCACCAGGATGGGGATGAAATAACGTTCTGGGTCCATTTGCGTCATTACTTTTCTCATTTCGGAGCAAACGAGAGCCAATTTGTTTGAACTTGAACACTCTTCAAGATAAGCATATTTATACATAGACCGAGTTATTTGCTCACTCGATAGTTCAGATAAAAAGAGACAAATATCTTGAACATCACTTCCTATTTGGCTGATTAAAGTTTCTACATTTTCTGTGAAATTTTTGAATTCATGATCAACCAATAGATTTAGATTAATTCGATGACGTTTCATCATATTAAATGCAATTCCAAATTGTTTATTAGACAAAAGTTGCTTCAAAAGGTCCAATAGTATAACTCGAGGATGAATTGATTCCAGATTCCCTCTGGGCATTTGAAGGATAACTCGAGCATCTTCTTGGATAGAAATTACAAGTTTTGATCTTCTCTCAATGCTTCGAGGTTCATCTCTTGGATCCAAGCCCGTTGGTAAAACTTCACTCATGAAATAATCGTCCAAATAATCATGTTATCATGTTGTCTTCGGCAATCATTTAATATACTTTTTTTCTTTCTCTCTCTCTCTTCTTCCATTAATTGTGATTAATCTTACAAATCATTTTGTTTCTTCTGATTTAACCTACAGTTCAATTAATTCATTGTTTTGATTCAGCTTTTTTCTTTATCATGATATTTTGTTTTCCACCAATAAACAGAAAATTTTTATCATGAATCCTCATGTTCATCATTTTTGATTGTCTCAATCTAGAAAAATAAAATATCTAATCAACCCAATTCAATCAGCAATAAATGTCATTCACAGTTTTTCAGTTAATCATTTCAAACAGATGACCATCATCAGTGGGATAATTAATGATGACCATTAATTAAAGTTATACAATAATAAATATTGTTAACTAACTTTCTCATATTAATTGTATCCAAACTTTGATAGTTGAATAAAAGTTGATGTGATCATGATTATTATTATTATTATTTCCTCAACGATTTGATAATAAGTTATTAATCATTTTGAAATCAAATATAATCAACTAACTTTCACCATGATGCTCAAGGGCAATCATGGTGATATTGAATAACCAATGGGGAGTTTTTCCTTTGCTTGGATTTGATTTTTATTACGATTAATAAATAATCACAATCATCTGCCCATTGAATTGACCATCAATTAGCCCTTAAGCTGAACCAGAACTAGATTATTGTATCATATCTGATTTATTGGAAAACCATGATACATGGGAGAGACTTTCAGGGCAATTCTAGATGACGGACAGATGATTACATTGTCTCTGATTCAGCAATAGATTCATAAATCCAATCATTTAACCTGAAGAGCAAAAAAAATCACAAAACCCACCAACCAATACAATCCAATGATTGAAACTAAATCAATTCCCACCCAAACCTTAATACCATTTTATCATGATGATGATAATGATGCTGAGACTAATAACCAAGGATAAAAGCTTTTAATTATAACCACAAGACATTCAGTTTATCCAATAAACACTTATTATCTTTCATGGTGGTTCTCTGGAATTTCTTGAAGAAAATTATCACTTCAGTGATAAATTGAATGGAAAGTTAAACTGGACAATCAAATTGACCAAAAATTCAGTTGATTTTAATCAAAGCACAAAAAGTTGGTGACAAAATTTGATGTTCAAAGTGATACATTGTTGATATATTTTCTGTTCTTATTTCATGATGATGATTTTCGTGGGGAATAATGAAAAATTACAGATAAAAACAGAATCGTAAACAATTGGAAGTGATAATAATAGTTTCTCAATTCAATTCTATTGCTCAATTGTTACATGATGTTCTTCATGAGTTTCAATGATCAGTATTGACACTTAACATGTTTGTATTACATGAATTTCAGTTGAACTTTAAACCATAACAATAGTTTTTCATCATTATGTTTCTGTTGAGA
This sequence comes from Panonychus citri, assembly GCF_014898815.1. NCBI lineage: Eukaryota > Metazoa > Arthropoda > Arachnida > Trombidiformes > Tetranychidae > Panonychus > Panonychus citri. The sequence continues at coordinate 211,718 of NW_026515530.1, read as the reverse complement.
GAAACTCAATTTTCCCCATGAAATTGATGTTAGTTAAATCATCATCTATTATATTTGACTGATTATCTTTACCATTTATATGTTTATATACAACTTTGTATCTTTGTGTTGATGATGATTGTAGATAATAGTGAATGATTTTAGAATGAACTTTTTTATCCGAAAGTTCATTAGTCATTTACCAGTCGAATCTGTAAGAATAAAAGTTATTTTCTTTTTGATTTTTCGTTTTTTTTTTGATAAATCGAAACTTTTGTTTTCAGAACTCATCTTCCTGTTATCAAAATGTTTCACCTTTGTAATTTTTACTTGATTATCTTCATTATCATTACTCATCATCATGATCATGATCGTTTCATGAAGTTTCAAGTTTGAAATAATAAAGAAACAATGAAAATAACAGAAGAAAACTATTCTAAATCGAGAAAAAAAAAGTTTTTGCTCAACATTGTCTTCGTTCCAGTTTCATGAGTTTCATGGTATCACGCAATCAACAATTCTCTCTCTCTCTCTCTTCGATTATTATGGTTAGTGATGTTGTTTTTTAACAGAGAGATAATTGATGATGATTATTAGAAGATAAAAATTGTTAGTAGTAATCAACAAGAATTCATGAAGATGATACCGAGAATCAGAGAAACTGAGTGAAACCTTTATTATTCTACAACTCTGAGCTCTATTTATTGAACAAGAAGAATGTTACAAATAAGAGAAAGAAAAAATCAGGAAGATATTGGTTACTTGGTGAACATTTAATAGTATTTATCAGGGAAGATGAAAGAAAGAGAGAAAATAATTAGTGTTCAGATTGAGATACTCGGTGTAACTTAATGATAGTATGAAGAAAATTCAACTCCATGTTATCAGGGAATGAGAAACAATAATATCAACAACAGCATCGACCATTGATTGAATAAGCTAACACTTTACGAGCAATTTAATTTGACAAGGGTGTTGGTGGGAAGTGGGTGGAGAGATGAAGAGATGGAGAGAGAGAAATGATAACAAGGAGAACGAAAATTGTGAAAATGATTAAATCAAGTTCCATTCATTGAATGAACATTCTTAGGAATCGAAATTTTTTTTCTTCTAATGGTCAATGCTCAGTTCTTTACAATCCATGGTGATAATAATGATAACTAAGCTCATTGAGGTTCAGTTGATTGTTTCTTCATCCATGTAAATGTTGTTGATTCATCTCGATGATAATGATGATCAGTGGATCAATATTCTGATAGACTTGGGCAACTAATTTGCGTTTCTAATCCATGATAATCAGTTCCAAAAGACATGATGTCTAATAATATAATTCCAATGGTTTTTCCCCTCTGATATTTACAATCATAAACTGTTGACATGAATAAAGGTCAATGACAAGGTTATTCCATTATTATCATTTGATTGTTTACCTTAATCATAAAACAAAAAGGATAAGTTTGCCTTTTATTATTTCAAATGCTGATGATTTCTAAGCAATTAGAGGTTAACATGATAATGAACATTTGATAATATTAATAATGAATCAACTGACCAATAGTTAATGATTGTTTACACAATTATTTCATTGCTCAACATTAAGATAACTAAATTAACATGATTTTCCTGTTCCAAGTGTTGTAAAAGTCTAATTTATTATCATTCTCTGAACCAAATTGATTATCACATATTATTAGTGACAATTTGATTTCTCTTATGATTGCAAGGCAGAAAGTATTTCAATCATTTCATAGGATACATTGTAAGTAATTAAGACTAATTATCATGATGAAAACAACTATTAAGAAGCTGAATTAAAGAGGTAAGTTATTGGCTTATGATTTTTCACTCAGGTTTTTCTCAAAGATTCTGATTTTGATTCACTGAATCATATATTATATTGATATTATGTTGAGATTGATGGTCAGTGGGTTTCAATTTACGCTTACAGAGCAATTATCAACATCTCCCTGTGATTCATGTGGTTGAGAGAGAGAGAGAGAGAGAGAGAGAGAGTTATTGGGAGAGGATTTTCATCTTTCCTTGACCAGCGAGAGGAGCCAACATACTGGACAATAAGAAGTGGAGGAGGAGGAGGTAAAGGTGGGAGTGTAAGATGATAATGATGGTGGTTGATGTTTCATGGGATTCACTACATTTCCGATGATGATATTGAACCTGAAAGATGAACAGATTTCTTTGGTTTAAGAAAGTTAAACAAAGTGTAGGAGGAGGATCATAATCATTGAGAGTCAAATGTTGCAATTTATATAAGTATTGCATGGACACCCTTAAGCATGTTGATGGATACATAGCCATGAGTGACCAATCCATAAGTAACTGGACAGTATCTCAATGTAATCTATTATATTGGTTTTTACTTTCATAATGATATCAAATTAATTTGTTTCACTTGGTTTTTTTTCGTATCTGGGTTATAACATTTGTATACAAACAGTGTATTAAATTATCATCCAAATATGAGCTTGAGTGAAAGATGAGCAGGGAGAGAGAGATGGTCAGTTTTGTTGAAGATATTGAAGTTTTCCAGATAAACTTTGTAAATTATTTCAATGAATTAACATGAAGGTTAGTTTGGAGTTTTTTTTGTTCAAATGTTTCATGATGATCAGTCAATTGTGATCATATGGGTTGTGTATGATGTGGATGTTGATTGATAGATTGTATTGGTCAAGACGAATTTTCCATGAACATTTCATGTCATCATCTTCCTTCCATCTTCATCTTATTTTCATCTGAACAGTTCACGAGAATTGTTGTACTTTTATCATGGTCATTTTTTCTCTCTTTTCATGTTTGATTTTTCCATACACAAAAATTTCCGAATAAAATGATGAGAATGACTTTCAACTCGAATTCATGATTGAGATAATGCAAACAGAATGTTAAAAAAACGGATTGAGAGAGAGAGAGAGAAAGGAGTGATTGAGGTGAAAGTTTGTTTCTCTTTTTCGAAGGGAGAAAAAAAATCATTGGAGAACCAACAGAATCTCATGTAGATGGTGGAATCACTATGAGATTTATCATGATGATGATGGAGAAGAGAAGAGAAAAAAATATGATGAGAAGCAATATTTTTTTCGCTAACAAGGAAGTGTACATTAAGAACTATATATTCAACATCCGGGCGTTACCCAAATTATATCTTTCTTCATCTTCCTCATCATTTTTATCTTCATTCAGAATCATAGACTTTATCATCTCTCTCTCTCTTTCTTTCTTTCTTTCTCTGTAAATGACATCAACAGAAATTTTTTTCTCTGCCTTCTTCGAACCAGAGTTATATTTACTTTTCCATCTTCATACTGATGATTATGATGACGATAGATTCTTAATCATCATCATCAAATGACGCTTCATTAGTTGCCCAAATCATTTCCTCATCTTCAGTAAATTCAGGATAAAATATCATCTTCATCTTCTATCTCGCCTCACTCTCCAGATCAAATCCAGATTCTCATCTGTTCTAATTTTCTCTCCATCTTAAGTTATCATTTCATAGATATTTTTTTCTTGATAAGTTTGAAGCTACAAACTCATGAACATAAAAATCCTTCATTTCCTTTTCCACCTCCAATCCTTTTCTTTCAATCGATGTGTCCATTTTTATCTCACATGGACTCGAATATCATAATCAGCTGTCTTATCAAATTGACTCTCCAAATGTTCAAATTTCTCGAGTCTTTTTTTTCATCAACTATCAATTTTCAACTTCCTCTTCTCACTCCTCCCACCCACTTTAATCACAACGAAGAGAACAACTTTTTTCTTTCTTACTTTCTATCAAACTCTTGAGTTAAATGATGATAATGATGATGAGGATGACAAAAACTACTAAATGTGAGTGAGACGTGATGTGGTTGACTCTCTTTCTCTCTCTCTCTCCCTCTCCCAATGTAAAATGTTATCAGTTTTATGGTTTAATGGACCAATCGATGTTGAAATATATTTATCTTTCTCTTTCAGTTTGTCTTCTTCAATTTATCTACTAATACTTTACAATCACATTTTGATAATATAATATTTGTATCTCTCTCTCTCTCTCTAACTCTTAGGTGAAGGTGAAAGGACAGGGAGTGGGAAATTTTTTTGCACTGAAAAAAAAGCAAAATAACCAGAAAAAAGCAATTGGAAACTTTACTTTTCTGCACTATTTCCGCCTATCTGCTTTTCTCTTCTACTGGAAAATACGTTTATTTGTTTTGATATTTTCTCTTCTTTACCACCCACTCCACCCACTTTTCGATCTCTACCTTGTTATTATTTTGGTCTCATTTTTCATTCTCTTTATTATAGAAAGAGAGACAGGGGGAAGATGAACCCTTCCAATCGCTCGAAAGAAAGTAAAACTCGTAACATTTTTCTGCTTCTTTGTCAGAATCTCTGTTCGGATTCTCTGTGTGTTCAGCAGAAGATGAAGAAAATACTTTTACCTTTATTTCTGCTGATACAGATATCAATATATTCTCTCTCTCTCTCTCTCGCGGTTCTGCTCTTTTTCTGATAATAATACTATTACATGGGGAAGATTTTATTCATTTCATTCGGATACTTTGCCTTGGAAAATTTTTTCTCCCTATCGACAAACTTTTATGATTTACTTTCTTCACATGATTTACACTTTTACTAATAAAATATAAACATTGTTACATGTTGAAAGAATCTGAGAAATCATTCATTTTCAATGAAGGTTTAAACCAATAATCGATTCAATTGAGTGAGAAACAAAAATAATCTTCCGATTCAAATTAAAATGTCATTGATTTTCTTTTCAATCCTCATTAAGACTTGCTGATAATTTGATTAATTGGGAATTAATTCAACTAATAACAATGAGAATTTGTGTCAATAGATTTAGTTTGATAATTAGAGTGAAAATTCTGCTGAATTGAGACAAAAATTCATGAGGAAACAAAAAAAAGCACATCGACTTTGGAATCAAACTTCTTTCCCCTCGTAACTTAAAACAAGTTAATTAATTCAATCCTATTGTTTCAAGTATCTTCGTCATCATTATATCACATGGTGATTATCATGATAATCATCGTACATTTTGTCAACACTCCCTTTCAATCAGAGATTCGTAATGTTTACTTGTATTAATCAGAGTTGAGCAAATAATCGAGATTCAGGAGATGGAGAAAAAAAATTAGCTAAACGATAAAAAAAAGTTACGAATAATCAGAATTTTCTTTTATTTCCCTTCGATTCAGCAGTTGAAACTTTTTTTCATGTTTATCAGCTTCTCAATCATCATGATAACCAACAATCAACTGGATATTCTGTGTCTATGACAGGGTCAATGTATTTAGTCAACATTTTATTTCTTTGATGGAAGATCTTGCTCTCTCTCTCTCTCTCTCTCTCTCTCTCTCTCTCTCTCTCTCTCTCATGATCCTAATTCACAGAGTGAAGATGAATCTGTGGGTGGAGAAGAGGGTGGAAGATCAGGAAATGCGAGTAATCACTTTAGTCATATTAGTATATTGTGACTATTAAAATGATGAAAAAGATGATGAATGCAAGGAAGTGGGAAAAAAATCCGTGTCCCACTGCCTTTGGATGATCAATCGTGTGGGAGTCGCTTATGAAAGGGAGGAGGTGGAAGATGAAAAAAAATTTCCTTCATTGAATTTATAAAGAAAATATCATCATGATGATGGCACAAGCAGTGAAGTGATAAATGTCTTTATCCGTAAAATTAACTTTCAACATGATTGTTACCCTGCAATTGTTCAGAGTCGATTCTGTAGAAGAAGAAAAAGAAAGAGAAGTAGGTGAGGAAGAGGCAGATAATGAAGACAAAGAAGAAAAAAAGTTGACAAACAGAGAGAAAGAAAAAAAACAGTACGAAAAAATGAACGAAAACAAATTATCTTCAACAAATTCTGACAATATTCAGGATATTCAGAATTATTAGCATTCTGAAGTAACAGTAACATCCATCATTTATTATTTTTTATTGAAATAAAGATGACGATTCATACTCTCTCTTCCTTATCACCCTAATCATCTTTATGGCCATTAAATTCACGATCTAAGTACCTTTGAATATCTCTCTCTATCTCTTTTGAATTATGAACTTTTCCAGAGTTTTCATTGATTATTATTGCCTCCAATAGATTATCACTTGCATCATCAACCTTTTCCCCTCCTCCTGTCAAAATATTTTTTATCCCCAAAAATTGAAGCATTAAAATTGATGCTTCTCTTACCATCAATGATATTCAGAACAAGAAAAATTTTCAATTCATAATGATAATCATCTTATGGTGTTCATGATAATGATTGAGAGTTTAAAGTAACTTTCAACAATCTATGGGGAACAAAAATATTTACCAACATGATAAAATATTATTAATAGCCTCATGGGTGTGTCATCCGTTTAACAGCTGATTCAACTACTATATATCAACAGTTATTCACCAGATAATCATGATAAATGAATAAAGATTTACCTGTGTAAATATTTTTTTTTTCAAGTAAACTTGGAAACGATTCTCATCATTTTAAATTCCCATCATGAAAACTTGGTGATAATTTTGTCTCTTTTGTTAATGATCCTCCCAAATCAGAGTTAATCAGGCTATTCATAGATTGTCAAATTTTCAAATACAAACTCTAAATCAAATCAAAGATTATTAATCATCTCACTAATCGCTATGAAGAGATTATCCTTTATTATACAAAGGATAATCAGGTTATAATAATAATTCATCAAGATGCTCATAAAAGTTGAAACAAAATTTAAGAGAAATCAAATTATCATCTTTCTTATGTTTCGATTCAATATTAGCCGTTGTAAATTAACTGTTAATAGAATTGAGTCCATTTAAAATGATAAAAAAATCAACCCGAAAAGTGAATTGGAGGACACATGATAAACTTATTTCTCGAAAATGAAAGTAAAGTTCTAAAGTCTCTTTTAAGAATTGTGAGAACGATATTTTATCATGTTTTTCGATTTCTTCATTCTGAGCTCAACTTTTTTTCTTTCTTTTTCAAGCCAAACAACTATCTCACTCTCTCAACTTGTTATTATTTAATGTTAATAGTTTTTCACTACATAATGGATTCTGTGTTATATATTTGATGAAGATAATGATGTTGGTTCTGATGATTATGTTGATGATTGTTTAAGTTTTTGATATAATATCAATGAAATAATAATAATTTATTATCCACATTGGTATTGAATTTGGGTTTCATTAGCTGTTATTATGTATTAGAATTTTGTTTCAATTGAAATTATCATTGATATTTTCATTCACCATAATCATTATTATCATATTAAATTGGTATACGTTTTATGTATGATGAATGCTCTGTTCTTGTGTCTACTCAAATGTATTAGTTGTATTATATCAGTGTTCAGATAAGTTCATTTATCATGAGTGAAGAAAATAAAATTTCCAGAGAAATTTTAGTTCCTTTATTTCTCTCTCTCTCTCTCTCTCTCTCTCTCTCTCTCTCTTAGTGGACTTCAAGTTATTTTCATTATTAATATTGTTTCTAGAACTGGAACATATTGATGATAATGATGATGAAACAAAAAGGATCGACATTTAGTAGTCTAGATCATTTGAACCCAATTGACTTTCGACTTATATTTTATTCAACATTCTTACTGGAAACTGTGAAAATTGACCTTATATTTTTACTTACCTCTCATTTCTTTGTCATCGAAATTGAAATTGAACCAGAGAAATGATAATATTGCTCATTCCAAGGCTCTTAGTTACGGATAACATTTATCAGGCCTTTGAATTCTTATATATATAATCATAACTCTCACGATGTCAATTCAATACTTCAACAGAGTCCTTGTCCAGAACTCTGTTGCTAATATTAGCTGAATGACTTTCGTACCAATAAAAAATGCATATTAAAGTTTATGATATATTTATAAGCATAAATGACTTTTGATTATCAATATAAAAGTTTATCATAGTTTATAAAAAAATGGCCTCCAATGTGAACAACTTATTTGAACATGATAAAGGCCAAGATGATAAATTCGCTATATCAATTGTGAGGTAGTGAGTTTAGACCCACCAAAACTAATTCTTATTCGACTCAGAATAAAGAATTCAATTAACATTTAAAACCTTTAGGTTTATCATTTATCATTTATCATTTATCGCTTATCTTTTACTTTCTACTTTATTCATTTTAATCTCAACCATATAATCAAAACTCAGTAATCATGAAACTTAGATTTCAATTATTCTTAATTACTTTTCTTTGTAACTCAAATTACTCAAATTTTCATTATGTTAATCCCAATTTAATTTTGTTAAATTTTGATCACTTTAGAAAGAGACCAAAATTTGTCTTTCTTTCTTATCATTGTTTAAACCCAATTTATCATTTGATTAACCCAATTATCTCACCTTATCTTTAATCGCATTATTAAGCTAAAAGCGCTTTGTTAAGCCTTGAGACTTATCATCATCATTGTTTGACCAATGCGATCATTTTAATTTCTTTTCCCCAATTGTTCTAGAAAATCAAAACTTAAGTTTTATTTTAATTACTTGTAACGAGTAACAGTAAGTTAACTGTCTACTCAACAGAATAACATCAAGTTATCATGAGTAAATTTTAATAAAGTTCAGTTAGTTGAATTTCTCTACTCTTTTCCTTTGTTAACTCAAGTTACTTTGTTCACAGTGTGCATGGTCCTGTATGCGAACCTTAATTACCTGATTATTGAAAGGCAGGTAGCAATCAATTAAGATTCGAAACAATTAAAATTGTAAAAGTTTACAATCAGAGTGAAATACTCAAAGGTCTTGAAACCTAATCATTCACAGAATAGTGAAACAAATCGATCTAAGTGATAAAGCTTCAACTTTCAACCTTATCTAAAGATAAGAAACCAAACGAAAACCTTTCAATTGGCGACCCAGGCAGGATCGTGTTCAGTGTGTTCATTGTGTCAGTGTGTTCAGTGTTAAATTACCTAATTAGTAATCGTGACAATGCCACCAAAGAAAAATAAGAGAATAGTACAAGATCCAGTTGCGGATTTAAGTACAGAGCAAATAAAAGTACTATTCGAACTTTGGTCAGTTAACCCACCATTAACATCACTCTATAAGAGACGACTCTTAGAAGTCATAAAAAACAATCTGCTTCTCCAAGGAGATGAATTGGACGATAATACCATTGAGGAATTATCAGTTCTAGATTTGGAATCACAGGAAATTCCAGTATGGCTAAAGAAGTGTCGAGATTCTGGATTAAGTGAAAAAGAGATAAATCTTATTCTCACTAAACTCGGTAGAGAAACCGAAACTATCCTCAATGTGACCATGGCTGAGATTAATTCATTGCAATTAGCAATTGGTACCAAGAAAAAATTCATAAAGGTACTTGAACATTTAAATGTTATTCCTCAACCAGAACCAGTAGCTTTAACTACAAACATTGAGATGACCAACCAGATATCATCCAACTCATCAAACGAGTTAATAGCCAATAGCTTACTACAGTTCGCTAATTCATTAAAAGAGATCCAGTTGTACGAATTCAGAAAAGGTGACGACATGATTTCATGGGTAAATAAAACAAAGGCGATTATCCACAAAACGTGGATGAAGCAACTAAGTTGCGATGCTTTAAAAAATGGCGTATGAATTGTTACATACAGCTAATACTGTTGATCAAACAATCAATAATTATGAAGATTTTGTTGATGAACTTCTTAAGAAGCTAAACTGCCCTTCGATGAAATATTCAGCCGATTATGCTCTTATGAACTATCGATATAAATTGGAACAACATCCATCCGATTTCATGGAAGAATTAACTAATTTGGTTAGTAAATCACTTGGCACAGGACAAACTAATGGTCCAGTTTTTCTTCAACAAATTCTGACTCATCTTCCAAAATACATTCGACAAGAAATTTATACCTTGGGAATGAATGATGATCAAGATAAAATCTTCAATGTTTTGGTGAGAAAACATCATGATTATTTGGAACAACAACAATCTACCAGAGCTAGAGCTCCAAAAGGTAATCAAAAAGGCTATGACCCTAAAGTTGATAAAAATGAACAAAGATCATTGAATGTTAATCAGATAATCAACCCAACCAGACAAAAGTCTGATAACCAATACAAACCAAAAGGTAAAAAATGGTGTTCAATATGTAAAATGAATAACCATACCAATTCTGAATGTCGACGACGAGACAATGGAAATCAAGGTTCGAAACCAAAAGAACCAACTAACAATCAACCAGTTAATCAACCAACTTCCAATGCATCATTCAACTTAATTACCTCATCAGATAATGAGCCATCCAGTCTTGGAATAAGAGACAATACATTTTCGTTCAACTATGTTGATGATACATTATTGTTGACTCAACTTGGAACAACTTTTCTTCAGTATATGCCTCAAGCTACATTCAAGCTTTATAACGCTAATCGAGAATTCGTTCGAGAAGGTAAAGTGTTGTTAGACACGGGATCCACAATTTCGAGTTTGGATCAAAGTGTTGCCCAAGAATCAGATTTTGTACTGCCGATGAAACTTCCGCTATACAAAAAACAACGAGTCAAATGAAAACTCGCGACTTTATCATTGATCAAAAGATCGAAAGAAAAGAAAATCCAATGGCTGCAATTCAAGTTGATGAATTGATCGAACCTCAGAGTTCATTTAAATTACAAATGGGTAATCAAAATTACTACATGGCCGCTTGTGATTTTACAACTCAAGAAGAGTTAAAGGAAATCGAACTCCGAAAAACAAGAGAATTCTTCACTAAAGCAATAGGAAGAATGGATAAAGAGTTGACCGAATCAACAACAACAAATTCTCAATTTACTTGAACAATTTCAAGATTGTTTCTCGAAACACAAAAACGACTTAGGATTCGTATCATCAAAAATTTGCCCTGTCAAAATTGACATTGAAAACAATTTGATTCCATATCAAAAACCATACACTCAATCACCGGAGAAACGAGAAGCAACTCGAAAAATAATAGCTGAAATGCTAGAAGCCGATATAATTGAACCCAGTGATGCCCCTGGAGGATCACCAATAATTCTAGTTCCAAGATCAGATAAATCATACCGAATGGTAATTGATTATCGATTGGTTAACCGAATCACCAATGTCACAAGACATCCAATGCCCAGAATTGATGACTGTTTAGAGTTAATTCGAGGAGGAAAATTTTTTAATTTATTCGATTTGGCTCAAGGTTACCACCAAATTGAATTGGCAGAGGAAGAACGAGCTAAGACAGTTTTCGTTACAACGGAAGGTAAATTCCAATGGAAAAGATTACCAATGGGTCTCAGTGGAGCTCCATTCGTCTTCCAAAGGCTAATCAACAAAGTTCTGGAAGGAATCCAATATCGAGAATGCATCGGATACTTCGATGATGTTCCTGTTATGGGTAAAACTTTCGACGAACTAATCAAAAATACTTCCCTAGTATTGGAAAGATTCAGAAAATATAACCTTAAGGTTAAACTAGAAAAATGCAAATTTGGCTTTAAAGAGATCAAACTCTTAGGACATATTGTCAACGGAGATGGAATCAAACCAGACCCAAAGAAGGTCACAGCTCTGAAAAATCTGAGTTATCCTCGAAACGTTCGAGAGTTACAATCCCAATTAGGATGTTTTAATTATTTTTCCCGATACATCCCAAATTTCTCACAAATTGCTGCTCCTCTCTACAGATTAATATCTAGAGAAAGACGATTCAAACTGTTACCAGCCGATGAAAAGCAATCGATTCTTTGAAATCATCGCTAATCGAAACAACAATGCTCGTGCATTATGATCCAGATCTGAGAAAGAAAATCTCTGCTGATGCCTCTGACCTTGCAGTAGGAGGAATATTACAACAAGAAGATCCAAAATCGGAAAATTATGACCCTGATTGTCCCATTGAGCAAATCAAAGATTGGTCACCAATGAGTTTCTTTTCACAAAAGTTACTTAAGCATCAAAAATCATATGCAGTTACCGAGAAAGAATTACTTGGTATATTCGTTGGTATAACAAAATACTCTCATTACCTGGAAGGAAAACAATTCCTGATCGAAACCGATCACCACGCGTTATGTCAACTTACGAAAGTTCAATTCAAAAATTCACGATTAAATCGATGGTCGATTATGATGTCAATGTATGACTTCAAAGTAATCTACAAGAAAGGAAACATTCACCCTGCTGATTGTTTCTCCAGATCTAAAGACTGGGAACACCGAAAAATCATAGACCCGGAAGAGGAATATCTTGACAAACTTTATCTACAAGATTATTCAATTCTACTTGAAGAAGATATTCTCTATGATATTGGTCTAAACGTAATCATTTACGGTTTAGAAGAACCATTTTTCGACTTGAAAGAGCCACCAAATTGTGCTTATACCATTGATACAGAAATCAACTTAGCTTATCCAATGCTAACAATCATTAATTCAGACTCATCAACCAAAATTGAACAACTAAATAACTGGCAAAAGAAAATTCTGTTGCATCAAAATTCCAATGTAGAAATTGCTTCTATCAAAGAAAAACTAATTGCGAACGATCCAAAAGTTTCGAAAAACTTTATAATGAAAGATAATCTTCTATACAAAAAATCTCATCGATCACCATTCACAACTAAACTTGTAATTGACCCAATCATCCTCAAGGATATTTTCAAGGAAGAACATGAAAGTTCAATTGGAGGACATTTTGCTGTCGAGAAAACATATCTTCAGATATCAAGAAGATTCTGGTGTAAGAATTTACTGAAAGAGATTACAAAACTTTGTAATAATTGCCAAATCTGTGCGATTGCTAAGCCAGCTAACATCATCTACGTGAATCCAGAGCTCAAGCCAATACCTGATAACGTCTTTAAACGTTTCGAACTCGATGTCCAAGGACCGATCAACATAAAACATTCAAAAAAGTATATTTTGGTTTTAGTTGATACTTTATCACGATTTGTTTTTGCTAAGCTTACACTTAATCAGACTGCTCAAACAGTAATAACTTTTCTCAGACAAACATTCAGTATCATAGGAAATCCTGAAGTGATTCAAACAGATTTAGGAACTAACTTTACTTCAGAATTAGTTGCTAAATACTTCAGAGAAAATGGTATCAAACATGAAACCTCAACAGCTTACCACCCACAATCGCAAGGTGTTGTCGAAAGACACAACAAAACAATAGCCGAACGATTGAGAACCTTTTGCATTCAAAATGATAATAAGAATCTCCAATTAGGACTCGAATCCTCGATCTATGCAATCAATACTTCCATTCATAAAATTACAAGATTTACACCTTTCTTTCTAGTATTCGGAAAAAACCATCGAAACCCACTTGATAATTATCTTAACTTAGATGATTCAGCTCCCTTAACTGTTAATCAAGCAAGAAATTTAGCTTTTGCGAGACTTCAATCTCAACAATTGTACCAACAGAATAGACTCAAATCTATTCATAAATCAGCTCCATATAAGGAAGGAGATTTTGTTCTCATCAAAGATCATTCAGTCGATCCTGAATTAGGAAAGAAAGTTAGACCAACTCATAAAGGCCCATACTTAGTTTGCGCTATTAGAAAAGGTTGTTTACTTTTATTAGATTGTAGAGATCTTGAGATCATAACGGTAAATGTTTCCGATACAAAACTTGATCGAAGTGAACCAACAGAAAGAATGAAGAAAATTAGAGATCAATATTTTGATCCAGATCATTATTTTGAGCAAGAAAATTTCAATCTACCAGATGAGTTAGAAACTCAACAAGAAAATCAGTTAGAATCTGATGATGACTTAAGTCATGAAAATCAAGAAAATGATTCAGATGATCAACAGAATACTCGCTCCTTTGATGAAAATATCACCTCAATTGAAAACAATCAAACAAATGATAATCAAAATCATGATGATGAAAACTCAGAAACTCAAATTTCTAATGGTCAACAAAAACAAAATGTTAAGATCAATAGGAAACGCTTAAGCGCTGATAAAGTGATTAGCTTGCAACCTCAGATTACTGATAATAGAAACAGTCAACAGATTTTGACTCGTTATCAAAAACAACAACAAAACCAAACATCTTCAAATGTTTTCATATTGTATCTTTGTGTTGATGAAAATGAACCAATTAGTCAAGAGCTAATTAGCTTAAGATTTTTATCTTCTCACGTTACTTTCTACCCGATTAACCCGAAAACTGAGTCATCATCAACAAACATACAAGTTACCGACACCGGAGAAGAAGACAAAAGTTTGTCCGTTGAAATTTTCTCACTTGTTGTTCAAACAGCAAAACAAAACATTCAAATTTTCAGTTTAAATCTTAAAATTTTCATCAAAATCTCAAACCGAAATTTCCAGTTGATTAAACTTAAAGCCCAATTGATTTCTATTGGAAGTGATAACTTTAGTTACTTTAAGCCAAATAGCTTTAACTATCTAATTAAATTAGTCATTATCATTGAGTCAAAAAGCTTAAACTTTTTCAAGTGTAACCAATTATCCAAAAGAGATATAAATACAATGACTGAAAAACTTACAACTTTAATTGAAAGTTTACCTTCACTTGAATCGGATGACCAACAACCATCAACTTCCGACTCACGACAACATCATAGTGTTAAAAGTGTATCACCTTCACCTTCACTTTCACCATCAACATCAACCGAATCAATCATTTACCTCAAAACTACACCTTGGCCACAATTTGCCAACAGGAAAAATCAACTTAAGAGACAATTGTCAAGTGAATCTTTAAATTCATTATCGTTCCAACCAAAAGCTCATCGTCCAGTCATGGAAAATAACCCATCAACAGCGGAATCTGAGCAAATTCCGGAGTTAACCACAGAGGGTAAGAACAATGAAGTTACTTCTTCAGATAAAACGGTAATCCCAGAAGCAGAAAAAGCTTATTTAGGTCCTGATGACTATCCCTGGGAGAAACATGAATATCCAGAAATTTTACCCACTGCTCCTTATTGTCCTTATCTTACAAAAGATCGTTTCAATGAAATTAAATCAGAAATAGACGAGAAAGCGAAAAGCTTTGAGCTCATCAAACAAAAGTTTGAAAAGATGATCAGAGAGAAAATCTATCTAAATTTGTTCAAACATAAATCGATCTTCGACATTACCCTTGGTCCGATACCTCGAGGTATAACTAAATCTCATGTTGTTAGTTCAGAACTAGAAAAGATCGAAGAATCAATTCGTTGTCATCTTTGTGAGCAAATTGCAATTGATCCATTCAATTGTTCCAATTGTTTCAAATGGTACTGTAAATGTTGTATCAAATTTTTACGAGATTTGATTACCATTCTGAAACTAATCCCAATTAACAGTATAGACAAATTCATCTGTTTGATTCCCTCATGTATCTATAAATACTCTATCAATGACGATTATCCCAAATTCTCAAGAATTGAACCCTCAGAAATCTATTGTTCATATCGAGAAAGCAAATTCATCTGCCGAAGAACCTTATGTAATCAACAGATTAGTTCAGGTTTATTCGTGGCTCACGAAAGCCAATGTCGAAAAGGACTTTTCCGTCAAGAAATTGACACTGAATTCAAAGCTCCATTTATACCAGGAAAGGTTCGAGAAGAACTAGAAAACGTTCCAAGACGATTGATGAATTTTGTTCCCTCTCATGTCAAAAGTTCAGTTCCAAATGCTCCCATTACCTACACAACTCATGCTGAAAGAGCAGATAATAACCTCAACCTGTATGCTTGTCTCATGAGAAATAAGGAAGAAAATCCTAATGATCCCTGGTTAGGTCCAACTGGAATTCGTAGTCACGCTAATTTGAGACTCGGATTCTGGACAAATTTCAAGAGATCAAAAGATCCAAGTTATCCACTGGATGATGCAGAATCATTTGTTCAAAGTTTAGGTTTCGAACCCACTGTAGGATCTAAACCTCATCCTTCGGTAAAACCTCGACCTCGATCTATTAAATGGTCAAAAGTTCCCCTTTATCTTCAGCAAGCTAGTGAAGAATGGCTTTCTTATGCCAATGGGTTACCACCTTATCGAAGAGAAAAATTTCATGTTCAAATTTGCCCTGAAAGTAGAGATCAAGCTACTCCTTACATTCGCTTTAACCCGTTAACCCGATTATCCCAAGAACAGAGAGAAGAAGTTTTAAAACTTATCAAAAATTGGTTTCCCTCTCTTCGTGGTTATCGAGATTTCAATGAACCAGCGAAAATAACCAATCATGAACGAACAACTTATCGTTCTAACAGAAACAATGCCGCTCATAATAAATTCAAACAATCAACTCGAATTGATATCGACTCTCTAGAGCCAAGAATTGAAAAAGCAATTCAATCAAACATTAAACAACATCCACATCCAAAGACCTGTTATGCTGTTCATGCTGCTTATTGTCGCAGGAAAATAGCTCGTGATGAACGATTGGCCTTAGTCCCTCAACCCGTATGGATAATTATCGTAGATGGACACTTAAATGTCGTTTATGAATCTTTCGTCCAATATTCAACAATTGATCAAATGGATACTAAGTATCATGGACTTCGAGAGAAAGATTTAAAATATGCCAAAAATCTACCATCAGTTAAAGATCAAGTTTTAACCTATTTTGCCTCAGCAACTGAAATAGTTGGTGCAGGATTAATCAATTTATTTAAATCTTTAGATTTGGAACAATCAGAAATTGAAATTCTCAAGCCCAAGCTTAGAGAAATTACTCAATACTTCTCACCTCATCCAATTTCTGCCGCATCACTTGCCCTCATCTCATTTCTATTATTCTCAGGATTCACCATTACCAGATACTCACATTCACCTGGTGTAGAGGCTTTAACCTCAATGAAACTTTACATGTCATCATGGAAAGCGATTGAACAGAAATGTGAAGAAATTTCTGATGGAATTCATTTCGCTAATTGTGCAAGGACCTGTGCTAATTCTGGTGTATCGAGATTACTCAAGAAATTTGCAGACAAAGTCAAGGAAGGAAAAGCTTCATGGCCCCAAGATTGGAGTTACTATTGTTTCGGAGAAAGAGGAAAACCCGTTTACAATAGCTATAACTATGTACCACCTTCATCCCGAACTCCAACCATATCTCAAGCCTCATCCATCCATGAAAATGACGAAAAAGAAGATGAAGAACCTCAAGATTCAGAAGTTAAGGAACAACCATCATCAATGGAAAGACAAGTTCAAGAAGAAAATCAATCTGATCTACAAGAAAATGAAAACTTCTCATCTCAAAATTCAAGTAACACAACCAATACCACCGAGGATGCTGAAAATTCATCTGAAGCTCAAACTTCATCATCAAATACAAGCTCAGCTGAAACATCCTCATCATCAGAATCATCATCTACATCATCATCATCTAATCCATCTGAATATATAATTCAGGAAATACTCATTAATAATCCCATATCAACGTCAACTCCACCACCAACTTTCACTGAAAGTTCATCATCACAAAATTCAATCTTTCAATTGAATGAAATACCCTCAAGTCAAATAAGACGAGATCTCGCTTATCCAACCCGAAGATACTCAAATATCGAAGAGGAATTGGCTCAAGAAAGAGAAAGAGATCAACAAGAGGAACCACAGAACCGTCGAATTTCAAATTCAGTTTTGATGAGAGTTCTAGGTCATAATTCCGGAGTATTGTGAGGTAGTGAGTTTAGACCCACCAAAACTAATTCTTATTCGACTCAGAATAAAGAATTCAATTAACATTTAAAACCTTTAGGTTTATCATTTATCATTTATCATTTATCGCTTATCTTTTACTTTCTACTTTATTCATTTTAATCTCAACCATATAATCAAAACTCAGTAATCATGAAACTTAGATTTCAATTATTCTTAATTACTTTTCTTTGTAACTCAAATTACTCAAATTTTCATTATGTTAATCCCCAATTTAATTTTGTTAAATTTTGATCACTTTAGAAAGAGACCAAAATTTGTCTTTCTTTCTTATCATTGTTTAAACCCAATTTATCATTTGATTAACCCAATTATCTCACCTTATCTTTAATCGCATTATTAAGCTAAAAGCGCTTTGTTAAGCCTTGAGACTTATCATCATCATTGTTTGACCAATGCGATCATTTTAATTTCTTTTTCCCCCAATTGTTCTAGAAAAATCAAAAACTTAAGTTTTATTTTAATTACTTGTAACGAGTAACAGTAAGTTAACTGTCTACTCTCAACAGAATAACATCAAGTTATCATGAGTAAATTTTAATAAAGTTCAGTTAGTTGAATTTCTCTACTCTTTTCCTTTGTTAACTCAAGTTACTTTGTTCACAGTGTGCATGGTCCTGTATGCGAACCTTAATTACCTGATTATTGAAAGGCAGGTAGCAATCAATTAAGATTCGAAACAATTAAAATTGTAAAAGTTTACAATCAGAGTGAAATACTCAAAGGTCTTGAAACCTAATCATTCACAGAATAGTGAAACAAATCGATCTAAGTGATAAAGCTTCAACTTTCAACCTTATCTAAAGATAAGAAACCAAACGAAAACCTTTCACAATCAACGATGATGAATATTATATTTAACATATTGCTTAATAATATTTATCATCAGATAATAGATTAGATTGGGTTAGATTAAGTTAATTGGTGAACATTGCAAAGTGTTTACCTTCAATGGTTAACTTGATCACTCTTAATTAACTAATCAATTAAGTTTATTGTGTATACATAATGATAATCTTAGCAAAATGTAAATATAAAATAAGTTATCAAGCATCAATCATTGTTAAAGTAAACATTGAATAAGGTCTAGACGTAACAGTAGGAGTAACAGTTTCCGGTTTGCTCATTAATTGTTTGATATAATTGGTCAATTGAATGATAATCCAGTTTAAATTAAAAAAAACTGACGATGATATTCAATGAATACATTTAGCTAAACATTGATATTATTTATAAATGTCAATCATTCTTATGGTTATACAAAGTAAGGAACCGGAAATGAGAAGGATGATTAGAGAGAGAGAGAGAGAGAGAGAGAGAGAGAGAGAAAGAGATTATCAATAGAAATTAAATAGCTTTATGATATTAGATGAAAAGATGAAAAATTGTTATCAGTTTATCAGTTTTATCATCTTGATTCATGATCATTGACTATCTCATCTATTAACATGTTATTGTTAACGGTTCAATATTTTATTCTGATCATTCAATTGATCAAAACATATAATATTGAATCAACTGACAATGATGACAAAAAATAATGAAGATGACATAATATGCTTTCGATGATGATAATGATAATAAGATGACTGAATGAATGACAAATATCATTCTTGATGAGGTGACAATTTAATCTCACTGAGAGAAGCGAGGGGAGAAAATCACAATACTCTACTCACTGGGAATGATAATATATCAAAATAGATGTAATAATATTTGTATTCGTATTCTTATTGAATTGAAGAAGAGAGAAAGAAAAATATGATTAAGATGATGAAGAAAATATTTGTCATATGATTTGAAATATTATCAAGATAAAGTTATTTCTTATTTTTCTTCCCGAGCATCTTCATCTTGTTTTTATTTTCTCTCCTGCTCTCTCACTCTCTCCATTGAAGACAAAAAGGATAAAATGATCTAATGATGATTTGAGAAAGATAAGATCGTAACAGGGGAGAATTTTTCTTTTTTTCTCTCTTCACAACAAGAATATACATGTAAGAATGTTAAGTAGAACATTCGACGAAAAAAATAGACAGATAAATGTCGAAAGAAAATAATGTTACATGATATTTAATTCAGGTCACAAATTCTGAATTTCCGTTTATATTTTTTTTCTCTCTCTCTTTTTGTGTGACATTTTCTCATCAGAACCTTAGCATTGACGATATTTTCCTGACATATTATCAGGATAAATCTACAGGCAAACAAACAGAAATACCTTGTTAGCAAAAAAAGAGACATTCACATGGTACTAGTTATATTTATCTTTGCTAATCAGCAATAATTGTTTTAATTACAACAGAAACATTGTAACATTCACCATAGACTCTAATAGTAGATGGATGAACCCAGAATATTATTGGAATTTTTTCCTAATGAATTGATCTCTATGGTTGGCAGAATTTCAGATTTACTATTTTTCTCTTTCAAATGAACTAAACTGAATATCCAGTTGGTAGAAAAAGTTTTTACAGTCAATCATATATCTTACAAAGTGAATGTTATGATATATCTATGAACTAAAAGTTCATCTCTCATGTAACAAATCAAATTATTTACAATATATATTGTGTATCTCATATTTATCCAAATGATATCAATTAACTTTATCATATTACATTTGATATTTTTATTCATATGAATGTTGGTTAATATCGTAATGATGAAAACATTTTATCTGATTAATACATTATCATGTTTATATATATCTGATGATGAATACACAGTACATTAAACCACTGATGACCATTTAATCAATTTGAAATGTTTCATCTCATTACCATCATTATGTGTATTACAATTCTGAGAAATTATATTAATTTGATACTGATAATTAACATTTCCATTCTGACAATTATCCAACCAGAATGTACATATATATATCAAAGTATTCAAATGGGTATTAATTTGATATTTGTTTAATATCAAATCAGTATAATTACATAATAAATGATTATTAGATGAGCTAAATGTGAATTCTTGATAGTTATTAATCAAATTAAAAAAAACAAACAGACAATTTCATCAGTCTAGTAGCTGATTTAGCATTTTAGTAATGCATCAAAAAAATTATCTAACTTTTAATTTCATCTCAATCATAATAATTAAGTTGTAACATTTATTTAATCAACATCATCAAGATCATGATGCTCTATTTTGACTGTAAGCATTTTCTGTAACATTTAACTTTGATTATGAATACAAAGTTTTATCAAATAGCTTCCAATTAGTTAAATAAGATTAAAACTTTTGTTTCCGGATTTTCATGATGAGCTAATGAAAATAATACACTTGATGATTAATTATACATGAAAACTAAATGAGAGAGGGAGATGATCTCTCTCTCTCTCTCTCTCTCTCTCTCTCTCTTTCGAGATGAATACCCCTTTCATATACTCCAGCTTACTTTGAAGCAACAAATAAGTTTTAGAGTTGATTGTAAAAATTATCTTCCAATTAACTAAGGCTTAATATTTTTAATCTGATGAAGTTTATTGATTATCATTCAGTTGTTGAGTTTGACATTATGCATGGGAGGGTATTCATTATTATCATCATTATCTACTATCATGTTAATATCAATTGACAGCATTTATCATGATATAAACATTTGGAATAATATTTTCCTTTTTTTTCTAAGGAAAATGTTTGTTATTGTCCTGATGATGATGATGACACAATTGTCTCTTTTTCTCAATATGCTTGAACTCCAAATACTACATTTATATATATAACATGTGAAAACAATGTTACGCTGTCAGAGTAAAATGTCACCATGAGATAATAAAAATGCTACTCACAATTCACAATCTTATATGTTCACTGCCATAAGATATTGTTCAAGATACTGTTTATTGTATCTATGGAGTCGTCATTTTAATATACAGTGTTATGAATACCCACTAATACAAGTGATATATTCATTCATCTAAATAGACCATCAGATGGGTATGATGTTGATGATTGTTATTGGGATACTAAAGAATATGAATTAGGCAGTTTTATCATTATTATTATTTTGCTTTTTTCTTTACTCCTCATTAAAGAAGAAATCTAGTTATCATCATTATCTTCATGTTAATTGCTCTTAAGTTGCTCATTTCCAAGCTGAATGTGAATACTAAATGCCATGATTCAGATATGATAAATGATAAAAATTAGTTAGTTGACATCGGTAGAAATACATGGGATTCCAGTCCATAGATGTGGACATTTAATGGACTGACCAAAAGTTGATTCTTATACTAGGACACAGAGAGAGATATATATTTGAGTCGATAAAGAATGAAAAAATTTCTACCAAGAAAAATATTCTTTTGAAAAATTTATTCTTTCAAGATGATCCAGTTCTCTCTCTCTCTCGATCACTTTAAGAATAATTTCACAAGAATACTGAATGTAATCCTCTTTGCTCTTCATCTAGTTATACTTTGTTATATTATCTAAGTTGATGGTAAATATTTCGTGTCATGGCATTAACACCATGTGATGACAAAAGGATGAAGATAATGATAATGATCATCATGAAGAAACTATCATAGGCCTTGAAGCTAAAAAAGAGCGAACAATTTACATGGGAAAAAATTGTACTAAAGAAGAAGAAGAAAAAAGTTTATTGAATATCATGGATAAAAAAAGAAAGAAGGGAGAAAAAAATTCCTATCTTGTAGTTTAATCTGTTCCAATGAAATGATTCTGAAATTTTTTGAATATTACCCTGAAATCTTTTTGTGAATATTCAGTTATAAATAACTATGGGAAAAAAAGTATTTTCTTTCTCACAAATTTCAATTCAATTTTCTTCTTTTTCATCCTCATCTCTACGATACCAACATTTCATCCATCATATATATTCACCATAAATAAAATTTCCTAATCTAATATTTCACCAGAAAGTTTCTCATTATCTTCAGAACTTTCATCAAACTCTAATGAATAATTTTGTCTCTCTCCATTCTCAAATCTCCATAGATTTCAAATTATCATCGCCAATGACAACGATAAAAACACAAAGATCCAAGTCCACCAAATCGACGTCATGGTCATCAAGTCGATTAAAAGTAAATTCAAATCTAAACGGAATAAAATTAAGTGATAATGTAAATAAAACAGTTAAACAAAGGAAAAATTTTTTACCGAAAAAAGTAACTAGTGACCATTACTTAAGGAAAAATTATAATTATCATAAACGTAAAAATGACCATCAAACATCAGATGGTTATCAATATAAAAGTAATGTAAATGGTTATTATTATAATGTAC
Source organism: Panonychus citri (assembly GCF_014898815.1). NCBI lineage: Eukaryota > Metazoa > Arthropoda > Arachnida > Trombidiformes > Tetranychidae > Panonychus > Panonychus citri. The sequence continues at coordinate 188,724 of NW_026515530.1, read as the reverse complement.
AAAATTCAAATGAATATCATCATCTTAATAGGAAATTAAAACATTATCAAGTTCAATCTTTTACCGACAATAATCAACATGATCACTATGATCATAATCTAGATGAAATGATAATAGACAAATCTTCATCTTCATCGTCATCATCATCTTCTTCATATGATCCTTCAGGATACCACAAATTAACCACACATGATCCATCTTTTGATGATAATATTAAACGTAATATAACAATACCACAGGGAGGAACAGCATTTTTACAATGTAAAATAAATCATCTGGGAGACAGAACGGTGAGTAATCATGGATGATAGCACATGATGTTTCATGATGATTCTAGGTATAAGATCATGAAAGTTCAACTAGATGATAATGAAGATGAGATATGGTGAGAAATGATTCTGTTGAGAATGAAATTATCTTTCTTTTTTATTTCCTCCAAGAAGAGATATGAACAAAAAAGATAGAATTTTCTTTTCGTTCTTTTGCTTTTTCTTTATCCCTTAGGCATAATCGATAATGTCATTCTCTGTGGATCTCTTTTTTTTTCTTTTATTTTTGTTCTTTTACTTTTCTTCTCGCTCTCTTCTTCTTGTTATTCTTATTTATTTGGGAGTTTTTCTTTCTTCTTAATCATGGATCATTCTGATTTAGAATAAGAAACTCTGAGCTCTCACTGTTACACTTCCTGTTCATCAATGAGCTTTTATGAATATCCTGAATAAGAGATGTTACTTACTTATCCCCTCGAGTTAACCTCATGTTAATCTCATTGTAAATTTATTCACATAATGATGAATATAATATAAGCATTAGAGAGCTCCAATTTCAAGGTCAATTTTCCGGTTAAGTTACCAAGTTCATTGTCCTAGTAAGTATATTGAATTTACCGGAATTCGGGAGCTCTCAATGATAGATGAAAATAAAAACGACATTAATAAGGAACCAAATGAACCAGATTCTTATCATTCTTTACTTTTCAATGTATTCCTTTGAATATGAATTTATCAAATTCTGGTGATAAGAATAAGGAAAATAATCAGGGTTGTAATATATTTCGAATGAATTGATAGCATATTCGATATTAAAGTTTTATTGAGAGCTCTTTTTGCAGGAAAAAAATAAGGAATAAAAAAGCATGTGAACATAAGGAATATATTATATTAATGAAAGGTAGAGAAATGACCTAATCAAGTCTTCTTTGACCTTTTCCCAATTCATTTTTGAGAAGCAAGGAAACCATATTTAACCCCCAAATTTATCTTTAATTGTTTAATTTTGTTTATCATCATTTGATTATAATCATTAGTTTAATCAAAACAATTAACCTTTGATTAACTGTGATTATCTAGAGTTTAATTGCTCTAAATTAATCTTAAGCTTGATTAAGCTGAGATTATTAATCATTCTCTTTAGAGAAAGCAACAGCTTTCTTTATCTTTTTTATTCTTTTCTCTTTTAAAATTTTGTTCTATTCTCTTTTACTGACTTATTAGTTTAACTCTATTAAGTCCTTTCCCCCTTCATTAGGCTTTATAACTCTTCTTGTTAAGATTAAGAGTTATCGTCTCTAGACTTAATGTCTTTTCATTTTTATCATCCCATTAATTATCTTATGTTAATCTTTTGTCTTCTAAGACTAAAAATTCAGTTGTTAAAAAAATTGAATCAGTTCTCTTTTAATGTTCAAAGAAAAAAGTTGATTTTCTTAGTGTTTCCAAAAAGTGCTATCTCTCAATAAAGTTTAATTATAATTCAAGTGATAATTGTTTCTTTGTTGAATCCTGAAACGAACTCTATTGACTTGAAAGTTGAAAGGCAAGTCGTGCGATCTTCTGTAACTATAGTTAGCAACTGAATCTACTCGGTGCTAACTCTTCCCCACTTCTATTGAAGTCTAGTGATCAGAATTTCCCTCTTCACCAATCAAACATTTTCCTATCAAAACCTTTCATCTGGCGACCCAGGCAGGATTCATCAAGGTGACTATTGTCCAAAGTGTCTAGTTGAACTTTAGAATGGCAGAAACCACATTAAGTGAACTGACCAATGATCAGATCATTGCAGTCCTGCGAAATTGGGAGCTGCTTATCCCTATGAGATCATTAGCTAAAAGAAAGTTAATTGATGCCACTAGGACGAATTTAATCCTTCTCGGACTAAAATTATCCGATGAAGAGATTCTTCAGCTTACCCTCCAGGAAATTGAATCTCAAGAGATTCCCAATTGGGTGAAGGAACTCAGAGAAAAAAGAATACCTGAATCCGACATTCAAATATTTCTCTCTCAGCTTGGACATGAGATTGAAACCGTCGTGGACTCAAGCGACGAAGACTTGAAAGCACTTCCAGTCTCTCAAGTAAGCTTGCGAATTTTAAAACAAGCTATAGCCGAATACAAGGCCGAAAATGCTGAAACTGAACCAATGGCCCCTAGTTTCAGTACCGGAGAGGACGATGTGGAAATCTCCGAAGTTCCTATTGGAAATCAACGTGCTGTTCATCATTCCGAGTCTAATACATCTTGCCATTCAAGAGAACAAATTCTCCTAGAAACAATGAGTCAAATGTGTCGCTCAATGCAAGAAGCAACTCGAGAAACCGCTAAAGCTTTTAAACCCGATCCGATAGTTCCTGAATTTCAGAGAGGAGAGGACATGGAAGCTTGGTGTCTAAAGACTAAGCAAAAACTGGCTAACGAAAAATGTGATGATGAGACAAGGCTCCGATGCTTCCGCAAAGGACTAGCTCATGAACTGCTTCATCTCGCTGGACAAATTGATCCTCAAGTTACCGATTACGAAGTCTACACCACAAGCCTATTGGAAATTTTAGATGGACCAGCCTATCGATCAAAAGATCATTATGTTCTTAGAAACATACGGTACTCGCCTGAAGATGTGCCCGCTACGTTTGTGAACAAATTACGTGAACAAATAAGAAAAGTTAAAGGAAATGTGACCGAAAAAGCCTTCTTATATGATATCCTTTCTCACATTCCCAAATACATCCGAGACGAAATTTACGCCCGTGGTGCTCATAAAAATCTTCCGGATATAACCGATACCTTGAATCGGTTCCATTTTGAACATTTAAACGCCGAATCTAGCAAACGAAAAGATAAGCCTAGAGGAAAGCCCAATACTCGTGAAAAAGAAGTGTCTAAACCAGTTAGTAATTCTAACTCTGATCAACGCAATAACCCAAATGTGCGTCAAAAGGCTAAGTGTAACTATTGTAAAATCTATGGACACGATGAACAATATTGCCGAAAGAAAGCCCGTGATGAATCATCACCACACCAGGACAAAGCTCCAACCACTGAGAAGAAAATTTTAACTACTCAGCTTCAAGAGGGTGAGACGATAAATTTAGCTAATACCCCTGAAGGTTTAAGAAATTCCTTCGGTTACCTCATGACCCCTCTTCCCTTGTTAACTAACCTGGGACATACTAGAGTAAAACATTTACCTCTAGTCAAAATTAACTTCGATCAACCCGATCGAACGTTCGTTCAAAGTACTAATGTATTACTAGATACCGGTGCTTCAATTACTGCAATCGACGAAAAAATTGCAAAAATATTGGGTGCTGATGTGATCAACTATAGTCAACAAGTAGTTGGTATTAATGCTCGACATTCATTGGATACTATTGGCTTCGCTTACGCTGTAGTAAAACACCGAAAAATGGATGAACCTCGACTCATTAAAGTGCAAATCATTAAAGATTTTGACCCTGTCTGCCTAATTGGTAATGTTTTTCTCCACCTCTTCTACATGATCTTGGAATCAACCGGAGAAAAATACGAGGTCTATGCTCGAAAAGACCCTAAAGGTGAATTACTCGATCCCGAGTTCAACTTTCGTTTCTGTAGAAGTGGAGAAACGAGGTATATTCTTAATTCATCAACTCGGCTATCACCTTCTCAACTAAACCCCTTGGCTATTATCAATGAATTTCCTGATACTGCTATAGCCAAATTGCCTTCAACTGAAGATGAACCAAAACTCATTCCCGTGATGAAAATGGAAATCATGGATGAAAAAGTTAAAATGCTAATGGCTAACGTTGTCCCTGTCCCACCGGAGACAGAAAAACCCTTTGTGGAAAGAATTAAAGCCCGTATCAATCCTGAGCTCTCTCTAACTCAACAAGAGGAACTAATAAACCTCTTGGTTAGTTTCCAGGATGTTTTCTCACAACATCGCCTCGACTTGGGATTTGTACCCTCATCAATCTGCCCTGTATCTATAGATATTGGTGACAATCCAATACCCTATCAGAAACCCTATCCTTGCAGTAAGGATAAACGGGAAGCTTTTTCGAAAACAATTCAAAGCTTAATAGACGCAGATATTGTGGAAGAGTCTGACGCCGATGGAGGAAGCCCAGCATTATTAGTTCCCAGAAGTGATGGAACTCATCGACTAGTTACCGATTTCCGAATGTTAAATCGAATTACTAGAGTACCCAGAATGCCAATGCCCCGCATCGAAGACTGTTTTGAATCAGTTCGTGGTACCCGATATTTTAATATGTTCGATCTTTACCAAGGCTATCACCAAATAGAATTGCCTTTAGAAGAGAGATCCAAAACCGTGTTTGTAACACCCGATAGGAAGTACCATTATAAAAGGTTGCCTATGGGCTTATCTGGAGCCCCTTTTATCTTTCAGAACCTAATGAGTAAAGTTCTGGGAGATCTTCAATATAAAGAAGCCCTCGGTTATTTCGACGATGTGCCTGTCTTTGGAAAAACTTGGCACGAGCTTCTCACCAACACCGAAATGGTATTAACCCGTTTCCGTCAATTTAACCTTAAATGCAAGATCGAAAAATGCAACTTTGGTTACGAAGAAATCTTACTACTAGGACATGTAGTAAATGGTAAAGGTATCAAACCAGACCCTCAAAAGTCACTGCCCTCAAGCTGTTGCCGTACCCGAAAAATGTACGAGAGTTACAATCCATTCTTGGTTGTTTCAATTATTTCTCTAGATACATTCCCAATTACTCAAGATTGGCTGCCCCACTGTATCGCCTCATCTCTAGAGAAAGAAAATTTTGCATGACCAGCGAGGATAAAAAGACTTTAGACATTCTGAAAAATTCACTCATTGAAACAACAATGTTAGTGCACTTCGACCCTGATCTGAGAAAGAAGATCTCGGTTGACGCCTCAGAACTCGCTGTAGGAGGAATCCTCTTGCAAGAAGACCCCGATTCTGAAAATTTCGACAAAACCAACCGATCGATCAAGTAAAAGATTGGAAGCCTATTAGCTTTTTCTCTCAAAAGATCCAAAAACATCAACGACATTACACAGTCAGCGAAAAAGAACTACTTGCGATTTTTGTCGCTATAAGAAAGTATCATCACTTTTAGAGAATGATCAATTCATAGTGGAGACCGACCACCACGCCTTATGCCAGATAACTAAGGTCAATTTCAAAAATTTGCGATTGCAAAGATGGTCGATCATGTTGAGCACCTTCGACTTTAAAGTGGTCTATCGACAAGGTTCCACTCATGCCCCTGATTGTTTCTCAAGGTACCAACTCGAATGGGACCTCAAACATATTCTTGAACCTGAACAAGAATATCTGGATTGTCTATTGACAATGAATTATGCATATGAGGACGAAGGAAAAGAACTTGAACTTGGGTTCAACGTTGTCAACTTTACCTTACCCGATCCACTTGGTGATCTAAAATACCCTCATGAAATCGTATATCTACAGAAAGAACCTATTCCATGGAAAGAAAAGGTCACAAAGTTTCAGAACAACGATGTAAATTGTCAAAAGTTAAAGAAACTTCTCCTCGACAATGATCGAGATGCTCTTCGATATTATCAGTTAAGAAATAATCTGATCTATAGATACGATTCCAACAAAATGAATCGTTTCATCAACAACCCCCGCCTTGTAATTGGAACTCAATTATTGCAAGAAATGTTTGACCAATTCCATTCAGCTCCTGAAGGAGGTCACTTTGGTGTGGAAAAAACCTATCAACAAATTTCCCAAAGATTTTGGATGAAACATCTCTATGATGAGATACAAAGACTCTGTAATAATTGTGATACTTGTCATTCAGCTAAAGCCGCTAATGTAACCTATGGAGAACCCGTCGCCAAACCAATTCCAACTCAAATTTTTGAAAGAGTTGAGCTCGACGTACAAGGCCCCATCACAATTCGAAATACCCAAAAAGTCATCTTGGTAATCATCGATACTCTATCCCGCTACGTATACGCAAAAATGTACGGTGATCAAAAAACTCCTAATGTGATCAAATTCCTAAAGGGATATTTCACTTTGTTCGGTTGCCCAAAAATAATCCAAACGGACCAAGGAAGAAACTTTATGAGTACTGATTTCAATGAATTTCTGACTTACTATGGTATAAAACATCAAACTTCTAACCCCTACCATCCTCAGTCACAAGGGATAGTTGAACGTTCTAACAAAACTATCGCCGAAAGACTCAGAACTCTAGTTATTTCAAGAGGAACAAAAAATTTAACTGAAGGGTTAGAAAGTTCTCTTTACGCAATCAACACTTCAATGCACAAAATTACCCGCTTCTCACCATTCTTTTTAGTCTTTGGAATGAGTGTTAGAAAATCTATCGACAATCAACTCGAACTCGAATTAACTCATTCAGTTAACGTCGTCGAAGCTAGAAAATTAGCTTATGCTCGCCTAAGAGCCCAACAAGAATATCAAATCCATAGAGCAAAATTAGTTCTTAAGCCCCCACCTTATCAACTTGGTGATTTTATTTGGTTAAAAAATACATCTATCGATAAAGAGATGAGTAAAAAACTTAATCCTAAATACACAGGACCTTATCTACTTTTGAATATGCTGAAAGGATCTTTACTCTTGCTAAATCCTGAAACATACGATGTTTTCTCTGTAAATGTCAGTAACACCAAACCTTATAAGGGCGAACTAAATCAAAAGCTCCAAGAAATTCGTGATCGATATTTTTGTTCAGAAACTTGGTTAGAACCAGAAGAAAATGAAACCCAATCTTCTATTGAAAACAACGAACTAGATGAATCATCTAATTGCTCTAATGAACCAAGCGATACCCTTAATTCTAATTACTCAAGTACTGATGATTTAACTCAACAAAGTCAAAATGAAATTAACGATCAAAATGACTCAATTTTGACCCCAATTAAAAAAGTAAAGAAGATAAGACAAAGCGCTGATAAGCTTATAATTGCCAATCCACAAAATATCATCTCTAACGAGGAAAAAGTAATTACCCGCCAAAGACTCAGAAGGCAAATTCCCACAGTTGATTTCATTTACATCTGTAACCCTATTGGTCTAAATGAAACAGATTTAATTACTTGGCGATCACCTGATCATCGATACAAAACGATCACCATCTTGAACAATCATAATCATTTCTCTTTTTGGTCAACATCAGATGAATTAAGAAAAATCATTTCGATTATAATCGCCAAAGTTAATCTTTCAAATTTGTTTAAAAAAGCCTTTATTAGTTATTTTAATCTATTGACAAAAAAGCAAATTAGCTTTAAGCCTTCACTTTATCTCTGTGGATTAGTGAATAAAAAGAAAATGTCTTCTCCGTCAAATGTCAGTGATCGTCGTTCTCCTGAACAATCAACTTTAAATCAAAGTTCTTCTTCGAGTGAAAAGCTTGACTATAATCAACCATCTACTTCCTCAAGTAAACGTGCTTCATCACCACCAATTCACCCAAATAAAAAAGTGAATCGATCATCATCTCCAGATAATCTAGAGACTGAAAATTGTTCTTGTGTCTACGCTCTCATTTCCGACGATTGTGAAAATAACTCTAAGGTAACAACTTTAGTCATGGAAAAAGACATTATCAATGTCCCTGCAACATCTCCATCATCATCAAAATGTGATTGGAACCCTAAAGATGTTCAACCAACACCATGGCCCTCGACATCATCTTACTATGATAACGAACAAGAGGTTCAACCCGTGGTTAAAACAAAGAAATACCCTGGTCCCTATGACTACGAATTTGCCCCTGGTGAATTTCCTGCGCCTCTTCCTGTTCAAGAGTTACCTCATTATCTCTCTAAAGAAAAATTCTTTGAGATAAAAAACGCAATCGAAGCTAGAGCTAAAAGGAACCAACAACGAAAAGAACTTTTCTCCAAATTTATTCGAGAAAAAATCTTCTACAACTTGGCCCAAAATCCTTCTATCTATGATCTCGACCTGGATGAGATTCCTAGAGGATTGTCCCGATCAAAGGTAATTCATGAAAAATTACTGGACCTGATGCCAACTTCTTTGTGTCGATTATGTGAACATTTTTGCATCGACCCTGTTGCCTGTGGAATATGCTCCCAATGGTACTGTAGTAAATGTGTACAATGGCTCAACAAGCTTATTCAAGCTTTGAATCTAATTCCAGCTAACAAGCAAGAAAAATTCTTATGCCTAAGCCCCGATTGTATACTTTTCTCTGTCGACAGTGATGATTATCCATCACAAAAGGAAATTTCTCCTTCTCACTCTCTAGAGCTTTATCAAGCTTCTAAATTCGTTTGTCGACGATCTCACTGCCAACTTGCGCTTAATCCAGTTGAATTCTCATCTCATGAGAACAAGTGCAAGAAAGGACTTTTCGAAGAGGAAATTGAAATCAATCTTCTTCATGATTTTGTTCCTGGACCAACTCGACAAGCTATAGCTAAAGAACCTCAACGGTTAGCTAATCTACTTCCTCATCACATCAAGAAACCAGTGGTTCCCGTTACCTTTCCAAAAATTTGGGAAAAGAAGATGGAACTTTGGGCTTGTGTTTTACTTGGCCGAGATGAAAACCCAGAAGACCCGAGCTATAGCCCTAACAAGGTTCGAACATACACCGACCTTGGAACCAATTACTGGTCAGTCATGAAAAGAATCAGTGACCCTTCAGCACCAATCTTTGAAGCTGAACAATACCTTCAAGATATTGGCTTTCACCCTGTTATTGGTAAACCAAGTGCTCCTGGTCAAGGATTCCGATCACCAACCATTTTCTGGAATCAAGTTCCCGAATATCTTCTAAGAGAAAGTGAAGAATGGTTAAAAGTGGCTCAAGGAATTCCCCGAATCCAGAGATCAAATTCCGTTGTCTCCATCGCCAGTGACAATGAAGCTCAAGGGATGTCATTCATTAGGATTGACCCACTCGCACGTCTATCGACAGAAAAGAAACAACATCTGATCGATAACATTTTCAAATGGTTTCCAAGTTTGAGAAATCTTGGACCCCCAAAAGTGCAACAACCAAATCCCTATAGAGAAAACAAAGAGAGTAAACGAATCGAATCGTTGGAAATCTTTCTCAAGAAAACCAGTGTTAAGATCCTCAACTACCAACTGCCTATGAGCATTTGATCAAGAAAAACACTGAGACTCACCCTAATCCATCACTAACTTTTGCCCTTCACATGGCTTATGTTCGAATCAATGAATCTCGATATGTCCCTCGCAAAGGTTTACGAATTGCTCCGATCTGTCGACCAGTTTGGGTTGTCATCGTAGACGGACATTGTGATGTGATTTATGAAACTTTAGTTCGACACACCAACATCACTCACATGGATAGTTATTACCATGGACTTCAAAAGAGTGATCTTAAACATGCAAAGCATATTTCCTCTGTAAAGGATCAAGTCATCAAATATCTTGCTTCCGCGGAAATATTAGTTGGTGCTGGTCTCATTAATGCACTTCGAGCTTTGGATCTCAAAGACGAAGAAATCAATTGGCTAAAGCCCAAAATGCGGGAAGTGAATCAATTCTTTTCTCCATATTTGGAACACCCCGCCAGTCTTTCCCTAATCTCATTTCTGATTTTCCAAGGGTTCGTTATCGAAAAAGGCCCTCATTCACCCGCTGTAGAGGCAATTATCTCCATGAAACTCTACATGGCCTTTTGGCAACGAATTGAAGAAATGATTGAAAATTACGCTGATGGAATTCACTTTGGAAATATGGCTATAACCTGTTCTAATAAAGCTGTTTCCCAGTTGCTTAAAATCTACGCCGATAAAGTGGATAAACGAGAAGCAACTTGGCCATCAGACTGGTCTTACTATAGTCATCGTCGCTACAATCCTGAGCACGATGGAAATTGTGTTTCTCCTCAACATTCATCAAGTTACTCACCAAAATCAAAGTCCGAAAAACTTAGTAACCTAGAGGAAGAAAGTGAAAGTTCCGATTCCGAAAATGAGAATCCACTTTTAATCAATTTGGAAGAAATAGGATTACCCTATGAGGTCGATGTGGTGGAACGAACTCCATATCAAGGTGATGAAACTACCATCGCTATGGAAGAAAGCCTCAATGAAATTGCCGAAGCAATTGATTCAAGTGTAAACCTAAAGGATGCGGAACAACTAGACGATAAAATTTTCCTGACCATGGAGGATAACCAAGAGGAAGATATTCTTTATTTGAATAAATATCGACCCAAGTATCAAGCCACCGAGGAACCCATGGATTCTATTGAAATTCCTAACCCTAGTTCCTCAGTCACCTCTAAGCCTATTGTCAAAATCCCGAAAGAAGCCTTAAAAAGGTATCTTAATCAAAACTCAGGGGAGTGAAAGGTAGAGAAATGACCTAATCAAGTCTTCTTTGACCTTTTCCCAATTCATTTTTGAGAAGCAAGGAAACCATATTTAACCCCCAAATTTATCTTTAATTGTTTAATTTTGTTTATCATCATTTGATTATAATCATTAGTTTAATCAAAACAATTAACCTTTGATTAACTGTGATTATCTAGAGTTTAATTGCTCTAAATTAATCTTAAGCTTGATTAAGCTGAGATTATTAATCATTCTCTTTAGAGAAAGCAACAGCTTTTATCTTTTTATTCTTTTCTTTAAAATTTTGTTCTATTCTCTTTACTGACTTATTAGTTTAACTCTATTAAGTCCTTTCCCTTCATTAGGCTTTATAACTCTTCTTGTTAAGATTAAGAGTTATCGTCTCTAGACTTAATGTCTTTTCATTTTATCATCCCATTAATTATCTTATGTTAATCTTTTGTCTTCTAAGACTAAAAATTCAGTTGTTAAAAATTGAATCAGTTCTCTTTAATGTTCAAAGAAAAAGTTGATTTTCTTAGTGTTTCCAAAAGTGCTATCTCTCAATAAAGTTTAATTATAATTCAAGTGATAATTGTTTCTTTGTTGAATCCTGAAACGAACTCTATTGACTTGAAAGTTGAAAGGCAAGTCGTGCGATCTTCTGTAACTATAGTTAGCAACTGAATCTACTCGGTGCTAACTCTTCCCCACTTCTATTGAAGTCTAGTGATCAGAATTTCCCTCTTCACCAATCAAACATTTTCCTATCAAAACCTTTCATTAATATTTAGAAATGTTTAAGAATTAATCACCATCAGAACTTGCAAGTGATTGAAACCTCAAACCTGAAATAAACGAACAAAATTCATGATTAAATGGCCGAAAAGATTCCGTATAGTAAATTTTACTCAGATTCAACATTTCCAAAGTGCATTGGAAATTAAATAAGAGACGATTGTTGTTTAGATTTGACGATTTATACATAATCATTCATAATAACAGGGACTAATGATAACATAGAAATTGACTAGTAAACATTAGTTCATGATAATGTGCTGAGTTCTGGCGAAAAGCTTGAATAGCATTAACAGAAACACCGAGACTAAGATGTAACTTTTTCATTTGAACTCAAGTGAAAAATTTCGTTAGCTCATCGTGATCAATCAATCTGATAACAAGAAATTTAAAGTTCTAGAAAAAGGGATGAAATCAGATCTTGGGAGTAATCGTAGAGGGTGAATGGAAAAATTTCTCTCTCTCTCTCTTTCTCTGTATTCATCATTGAACATTTAGATTACAATTTTAGCTTTATTTACTCTGAGAATCCAAAAGTTACTCCTTTAGACGACATTCATTCAAATTGAATTGTATCATGTCTCTTGAGGTGTGAAAAACATGAAATTGAGAGAGTTAGAAAAAAATATTCATCATTATCCCCATTCAATCTTAGTGCATGATAACTGTTCATTTTTCTGTCATGCTGCTCGTCATACAAATTCAGTTGTCCATTTAAAGTTACATAATGATGATGATTATGAGAATTCACTATTATCTCATTTCAAATGCTAACATTTTACGCATCAAATACCCTGATTATTGGTCAGTCTATTTTTCTCTCGCCATTCATTTCTTTTGTTAGAATGGTCATTTTTCACTTCTTCTTTCTTTCAATTCTCACCCTATTCTTTTTCTTCCATCTCATCATTCTAATCATCATCTTCCACGAAAACTATCTCTCTTCTCTCATCTTTTATCTTCCAGCATCATCCACCATTCCCTCTTTTCATATACTTGATAATGTTGATAAACTCACTGACAGCAACAGCATTGATTTTTATCTGTGTCAAATGTAACAACAATGACCAATGTCCAAAAGTGAAGGTTTCATTTAACTTGTGATAACAAATTGTTTTCCAATGACCAGAGTGACTTGTGTATTCAAACTGTTTTGATATATTAGCTCAACTCCCAATTGTATTTACAATAGTTTGTCCAGTTAGTTTAATAGACACTTAATTTAAAATCAATTTGATATTTACCCTTAATGTAAATATAATATTTACGGTTGATGATTAAAACCAATTTATGCTTGGATAATAAATTGAAATCTAAATCAGTACGAATATTTACTAATATTATTATACGAAAGATAATCAAATAGAATCAAAATTATTGTTTTCTTAAATCATTTACCATCGTCATCATCATGATAAAGATCATTATCATCTTTATAAATATCATGAAAGAGTGAATGATGATGAAGATGTGAAAAAAATCACAAGGGAAATGATGATGATATTTATCGCTCACATTATTAAGCTAAACACTTTATCATAATAATATAACTCGTATTTCTTATCAAATTAACCAGAACCCATGAGAAACCAATGAGTTAAGATTGTTACTCATCATCATCAATATATTATAATTCATATATTACATGAGATATTGAACAAGTTAGTGGGGAAAATGGGAGTGAGAAAATGTTTCATCACTTGACTACTTAAATTATATCAAGAATCAACTAATTTATATACAAACACAGGGCAAGTATATGGATGCATATGTAACGGTTATTATCTTGTTCATGATTCACACTCAATGGGAATGACGATGAAAACATTATCTCCATCATGTCCCCCAATACCTTTGACACAGTATACACTCAGAACTTCATATCTCTGCTCACAGAATCATATCATTATTAATATATCCTCATGATCCCCATACTTGTATGTGTATATGCTGAGAATCCAAGGTAATGATATATAATATTATTGTAACGAAAACATTACATGTAAATTAAAAAAGGGTTGAATTTGTATTGGATTTAAGCACAAATTAGTTGATTATTTTACCTTTAGCCTTCACTGGCTATTAGGTTTCAGTTTAGGAATAAACACAATTAATCAAAGTCTTCACTGACTTTAATTTTATTACACAATTTAGATAATTAATTAGTATTGGTCTTCACTGACCAGTTATTGTTTTGATTCTAATTTAACTTTTAATAGAAAAAAAAAACAAATGTTAAAAAAATACAATTAAGGTGATTATTGGTGATTTGACTTTGGTTACCCTTCACTGGATAACCAAAGTCAATAATTGATCTTTCTTGATCAAATAGTTGTTATTAACTAATTAATATAACTTCATATATATTGGTTAATTTATCATTAGCAAAATCAAATTGAAGAGGTTTGTTTTTCTGTTTAGGTGTTATCAATCAATTAATATTGAATAATATTGCAACATTTCCGTCATCTTAACTTTGAGCAGTCCCTGCCAAAGCAAAGGGTTGAAGTCCATATTTCAAGAATCGCATCATAGAATTTATTCGTTATCGATTTCGTCGGCACTCCTTTGTACCAACCAGTTGAAAACATTATCGTTAGGTTCATGACAGTTTAAGTTGATGATTATATCTTTCGTATAGTGATAGGGTTGATAATAAGAAAGTGTAGGATTACAATTTTGGTAAGGTGAAGAGTAAAAATGTGAAGATAAACATTTAATTGAGTTTGATTCCAAGTAAAGATTAGAATAATTAACGTGATCAGTTTTGTCAATCAATTTTGGTATCTCTTCAATAATTGGTATTTCAAGAGGATCAACTAATTCAAAAAAGGGAAATTTTTCTTCTTGTTCATTCTGTTCATTGGATTTGCATTGATTCGATTCGATCTGATCAAGATTCTCAATAATTTTAGTTTCCCTTTCGATCTCTAACGAATGTTTAGCACTTGGTAAACTCGTGAGATTAATTGGATTTGAATTATTAATACGAATTGTTTTAGATGCGCAATCAATTATAAGATTGGCCTTAGTCATTAGATCTTGACCGATTAAGGCATCGAATCGATGTGGCAAATATTCAGTAACTTGGACAATTGTTGATATTGCAATTGCTGATTCGTCGTCACAAATTTTAATTCTAACTTTGACTTGTCCAAGTATTTTAACTGGGCTATTATTGACAGCTAATGGGAAGGGTTCAAAATACGGTTGCAAATTTAAACTCAGTCGATCAACTAGATTTTTACTGATTAGAGTTAAACCGGAACCTGTATCGAACATTGCCTGGACTTTGTTATTATTTAATTTGATTTCTTTGTGAATTAGATTTGTATTTGGAATTTGAAAAATTGAAGAGACTGAATCGTTTAATTTCTCATTGATTTTGTTAATTTTAAATTGTAATTGATTTAAATTTAAATTATTTTCGTTTTCGTTTTCTTGTTTTACTCTTGCGTTGACGGTTTTATCGACTAATTTAGCAGCATTAATAAGTTCGGTTAATGTTTGAGGATTTTGTAAAGTTATTATGAATTTAGCTTGAGGTAAAAGTCTTTCAATGATGAAGATTATCATGAGCTTTTCTGGCATTTTTTTATTCATTCGCATACATAATTCTTGAATTTGATAAACAAAGTTAGTCGTTAGCTGATTTGGCTCTTGTTTACTATAATGAAATTGATGAGAGAGATGAGCTTGATAGTCAGATGGACAAAGGTCTAAGATCATTCTATTTCTTAATTCATCATAAGTTTTAGGTATTTCTCGGAAAGAATGAGGACTACAGGTAACTTTGTACCATTTGCGAGCTGAACCTTGCAAATAAAAGGGAATAATCTTGAACATTTCAATAGCACCAAGACCTAAAGCACTAGAAGCTAATTCAAAATTAATTAACCAATCAATTAAATCTTCATTATCACCTTTGAATGGCTCAATGATGATATGATTATTCAGGACATGGCTTGAATTAAGAGTGTTAATTGATGGGCTAACGTCGATTTGATTAAATCCAAAGTGATCAGAGTAATAATTCATTATTGATAAAGTAATATGTTAAATAATAATCGTATGATAATTTGTGATAATTGAATGTATTGAGAGAATAACGTCTTCACTGACAGTTAAGGATTTTTCACTTTATAGTCTAAAGAGAGAATAAACAATCAAGAAGCAAGGGTCTTCACTGACCTCAACTTTAATGATCTCGCTGAAAACCAGTTGTGAGAATGAACAAGATAAGAAACAATCGTTCTAAAAGATTGGTCTTCACTGACCTTAGTAGCGATAGTAAAAAAAAGAGAAGAGAAAAAGATACCAAAAACAAGACTTACTTTCGTATAATTAAAAGATAGATGGAAATCTGTAAAGTAGTTAACAATTATTTGATTTGCATAAAAATTGATTTGATTAATTATATATATGTTAATGTTAATTGATTATTATTAATTTTGTATCATTGATTAGCTGATCTTTTGATTTTTATTATTTATAATTGTTTATTATTTGATTGTTGATTTGTAGGTTGTTGATTTGTTAATTTTTATTTATTCATTAGAATAACATTGAGACCACGATTTTTGCTTTTATTTGAAGGTCATTTTATAGTTCGATTTAAATTGAAGAATAGATTTGCACGGAAATTAGTTCACCAAATTCACCCTCACACACGGCCACCAAATGTAACGAAAACATTACATGTAAATTAAAAAAGGGTTGAATTTGTATTGATTTAAGCACAAATTAGTTGATTATTTTACCTTTAGCCTACTGGCTATTAGGTTTCAGTTTAGAATAAACACAATTAATCAAAGTCTTCACTGACTTTAATTTTATTACAAAATTTAGATAATTAATTAGTATTGGTCTTCACTGACCAGTTATTGTTTTGATTCTAATTTAACTTTTAATAGAAAAAAAAACAAATGTTAAAAAAATACAATTAAGGTGATTATTGGTGATTTGACTTTGGTTACCCTTCACTGGATAACCAAAGTCAATAATTGATCTTTCTTGATCAAATAGTTGTTATTAACTAATTAATATAACTTCATATATATTGGTTAATTTATCATTAGCAAAATCAAATTGAAGAGGTTTGTTTTTCTGTTTAGGTGTTATCAATCAATTAATATTGAATAATATTGCAACAATTATTGTCATCATTTGCCTCTTATGCATCAAGATTAATATTATTCTGTTTCATCTTCATCGTCATGGATTCAATTTTTTCTCTTTCTCTCTTTCTCATTTTCTGTATCTTTTTCTGCGACTCTTTCAAGTGAGAGAGAACTTTTTTTTCGGTTTTTTTCCTCTTTCAATAATGATTCTCATGGTTTTGTTTTCTGTTGACAGGTCTCGTGGGTTCGACAGAAAGACCTGCAAATATTAACATCAGGTCGTGATACATATACAAGTGATGCACGATTCCGATCAATAAATGTTGCCAATTCTAATGAATGGACACTCGAGATAAGAGATACTCGTCTCTCTGATTCAGGAATCTACGAATGTCAAATTTCAACCGATCCCAAAATGTCAATGAGTATTTACCTTTCGGTTATTGGTAAGTATCATCATCAGATTACATTTTTATTGAAACCAAAGCTCTTTTATCAGAGTATCTCATTCATGTGAATAGTCAATGTTACCATGAGACTTGGAATTTAATTATATAACGAATTTGAAATTTTATAGAGTTGATGAATTTCGTTGATTCCCAGAATTTTTCATCGAATTTTTCTTTTTAGAACTTTTTTTTTATTCTGTCTTTATTCTTATATTACATTGGGTTGAGTTTTCTCCTTGATTTTGATGAACTATTTTCGTTTACTTTTCGTGTAGTTGCTGTGATGAGATGAAGGTGAATAACTTGGCATGAATTTTGAGTGGAATTTTTTTTCCTTCTTATTCTTTTCAATATTTCTCTTATTCGAGCATCTTATTTATCAGCTGATTAATTTTTCTAGGATTGAATCTTTCTTTGCCCTTTTTACACTCTTTGTTAAATGTTCTAATTAACAGAATTAACATGAAAAGAATTCAGTTAGACAAGTTATAAATTCTTAATTTCTAAAGAAATTCCAGTTTTTCCAAGAAAAATGTTCAGTTTATATTGATCAATACGCTCAAATTTGTACAATATAAATTAGATTGAAAATTCCAGATTCTTGAATACCTCTTGAAATATCATGATCATATATTTGCTCAATAGTTTTCAATAACTTTGAGAAAAGTAAAGTCAAAACTATTATGATATTTGCTTATTCATTCATCATGATTATTGAAGAGATGAGAAAATATTATTACAAGAAATAAAGATGACCTCAGGCTATTTTCAGTTGGATAGATTTGAGAAAAATAATTTAAATGGTCAACTTTTCCAGTGAAATATTGGTAAGTAATAAGATGACCATTGAAAGGGATTGGAAACTTTCAACTGATATGAACTTGATCCGTGTTTTTGTTTCACCATCAACATGATCATGATAATGATCAAATTGATTATTAGCTTTTTCTTTGATTAATTTTCAGATACTCATTTGACTTGATTCAGGGTGAGAAACGAATAATTGATGATTATCATGATGATGATAACACTATGATGATGTATTGAAACAAACATTTGAAGCATGAACAACATTTGATATCATTACAATTACATGATAACGGTAATAATAATGAACCTGGAATTGATAATCTACCATGAAAATGAGTATTCAGTTCACTTGGAAATAACAAAGATAATGAAGCCCAATGTCCGATAATCAATCTATCGGTCAATAGAATTGAGTATATGGAGAAAGTGTAAATGAGTGGGTGGGGTGGGGTGGTAAGGGCAGAAAGGAAGATAATGATTACATGGTATTCTTTAAGGGGAGAAGAGGGTGGAAAGGTTAGTGAGAGTGAGAGTGTGTTATCATCATCATCATCATCATTATCTTTTCTTTTCTTCTACACCATTTATTGTATTAGTTTCTCCTTTTTTTCTCTCTTTCTCTCTTCTAACAAACTGACCGTTGGAATGACCAGTGTTTTTCAATGAATTCTCATTGGATCAATCAATCAACAATCTAATTAATCATTGACTTACCTAATGATGTTTCTCTTCCTGTTATTATACTTTAACATTCAACAAATCTTTCATCTTCTTCCTCATCAATCTCATCATCATCTTCATATTATATGGTCAATTCTTCATCATGGTCCAAAAGATTGAAGGAGCTCTCCTTTTCTCTTTATTTTTCATAACAATGAATATAAAAATCTTTCATTGAATGTTAACTATGAATTCTGTAGGACGAGAATAGAAAACATTATAAGCTAGAGATGAGGAAAAAAATTCTATGAAAAGAAAGAAAAGGAAAAAAAAGATGACCAGTAAAAGAAAAAGAAGAAAAAAAAATGAGCTGAAAAATTCTCTCTATTTCTATTGACTGTTGATGTTTCATGAAGAATGATGATAAATTTTCATCTCTACAATAATAATAATCGACACTGACCAGTGATCATCATCATCATCTTATTGACCATTGAAGGAAAGAGAGAGAAATATTTAAACATCTTCCTTATATTCATACTCTATGGATTCAGTTAAACTCACGCAATTATTATATTTATTATCAGTGAGCAAAATCATACCCAATGTCCATCCATCCAACTGACCACTAGATCTCCCCTGTAAATCAGCGAAACGTATATACATGTTGATAAACAGTTAATGTGATAATTTGTTGTCTTTCTCCTCCCACTTATTTATTGTCTTATATCATGAGGTCACCATCATCTTATGGTCATTTTAATCTGGACAATCAGCCATTTATAATGATTACAATGATAACGATAAAAATATGAGACATCATAATTTATCAATGATAATACAATAAAATATTTGCCCAATCAAATGAGTTTATGTTTCATCTCATTTGATTTTCAATTCATTACAATAATCAACTGACCAACACATAAATATTGGACAAGTGAAAATGATAAAACTATTACAATGAAATCAATAATAATAATGATAATAATCATTTAATAACCATAAACCAAATCACAATTAACTGTACAAAAAGTTAATGAAAAAAAATCAACAACAATTGTAGGCAATCAGTTGATTATTAGAGCCATATAAACTCCCAGATCTAAATTATCATCGATATATTTTATTGATAATTTAATAATAATGTCAATAGAGTAGTGGGAGTAAGTGGGTGGGAAAAGATATTGATAGAGATCAAATTGTTGGAAAATGAATGAAGCAATTAACAATGGAAGATGATGAAGAGAAAAGTATTTTTCTTTTCGTCATCATCTCACCAATATGATTTTCTCTCATGTTATTGTGATAATCACATATTGAATCACCGACAGAATTTAAGTCAAGAACTTTTTTATCGGAAGATGATAGAGAGATGAGCAACTAATATGTTTCATCTTCCTCTTTTTTCTTGTTGTTATCGTTTTTGTCATTCAAGTATCATCGTCAACTTCAGAATGGAAATCTCTTCATGAGGAATAATCTTTTTCCTCCAACTTTTTTTTTGGAACTTTTCCCCTTCGATAGAAGATATTAAAGAAAATGTTAGAATTAGTTTGTTCTCTTTATTATTATCTCCTTTCATCTGAATCTTTGGAATCAACAAATTTTTTATTTCTTTCCTTTTATCATGTTTGTGGCTGGAAATCGGTAATACCAAGGGAAGAGAAAATGTTATCTTTCACATCACAACTTGGCGGGTATGCAATTCCATGTAATATCATACTCAGTTTCTATCTCTCTCTCTTTCTTTGCCTTTTATATGCAACCTCAAAAATCATGGATGAATAGTCATTGAATTATCAGCATGATGATCAACTTTTAATAAAACCATAAACAAGATATTCAATTGTTCATCAACCCTTAAGCATTCAACTTGGACGATCAGTGAGACAAATAATATAACGTTTAACATTGGAAACATTAGCATTTTCATTATTGAATTTAATGTTTCATTGGCTGGCAGTTATTACTTTTAATTAGATGAATCCTCATGATAAGTTAATACCAATGAAGCAAAATCTCATCTCGCCAAATTATTCTTGATGATAACTGGCTACATGTCATAACATTTTTCTTAGGATATCTTTTATGATGAAAATTTGGAGCGCAATGTTTTGAAAGAAATAGATTCACTTCCAACACTTTATGATCTGTCAACCTCTTCATCTTACATCATTATCACCAAAATTTTCTCTCAACAATTTCCATTTATTTCCAACTTGATAATCTCGAATATTCAGTCAACATTTATCATCTCTCCAGCTTTTAGAACCATTTATGATTATTTAGCTATTGAAATGCATATTTCTATGGGTCGATTCTCATGGTTTTCTTTGTCTTTCTCACTTTCTTTTTCTCTGTTTTCGCCCGTAACTTACTTGATCTCAATCTTTACAGTTCAAAATATGGAGCATAAAAAATGTACTACATTGAGCCATAATTCATTAGCATTTTGATTGATATTTACATAAAATGCGAGCATCAACTGTATACATAATTATACATTAATATTATTATTCTAAAAGTATGAAAATGTTTTCTTTAGAATTCATTAGCACTCCTCATATTTACATTGAGAATACAAATTCCCAAAAGTAGTCTGGTAATTAACTTTGATTCGAATTAAATTACGGGAGAGATATATTCAAATATGAATTGTATTAATACATGTATATAAAGTGCGAACCAGATTGAAATCAAATAGGAACAATAAGTTAAGGAAATAACATGTTAACAACTGAAAATTCAACTAGCTGAATGTGACAGGATTTGACATTAAGAACTTAAGTTTTGTTAATACACTCGCTCTATTAATAAAAGAAAAATTAGTTTTAAAACTTCATCTAATTTCCTGATTTCTAAGTTTAACTTTATACCAACAGTTGGGGTTTCCATTCGTAGCATTTTCCTCTCATCATTTAGATTCTTTTTTCTGTTTCAGATTGTGGTTTCCTCCCTGAATGATTATTAAATTACACTTTAACACTAACACTTGGGGAAAGTACAAGAATCAAAAACTTTTTCTCACCTAAAATTGAATACTCTCCACTACTCCTCTTATTATCAGATGAAGTAGATAATATGATTTCCGAGAGTAAAAGTTTCGATGTAGATAACTGTATTTTCAATATAAGAATGTTTCATTCGGAATCAAATAAAACCTTCGATCCTTTCTGCCAACTGATTTTCTATTCTATTTTAGTTCAATATTCATCCCTGACATTCATCGTTATAAATTCATGAAAAATCCAGCTCAACCACAGAGAGAACATCAACATTTTCTCAAATTCATCTGCTTTTCCCAAATATAAAATTCAATTAAAAACCAAATCAGTAGCTACACAAAAGTGTCAACACTTAATGTCAATCAAGCTGATGACCTGATTAACTCGATTTTCTGTGTTATTAAGATAGATATTTATAACATTATTAAGGTTGAATACCCTTTCGATTATTATTAATGGAAATTTATCTGGAAGTTAATTTTGATTCCAAGTGATTAAATCAATTTAAAGCTTAAAATTTTCTAGTTAAACTGATAAAATTTACTAAGCAGGATATCAATATTATTCTGTGTGTTAAACTTTAATCTATGTTTATCTGACCACTTCCAATTTGAAATCTCAATCTTAACCTCTTCATCGGTATCTGTATTTGAATATACGAATAATTTTGGCAGCGAAAAATTGTAACACTCAAAAACAAAAAAGTTATTCGAGAAAAACTTGTCGGAAACTTGGTGAAATGCCCTGTACATTTTTCTACTGATGAGAAACACACAATTTTCAATTTTGTTTATCGTTTTTGGACTTGTTAAAGGAAAGGAAAATCCATTATCGCCTGTTTGGATGAAAGATCAGCTAAGATGCTAAAACTATGGGATATTCCAACTTACGATCTTCCTGGAAAAGATGTTGACTATAATGAGATTTTTGTTGATGGAGAAAGTTGTGATTACCATGATAAACGTGATGAAGAATGTTAACTTCTTGTTATTGAAAGACTTCATTTTGTATATGAATTGTATGATGAAACCATAACAGTTGAACAAAATTTAATTCAATGATTCAATTTTTGCTTTTCCCTCCATTTAAATTTCACAAAATGATGGTTAGAGAGAGAGAGAGAGAGAGAGAGAGAAAGAAAGTAAATTTGTGTGCCAGAGGTGACATATTATCACTACTTCTGGTAAGATGTTGTTCAAATACTAAGCCATCTGACTATGTGAGGATATTTCTGAAATCAAATGCAATTAAAATGAAATAAAATATTTTAATTTTAATTATCTGTTAATCATAAGAGTAAATAGAAATTTCCATTTTTATTTGGCAAATCTTATCTTATAAATAGATGTTAGCAACATCTCGTTGGTAAAAACTTCTCATTTGTTGTTTATTCATCATGTTATTGCTTCTGTTTTCAGAATCGTTGTATTAATAATATGATGGTGATTCTCAAATAGACGCAACATGAACTAACAAAATCAACCAGCAACTGAATTAGGACAGAAACTTGCACTGTTTACAGAATCGGATCAATGGCCATGAGAAACGGATAGTCTATGACTTAGTGAACATTTTATTAGAACTTTTTTTCTACATCAAATATTGATACAACACATTTAGAAATACAAACATATAAACACTTGAATGTTAATAATATACAATGTACACTAACTCTAAGGTATATTCAGATTTTATTCATGGTATTCATATTAACTAAAAAGGTAAAAAATCTCTACCCTTTATAATTAATACTTTATGGATTAATAGTTATAAGAATTAGCGTAATAAAAATGATAATTGGTTTCCATACCCTTGAATCAATAATGAATATTTTTTATTAAATTGATAAAATGTATTAAACTTTTGACATTCTGTTCGTATAATTTAGAGACTGAATTGCCATACAAATGAGCTCCAGTCCCAAGTGATTATTAAGATAGTATCACTCATTGTGGTATCATTTTTTATTCCTTTCACATATTAAGTAATCATACTAATTGTGTATTGACTAATTAGTGAGATGTTTCAATCAACAATTAGTTTAAGATTTCATCTAATTATCAGTAAAGAAAATGTTTTCCCAATCATAACAATCGCCATGTAACGACTAGGCTTGTTCTTGCATCTTAAATATAACTCACGGTATTTCGGTTCAGAAATAATATCATCATGGCCACTCAAATGTATTTTTTACTCACTGATTATACTTAGGATTAAGAGAGAGAGAGAGAGAGAGAGAGAGAGAGAGACAGACAGACAGAGAGATTAATGATCAATTTGAAAAAGAGCACTCATTGAAAATTTCAATGTGCACAGACCAACACCCATCTTTATATATTTTATATTCAATAGAATAGTTGATATGACAACTTTATCCCTTCATCACAGTTTCCATCATAATCAAAGTATGATGGTAATGATTAAAATACTAATGACTGTGATTAGTGAAAAGTGATTAACGTCAAGAATCAGTTGACTACTATTACTACGTGCACACCCTCATGCATGTATTACCATTTACTGCAATGATAAGAATGGACAAAGAATATTTTTACACCCCTGTGAGAGCATTTAGTTTATCAGATCTTTTTTTCCTCTTTTTTTAATTCTTACACTAGTCAATTTGCTTTTATCACCTCTTTCCTTTTCCCCTGTAATGGATGAAAATGAATACATTCAGGGTGATTCATGATGAGAAGATAATAAGTTGTAATGATATTTTTCTAGATGATGGAAATGTTTATACTTTGAGAAATGGATAAAGAAAAAAAAAGTAAACTTTGATCATCACTGAACTTTTATTGTTTAAATTATCATGTTTACCATCACATGCTTATCTGAATGTAAAGTATCAAGAAGATAAACATGATGAGACATTTCAACATCAGAACCGGAACCGTTTGCAGGATGATTGATTAGCGGAAGAACAGAGTAGCAGAGAGTAAGAGGGAGAAAAAAATTCTCAGAACTTTTTTCTCTTCCAATCTTCTCATAATTCTGATGCAGATCATGGTGATATTATTTACTAAGAAGATGATTGAGATTGTGATGAAGATTTTCAACACAAAAGCCTACAAATTAATCAAGTTATCATCATGTTAATAGTTGATTCTGATCAATGATTTTCAAGCTCATGAATTTAACATTGGATGAGTAAAATGTTATAAAACAACATTTATAAGATTCTTACACAAATTACAGGTATTAGATGTTAGTGATGATATTAATAGACAATTAATTTCAATTAAATTAAGTCTTCATATTAACAGCAGCAAAAAAAACGAGAATGAAAAACATCAACTCATGAATTACCATGTAGATAAAATGTTGAACAAAATACAATGTACAATTATAATTTCATGGTAACATTGAACCACGACAACATATAATTAACATTCAGCTTGGAAGATGAAGCTTTAGAATTGATTTAATAGATAATCATGTGGAACATTAAAATTTACCCTTGGATTTATCTCTGAGTCTATGTATATATAGAGAGAGCTGTATTTTTCGCCATGCTGAGTATTCAGATAAGGCTGAGGAGTATTTTCATTAGTAAATGTTGAACTTTTATAGAATCGACTATGAGAATTAGTTTATTGATTGTTCAACTACTCATTCAATTCTAATACCCGGAAGGATTTACCTTTTTTCCACTCCCCATGGAATCTCAATATTTGATTGAATCTGATTCTCATGTGAATTTAACTATACATTGGTTATCTTCATGGCTCAATTTTGATTGAAACTTATTAGTGTAAACAATTAAGTTAATTGTTGAAGAAAAAAAAATTGTTCTCTACTTGAACAACTCAAAGTTGAAAACTTTTTCCTGTGTTTCTATTTGTTTCAATTTTCTTTATGAATTTAGATTCAATTTGAACAATCAAAATGTCAAACTTTTCTATTTCTTTCCATGGATTAAACTTTAATTCCAATTAAATCGATAAATTGTTCGAGTAACTTTGATGAACTTTACGGGGAACCGACTGATGATACATCATGAATTATATAACGAATCAATCTCATGAGAATTGAGAATAGTCATCATTCAGAACTAGAGAAGGAAAAAAAAAATTTTTTTTCCTAGAAAAAGACTCAAACCAATAAGTTCTGATGCAGAAAGTAAAATGTTAAAAAAATAATGAGACGAAAAATAATTGTCATGATGATCATGATCATGAACATGATGATTATTAGATTAGATTAAAATTGAAATTGAATAGAAAAACAGAATCAATTTCTCCCCATAGAATCTGGGTCAATCAAGAGTTATCATGTCAGATTAAGAGTCAACATTCATAAACATTGATGATATTATTATTATTTTACTTGACAATGCTGAGATTAGCTAAAGATATTATTGGATTAAACTTCTAGTTCAATTAAGTTAATCCATTCAATGGAATCTGATATCCTACCGACAATCACCCGAATATCAATAAGTACACTTACTAACATGTGATAATATTGCTTAGCTAAACATTTTCATGAAGAAAAAATTAAAACTTCAAAGAAATAATCATTTGTACAAATGAAACTCTGTTAAATCTCAATTTAATTAGTACAATTTGATTCATGAATTTAAAATGTCACGAAGAGAGAATCATAATGAATTCAAGTTAATAAAATTTACCAATAAAATGTGATGATATTTTGAAAGACTTGGAGTACAATGTCAGCACTATTCTCGAGATGATTGTATTTTCAATTTATATAAATCAGTTGATTATCTTGATATTCATAATAACTTTAGATTCTGGGGAAAATTTAATACTTACGGAATTATATTCATGATGCTCAAAGGAAACTAAAGGGTTCAGAGGTATTCACGGCGTAAACTTGCATGTATAAGTATGAATATTTTTACTATATGATAATATTTTTTAGGTATATAAATTTTTACTCTTGTTGGTTAAAATTGGAGAAACAATTTTCTGCCAAAGAAAATGCTGATTGTTATGATTATTATTTAAACTTTTGTACTGACAGTTAAAATTACATAGACAATATCAAATTATCATCATTATTTTTACTTTCCTGTTTCCAGAAGTTTAAGCTTTTTACGTTAATGATTTTTTTTACTCTTTCTTTTCATTCAAAAAAGTGTTTCTTCCAAGGAAAATGTTCCCATTTCCATGGTTTATATTTATTCACTTTTTTACCACTTTTTTCTGTCTTTGAAAGTTTGCATATTAACATTTAAATTTGATGTAATAATTATATATCTTTGCAAGAAACTTTGGCACAATGTTCAATGTTTGGTGGGTATGCAAACATCATCAACATCATTATAAACAATTGATAATATAATCAAATGCACACATACCCATGTAGAGACTAGTATTTGAGTTTACATTTCATAATAGGGAAAGAGGTGTGGCAGTAATTGCGGAGCATTCATAATTAGTAACAATGTTTTATAATTAGGGTGTATTACTATGTATTCATTTGAGATTAATTAAATTTCCTTAGGTGATGACAATTTTATTGTTTGCTATGTTTTTGGATTGATAGGAAATGCCAAGTTACAAGATTTAAAGGGATATTTTCAAATTTTTCCTGGTTGATTTATTAATATAATTTTGATGGTCTATCTTGTCTGAATGTCATCGATGAAACTTGAATGATTGTGATGCAGCAAGGTAACGATTTAGTATATTTGTTGATAATCATCATGTTTAAAATTATGATTGTTAATTAGAAAGTGAAGAAAGAGAAAGAGAGAATGAGTGAATGAAAGAAAGAGAGAGTGGGGTTGAGGACGAGGAAAGGGAAGAGGAAATGGAAACGAAAAATAAGATAAACTTCATCTCGTTGCTGTCACTTTGTGTTTACATTTAAATAACAAGGGGAAAGAAATTGTAAAGTAAATGAAAGTAAAATAGTGAGTGAATGAAAGAGTGAATTTTAGAGGATGAGGTAGGTAAGTGGTAGGCATTGGTGATAGAGAATGATAATGATGATGATAAATAAGGAGAGATAAAAATTGTATTATCTTTTAAATGGTATAAAAGGTTTACTGTCACGCCGTTTGATTCCATTCATTGGTAGTGAAAAGAAAAAAAAACTTTTCGAAACTACTTCGAATACTCGAACTGATTACTGTAATACACTCTGTCATCTCTCTCTCTCTCTCTCTCTCTCTCTCTCTCTCTCTCTCTCTCTCTCTCACTCTCTCGTCTCAGTACTTTTTCTTCTCTTTCTTTCGTTTTATCCTCTTTTTCCTTTCGTTGAGCGAATTCTCTTGTTTCCTTGACAGTTGCAAATACTTAGAACTTTTTTTCCATTGACAATCATCCTTATCATCATCATTCCTCCCTCTCTTCCACTCTTTTCCGCTTTCAATCAAACACATTTTAATCAAACATCTTCTGGTTTTTTCACTTTACCATAATATTATCATTGGCATTTACTTTTATCACTAACTAGTGAACAATGTTACTTGTTTTTCCCCTATTGTCTTTCAATTGTCATTTCATTATTACTACAGTATTCAAGTTATCCCAATACTATTAGAATGTTGCAAACTGTAATCAAATTAACGACAACGAAGGACATTACAACCTGATTTAAAACCTTATTTTGGTATTGAAATCAAGCTTTTTTTGCACTTACATTTGTATATTCACCAAATGCTAATTTAAACTAAAGTAAAATTTGATATTCATTAGCAATTGGAAACTATCTTAGCATATGATTATAAAAACGATAATAATAAGTAACCTGAACTCTCATTAGTGTATTACAGTTAAGATAAAAAGAAAGATGTAACTGTGATTATAAAAGAAAAGATAATGATGATGATTTCAATTTAGAAAGTGAATTGATTGTGATTCTAATGATGGATAAAAAGCCAAATGCAGAAAATAGATTTCAAATGGATCATGTTGATCGGTCACAAAGAGAGAAAAGTTCTAACCCAATAGATTGATGATGATATGGTTCCTACACAAGATCTACAACAGACTATCAATCAATTTAAATAAACCACTTGCATCCTCATTTCTCAGGAAAGATAAGAAAGAGGAGAAAAAAAGTTCGAAAGAGCCAAAAAACAGGAGGAAATAATGATGATGAAAAAGAATTTTAAAAGAGAAATAGACAGAGAGAGAATAATAGACAGAAAATAAAAACAACATCAAAAAGAGAACGATGAGAGAGAGAGAGAGAGACGAAGTTTTTTCTTCATCTTCTTCGACAACAAACCTCTTCCTCTTCATCTAAATGCATATATCTTCTTCGGTCCATTGGTTTACACAAACATCTTCGAATGTTATTTGAAGTTTTTCTTCTTCGAACTTTACTTTTTCCCCCGTTTTAACTATTCCATCCAACTGAAAAGTTCTGATTCTCCAACTTTTCCTCTATTTCTCCAGCATTCTCTCGTCTTTCATGATACATGTTTCCCTTTCTCTCTCTCTCTCCCTTTATTAAATTCACCAACGAAAAACTAGAATTCCCAATCATTTGAATGCTTACAAGCTCAGAATGTTTATCCTGATCATCAGTTACCGGAATTCAATCATCAACATTGACATGTTATCTTATGTATCTTATTGTGCTCCAACTGTTTCATTCATGATTCTCAACCTGATCTTATCTTCATCTCTCCATCAATGAATACCCACCAACTCTCTCATTGTTATCCCATTTTCATCCTTTTCTCCATTGATAATAATAATAATAATGATCATCATCATTATCATCATGAAAATGATAATTTCCTCTATCCTGAACACTACCTTTAACCTCATACCTAAACATGTTCATACTCACAGAACTGAACATTATTTTTTTTTAATCTAACATTTCATTTGCTTATACAGTTATACAAATTCATATATAGTTAATGTTATCATGATGATGATGAAAAAAAAGTAAGAGAAGATAATTTTTATCCTTTCTACTCTTTTGAATAATCATTTATAATTTCATCAAGGTTACTATGGTTCCTCTGGTTATCGGTTTAATCTGGTTCAGCAAGAGTTGAATTTCATTTATGATGATGATAATATTGGATCATCCAATGTATTTACCATGTAATATCTTCACCAATGCTGAATAATAATAATAACAACAACAAATGATAACAAGCAGAAAATGAATTAATAAAAATTCTGGTAACTTTTTTTCCACCTCATATTCAGCTACCATTTACCTTCACCCACCATGATTATTATTCACCCTTCAAACCCTTGATTATCATTCTGATTATTATTATGATTATTTCAAGCTATCATCGCTCCTTCATCTCTCCCACTATGATCTCTCATCATCATCATCATGATAATACATTTATGTTTACCAAATTACCGGGCATTGTAATAATCAGTTGAATGGGTGGGAAAATGGAAGTGGGTGGTTAATATGAAAGGAATGGAAGAGGAAAAAACAAGAATTCTAATCAACTAAAATACTTTGAATCTTGTTGTTTACAATATTAATATAATCTTCATTAGCATTAGTATTCAATTGATTCACCATTTATATACATCAAGTTCAGTTCTTTCATGATCATACCTTTTACTTTTTTCTTCCCTTTTCTATGTAATCAATATATGTATATTTAGGTTAAGGAATTAATTCTTGTATGATTGATAAACTAACGGTTATTATCAAGACGCATTCTTATATAATTAATCTTATCAATCTCATTAGTTATTTTTAGCTTTTCATCAACTTTTTCCCACCACGAATGGGGATCGATAACATTCAGTAAACGAATCAGAAAACTATTATTTAGAATCACAGTTGAAATTGAAAGAGAAAAAGAAAGACTAAGATGATAAGGATGATGATGATTAAGTAAATAACAAAAGTAAGAAAAGTAATAGCAACAATCTTGCTTTTTTCTCTTTCGATATTAATAACTTTGGGCCAAAGTTTCTCATCTGAACGAGTGCTCAGATTTTGTTCGTACTATTTGTCGCTTCGTTGGATTTTCCGCGGAATTTTTTGATATCATAACTTTTCATAGAGTTTTTCTGTTGCTTGAGAATAATCTTTACTGTAACATTCTTG
The DNA here is from genome assembly GCF_014898815.1 of Panonychus citri. Taxonomy (NCBI): domain Eukaryota; kingdom Metazoa; phylum Arthropoda; class Arachnida; order Trombidiformes; family Tetranychidae; genus Panonychus; species Panonychus citri. The sequence continues at coordinate 158,237 of NW_026515530.1, read as the reverse complement.
CTATCCTATTTTAGATGCATAAATATCACACTCTGTGAGTTTGTTGTTGTTGAAAAACTTGAAACTATTATTATTATTATTATCATTAAACGATTGAGACTCTGTAGCTCAGTAATAACCTTAGATTAAGTTTAATCCTCGAGGTAAATAGATGATGAAATTAAATTGAACTGTCCTACTCTTTGAATATTTTATGATAATAAATGAGTCTCATTAACTGTAAACGTTGATTCTGGTTCCGTTTCCAATCAGAATTTTATTCAAATTGTTGTGGTTCCAAAATTTTATCCCATGTGATTATCATGTTGATGATATCTTTGTATTCATGTAGATTTAGAGTGTGGATTACAGAGGGTAAGGTTAAAATGATTTAACTTATCTGCATAATGATGATGTTGCACAACAAACCAGAGAAAAGTTGTAAAAGTAAATAAATCCAGGAAATGCTGAAGAGAATGTTATTATTATTTGAGGAAAATTCAATTCTAAATCTAAATGTTAGTGTAAAATTTTTCTCTCTTTCTCTTGTTTATCATGAGTTCCAATCTCAACAACCTTTTCAAAGAGGGAAAAGATATCATTATGAATTGTGTGTCGGTCATTTGCTGGTCAATAATGTTAATGGACTTTCAGGGTAGAGGTCGAAAAAAAGTTCTTACTTTTTCTCTTACTTTTTTTTGCTTTCTATTCGAAAATTCGTAATTCGAAATTTCATCTCTCATTAAACTTAATGTTGACTTTTTCTCATTCTATTCTCTCCCTTTTTAGAAATTCAGAAAAGATATTAGTTCAATATCCAACCATTTCCTTTTCCTTTCACTTTTTTCCTTTGTTCCTCAGTAACCATGATGATAACGATAATAATCATTTGCTGAACAAAAAGTTTTCCAATTGACTTTTTCAAAATCAATTTAAATTGTTATCGTTTAGTTAGAAAAATATAATAACAGTAAATAATAAAGTCTCATGTGTATACAAGTGAGATTCAATGATTGAAATGATTGAAGGTTGTTTATGAATTCATTTTATCACAATTAATTAGTTATAATCAATTTAATCATCTTATTAATAATTGTTGACTGTATGAACTTTATACTCTGTACATGATAATATTTATTTCCTGAGTCAATCTAAATTTCTGTTTCTATTTCTTTAAATTTTTAGCCTTGAAAACCATCATCACCGAAGGAGCAAATTTGTATCTTAAAAAAGGTGCTAATATAAACATAACCTGTATAATTAACTACATACCTGAACCTGGATCCAATTCATTCATAATTTGGCAACATAGTGATCAGATAATTAATTATGATTCTCGTGGACGAGGAGCTAAATTAACTAATTCTCAAGTTATAATTCCACCCTTTTCCTTAACTTCAACCTCACCTTCAGCAATTAATACTCATACTACCACTGGAACACGGGTTATGGCCTCAAACCTTTTCGTTTCTAGTGCAACCTCATCCGATTCAGGTAACTATACCTGTAGGCTAACATCAACCTCACTTCCGTCTCATTATGCTAAACCCGCTTTGATTCATGTCCACGTACTGAACGGCGGTGAAAATCCAGCAGCCATGCAAGGAGGAGCCACAAGTACCTCTGGTCATAAGCTGTTCAAATGCTCACGTTATCAGAATACATTTATTATAATCTGTTGGCCTGGATCGTCACATATTCACCTTACATCCTTAGTGTCTATGCTTTTAACCTGGTTCCTTATTAGATAATGTATCAAGTGATATCGATTGTAACCTTCCCTCTCTCTCCCTCTGATTCCCATCTCAAGAATATTATATTAAGATATTGACTGAATATCGAGTGTCAAATAAAAGTAAATGTTTCTCATGAAAAAATTTTCATATCTTTTCGGAAAAGTTCAAAACTCTCACTTTCCTGTCTCTCTCTCTCTCTCTTTCTTTCTCCTGATTTTCTTTTTCTTTTTCTTCCAATACTAATCATCACTTAATCCTCTTACTTCCGGAAGCCCTTTCAATCAATGGATCAAACTTTAATTCTGTAAACATTTGTTGAAATATTGAGTGTTCGTCTTATAAAAGCGGAAGTAGTTGGATTATTTATTTTATTTCTGTTTCAATTTCCCCCAATCAATTTCATCACCTGTAGCATAGATTGTAATTTATTGATTATGTGCTTTTCTAGACTTGTAATCATAACAATTAAGTCAAATTTACTTGATAATAAAGTTTAACTATCTTTTATTATCGATAATTATTCACTATCAACCGTTTATGACTAAAATAATCTAAGAATAACTAACTGATAATATTGACAGATCTTCAATCATATCAAGTTAACGGTTATTTGTTGAGGATCATTGGAGTGTCTCCATCTAAAGTTGAGTAGATGAAATAGAAAATTGATCTGGAATTTACTCAAAGTCTAGAACTTCACTCGATCTATCGAAAGTCAAAATATCTATGGATACGATTACCAGATGATAATCGATTCAGTTGAGTTAGAATTAAATTCTGAAATTAGTTAACCTCCAACTCGTGAGATGGTGTTCCAAGTAATATATCATATCGATATTGATGAGGATTTAACGAGAATGCTGACAGAAAAAGTGAGAGAGAAGAAGAGGAGGAGAAAAGAAAGAAAAACAAAAATGTTCAGATGATTGAGATTAAGTTTTACCACCGGTGTGAACTTTTCAAATCATGAAAAAAAAATCGTTTCTCTCTTTCTGAATTTCATCAACATTGGTTTCATCAGAATATATAATAAGTAGCTAAGAGAATGCTGAGAAAAGTATTGACCACTGGTCAATAAGTCAACATAGAACGACAATCAATTTTTTTGTGAATCAATAGTTTTAGTCTCACAATCTAATCATCATAATCATCAACTAATCATCATTGTTTTTTGTTACATCAAACAGGATTAACATCATCACCTCAATAACCACAATCATCTTAATCATTGATTATCACCCTAATTACTTGGCTCAATCATCTTAATCACTGGATTGATTTGTTTTTCTTTCTCTCTCTCCTTCTTTCATTGAATTGTCCCTCATACTTACAATTAAGTACTAATTGTTGGATTAAAACTGATCTTTTTGATTGATTTTGGAGATTAGATTAAATTGTTTAGGTTAATATGTTAATTCAATTGTTCAACTCAATCAACTATCTGTGTTTACTTTATTCAACATTATCAATGATAATGGTCAACAGCAGGGGTCAAGTGATACAACAGGCCCAACAATACCAATCAAATCAACAGCAATTAAATCAATTTTCACAACAATCAGGTAAGTTTTACAATATCTATTTAAATATCTACATTTATGTTGATCAGATATTCAGATTAAAAGTTTTCACCCTGGAAATTGATTCAAAGCTCAAAGATGATCATTTATTTTCATTTTCTGGTGTATTGTTGATAATCATGATTAAACATTCATTTGTAATATTATTATGTCAACAATCATTAATATCACCATGAATCTGAACATGTTATTTATTTATCACAATTTACGTTCGTCGTCATGATAATAATATAAACTAATAATTCAGATTAACATCATGAATCATATTTTATCATCAATCCATTTCAATATTCAATGTCTATCAGAATATCTGGATTATCTTGAGGAGAAAAAATCGAAACCGGAACTTATTCAGAACTTTATCTTACTCGTAGACATAAAAAGCAAAGAAAAGGAAAAATTTATCGAGATTATATTATTTATTTACTCGATTTCCTTTTCCATTCATATTAACTTACCCTGATTCTGGATCTATTGTTATTATCGTTCTGACAGAGTAGAGTTGAAACTTTTTCGATCATAATCAAGACCTTTTGTCTAATATTTAATTAACTCAACCCATTGAAAGGATTCATCACTACACCATGGAAATCATGAACATATGATATAAAAGATAGAAAAAAGTTTCGTTCGAACTAAGAAAAAAAAAGTTTGAAAAAGATTTTGAGAAGAAGTCGAGTAAGAAGATATTTCGTTGCGAAAAAAAAACTTTTAGGGTTTCCAAGTTTTCTCAATGAAAAACTGCTCTTTGTTTGAGATATTATTAAATATCAACCTGATAACATTAAGATGTCAATGGTTTTTTATCATCTTCATCCACTTTCATCATCATCAAACCTGATCATCTCCATCATCATCTTCATCATCTTCTTCTTCATCAGGTTATATCAAGTTACCGCTGACAGGAAAAGACTAAATTAAGAAGAAGCAAAGAAAAAAAAACTTTCATCTTCCTAAGACAAAGTAATTAGTTGTAAATGAAGAGATAAAGATGATGAGAAAGAGATGTTGAGGTTTAGACTTGATAAGGATGAAGATGAAGGAGGAGAATTATTTAAGAAGCTTGATGAATAGAAATCACTTTGATGAGATTATCTTGGCATGAAGAAGATAGAAAGTAGGTAAGTTCAGAAGAAAAGAGAATGATAAAAAAAGAGAAAAGAATGAAAGAAGACAATGATGAGTGTGACATGATGATGGAGATGAAGATGCTGATGCTGATGAGGTTTAATCGAAGGAGAGAGAGAGAGAGAGAGAGAGAGAGAGAGAGGAAAAAAATACCAACCCGAAGATGTAAAGATGCTCGAAGGGATAGAAGAAAAAAATTTGAATAAAGATAAAAAAAGGGTTTGGGTGTTATGCTTTTCTGTTGCAGATGAAATGATGATGAGACTGTTGATGATTATGATGATGGTAATCATGACGATCAATCATCTGTTTGTAACTTTATCATGAGGACAAAAGGGTTCGATTGATAAAAAAGTTCTAACCACACCCATTTCATTAAAAATCTATCCCCGTGCCTTGTGAATTGAGAATATGTTGTGATAATTTTTGTTTCTTCAAAATTGAGTTACCTTGATAAGAAAATTCTGTCATGAAAACTGAGTAATTATAATAGAATGAATCTTGAACTTGATAACCTGATGAAATTTCATAGATTATCAAATCCAGTTTGAACTTTTTTTCCTTTCTCCTGAAAGATCTTCAGTTTGTATATACTGATTATTAAAGCTCTTCTCATGAATCAATCAACCGATTATCATGACTTGAGTTTTCAGCTAATCACATTATTGTATAATAATCGATCATGTAATTTTCTCGCCGATAATAACAATCGGATTCTGATTAATTATTATGAAACTTTCTTTCTCACTTACAAATTAACATAATCTATTCACAGTCGCCTTAATCTCCATGGTTGCGGTTTATGAGATTTTCCATCAATCTATTTCTTTGGGATTACCCTTTGTAACTATTGCTTTTACTGCCTCATGGTCATTTTTCAGATGACCATTATCAATCAATCTCTTAGGTTAAAATCAACGTAATAAAGATCTAAAACCAACTTAGAACTTGGGAAAAGTTATCGATTTAAAATGAAGAAATTGTTTCAAACAATTAACGAACTTTAACTTTATTCATCCTCATGATTAATAGTGATCAAGGAACAATTAAAATTCATAATTATCTGCTCATCATACTTAGTTTATTTAACTTTTCTGAATCAGTTGAATTTTTCACTTTAATCTTAATGAACATTTAATGGATTCCTCATGATTCTTGATAATGATGGTGAGAGACAAATATTAATGAACTTAATGTTTAATCATAATAATAAATGGTAACGATAATGAACCAATAGTTTATCATCTTTACGCTAACATGATTGTTATTGAATTATTGATCCACTTAATTATCTAACTGTTTACTCAAGGAAAAATATTAGAACTATCAATTTGAATTGTATCATCATTAACTAATCATTAACATCATCAGTTTGGTAGAAATAGAGAAGCGGCTATTTTTGAATGTAATGTCCATCTTTTGAAGTCCATTCTCAAAATTATTTAAATTGTTGACTACTAATGATGGAGAAACAGTTAAATTGGATGCGGATGAATAAGATACTTGGGGTCTATTCCTTAGACAAGGAAACGGAAGTAAAATCAGAAAGCTTTAAATCTCTGGAATGAACATTCTATTGTCTTTCTTCAGTCAATTGTCATTGTCAATTCGCTCTCTTTCTCTTCTCTACAAATCTATTTTCATAGAAATTGAAAATAGAACAAAAAGTTTATCAACTTCCGTCTCCCCCTCCTCCCACCCAACAGCAACAAGAACTAATAATAACCTAAAGCAATTAGATTCAAATTTACCGTTACATTTATGTAGTTTGAAAGGCTTCAGGTTTTTTTTGTTGTTTTCTTCTTTATGGTTTAGTTAAGAAATACACAGAGACAATGTGTGAATTTACATGTGATTAGAACTCGAGCAAATCACCAAAATGCTCCAACTAAACTCGACAATTAGAACTTTACTTTTAAACTTTGTTTTTTTACTCTATTCGACAAAATACCTTGGAATCGAGTCAAATCGAGCTCTTATTTTTTTCCGTATTCACAACTCACCATAATTAACTAGTACATTAAAGTAACAATATTAATTGTCAACAAGTTTTTCTGTCCAGAAATTTTCACTATAAAAAAACCACAAAAACCTCAATGGTTGTTCATTGTTTAAATGTCAAGATTAAACTTGATCATTATTAAAGTTAATTCAGTTTAAATTTGTTTGTTCCCTTATTATATTCTTAATTATCATATGTATAAATGTTAATTAATTCAATGAAAGCGGATTAATCCAATTCAACGCACAATATTGGATTAGATTTTGTTTTTACTTTTCACCCATTTAGATTACCATGAGTGAGGTGGAAGAAAATTAAAAAAGTTAATCATCTCATTACCGGAGCTAATTAACAAACCAATCTTAACATAATTGTTATTGGAACAGCTAATCATTAATCAGTAAATGTTACAATATATTCTAGTTGAAACAATTGATAGTTGCATGTTAATCTGAGTTTCAGGTAAAACTTGAGTTTCATCATGAAAATGAAAATATATCTACGATAGTTTTCATCTCTTTCTGATTCTGTTGCCATGGTTTTTACTTATCATCATCATTTTGTAATTAAAACTTGATTAACTATCTCTTGAAATTGGAATATGATTAAAGGTAATAGACAATTAATCTTGATGAAATGTAAAAAGCTCAAGTGTTTCAGGTGAACCGGATAAAGAGGTTTACAAATTGCTGGCAACGGAATCAACTGATTTCGGTGTTGATCATCTGGAGAGGAATAACATTATGAGTGAATCCGGAGAAAAAATTATTCCCCGATCATATTGGATTAAATTTTGCTTCTTTTCTATTGAATAAAGGATTATCTTTTTATCGTACGTTAATCTCATTTTCCATCGTATTGACTCTGAGCTTTTTTATCAATATCTTTAAATCATTTTCTTCATCAATAATCAGTTACTTGGAATCAGTTCTCATCTATTGTTGTTGTGTTTTCATGATAATCTTCAAATATCATCATCATCATGATCAAATACTGAACTTGAAAGGATCGAGTTTATTGAGCACAAAGTGAAATATAAGTTGGAAAGTAAATCGATAGTAACATGAAAAGTTGGAATATTATCAGAATAAGAAAAGAGGAAGTTATAGAGAGAGAGAGAGAGAGAGAGAGAGAGAGAGAGAGAGAGAGAGAGAGAGAGAGAGAGAGAGTTTTCATGTTAGAATAGAATTCCAAACTTATTCTCTGAATCATGATAATTCAGCAACAATTGATTCAACTCATGATAGTTGATCAACATCGCCTTCTAATCATGTCAATTGATTGAAAGTTAATTGATTACCAAGAATAAGAGTTCAATATAATATTAACCGAAAATCAATTTCGTTTCATCATCTGCAATTCAGATTCTTTTCTATTCGTTTGTCAATCTTTGGAATTTGTATTGATCATGGAATACAAATTCATGATGAATAAGCCTTGAGGTTACATTCATGACGATGAATTGAAATCGATGAGTAAACAGAAAACAATTCATATCATGTACCCAATGAATATGAATCCAGGTCTGCTCATTTTACTTCACCAACATGTTGATATAACAATAATAACGATAATAATAAATCAATAATATTAAACATTATCTTCTGGTGATATATAAATTATCATGATGAATATATCATGATAAGAATCATGTGTAAACATGAAAAGGTTCATAACTATGTAATAAAATGTATTCCTTTATGGAAAAGAAAAGAAAATAATAAAAACAAATTTTCCAATTCAAATTGAGATTTCAATCACAATCATCATGAGTTCATGGTTCTATTATTTATCATCTGATGAAATAAATGTAATTTATGATGAAAAAGAAAACAAAACTTATCAATGATGCAAATATATGTGACATAACGAAGCTCAAGATATCGATAAGTTTTCCAGAATTTTGTAGGTAAATCATTGAAAATGTTATTTAACTGAAAAAGTTCAAATTCTTTGACAATACTAAGTATATTGGGATATGAATTTTTGAAAGAAAAAATAATCACATTGACATCTTATTGCAGTGAGACTTTTGTATAGACAAGGAAGTCTGCAAAATCGTCTAAGGGAAATGCAACGTAACTGATCAACACAGATATTCAGTGGATTCTCATTAAGATTATCATAGAAAATCTCATGATTATATTTAAACATTAACATGGAATCATTGACTAGAAAGGATGAAGATGAAGCAGAAAAATATGATAACCGACAATTATGATTCTTATATATATTCTGATGGTAATGATGTTGAAGATAAGTTAGACAAGGAAGATTTTCTATTCCATCATTATCTCTTTCTCTCTTTTATCTCATACTAACCACACTTCTGTAAAGTAACGATTAGGTGGATGTACAAGATTAATGATACCTCTCTGGTTTAGACAGATTTTATCTCGAAAATTTTTTGGCACAAGAAACAATGAATACCCTCATTCTAACCATTTCTTTTCTCTGTCTTTTTCCTTTTCTTTTGTTAGACAATAATTATCATCCACCTTATCTTCATCCACGATCTTAGTTAACATTTTTCATCTTCTTTTCATAAATTAATCAACTTTTCATAGAGTTTTTTTCTTCTTCCTCATCCTCCAATTTCAATTAGAATTCACAATTTGATGAATATATTTAATGATATAATATATACATCATATGTGTTAAAAACATTTTCCTTAGCATATCATGACTATCATTTATTGATTACACTAATATAAACTTGGAGTTTTCTTCGGCAAATTAGTTTGTTCCCAATTATAACTTTACCTTCATGGAGACATAATGAATTCATGTGAGTATTTCTCTTGTCAGAATTGTCAAAAAAATCTAGACATTTGTCTTCTTTATGATGAATTTATCATTTAATTGTTCTAAATTCTGTTTGTTTTCGTTAATAGTTTTACTACTACTAATATATAACAATGTCAAACTTTTCTCTCAACTAATAAATAACTTTTATCATTAACTGGATGCAAATTTTGTTCGTAAGTTGAAAATTTCATCGTAACCGATAGTCTTAAATTCATCAATCTATAGAAAAGGGATTATCATTCAATTTGTGGAAAACATAATTGTTTAACATTCTCCTTGTCTAATGTTATCGTTAAATTGATTTCGAAACTATTGTTGTTTTCTTGCTTTCAATCATCAAGGGAATCATCAATTACTTTGGAAACTTAATCATTCAGCTTCAGTTTAAGAGCTTGAATAATATAATACCAATAGAGGAAAAGGAAAAGGAGGAGGTTAAGGTGAATGCGGTGGGTATTCAATGTGCCTTGAGGAGGGTTAACAATTTGGTCCAATGAAAACTCAGTCAATGTTCATTGATTTTAAGTATTTTATTTTCGATTTTGTTTTTCTAACTTTAAAACAAAAAGTGAAACTTAAATGTTACCTACAACATTGGAAAATTATTACGATCCTCAAGAATCATGATTGATGATTTGTGATTCTAACAGATGATGAAAAAGTTACAGAACTTTCTATCATGAAAGAATCGAAGCTTTGGTTTCAGATAAAAATGGAAAAAAGAGGGAAAAGTTTAGTTCCATCTTTACATGGTGATGTTCATGGGAAGATATTAATATCATAATAATGATATTTAAGTCATACTGAACATGGATTCTTGTAATTTTGTAATATTATCATGATGATAATATTACATCAAAAGAGAGAAAAAAAAACAAGAATGAATTGGATAAAACGAAGAAGAATAAAAAAAGATGTTTATGAATCAATAATCTACATGAAAATTCACCCGAAAGAATGTTTTTTTTTCATAATTCTTGCTCAAAGGAATCAATTTATTAGAAGGTATTCAATTCAATTCAAAGAGATGAATCAACTCATTCGATTTGTGACAAATTGTTCATGGGAAAATAAAATATTTGAATATATATTTATACCAATGATCGAGTTTAGATTATCAATGAAAATAAGTGAATTTTTTTTTCTTAGATATCCTAAAGAGAATAAAAAAATATCTAATAATAGTATCATTTATTTCTCTATGGTAAATATTGAAGGGAATTATTCTCATTAAAAGCACATTAAGTTACTGGAAAATTCAGTTCTGATGAGAAGCAGAACTGAATGCTTGAAAATTCAATTCAAGAATTTATCATAAATGTCCTTATATTTTTTACTTTAAACCTAAAGTGATGAGCTAAATGTTGATAATATTGAATTTAGAGTGTTACAAAAATAACATTTCTTTTGGAAACTGAATACCCTTAACAATGTTTACATTTGACAACAAATGTTCAGGTAACCAGAGGATTGAAAATATTTCCCTTGGTTTGAGTTTACGTTTACTTTTCATCTATTACATTTTATACAAGATTCAATTTAAATTTTCAAGTTAACATTGTTATCGTAAAACAAAATTGTATTATCATTAAAATTGAAACAATTAAGTTAAAATTTTCTTACTGGTAAACATTCAAAGTCAAACATGAATACAAGAAAAGGATCCAAGTGAGTTTCATGATTACCATTGTTTCCAGGTAGATAGAGAAATAAAGTTAAATAACATTTTACTCGGTAAAAAGTTTCTTACATTTCCGATTCTCAACTCATTCCAAGATGAATATATACAAAAACTATTGTACAGACTGTTTGAGTAAAACTTTCTTCCATTGTTAATCCAATTGTGTTAAAGTGTATTAGATAAAAACAATGACCATGTTCAATGTTGACTGTCAACAATTAACTTTTAGTTCTAATGTTACATTGTAATACTTTTAATAAACAATGATAATGGTAAATGTATATGAAAATGGTGAAAAAGATGATACAAAAAAATTAACTTGATTCTATTATCTAAATGTCTTGAGCTGAATGTTTCAATATCTGTGTCTCTTTTGATTAGTATGTTGTTAACTTTATCAATTGAAATGATAATATGATAAAATGCTGATTCTTTGACTGAAGCAAATGTTTTCTACCATTGTTTAACATTAACTTGTCCATAATATAAAGTAATGTAATAATAATAATAAAAGTAACCATGAGAATTGTTTCTGACAAGGGAATTTGCTTAAAAAGTAAATGTTTACATACGTTTGTATTAATACCCAAAAGAAGTCAGTTTATATTATTCCTCACGATTTTGTTTATATGGTTTCCCACTCTCACTCCCACCACCATAATAAGTTAACTGCAACTTTCAACTCATTCATGGGAGATTCATGTATCTATTTACTGTATCTTTCAATCAGACAGTCAATTTTTACATTACAAAAGTAAGTAAATGTAAGATGTTACAACGTGAATGTTTTCCGACCTTACACACTTTTTATTTGAATTGCAACTCGCAACCATATCGAATCATTGGATCAGCTATCAGTTCGAAATGCGAAAAGCCTTTTGACTTTACTCGCTTTTAATCATGACTTTTCTTTATTGTGTATTCGTTGCATTTTATCCTCCGTTCTTCAATTTGAATTTTTTCTTTTATTATCATTTCCCTATCTTCCGATTCAAGTTATGTTCTAGTTCATTCAATGTCACTCAGATTGACACTTTCTTTCCAAAGGAAATACTTGCTTTCCTCTACTGACATTATTCTAATGGAATGAAGATGAACAAGACATAAAGATGAGGAGATAAGGATGGTAAGAAAAAAAGAAAGCCGGAGAGAGAAGGAGAGATAGAGACCTAGAATGTCATCTTAACCACTGTTTTCTATCATGATGATAATCATGTGAAAAAAAAGAACAGAAAAGTTTCCATCAAGTTGAAAAATTCACTTCCTTTTTCTATGGCAATGTCTTATTCCTGTTCAATTTCTTCCGATTATTTTTATCCTTCTTGTTATCTCCTCTTCTTCATTCAATCATTTCTCTCTCACTATTTTATCTCTAATGTTAATAACTTGCAATTTAACAAAACTTATCATTTGTTATCATAAAAATCTAACCATAATCAGAATTGAAGAGATTCGAGACGGAGGAATGATTGACTCATGTATGGTTTTGATTCATAATTGAGAATGTTGAGAGATGCAAACCAATATATTCCTTGGAAATATATTCTGAATACGACAAATATAAACACCGATCAATCCGTATAGTATTATATAAGGAAAATGTCGTCTTGTGATAACATTTCACCAAATAAAATTTTAAGATAAACAAAATTTCAAGAGGAATGCCTGATATTCTGATGATGAAAATTTCCTAATTCTCAATAACAGAATGTTTATAAAAGAAGAAAAGGAATATTTTGTTTCATACAATCAGTTAATCTTAATAAAAGCAAACTGATAATTCTTGAAGATTATGGTAATACTCTTATAATCTCTATCAACAGTATTCTGGTAACAATAAATACGATAACATAGTTTCCTTTCCATGTTTTGTTCCAGTATCTTTATCATCCATCTTGAATATATCTTATCATCATAAAGATGATGAATTCATCATCTATTATTAGCATTCTTATTATCTCTTCTTAACTAATAATTATAATTCAGTATATATTGTCTAATCCTTCAGGTAGAGATAATTGGTTTCCAAAGCTTAATCCGACTTAGTGAATTGCTTCTGTTGCTTATTACCTTTCACTCTTAACTCCAGTTTTGTATCGTTTTCTATTTTCATAATTTTCTCTATTCTGTAACATTCTAAGGACTATTTTGCATACCTCTTTTTAATATACTCTTTTAAACCTTAGACAATCTTGTTATCTATCGAGGTCTCTTTGTGCGACAATTTCTGCAATAGATAATGTAATTCACGGAAGTTTTCTTTCTTTATCTCATGGATGCACTTTTCTAAGATTACTGTTCAGTATTATCTGACGAATAAAGATTCAAATGAATACGTTCCTGTCACATGTTATGATATAAGTAGGGGTAAACCCATTGTCTCTGGCCAGAATCCACTTTCTCTTCCCCCTTTTGTTGTAATAATTTCTGTCAATGACTCAGACCAACATTAACGTGTAAAACCTGTTCTTATTCCCGTCCTTTCTGCACCGATTGTTTTGTCTCCCTCTCCCTCTTACTTTTATCTTTTACATGAAAACTATATCACCAAAACTATTAAATCAACAATTAGTAAATGAAATAGTTTAACAAAAAATGTTACTAATAACCAAGCCATTTAATGAATAAAACGAGCATTTTGAATGATAATAGTTGGTTGAATTAAACACCATAAGGTGCCAACTGAACTACCCAAAAAGATGGTTGAGGAAAAGGAGAGAGAGTGATAGATGAAGGAGCAACGAAAAGGTTTAAGAGGTAAAGAACGAAATTTATACAAGGTAATTCAGATATTTTCAAAAATCCTTCAAATGACCTTCAAGTATGTTCTACGCTAAATAACCTGTATGACCTTGGCCTTTACTTTTACTACTACTACTACATCATACCGAATGATGTGAAAAGCAATGTATGTATATGTTATGTACATATGTATATCCTTATTTGGTGTACACATTGAGTAATATTTCACTTCTTTTTCGGTTAAAATACATTCAATGTTATACTCTCTTCTCATTCTACTCTTGAAATATGTTGGTCTTTTTACTTGATAAGTTGTTACTCAAACAATGTTGTTGACTCGAATATAATCAGTCATTCAGTCACTCAAAGTTTATTCACTTCAACTTCAACAAAAAGAAGACAGAAAGAAAGATGCAGACATACACGTTTGCTGATGAAGATGCGAATGATAAAAGAGAGAAAGAAGATAAAAAATCGATATTATTATTATTGCAATAATATTAGTAGAAAAAAGTGAATCAAACTAGATTTACAATATACAAGTGACTTGGTTTTTTCTGCTTCCTTTGCATTCTTATTATCATCAAGTGTTTGTGCGAGTATGGCATTGGAAGATATCTATAATATACATGCTACATAAAAAATAACTTTACTCGATAAACATACAGATACTTAACCCACCTCATCTCACTCACCTTATCAGCTAGAAAAAAAAGATACACAATGTTTACAATGGGAATGACAACTTAGTGATACAATTAACCAACATGCTTAATATAACTCACGAAACAATAAACTTACATAGTAAATAATTGTGGAAATACATTCACTCAGAATCAGATAGGCACAATGTTTTTACATGCATATCCTATCACTTTCTATCCCTTGATTTTTTACTTGGCATGACAGTTCAATAATTAAAAATCAGTAAATCAACATGAGATAACAAATTGATTAATGAAACACTTAACCACCAAGTAACTAATCTAACTGAAAAAATAACATTTTCATCAACTAGTCCATAAACATTTCATATTAATATAGCAATAGTATATAGACTATTATTATTAATAGAAAATTATAAATTGCTAAAATATTTATGATTCTGAATTTGAAAACCATGATCATGATAAATGTTCACTGAATTATCAATGAATCAAAACTGTTGAAAAAGTTTGAAACTTTTGCATCACCAAGAAAAACATGATTACGATAAAACTTATAATCTTGTACAAACTTGAATTTAATAACAACGTTTGATTTATTATCATCATCATTATCATCCCTTAAGCTTAATGACAAATTAATGTAAATATCTTATCAATATAAATACAAAGAATGAGATAAATATTACAATTCAAGGCTCAGAACTTTTTTCACTTAAACTCTCACACCTACAAAATGATCTTCCACCTTACTGTTAAACAATTAACATCTAATGATAACATGATAATTAAGTGGTAAATAGTTTGCACAATAATCATTTGGATAATGAGATAATATCATTTTAACAATGTTCACAGCAAGAGATTTTCCTTTTTATTCCCTTCTAGCATTGAATAACATTCACCATAGTATGTATACCTTAGCTTTTCCCACCATGATAATAATACCACTGAATTCTGGTGAAACTTGACTGTGAAAATATAATAATCATCTTGATATAATAACATGATAATTGACCTTTGTTGAAAAGAAAAGGTAATTTAGTTTTCACAGTTTTTTATATTGAACAATTATCATGATATTGTTATTTTTTTTGACTCCTCTTCATGATCATCATAAACTCATCATGATAATTATGATTATAATGCTCATCATAATGATGCTAATGATACCGATAGAAGTGAGATTTTTTTTCTACTTCCCTGTCTCTCTTTCTCACTCCCACCTCCCACCCTGTTAATAATGAATGAAATCCATTTTATGTTATCATCTTCATCATCATTATCTTCAACTGATGACATGCAATATCATCATTATTAATTGTTTGTTCACAGGGAATTTCATTGTTCTCATTGTCAATTAATGTTCATTTTCAGAGCATTTAACTTTTCTCTTCTCCTTTTATTGTTTTAGATTTTATTGTTTTTTGTTTCTTCAACAACTCAACATTGTTTTATTACAATAATGATTTACTTAATCATCACCAGTTTATCATGATGAGGTTAATGTTTTAATTAAATCATAAACATGATTAAAAATGGCATTTGATTTGAATTCTCAATGAAATCCTATTTGCAAAATCAATTGTGATCCTGTTTTCCTTTTAATCTTCCACTTATTCAACTAATTAATTAATTATGATGAGGATTATGATTTAAAGGTCTCACGTGACTTTAATTATCTTCAGTGAATGAATGAGTGGTGTTGTTGTTCATCATGAAAATCAGAATCGTGATTAGATAATGAACAATAATTTCCAACAATGGATTAGGAATTTTTTTCTTCTTCTCTTTAAATTTGATAGATTACAACAGATTAATTTGATCACGAAAATTGTTGATCTTCAATTAAAAGATAATCATGTTTACAATCCATATTCGCACAAAAATGTATATTATAATATAAGTAACATCTATGTAATTAAACAGTTATCCATGATTATTTGAATCGTTTTCTTTTCTTTTTTGCAATCAATATCGTTATCATAATGATAAGTTATCAAAAAGAAAGGTTATCATGAAATGCTGAGTAAAATTTTTCACGAATAACCAATTACTGAGGTAATATTTTTTGTTTCTATCCTGTTGTTTGTTCATGAGATATTTTTGAATTTTAGAAACAAAAAATTGTGTTTATTTTGAAAATTCAGCTTTTAAAAATGATATTACTCTGAAAAAGTAACGTAAGTTGATTGTATTATTTTCATGATGATTATATTAAAGTTTACATTTCAATTTTAACTCTGAATTTTGGTTCGTATTTGTTTTACATTAAATAACTGAATAGTATTGCTGACTGGTCACTATTATTCTTGATGACTAGTACAGTGGTACATTAATACAATGGTTAATATTATCTCGGTGATATATAACTGAGTATATTTAAGCCAATGGTTGTGAATACATAAAATCCTCATGTGATTTCATCTGTTTCCATGATTACCTGAATCTTTATGTACCTTCAACATTGTCTCTGAAAGTTTCTTTCGTTTCTCAACTTATCATGATAAATATTTTCTCACCAAGATTCTTACCTTTATCGTCTTTAACTTTTTAACATGATAACAGAAATATTTTCATTCTATGTTCATGGCTACTCACTGGATATTATATCCCATGAAACTATTGATTATTTATGATAATAATAATGATAATGATCGATGAATCTTTTTTGATAGATTGTGTTTGTTTTGTCCCAAAGGGGAAGTGGGTAGGAAGAGGTTGAAGGTGGATTACCATAGATATTGATGGTAACTATTATTATCTAACGAGATAAAGATTAACCATTGAAATTGTTGTTACCAGGGGGAAGAAGAAGAAACCTAGAACCTTTTTTTCATAGCCTCAAGGTAAATATTTAAAGATTATTATGAATGAAGATAAAAAATGATTTTCTCTTTTAGTTTTTTTATACTCATTCTGAGATCTGACAATATGAGTTTCCCGCTTATTCTCATGTTACACATTATCAACAAGAATATTGTTGATACAATGACCTACACATTGACCAATTCAAAGACAGAACAGTTTTTGACCTTACTTGTAATTCAATTTCAATTTTCAATGTTATCTGATATCATGAATCACTGATTCTTTTTGGTTATCCACTGAGATGAAAACTTATTATCATGATGATGAGTAGCAGGATAATATTACCTTGTTTCTGAACAGAAGTGAGATAATCTGTTGGATTATCATGGAAACAAATTCAACAATATGACAAAAAGATCAGAATCTCATTTATTTTATAAGATGAAGAAGAAAAAACTAGAAAAGATGATGAAAGCAACCAAGAAAAAGTTCTGAAAACATGGGATAAAGTTCATCTGAGTAATCGATGAGTAGAATAAAAAGAAACCAAAAATAAATTTAAAGGAAGAGAAATTTATCTTCCATTGAAGACACACAAGGTATTAAACCTTCTGGGTGTTTTCATTTCAATAAATTTGATTTCTCCTTTTTTCTCTGCTCATCCATCATATCATCTAATATACGAGAAATCAAATTGATAATGGATAATAAATTCAATCAAAATTATTGGGAATTTCTCATATCTGTCACCATTTATCGAAGCACATTTCCAACGACTACCAATTTGCATAATTAATTGTCAGCATTTTCTTTTAACTCAACGATTTAAATAGTCAATGAAAGCACAGATTGTAAATAAAAATCCAATTCAATGTCTATCGTAATCATGGCCATGATAATTTATGTATTATGTTTATTATCATTTTTATCTTGGCTCTCAATTCCCGGTTGTAATATGAATTTTGAAAGGTTAAAAGTAGTAAGATGTGTCTATTGCCTGTTATGGGAGGAGCCTAAAGTTGTTAGGGGTGGGGAATTCAAGTATCAGTGAATACCAGTTCTAGAATGAGACAACACATGCGCAAAGTACGTATGAGTATGCGCGTGTATAGAGAGAGCGAGACTTGAATATAAATACCAAATGTTTGTATTGTTGATCGTCACTTTCATTTCAAACTCGAAAGATTCAACATCTCAAGTATCTTTTTCCCCTCTTAATAAAATCAAATATGCTTAACGCAAGTAACAATTTAGATACTTATGCTTCTGAGCAAGCTCGATACGAAAGCTTTTTCAGATCAACATGGGGAACGGAGATTTCATATCGAACAGAACTAGCGCGTGATGGTTTTTACTATACAGGAATATCCCGTCAAGTTAAATGTTTTTTCTGTGGATATATCTACCACGCCTCCTTCTTACAAGATCTACACTGGATTGAACATTGTCTTCATTCATCAGATTGTCCTTTCATACAAGGTCTACCCTGTGGTAACATACCAAGAGCTGTATCAACTGTTGTTCTACAAGAAAATACTCCGCTAACGGTCATGGTCAACTATGATAGCCAGGAATCAAGGGTAGTTCAGAATGACCATACTGTTCAATCCGAAGACAACGTTGCAGAAAATCGAGTTATAGTAATAAACCAAATTGAAGGAGAAGATGTAGTTGATGACTACCCAAGGACAGAGAATAATGATCTGACAGTTGAAATATCTAATATGGTTTCAGAAAATGAAAACTCTAACGATCTTCCAGTAATTGAAAGGACCAACCGTCGATTTCCTAGAGTATCTAGACGTACAACAAGAAATAGGTTAATAACATTTTCAGAATCATCTAATCGAAGACGTTATTTTCAACCAGTGAACCTCCAGTTCAGATCATTGCGCGCGCGACTTGAAAGTTTCTCAAACTGGCCCATTCATGATACGATTTCACCGGAAGAACTTGCTGAGGCTGGATTCTTTTATACCAGAATATATGATCATACTAGGTGTTTCAATTGCAATGGGACTATATCAAACTGGGAGAGAGGAGATAATGCATGGGCAGTCCACATACTTCCTAGATGCTCTTATCTATATTTGAAGCGGGGACAGATGTTTGTAGATAATATTAATTCTCCAAAAGATACAGCTTCCCCTTTAACAGAAGTCCCACAAGCATCGGATGATAAGGATAGATACACTTGCAAAATATGTCTTGATAAAGAAATAGGCACAGTGTTCGCCCCATGTGATCATGCTATCTCCTGCACTGATTGTGCATCGCAAATTGACGCTTGTCCAGTTTGTAAATCGACAATCACGCATATATGTCGATTAAAATATATTAATTAAATAAAAACTTATTTTTTCATTTTAAAAATTATATTATCATTTTTATTAATAAATTAACTTCATCAAAAGAATTCAATATGTCTACAAAGTTTGTAAATCCTGTGAAAATGAGTTTTCCTGTATGAAAAACTGATATTTTAGCTTTACCAATAACATAGTAAGCAGCTGGGTATATCTCAGGGTTATATTCGAAATCCCCATTCTTTGCTAGGTCGTTTAAAACAATTGGTTGACCTAATCCACAAGCGGCAACAATGTTAACTATTCTGCTAGTATATTCTTTTTTCTGATGTAAATATGAACACAATTCATTAACAGCATCTTCTGCATCCTCCAAACTTTTACTTCCAACGACATTTATTTTTCCGTTTCGAAATACTAGTAAACAATTTATCTTTCTCTTGATTATAGCTCCATTGAATCTTTTAGGTCGGTAATCAGTTTGCGGATAAATATTTGTCAGCTGATTTAAGTTAATTTGAAAAGGTAGAGAAAAAGCAACGACCATATTCGTAATTCGTGGATATGTCACCTCATTCATTTTCGTTATGCAACTGACAATTTATATCCCATTCATCAGCACTTATACTTTTCACTTTTTTATCATTAGACTTTGTATCGCTAGAAAAATATTTTATGAATCTTATGAATGAAAAATGGAGAGAGCGTAGTTTCACAAACGCTATGCAAAACTCTCCACATGTTCGTGAAGATGGATGTTGCAAACAACGTCCATTCCACAACATTTTTCGAGAGCCTACAGCATTAATCATTTCCTGATGCAAAGGAGGTAAACCAAATGAGTCAAAGTATTCACATTCTCTCGCTGTAAATCGCATAGCAACCCAATGAGTGCCACGATCAGATGATTTGTCTGTATTGACGATAATAAATGATGGGTATTCAACTATTGAAGGTATTTTATCTCTCGCAAAACATCCTAAAAATTTATTATAAGATGAAAGCGCTTTCTTTATTTCATAATCAATCATTTTCTTGTTTTTTACTTGAAATCAGTTACAGCATTACGTTCTAGATCTATTTCGATGATATTATCAAACTCACAATAAAGTAGTACAGTTATGGTTTCTCTTAATGGTTCAGAAAATCTCAACTGAACTCTTAACGAGCCTCTTTTAATAGGGTTAATATGTCCAGTCATACCAGGGCCATGTGACAAATCTGGAGCAAAGTTGAAAGCGAAAATTGTTTTTCCAGAAATGAATTCTTCTCTAGTAATATTTACTGTCGTGTCAGTAGAGTTCATATTCATTGCTTGAAATAAACCGGAGTACTCTCGTACACATAAATGATTTTTGAAGTCAGGTTGAAATGCATTTGTTGGGAATTGTACACCATCAACGTAACAAGCTGCATGTGAAACGTTAAAATGGTCAAAGTGGAATGGATCTTGAGACTTAGAACCATTAAATGCTGTGTTTTTAACCATTAACAAAAATAACCTTCGAGGAAGTTGTCCGGTAATTATATTATCTAGAACCGCGTCAAGAGAGTTTGCATGGATAGAAGCCTGTCTTAAATCAACCCTAGAGATAGGATAGCATGCGGGTGCAATAGCCAGAGCTTTTGAGTGTGCGTTTGTAAGTTGAGGTGTAGCCTTCATTTTATGAACATATAGACATGCATCCTTAATAATCATTGCAACATCACTGACTCTATCATCAAATTGCACGAAAAATGAAGGATCGTGTGTTAAGATTCTCACTTTAATATCTTTACCCCCAAGTATAGCCTTGCCTTGAAATGTCATGTCAAAATGTAAACGACCATAAAGATCAACTTCTTTACTGCTAGCATCTGCGAAACTTCTCGGGGTGAACAATGATCGTCTCCTCGTTGCATTCTCCATCCACAAACAACTCGACAAGTGTGAGTTTTTAGCATCAGCTGAAAACCCTAACATGTTTTCGATATAGGCTCTATAAGCGTATGTTGAGTTAGACATGGTTACCTCCTTCCCTCCGATTTCAAGTTCAACTTGTTTTATCATTGAATGAAGTAAATTATTTACTGGTGTTACAGTTTCCCAGTCTTGAATGTTTAATGCAGAATCATCTGCTTTTCGTATTTTGAGTTGAATTTTTACATAAAAATACGTTTCATGAAGAAGAATATACTCATCTTTAGATGTAGGGATTGAGAACTCTATTATTTTTGTGGAGTCGAGAGATGATATTGGTCTGTATTGTACTTCATAGCTTCTCTCAATAGATTTTTGAACAGGTGGTATCGTGAAGAGATCCAATTCAGAAAGGACAGCCTCTTTTGAATATTTGCTTTGAGTGGTCATTTTAAAAAACTATAATCAGCTATGTAAGATCTTTTCGTCAACTTTCTCCTTTTTATACCTGCGCCAGACTGACCTTCTGTATTTTCCGCTTTTCTTTTTATAGCCTCTTGAGCTACTTCTTGAACAGTATCAATGATTCTATTGGTCGCAGAAGTTTTCACATCATTTAAAATAGCCTTTCCAGTGTCCAGGGCTTTATCTCCCAAGTAACGCAGTATAGGCAAAACTTTACTTGTAAAAAGTCTACTGAAAAAACCGCCACCTCGTTGATAACGTACTCCTGAGAAAGATTGAATTGCAGTTCCATTGCCTGCTTGGTCTAAATAATAGCTTTCCATGTCTTTTTGAAATGCAAAGTGACTGAAACTCTCCCAAACTGAAATTCTAGAGGATTCCCTGAATCATCCTTTATATTAATTCTTATTTTATCAATGAAGCCTGAATTAACAGGAAAATAATATGGTTTTTGAAAAATTAAATTAATATCAGATCCGAATTCAACATTATCATCTATTCGAGCGGATCGTAAAAAATTAGCTTGAGTATTTCCTACAATTGAATGTGATACAATATCACTATAGACCATCAGTGAATGAATTCCTCCTTTAATATCAAACAGCCTTTCTGGACTTTTACTCTGCATACTTATGTATCTATCACTAATTAATGGTACGATAGACACATTCTCATCAGTGATATTCATTGCGTTTGTACTAGAAAAACCAAGCATTTCCTCCAACTCATTTCCTAGATAAACCAACATTGGTACTCCATCGCTTGTCCGTCCAAATTTCATTTCCACCTTTTGACTATGCTCATCTAGAATCAATTTGGGTTGTAAGTACTTATCTTGTTCGAATAAAAAGTCAATTTTATCGTTGATTGCTTTTATCAAATCATGAATGTTTTTATACCAACCAGGTGATATTCCTGGTTTCTGTAATATAATTGACCTAGTGTCATGAAGCGTGAAGGTTGAGTTTTGTTGGACATTATACCAACTCTTTGTGTATGTTAATTCTGTTAGAGCCACGTGATAATCATCAGATAAATTTAACGGTTTTGGAAGATATGTTGTATAATCAGAAATTTTATTTTTTTCATAAGAAAATACATTACTAGGTAATGAAACATAAAATGAATTAGGCATTTTTTATTAAATAAGGAATTGAAACACTTAAATATTAATCGACCTCTTTATATCACCATCACTTGCATTACGACTTATCAATGAAGCTTTTTTCGAGAATTTTGGAGTTGGAAGTATACATCCAAGAGACATTGTTAGCAAAGTTAACCATAGTTTCTGATCTCCCATCCCAAGAGAAAGATTAAGAAGTGAAGCAATGACTACACAAAAAAGGGTGAGAATTTGCATTGTAAATGTGAACATTTCAGCATTCATTATTGTGATATTGTTGTTATCGCTGTTGCATCTATCCATGAATTGTAACTTGAGGGATATCCTAACCATTTAACAAAGTATTGGGGCTTTCCTTTATATATTCGTCTTTTTAATATTTTCTCAATACGATGTACCTCTGCATAAACCTTTTGTAGTTCTTCTTCATAAAACTTTCTATTCTCTATTTTCGTCCCATCATAACCATCAAGTGTGAAAATTGGTTTTTTACTTGCTTTATCTATTGCAGAAATTTTATATACATGATCAGTCCAATTTGGATAGAATCCTTTTTCAAAAGGGCCTATCTTATATTTCATCCGTACTTCATCACCAATTTTAATCTTGTGTGTTGTGGGTGTTTTTTGATAAATTTCCCGTAATGATGTTTTTCCATAAAGCTTTTTAAAAATAGAAGCCGAATTTTCATCATCCACATCTTTTGGTGCAACCCCAATTGATCTATGTAAACTTCCGTTATAAGCAATTATCAACTGCTGCAGTACATCAATAAATTTTCTTGTCCCTTTTGAAGTGAAATACCGAAACATCCGGGTTTTTAAAGTTCTATTGAATCTTTCAACTATAGCACATTTAATATCTGGATTGTTTGATGAATAATACCTTATGTTTTTTGATGAAAGAAGATCTTGAAATGTTTTGTTGATGAATTCCTTTCCCTTATCAGTTCGTAAAGAATCAGGAGACCTTGTAGAAAGAATCTCTTTGAAAGCATCAGTAACGGACTTTGCTGATTTATTTGGAAGTGCACGTGCCCAAGCATATTTACTGAAACAGTCAATCACTGTTAAAATATATTTCTGGCCGTTATTCTGGCGCGAAAATTCTTGCATTTCAACAAGATCAGCCTCCCATTGTTCATCTATTTTACTAACGATAATAGGGTTTCTTACGAACTTTCTTCTAGCTTGAGCATGTAGAGTGTACGTGAGTTGGCTTTTTAACCATCTCTTAACTTGCTCATGTGTAAGACTAGGAATCTCTTTCTTAGCCGCATTGAAAAGTTTTAATGAAGAAGCGAAACCTGCTGGATTATTCGGTTGGTAATAGATGTTGGAAAGTATTTCCTTTTGGGATTGTCCAATTTCCATATGATCTGAGGTTGTATATTCTTTTCTGATATTGTTTATCGGCTGGTGTAATAACTTCAGATTTAGCTTTAGCTTTTTTGTTTGGAGTTTTTTGTAGTTTTTTCCTGGGCTTTTGTCCTGACGTTTTCTTCCAACTTCTTTACATAGTAATCACCGTTTCTTTGTATGTTTGTTAACACATTTGGTTCGAAAATTTGATCAGTTGGGTAATTGGTTTTACTCATTGTCATATGTTTGAATTTTCTTCTGATTTTATCATTTTTTATCAGCGATGGATCTACATCACATCTTTTAAGTAAGAATAAAAATTCATTTATGTATTTTGGAAGTTTACTTTGCTTTGTGAGGGAGGCTATAAGATCAATTAAATCACTATCAGGTATGACCTTATCGTTAAATAACAGTCTATTATTAGCGTCGTAATAATTACGTAATGCAAATTTCAGCGCTACATGAGTAATAAATTTTATTTTATCATCAAGAGTTGTTGTACTTGTTACAATGCCTGAGCCTTTCATTGGTAATTGAGAGGTCTCACTATCATTCATTTGGTAAATTTTCTTTATTACTTCCATTCGACAATATTGTGTTTATCAATTGTATAGCAGCAGGAATCAGATAGTGAAGATATCCGCCAGATTGTACCAGATGTTTTCTGTGTCTCTTTTTATTTTTATCGTGGATAAAATCAACTATTGCGCGCTTGTGTCTTCGCAGCTTTGGTTTGACATCATCAGAAAGAGGTAGGTTCTGGTGCACGACGTTCATAACAATCTCGTGGACCGCCTTATATATTTTTGAGTCCTGTTTATATTGATCAGCTAAAAAGTCTTGTCGTAGCTTTTTCCCTTTCAGCTTCATGTAAAGATGAATAATAGGTAAACAATCTGACAGCTCTTGTGAAATCATATTTCATAAATGGTTATGTTGTGTTTGGCTTCCTTTCGAACTATGTTGGTCTGTACTCTCAAGTGATCTGGAGTTCTTGGAGTAAGGTCGATCTTTAAATAACTGAACGGTTGTTTGGTTGCATCTTCATATGCTTTTATTAGTCTTGCGCTCTTAGTTGGGTAAATTTGTCTGGCTAAACAGTGTATCTGTGATTTGTCTCTAGGATTTTTCATCATAACTAAGTATTGACAGTTTAAGCTTATTCCACGCATGTGTTTACCCTGGTGGAAAATGTTTTGTACTATGAATATAACACTAATGTTGAGATGATGACTGCCTTTAGTAAATAAATTTAAAAGTCTATTATCTCCTCCCAATTCATTCATAAGATCGTCAACGACAATCAAATCATAATTACTAGGATCCTCAACTAAACCTTCATGATATTCAATTATACTATCATTTTTACTATAACCTTCTTGCATTTGTCCATGACACCATATAATCTTAGGATGTGGTTTGAGGTTGGAAAATGTGAATCTATGATTATCTATTAATGACTTTACAAGTACAGTCTTACCACTTGATGTTGGTCCTGCGACCATACAAGTGAAAGGGTGAATAAAAGTAAAATACAAGTTATCTTCTGAAACCATCGTTTATTAATTCATAAACTTATCGATTGAATGTTTACATTCACAAGTTTTTTTTTAAATTCTTTATATAATGAAAAAAGTTCATTCGTTGGCTTTTTTCCGTTTGATGACATTTCCATCTGCAGACAAGTTTTCCGCCTTCCAATCTTCCTTGAGCTCACATCGGAGTTGCATTAATACGTATCCGAGAAGATTTTTTCCTGTCCAAGTATGTGGTTTGTCAGCATTTGCGTCATCAGCAGCAAATCCACAAGACAGTGCATTATCTTCAGGGTCACAATATATCAAAATAGTATTACCTGTAGCGATCAACATACGCTTCAATTCCCAGCAAGCTCTGAACTTGGCTAAATATCCAGTAAGAATATCGTCAAATTGAATATTTTTCAAATCCTTGTTGACTGCTAGGTAATTTATAACAGAGTTGTACCATTTTTCATCAATTTTGAATCGGTATGATGTATCAGTCAAGATGAACCTTGAGTAATCTCCTGACTTTGGACTTATCTTAACAAATGGAGTCGGCTTTCTGATGTATTTTTCGGAAGGTTCTACTTCTGGTTTGGAGAGAGAGGCTGATAATTTGGAGAAATCCATTTTAGGATGAAAGTAAGAAGTGTTTTCGTGAAAAGATAGTTTAAAGTTAATGTTCACAGTAGAAGAGTAAGTTTGTGAATGAAAATAATGAGAAAAAACTCTTGTTTTATACTGTATACGTTCATGATATAATCATACATGCGCAATACTTGGAATAAACAGGTTTTTTTAGCCGATGGAACGCCTTTTTTGGTCATTAAACATACTTTAACATCCCTAAGACTGCCTTTTCTTGACACAGAATCAGCTTTTTGAAAATACATACCCGCCTTATTTCATATGTTAAGTCTATGTAAATTAGATAACTTCAAGCCACATTCAGTTTTCTATATTGCTCTTTCAATCAAATTATAAACTTTTTTTTTTAAAAAATAATTAGAATGCAAATTTGCTTAACTTAACTTTTTGTTTTATTTAATTAAATTTGAAAAAAAAATCAATCTACATATCCGAAAGGGCGTGTATCATTGCCAATTATTCGTCTCTTTTCGGAGACTGCTCTGTAAATTTTTTCAAAACTGCGAGTTTCAACTGTATGTGTAAACTTATCTGATACAATGTTACTCTGCGCAATATTAACTCTTTGTTGGTCCCCTCCGATGTACGCATGTGCCATTTCAAGCAATTTTTGAGTTGTGATGATATCTAATGCTTTAGATGTCAGTCTTATCCCCTTAACTTTAATTGTACTTTTGGTTTCTCCTACGCTGTTTATGACCTGGTAAGCGTAATTTTTCGGTCCCAATGAAACAAACACATTACATTTCCAGCCAGGTTCAATTTCATCAGTGAGTTGGCCAAGATAATCTCCACAATGTATTATTGGATCACCCTGCTTCTCAACAAACACTACGGAATCAGTATCGAAATAAAGAACTCGTCCTTGGCGATGTGATTCAATCCGTTGGATCAACCGAAATAGTTCTCTTCGTGCATATGCTGTAACAAAGCTTGCAACTGCTATGTTTGTCTTTCCTGGAGAGATTTTATCTTTAGCTGACTCGGCAAAACGATGCTGAAGCATTATAACTTCATCAGATGGTTCATGCATGCCCATTATCTCGTTTTCTTCATCAGATAATATCGACCATAAATCAGCATAGTTTCTTAAAAATGTAGTCTTAGGTAAATTTGCAGTTTGAGCTAGTTTACCCCAGAAACTATTTAACATAAGCTTAGCAATGCTTCTTCTTCCTGGATTTTTTTCGATAGCTTCCGGATCAAGCTCAACACCTTCAGCTTTTTTGTAATCAGTGATGTATTTTTCTTTATCCGAAGCTGACTGGACCCATGAAGGCCAATCACTGGATTCTTGTTTGACTTTGAGCCACATTTTAACGTATTCAGAAAATAATGAAGATGAGTGTGGACTTTTGCGATAATGTAGTACTTGATAGATCTCTAAAATTTTATAACCAAACTTAACAGCTTCTTGGAGTTCAATAGATGTCCATGTACTTATCATGACTCTTTCTTCGGGTGAATGCGAACATGAAGATGGGTTGCTTTCAGACGCACATTTCATGCATAGTGGAAACAACAACTTCTTTGATACTCTCATTGGTAGAACTCCTATGTTTAGTTTTGTAGGAGGAAGTACCTTGCATTTAATGAAACCAAAGTACATTCCAATGTCTTTAAAATCTTCTTGAATGAGGATGGGGTGACCAAGAGGATAATCATATTCACGTAACACAAATGGATATAATGAAGTGAAGTCCAAGTACCTGATGACTTCTCCAGTAACACATTCATGGTAAAACTTAATGTTGTTTGTCCTACCACCATAAAAACTTTCACGGATGTTAATGGGTCCTATTGCCTTGATGCGATTATAGTGGTTAATACGTGTGCTTGTATACCTTTCTCTTGCATCAAACTCATGTTCCCATATCTCATGAAGGAGATAGCCTCGATGTTGGTAATATTCCTTTTTAAGCAGGACTTTTTGATACAATGATTCAACATTAACCTGCTCTTCATTCATTGTTACACAACTTGTGCGATCAGGATAACATTCTGGACAACCATGGAAGTAACAACCCCAGAACTCAAACACTGTATTGGTGCTTGGAATGAACCCATCAGCGTAAAAAGGACCAAGTCTCCATTCTCTTCGGATACTTTTACGCAGATTTTTTTGCATTAGATCTAACCATGCAGAACCTTTGATTGACTGCTTTCTCTCAGCATATCCGTAAGTAGGTGTAATTCCAAGAGTGAATGCTGGTAGCATGCGGGCCCTAAAGACTTCCATGGCTACTGATGCAAGTGTGAAACTTCTTGTGATTGGATTAAGTCCGGTGATCGTTCTGAACAAGTCAATGAAACGCATTATTGCTGTTTGAAGTATCATCACATCTGATCGACAGTATTCAATGATTTCAGATTGAAAGTCGAATGTAGCATTATTCTTGGTGGTTTCATCATACCATTTCTCTAGTTCACTCCTCTGTGTTGGCTTAAGAGAGAGAGGATCATAAAAGTCAATAGCAGGATAAGGTCCTACATAGTGTTGGTTCTCGGCTGTGTTGAACTTATGTGGAAAGTATCCTTTCTTCATCTCTTTGATGTTAAAGGATTTACATAGAGAAGAAAGCGGTTGCATAAATAAACTCAATGAATCGATAAACTTTATGTTTTCCATTTGCGAGTAAAGAATTTTCGATCCTGACATAATGACGTTTGGTAAAAGCAAAAATTTCCGTTTGAAAAAATCTTGCATGATGAAATGACCATCATATCCTCTTTGATTGTGTGCGATTACCTTAATCTCAACAGCACTTCTAGTGTCATCTTCAGAGGCAGTACGAGGAAGCATTACATTGTAGAGGTAATCACAAAAATCTTCGACGCATGATGAACTATACCAAACATGTTCTTCATCACCGCATATTTGACAATCTCGCTGGGTTCTTGTTAATGTGTCTTCATCCATACATGCTGTACACATTGTTCGACTGATGAGCAAGTTAGGTTTATGTATCAAAACATTTGTATTATCACTCTCATTTACTTGCATAGACTCTATGTCATAACAAATAAGAATCCAAGGTTTATCATCTTCGCCTGAGAGATATTCCATTTGCGCTGGTTTTATGTGACAGTAATGTGGACTTGCACGGTAAGCAACATCACAGAAATTGCATTTATAAACGTCACAAATATGGTCAGCAAGTAATGTATCATATAATAACCAACAGGTTAAACACTTCATGATTCGCCCACACACACCATTCTGCTTATGTTGATCGTAGCAAAGCTGGGAGTTTAAATCAACATTACAGTCACTACAGATGACTTTATTAATGAAGACACACTTTTTAGTAGATCGACATTGCTTACATGATCCCTTGCAGATATGAGTATCTTGTCAGTTTTAGCCCAGCAATTGAAGCAAAAGTAGTCACAATCCATGTACCCAGTCATTGATGTAATGAGGTTGTAGTGTGGGGGTTCACTGTACTCTAGTATAATCTTATGCTCAGCATCAGGACCAGAATACAATTTAAGCTGAGTCTTCTGATCGACAACAACTATTTGGTAAGAAGAAAGAATAGCCTGAATTTCGGTAATTTTTTGTATGTCCATTGGAGCAGAAACATCAACTTGCATGTGCATAAATAAATTAGCAGCGAGGGAAACGACTCTATTCTTAGATTGTCTTATATTCTTCCAAAACTTTTTATCATCTTTAACCAAGACTTCGTCAACATATGCTTTTCCTACAGCAATAGCCATGTATCCACATTTATAATCATCATTGATAACCTCAAAAACACTTCTCTTTTTTTCAGCCCTTTCCTTTCCGGATAAGAGTTTGGAGACTCTTGCTCGTGCTCCCCCTGAGATGGACTTAACAATCTGAACTTTTATCTCAAAAATTCCATCATCTAGAAAATTACCAGCTGATTGTGCTAGTGCATAAGCACGGTCAAGAAACTCCTGGGGATTGAAGTTTTTCTTCAGGAATGACACATAAAGTTCACGATTTTCTTGTGGATTGCGAAAAGTAATGAAAATCCTATCATTTGGAGCTGCGTCTTCAATCAATGAAGAAACGAATCTTTCATAAGCAGTATCGATTGCATACGATAAACGAGCAATATCAACACCGTTGGAACAATTGTTGTTTAAGCGAGCACGAAGGAGTTTAGTCATCGAATGAAAAGTCGTGTTCCGTCTCCATGGTTGTTCATCCACTACCTCAAATGCTATTTCTGTTTCTGCAGGTCTCAATGTGGAACCAGATGGATTATTTTCTTGACCACCTCCTTGTTGTGAGAAAGTGTTTATTGAATTCGGAGTTGCTGGAGTATTGGTATCACGAAAAGAACATGTGCTGCAAGTGTCGCATGAGCTACAATATGATTGTGTAGAAGTGTTGCGGCAAGTAGAGCATGTTGATTGAGTAGGACAAGTAGAACACGATGATTGTGTTGATGATTGTGTTGATGATTGTGTTGATGATTGTGTTGATGATTGTGTTGATGATTGTGTTGATGATTGTGTTGATGATTGTGTTGATGATTGTGTTGATGATTGTGTTGATGATTGTGTTGATGATTGTGTTGATGATTGTGTTGATGATTGTGTTGATGATTGTGTTGATGATACGCTCATGTTATGAGCTTCAGGGACATCGCTTCCACATGTGGAACAAGAAGAACATGTATCACATGTAACACAAGTGCTGCAAGTAGAGCAAGTAGAACAAAAACGAGTAACATTCGTTGATGTGACACCCGTTGCTGATAGAAGTGACGATCCAAAGGCTGAGTTATTAGTATCTTGATTATCTTGAGATAAATCTATCATACCAACCTCCTCTATAACTTGTGTTGGGTTCTCGAAACCCATCACATCCATGCATGCAAAGTCATCTTCAATATTTTCCATCTGTTCATCCAGAGATAGTACACTTACATTTCCTACACGAAACTCTGAACATGCAAGGTCATCTTCATCGCATTCCATGCAAAGATCAAGTTGTAAGCTTTCAGATGTATTCTCATTCATTTGGATTACAAAGTTTCTACATATTTCATCATCAGCACTATCTGTGTACATTTCTTCATCCAGTAATATCTCATCGAGAAGTTGATTTGTTCTTGTTAGGTCAATACCAGTTGGAATCATCTATAGTTAATAAAGTGTTGAACATATTGATATTAGTATTATGATAAGACAATTATTAAATATACTTTAGTTTCCCATAGAGAATACATGTAAAATTCCCCATAGAGAATACATGTAAAATTCCCCATAGAGAATACATGTAAAATTCCCCATAGAGAATACATGGTAAATTTCAAAGTTAAAAACTAAGTCGCTTGAAAAAAAAGTTTCATTATAACTTTGCTAGCCTATATTAATCAGCGCAGTGAGTTGGACTTGCAGCCGAAAATTTTTTGAGATCTTTGTTTATAAAAAAAGGCGGGAAAATTAAACCCATAGAACCTTAATGGTAACTTAGATAGAGAAAAATAAGAAAAAGAAAAGGGGGTGGAGACTTTTTTACCTTTTGAATGTTGATGTGGTTGCTATGGTTACGGGTTACTATGGTTACTGTTGTGTTGATTGTTGATTGTTGTTAATTGTTGATTCTGTTGATTGTTGATTGTTGATTCTGTTGATTGTTGATTGTTGTTAATTGTTGATTGTTGATTGTTGATTGTTGATTCTGTTGATTGTTGTGATTGTTGATTGTTGTTAATTGTTGATTCTGTTGATTGTTGATTGTTGATTCTGTTGATTGTTAGTTGTTGTGATTGTTGTGAATGTTGAAAGTAAACTGAATATACTATAGTAAATAGCATATAGTAAATGGTCAAGGATGATGAAGATTGTTGCTATGACTTCAGTACATTTCAATAGAAAAAGATTAACTCCCATTCACTTTCATTGGCTTCAATACATTTCACTGCTTTTCATTAGACTAGGTTTAAAAAAGATTAACTCTGAAAAGATTAACTTCGAGAAGATTAACTTTCTCAAAAAGATTATTCTTAAAAAGTTTATCACTTTAAATTTTCTCTTTTTCCATTCTTCTAGTAAAGAGATTAACTTAAAACAGATTATACGATGAAGATGATACTTCAGCTTCCACTGTACTAACAAGTGAGAGAGAGTCTTTTTGTTTTACTATGGGAGGGAGATAGGAAAGGGAGCTCTTCGAGTGAGATGGAAGACAAGAGGTGGAGTTTAGCGAGTGAGCATTTCTGAGTATAAAACCCAAGATCTTGAACAGTAAAGATTGTCAGTATTCATCCATCTCTTGCTCTTGCTCTTACTCTCTTACTCTCTTACTCTCTTACTCTCTTACTCTCTTACTCTCTTACTTACTCTCATCATCATTATCATGTCTTCTCTTTCTCCATCTCGAGCTGATCTTGCTTCCCTCATCATGTCTTCGGCTACCTTTGCCGACCTCTTTGGCCCGATAGCTCCTGCTGCCGCTCCTGCTTCTCCATCACCACCGAGCCATCACTACGATCCTGCGATCGTGGCTCTTAGGTCCCTCGATGCCACTAGAAGGGCAGCTCTTGCAGACCCATACAGTCTGCAAGGGTCTGTTCCCTTGGCCGAGGTGATCAACCTTCTCAACTCTCTCCGTGTCTCCATTGATGAGAGTGGAGACCCAGCATCAGCATCATCTTATTTGGTGGTAGCAGCCGACCAAATGATCGACTGCTATGGTCAGGAAACAGCCCCAGAACCAGAGCCTGAACCTGAACCTGAACCACAATCAACCACCATCACCATTGACTCGACCGTCGACCTTGACTCCACCATCACCCTTGACTCCACCAGCACCCTTGACTCCTTCATCACCGATCCCAACTACTCCACCATCACCGATCCCTCTGTATCCATCACCCTTGACTCCATCTCTTCTGCTTCCCTTGGCCCAATGTCCTCCTTCTCTTCCATCTCTGACCATGAAAGTGACTGGTCTACAGTCACTGATCGGTCAGAGATTGGCTTTGAATCATCAGCATCATCATCATATTCACCTGCTTCTCCTGTTCCTCTCCACTCCACTCCCATCAAGAAAACCCCAACCCGAACTCTCCCTATCATCCCTCAAGTTCTTCACTTTTCCCCTTGTAAAAAACGTCCCCATAATGACTCTTTCGAGCTCATTCAATGTCCGAAGCGTCTTCGGATCATCACTTTGCTTCCTTCAAATAAAAATTAAATTTGAAAATTAAAACTTTAATTGTCTTTTTCTTTTTTTTCGGGTTCTTAACTTACCTTAATTTTCGATTATAATCCTTTGGAACTTAATCACTTTTCTTTATTTTAACTCTTTTTTTCCATTGGCTTAATTTAATCTTTAACTTTTCTTTTAAATCTTCCCTTTAACTTAACTTAAGCTTTTTTCATTCATCAACATTTGGTATTCACTGATACTTGAATTCCCCACCCCTAACAACTTTAGGCTCCTCCCATAACAGGCAATAGACACATCTTACTACTGTTAAAATTCAAAGTTAAATTGTTTATCATCATTCAAAGTAACGGATGTTCAAGATTTTATTAATTTCCGGTTTTATTAAGATTTTTCTTCTCATTATCGTTATTATTATTTCAAGTACTAGGAATTGGCATGGAGGAGATAGATAAAAGTCATTCAATTCAAAGAAACTAATCCAATTGTTTCCATTAGTTAATATCAGATTGTTGTTGTTTTATGATGTTTATTGGGAGTGAATTATATTGAATGTTACTCATACTTTGTGAGTTTTTATTTTCTTTTTTAGTTTTTTTTATTCTTTTTCCAGATTTTCTATCTATTTTTACTCAATTTCACTCATTCCAATCACGATTCCAGAATAAATCATTGAATCTTGTTATTAGTTACAATATAATACAATCAGATATACTCACTTGGTGTAGATCATGATGATCATGTAGATATGCCATGAATCTAATGATTTCTGAACAGTTTTGACATTTTTCGTCGCTCTCTCTCTTCATATCAAGTTGTCACCATTAAGATGGTAGATTGAATTAAGTTCACATTAGTCACTTGAATATCTACATGATATAAATGAAGGAACAATCCTTGAATTGTCAATTGATCGAAGTCTGAATTTATTTGATCTGAATATTTATTGATTTGGTTAGTAAATATAATTTAATTATCAATGAAAACCACTACATTTACAACTACATGTAGATGGAATCAGCTTGAGCTGTGTTTTATCATAGTAACTCACCATGTTAGGTCATAGGTTGGGTTCGGTTAGGTTAGGATAATAGTTAAGATAATGATTCAGATGGTCGACCAAAAAGTAAACAATAATGATCAATATGTCCACCGTGACTAATCATTGAATAAATTCACCCTAATAATCATTGTCATAAACTTGATTGTTAATAGTAAAGATTGAATAGTCAATCTGTCTCTTAATTGTTCAACTGTCAATCCGGTTTGTATCATTTGATCATTTTATCTAATTGACAATCATTTATTAGTCACCTAAGACAATTTTTCATCATCAATCAACTCACTTTGCAAAAAAAAGGGATCATCAACACCCTAATGAGCATCACATTCAGTTGATCATCAATTCTGTAATATAACAAGAAGCTCAAAATAATACTTTCGCCTCCTTCATGATATTATTTTCTCCCTTTTTCTCTACTCTTCCACCTTCACTCTGGATTGATAGAAGCGATTGAGATATACACCATTATCTTCATCATTTTCCTTTTATGGAATTTTCTTCAATCGTCTTATATTCCTTCTCTTCATCATAATCATTTTACTTGCACTTTCAATCTCTGTCACCTTAACACAATCTCTCACACTCATCTCTTTTTAACAGCTATTATTTTCCACGCATCAGAGAAAATTAACTTAAATTATCATCATCGTCATCATAATCATCCTATTAACTGATTATACTGCAGAGTAATTAGTTTATTCATGATCGATTTTCAATCATGGCAATGATTATCGATTAATCAAGTAGCAAGGGTGTAGTCTGTATGTATTCAGACAGAGACAGTTTGATTATCATGATTAAAAATCAAAGAACAAAAATATCGTTAATCTGAGAAGATAATGAAGCCAATAAATTTTCATAATGTTACGCTGGCACAGGAATAAAATCTTCCTGGATTAGCTTATACCAGTTCCAACTTTTTCAACTTTAAATTGGTTGGAATGAGCTATCTTGGGTCCACTGGGTATCTCGACCACACTCTTAGATGAAGATTTAATTGTAATCGGCTATGGCCGATTATCACCATGAGCGAGAGCCGTATAAAATATTTAGAGAGACCTCATAAAATAATGATTTTTATGAATTTGATGCAAATAATAACCGTGATGAGATATATCATAAACTCAATTGAATGTGAACAATGAAAAATATAAATGACAATAGAAAATCCCAAGTAATAAAATTAGTAATGATGGAGTCAGAAAAGATGATAGAATTTATTTCTCTTTGTTTCAGATTCTCATAGAAATTGACATGAAAAGTTACTAAAAAATTGATTCCCATGATGATTTAAGTTTGAAAAGATACAAAACAAACATGTTATTCAGAATATTCCATAAGAAAGTCCAGCTCACTATTTCTCTTTCATCTTCATTCTCTTCTGGTGAATGAATTTTTACTCCGATAACATGAAATTTTCCTAGATCATGAACACCGAGCATTTTAAATTGCTGTAGACAGATAAATTGAGTTGTATTATTGCTCAAACTCTTAAACCATAGTGGTAGATATAAGATGATTATTATCCCATGAACTTTTTTCTTCCATGAAAGTTCGGAAGAAAGATGAGGATAAAAGGAAAAGTAAAGTTCTCATCCATGGTAGAAAAAAATAGAAAACCAGAAAAATCTAATGAACCGTTTTCAAGAAAAAAAATCTTGTATAGATACTTTTCATGCTATCGTCCCATTTCATTTCCATCCACAGTCGATAATGATATGGACATTGGACAATAACAGACATTAAGATTATCATTTGCACCAATCTCAATCTTTCAGCATTTCCATTTTCATTTTATCATGTAGGTGAATACACGGGGGAAATAATTTTCTTCATTCAAATTAAAGGTTCTGACACAAAGCTTGTACATACAGTTAGTAAAAGTTATATGCAATTCTGTAAACAGGGTGGGAAATGGGTATTCAGAGATGAGAAATAAACTGAACAAAAATGAAGAAAGAAAAATCATTTAAGATTAAAAGGAAGCCAGAAAAAGAGATGAAAATTGAAAACGATAAAGACATTGATTTGATTAGATTAAGTATCATTATCGCTCATGACGATTACTACATCAGTTGGTAAATCATAATGATTATTACTATAAATGAGAAACATAATATAATCTAATCATATTATTATCATTATTCATTCATTAATTTATTTTTTGATTCTTTTTCAAATTCATTTATCCTTCAACTGAATAAAAATGTTCATTGACTATGAAATTTCATTTTAAATCTCTTTATTTATCCCATTAGTTTAAGGGAAATGAAGGTGTGGTAGTTGAGAGAGAAAGAGAGAGAGAGAAAGAAAGAGAGAGAGAGAGAGAGAGAGAGAGAGAGAGAGAGAGAGAGAGAGAGAGAAAGTGAAGGTGGTGGAAATAGTGGAATGGGTGAAATGTAATATACTTGAGAAGAGGGTGGAAAGATAGTTCTAGAACTGATGGATTGAGTGCTAATGATGCTTTTGGTTCGATACCTCTGAGAATATGTTTCTTACCCTAAGAAAAAAAGAGACATTTTAAGTTGAAAAAAAAGTTTTCTCTCTCTCTCACTTTTTCTATTTACTTATTATGTACTTTGCATACCCTCTTCTCACTCTTTTGTGATAAACTCGAAGTTTCTCTCACCTAATGAATACCTCACTTGATATCTGAATACCTCACATACTCTTTCGCTCTCTCACTTTGAGAATAATATTAAATATCTCTCTCTCTCTCTCTCTCTCTTTGTGAATTTGAGTGAAATTTTGAGATTTTTTCTTTCTCTTTTTTTCTCAATCTCATGAATTAAAGTCTTTATGGGAATAATTTTATTCTATTGAATATGAGAAGTGGAAGAAAAAAGTTCTGTGATTGTTGTTTGAGTCAAATGATTAATTTCTAATGATTCTTGTATGTTATTCATTTGATTATCAGATTATTTTCTTAACAAATTATTCATTTAATTCTCATGGCGAATGTCGCTGGTTCCCTGAGACTCAGATGAAGTTAATGTCGATGTTTTTTACCAATTTATCTGTTCATGTTATTGTTTTCCACTCAAACACTTGTACTTCACAATTCGTATTCCAATTTATTCATTGTTTATCTGAGTTTCACCATGTAAAAAGTTAAACAGTTTTCATTTCACTCCCTACATGGGAATTGATTCTATTCTATTATAAATAATCTGATCTGTTTAGAACCTCGGAAAGGAGAGAGAGAGAAGACAAGAGCAAAACTAGAAAGAAAGAGATAAAAAAGAAGATTTTGTATCTTTTCAAAAGTTCCAAGTTTAGAGTGAAGAATCATCTTTACTCCCTTGATCAATTGAACTTTGAACAAGATAAAATGAATTTATGAATTCTATGGAGACTTTTAAATCTCGAATATATATCAGGAAAAGAGAGATAGAATGACAAATGTGTTCGAACGACTTAAAGCTTTAAATTCTAAAGATTTTATTGGAAACATTAGCGGCTTTTGTGCTCATTTGAATCATGAATTTCCGTATTGAGACTAAATTTATCTGAGAAAACTTGAAAGGAAACAATTTTTCCATCTCAATTTAGCTGGCAAAATAATTCTCATGGAAATCTAATTATCTCAAATTGAGAATCTGAATTGATATCTCAACGATAGATAGCAGGAGTTCAAGAAATAGCCTTTAGCATGAGACAAATACTGGAGTACACTTGAAAACTATTGACCAGCACAAACTTTATCATTGGTTATTTGGTTGTTTATTTCAAATTCATAAGATTGATTAAGATTAATTAAATCAGCCTGAACTTGATTAACCTTGTAGGTGATCACCAAGTCAGCTAATTGATAAATTCAATCAAATGAATCATTCATTATCCATGAGTATCATGTTTCATGATAGGAAAGGAGAATCAAAATAATATAAACAATAATTGCATTTGACATTCAGGGTGATTACTGATATTTGATATTATGAATGCTTTCTGATAAAAGTGCGACTAAATTTCAAACTTTCATCGTGTTTTTAATTCATTCGTATTCACATAAACAGGATTGGATTGAATTTCTTGATAATATCAAAAAAAAGAGAAATCGAGAAAAATTCTAAATGAATATCCTAGTTTGATCATAATCATATGAGCTAATTTTCACCTTTGTGCATAAATCAATTATCTTGCTAGAAGATAAGCTGAGGCTTCAACTCTAAATCATGGATACCATGAGAGTAACAATTTAATCAAATGCTCATCCATCAGGTTGTATCAAAATCAACTAGAAGTATTCAAAGGGATAAAATTCAGATTGAATTGAAATATTTTAGAATAGAAAAAGAGAACTTCTTTTCATATCTCTCTCTCTCTCTCTCTCTCTCTCTCTCTCTCTCTCTCTTTCTCTCTATTCAGGTAAGCCAATTGTTTACTCTGTTTTTTCACTTCCGGGTTTTCTCATCCTCCATCGCCTGTTTACATTT
Organism: Panonychus citri; assembly: GCF_014898815.1. Classification (NCBI taxonomy): domain Eukaryota; kingdom Metazoa; phylum Arthropoda; class Arachnida; order Trombidiformes; family Tetranychidae; genus Panonychus; species Panonychus citri. Next base: position 119,118 of record NW_026515530.1, on the reverse strand, counting down.
TTCAAAGGTTTACAATGAACTGAATAATAATGATAGTTGATAATTTTCTGAACACTTCGAGTATAAAATCACTTGGAACATTTTTCTTTCTTTTTTTTGTTTTTTCATCTTCTTCTTGATCCTGAGATGATGAACCATCAGAATGGTTCTCTCATCCAACTCATGATAAATTCAGGTTGTATTTATACTTCTTCTCTCTTTCTCTTTTTGTGTTCTCCCAGATATTGAATATTGGCAAGAGGAGATAAACCAAAATTTTATTCTTGACATTGAAGAGAAATAGACGAGAACAATTTTCTCTTGATTATTTCATTCCTTTTTTCAATATATCATCAATTCATCATTAATCCTGACGAAAAAATAGCATGAAATATATTGAAAGAGATAAGAAAGGTGGATGATTCTGAAGAAGATAAAGATGAGAAGTTGGGTTATTGATATTAGAACATGACAATGGAAAGAAAAAAAGTGATTAGTGATTTTTCTTTTTTCTACAAATCTTACATTCTTTTACTCATTTGATTTTATCTCATGCTGTTGATTCAGATTCGGTGATTGAAAAGTTCAATCATAAGCTCACAAGCTCTCATACCATCGTTATCAACATCCAAACACATACACATCTTGGTTTCCTTGTTGAATATAAATCTGTAGCTGAACAGACTCTATGATTATGAAGGTGATGGAAAAGGATAAAAGATGAAAAAATTCTGAAGGTCAACATCATCTCACAGGCACTCCAAACTCATCATTATCATCATGAAGTCTATAGATCTTTGTGAAAATGATGGAAAAATGAATAGCTTACTGATACTTATTGAGCGTATCCCAGATCATCAATCAGACTAAATCTTTATCAAGAGTTTTCTCTCCGTTGGAACTTTTCTTTTTCTTAATTCTTAAAATCTCATCTCATTCTCATGAAAGAAAAAAAATTACGATAAAGATGATCGAGAAGAAGATGCAACAAAAAAAGCTCTGTACTAATCTTATGTTCATCAAATGAAAACAGATTAAATTGTTGATTTAAAAACGTTGCCATCATTAGATTGTGCTAATTAAACTCTTATTGACTTTCCAGAAATCAAAGGGAAAGAATTGATGATTTTTAGAAGAAATTTAAACTCGAGTTGATTGTGAATGTTTAAAATTAGCGATAATGTTATCAAGTGATTAGCGTAGCAAATTTGGAAATGATTTATCATGTTTACTAAAATTGAATGAAAGCAATTTAATTAACATGATAAACTTGATGATAATTGTGATAAATTAAATGGATCACTCATTGAATTAGTCTCTGTTTATAATTCATCGTCTTGATACAACCTTTTCTTACCTGTGTATGAGTATAATAATTTACAATTGACTGAGCAAAATACACTTGAATATATACCCTAAGGGGATTTGGTAATTCTGAAGAAGATGATAAAAGAAGTATAAAAAAAAGAGAGAGAAGAAGAGAGGGAAAAAGTTGTTTCTGTTTATTTTTGTTCACTAATTTGTTCCCGAGTCATATACTACATACACAAGAGGTAATTCAACAATGATAACAGATTCTCAGAATTATCTGATTCAGCAATTACCATGAATGAACTTGAAGCTCGTATAATATTAGATAATTAGGTAACTTTAACCATTGTTGGTTTGATTGATGGTGAAACATTAACCCCTCCCACCTAAACTGAGTATGTGATTGTCATGATAAAGTTCAGGTATGAAAAGTTGATATGTACTTGAATATAAGCAAAAATAATCAGGTAATCAAGTTAATCATTTAGAAATCATATTTATCTTGTTACTTGAGACAACTGGAGGATTATGATCCAGATTATGAAAAAATTGATAATCATAATGTATTGGCTCAAATGGTGAGGGTAAAAAAGATTTAAACAATTGAAAATTCAAGAAAGTTCATGGCAAGTTCAGAGTTTTTCCAACTCTAAATTTATGAACATTGTGATGATGAGCTGGGAATGAATAAAAAGCTCATAAAAAAAGTATTATGATTATCATGACATATGAATTGTGGGGGAAATTTTGATGAGAAGAGAGAGATTATCTTAGAAAAGATAGAGATGAGTAGAAACTCGGAATAAGTCGATAGACTTGGAGAATAAATCAAAAGATTATCGGTCCCACAACCGAATGAACAAGAACTTTCAGGATTGCCAATTGATTCTCGGTGACACAAATCACTAAGTGATAACTGAATTGATTCTGAATTAAACAATTTTAATGGAAATTAAAAGAGAGCAATTATAACGTTAATCAAATGAAAGTTAAACAATCACTAATATGATGAAGAGAAAATTTGTTCTTTTAAGAGAACAACTTAATAGGGGGAAACACTAATTTTCGTTATTAAGAAAAACACAAAAGGGGAAAATTTGTCCGTTGTTAACGAGACTGATGATAAAGGGTTACAATGTATCTTTTAAGAGATGATATGAAGAAGATAAATGAAGATGAGACAACCTTTTGGTAATCTATGGTTAAACTTAAATAAGCTTGTAGGCTTTTTAACGCTAAAAGAAAAGATAAAAAGAAAGTAAAAAGAAAGAGATGGAGAAAGAGAAATTTGTTCTCTTACTTAAATGACCATTTTTTAGAGATCTTTAAGAGATACAAATTTAACATAGAAATTGGGTTAACCATAATAAGGGAAATACAATAAGAATTAAACATTAATTGTGGTAATTAGAGTTACACTTATAAGTGTCAAAGATACAACAATTTGGTTAATCAACAATTAATCTCAATTGTTAATCGAGAACATCAATGAATTCAATTGATAACTAAATTAAGAAAATAATTGAATGAGCAAATCATCGTAGTGATCAGAAAGAAAGACTGAGGATTTCAATTTTCTACCCTTCAGTCCCCAGAGTTTTGATTGAGAACCATCTTCAGAATTTCATTTCTGATTCGACGAGGATTTGATGATGATGATGGAGATGAAGATGAATTAGTAGATTCCTGTGGTGGCTTTTCCTTGGAATCCTGGGCTTGAGTGGAATTGGTTGATGGTGAATTAATTGAATTTGGATCTTGGGGTGGACTTGGAATAGTTTCTTTGGGTGGAGATTCAGGGTTTTCTTGGGAATTTTCAGCTGATGAGAATGATGGATCAGGGACAATTTCAACAAGTCTATTTGCGACTCTAGACAGAATTTCACTTGAGGTGTATAATAGTTTGGGAGCTTGTAATTTTCTTGCAGGATTTTCTTGGGTTGGATTAGATGAGATGATATTTGAGTCTTTGGAACTTGATGGAGTTGATGATAATGATGTTGCAGGGCTGACACAATTAAATGAATTGTATTCAGGGGTTTCACGGTGATGATAATAATAAGACCAGTTTTGAGGCCATGATGACTTATTAGAGTCGACTAGATCACTGAAAGTTTTATGAAGTTTAGAAACTTGAGAATGACGAACATAATATTTGATTGATTGATTATGAATTCCATGACCAGTAGCAGCAACTTTGACTTCGATTTCTTGCCAAAAGGCCATATATAGTCGCATTGAAGTCAGAGCTTCGACTGATGGGGAATGAGGTTTAGCGCGAATAACATAACCAGCGAAAATTAAAAATGAAATTAATGATAAAGAGGCAGGGGAAGTTCGATATGGAGAAAAATAGATTGTTACATCTCGGAACTTCGGACGAAGAAAATCAATTTCAGAGGGTGCGAGTTGGAGGCTTTGAAAAAGGGTTAATAGACCAGAACCAACGATTTGTTTTGCACAGGCCATATAAACGAGTACTTGATCTCTAACGGAGGCGATGTGTTTAGCAAATTTGAGATCATTTCTTTGGAGTCCATGAAATTGAGAGTCCATATAATCGATTTCTTTATAATGTACAAGAGTTTCGTACACAATTTCACAATGACCATCAATTATAACGATCCAAACGGGATGAGGGGCCATAACTGTGGTACCATCGAAGTTCAATCTCTTGATTCTTACGTAGGCAGCGTGAATAGCGTAAGTGTTAGAAGGGTTGGGATGAACTTTAATATTTTCTTCAATCAATTCTTGATGATTTGGTCTTAAATCTTCGATTTCTATTGTGGTTAAATGATTGAAAATATTCGAAGCTTTATTTCTTCGATTTTGTCGATATTCAAGTCGTTGAATATTTTTGGTTGATGAGAATTTATCAAGAACAACTAATTCTCTGAGAGAAATCGGGAACCATTCAGATATTTTAGATCGAACTAAATTTTGTTCTTCTTCTTCTAAACGAAGAAGTGGATTAATCGCTGTAAATGGATTAATTGGTTGACCAGCATCACTTGATAATGGTGGTGATGAGCGGGAAGATTGTAATCGAACCTTCCTTCAGCAACTTGAAGCCATTCCTCCGAATCATTTATAAGATAATGAGGAATAGATTTACGATCTGACCATGTTGTGGTTCGAGGTCGAGAAGGAGCGGGATCATAAGGGAGAATAGAAGGAATCCTAATTGTTGAGTTAATTCCTCTTCTTCTGAGAGAGGTTGAGTTGGATCTTTCGATTTTTGGAAACTTGTCCAAAATCCAAGTCGGAGGTTAGTATGGGAACGAATAGCGGAATTAGATAAGTAAGGATCATTTGGATTATCATCTCTCATTTGTAATAAACAAGCGTATAATTCATACTTTTGTTTAACATCAAATTCATGAGATGAATAAGTGATCTGAGGTTTAGGAGTAGTTTTAATATGAGGAGGAATAAAATTCATTAATCTTTTCGGGGCAATTAATGATAATTCCTTCATTGAGGAGCCTTTATGGAAAATTGAAATTGTATTTAAATCAATTTCTTCTCGAAACAAACCTAAACGACATTTACTTTCATGTTCATTCAACAATCCAGGGCTTAATTGTTTGAGACACAAAGTATAACGACAAGTGAATTTACATTCACGATAGTGAACATAATTTGTCGAGTAAGCGACTGAACTGTACGTTGGATAATCATCTAGAGATGCGAACATTTTGATACATGAGGGGAAAAGACAAATAAACTTATTCGATTGTAAGATCGGAGTTAATTGTAGGATCTTAATTAGTTCTTGAGAAAAAATTACACAATTGGTACAATACCAATGTCGACAGAAATCACATTCTAAAGGATTAAGAACAATTTGTTCACAAAAGAAACATCTTATTTCTTGGATGAATGAATCTAATTGTTCATGATGAACGGACGATTTTGAAATACCTTTAGGTATCTTTGGCAAGGGAATATCATAAATTGATTTATCTTGATATAAATTTAAATAAAGTTTTTCTCTTATCATTTTCTGATATTGTCTCTGAATAGCTTTAAATTGGTCTGATTTTATCTTAACTAATTGTTGGATATGTTTGAAATTTTCGATTGAAAATCGATCAGGTAATTCAGAGGTTGGAAGCGGAGCAGGAAATTCAAAAGGTTCACCAGGAAACTCATTTGGTTTAGGATAATGATTCGGATATTTAGACGAAGGCATCATTGCTGAAGTTTCAGAACGAACTACAATCTTACCTTTTTCTTGTTCCATCGATTGATTTGATTGAATCATTTTCCTTTGTTTCGGGTGTGAACTAGCAATTGAATCTAGAGATTCTATTGAAATCGATCGTTTCAATGATGTTCCAGGATGAGGATGATCAAAGTTAAAGTTAACTGGTTTCAACAATGAATTCGGAGATTCAGTTGATGTGCTTGGAATTGGAGAATTGTGAACAACTGAAGTTGAATTGGATTTTGGGGATTGAACGATTGGTCTTTTAGGGTAATACACACACGGAACTTCAATGTTAAAATCAGGATCAAGTTGAGAAATCGGATTTTTGAAGACTTTCAGTTTGTAAGGTGATGGTTTTTGATCTGATGGGGGCGAAGAAATTTTTACACTGGTAGGTGTGGGCGATGGAGAAGCACTGATTGAGTGGATGATGATTAAGATGATATTTAATGAGAAGATGAGTTAACCGGAAGCTTTTAGAAGCAAAAATGGCTACACTTAAACTATTAGAGTGACCAAAATAGCTTAAGCTATTGAAACGGTTAAGATAACACAAAGTGTTGAACTTATGATTGAGATTAAATTTAATATAATTCTGAGAATTTTTGAACAATTGATTAAAAGACTTTAAATCTGTAGATTTCTGGATGAAAAATGAATAAAATTCAACTGAAAATTTAGAATTTTCAACAGAGAAAATGGAGACTAAAACAAAGACAATGTTAATTGAAGGTGACCAACGGGTTGAATGTAAGATAATGAAGAAAGGTGGGAGAGAAGAGCAAGTGACAGTAACGCCGTCACCGTGGGAAAATTTAAACTTAGAAAAGTTGACAAGATGAAAAGATTTAAATTGTAACAATTTCATCTCATTGTTTAGATTAGAATAATTAAGAGAATTAGAAAAATTTTCGAAATCATTATAGTGATTAAATTCAATAGTCGATGGAAAATTGATTGAATCAAAATGTTGATTTTCTTCATTAGTTGACAATTGGAAACATGCAAATAAGATGTAAACATGTTGGTCTTTAAATTGTTTACGAGTTAAAACTCGAGATTGATTATTAATTAATTGTTTGTTTTGATTAATAATCTGTTGATCAGCGGTCTGATATTTTCTTTTTGGTTTAAGACTAATTTGATTAGAATTATCATTAGAGTGATTAAGAGATGGATTAAGAGATTGATTGAGAGATTGATTAGTAAATTCAATTTCAGAATTTTCATTAGTTTCAATAGGAAAACTTTTTATGAAATCATTTAAATTTGGATCATTATCCTCGGTAGAAAATGAATCTTCTTGGTTAAGATTATTATTATTCTCAATATCACTAAGTGATTCTAGATAATTATCTGTTTCTAATTCTATCTCAGGAGAGTTAAAATCTTCTATTTCTAAATAAGAATCGGGATTGAAAAATTCATCTCTTAGAGATGCCATTTGGGAATTGATTTTACCTGAAAACTTTTTCGTGTTTGAAACGTTACAAGTAAATAATCCAAAGGATTGAATATCTAATAATAATAATGCACCTTTTTTAAGGCCACAGACCAAATGAGGACCATGATAACGATTCTTAAGTTTCTTTGAGATACTAGGATCTATTGATTCATTTTTTACCAAGAGAAAATCACCAATTTTATATGGAGATGGAGGATAGAGAGATTTAGTTCTATTGATTTGGTAAAGTTGTTGAGATTTTAGTCTCGCATAAGCAAGTTTACGAGCTTGAACAACATTCACAGGGGAATTGTGATTAAGAGATAAGTAGTTATCGAGAGGCTTATTGGGCTCACGGCCGAAAACTAAGAAGTAGGGACTAAATCTTGTGATCTTATGCACTGACGAGTTAATTGCATAGAGTGAAGCTTGTAGAGCGGGATTAAGATTTTTTATACCTTTAGAGCTAACATACGTTCGTAGACGTTCAGCAATTGTTCGATTGCATCTTTCTACTATTCCTTGAGATTGAGGATGATAGGCTGTACTTGTATCATGTTTGATTCCATGATGATTCATGAACTTTGCAAATTCATCTGATGTAAAATTAGAACCTAAATCGGTTTGAATATGAGTAGGGAAACCGAAGATATGAAAGAATGGAGCGAGGAAATTGATAACTGTTGTAGCAGTTTGGTTAAGAGTTAATTTCGCGTAAACGAAACGGGATAATACGTCAACGATTACCAGGATGTACTTTTTAGAGTTACCAATTGTTATTGGTCCTTGAACGTCAAGTTCGAAACGTTCAAAAATTTCTGTTGGAATTGGTTTTGCCGATGGATCCACGTAAATGACATTAGAGGGTTTGGCGAGATTACAAACCATACAGTTTTCACATAACTTTTTAACCTCTTCATAGAGATATTTACACCAGAAACGACGAGCAATGTTGAGATAAGTTTTTTCTGTGGCAAAATGACCACCAAGAGTAGATTCGTGTTCCAATTTAAAAATCTCTATTAAGATAACAGGGTCAATTACGAGACGTGATCCAAAGGGAGTTCGATTATCTTTACGATACAATAGATTGTCTTTCAGCACATATCGTTTAGCTGCAACTGAATTTGGATCATTTAGTTGAATGATGATTGATTGAATGTCTGGATTTTCACTTTGCATTTTTCGTATTTTCTCTTTCCATTGAGAAAATTCTTTTGGTGATGATTTTGATGAAGGATAAAGATGAGCAATTTCCGTAGAAGTTGAGTAAAGTAGGAGAGGAGGTTCTTTGAGTTGTTCATAATCGAATACTGGAGATTCGAACGAGAGATTTATAATATTGAGACCAATATCATAAGAGTGATGAACTTCAGGGTCTTCTACATATTCAATTAAGAAAATTTTATCTAAAATTCTTCTTCGGGATCGATTATCTTTCGGTGATCCCATTCAGATTGATAACGGGAGAAACAATCAGGGGGGTGAGTTGAACCTTTTTTGTATATAACAGTAAAGTTGTAGGCGGATAACATGATAGACCATCTTTGTAGTCTTGAGTTCTTAAAATTAATTTTAGTTAGTTGACAGAGAGCATGATGATCTGTCTCGATGAGAAAATGTTCACCATCTAAGTAGTGAGAGTATTTATATACACCAACGAGGATTGATAAAAGTTCTTTCTCAGACACTGAATAGTGTAATTGGTGCTTGAGAAGTTTTTGAGAGAAAAATGAAATGGGTAACCAATCTCTTACATTTTCAATTGGAGTTTCGGGGTCGAAATTTTCGGACTTATCGTCTTCCTGGAGGAGAATTCCACCAACAGCAACGTCGGAGGCGTCAACAGAGATTTTTCGGCGTAATTGAGGATTGAAATGCACCAATAGAGTTGTATTGATTAAAGATGATTTAAGAGAATCGAGAGCTTGTTTGTCAGCTGGGAGTATTTTAAATTTTCGTTCCTTTGAGATGAGACGATAAAGTGGAGCGGCGAGAGTTGAATAATTTCTGATGTACCTACTGAAATAGTTGTAACATCCTAAGAGGGATTGAAGTTCTCTGACGGTTCGAGGGTAACGTAGGTTGATTAAGGCTTGAACCTTTTTAGGGTCGGGTCGGATTCCATCACCGGAAACCAAGTGACCTAAGAGCAAAATTTCGGTTTGACCGAAGTGACACTTTTCGGGTTTAACTTTTAAGTTAAATTTTCGAAGTCTATCCATTACTTGTTTAGTATTTTCGAGTAGATCAGGAAAAGTTACACCAACGACCGGTATATCATCGAAATAACCGATGCAATGAATATACTGGAGACCTTCAAGAACTTTGTTCATGAATCTTTGAAAGATAAAGGGAGCACCAGCGAGACCCATTGGAAGTCGTTTGTATTGGTATTTGCCGTCGGGAGTGACGAAAGCAGTTTTTTCCCTTTCAGAGGGTGGAAGCTCAATTTGGTGATAACCTTGAGCCAAATCGAAAAGATTGAAGTATTTTCCACCACGGACGACTTCTAAACAATCGTCTATTCGAGGCATTGGATGTCTCGGAATTTTAGTTAGACGATTCAATAGACGATAATCAGTTACCATTCGATAGGAACCATCGGAACGAGGGACTAATAAAGAGGGAGCACCACCAAGAGCATCTGAAGGCTCTATCAAGTCATGATGTATCATTTCGTTAATTATGTCGCGAAAAACACCACGACGATGGATGTTGCAATTGTACGGTTTTGAAATGGTACAATTTGATCTTCGAGATCGATTTTTACGGGACAAACCGAGGAGGGAACGAATCCAAGGTCATGTTTGTGAACAGAAAAAATATCTTGATATTGATCAAACAAATCAAGAAGTTGTTGTTGTTGATCGGGAGAGAGATCGGGATTGATTCGCGATTTTATCTTTTCATAGAAAGGTTGAATTTTGATTTCATTAACTTCTTTTTCGTTAACGAGTTCGCAGCGCGCAATTAGGGAATTTTCAGGAAAGTTTTTAAAAATTTTATCATCATCACTAAGAGGATGAATGATATCGAAGGGATTATTATCTATTTTTTCTGAGTTAGAATCAGTTGGATTTGAGTCCAAGATGTAATCAAAATTGGCATTGCCGGTTACTTTAATTGATGTTTCAATAATAGCATCAGTTTCAGAGGGAGTACAAAAACGGAAAAAGAAATCAGGATTGGTTAATTCTGTAGAATTGGAATCTTCCTTGCAAGTTATGTTATACTCATTACCATCAGATATTAGATTCATGAAGTAAACATGCATGAAAGCATTTCCAAGGAGGAAAATTGGATCGAAATTTTCACAAATTTGAATCTTTATGATTCGCGATTTTTCCATGTTGGAGTGTTTAACAATCGCATAAGCAAATCCTAAAGAATCAACATAAGCACCTGAAGCTATACCCTTGAGACTACGATTGAACCGAATAACATGAACTTGAAGTTCAGCGGCCAATCGAGCATCAATAGCACAAGCGGATGAACCAGTATCTAATAATACTTTCCCTTCCATGACCATTTGTTTATCGGGTAAACAAAAGGACAAGTTAACTTGGGGCATATGCTCAATAGAGGTATTACCAAGTGAAGAGATTTGTTTTATATCTTTAGATATGGCGAAGCTAACGGGATGATTTCGCAGCGCATCTTGTATTGGTTCAGGATTAGCGGGAGTGAAAATTGGAGCGGGTTTGGGAACCTGATTGATTGGATTGATTATATTGGTTGGATTGGGTTGATTAATTGGGTTAATCTGATTATTGGGATTAACTATTGTTGTTAAATTGCTTGGAATAGCATTTTGTTGAGGAGCAGAAGATTTACCATAAGATTGATTTCTTGGTTGATAAACGGGTTTGATACCTGCAGCTTCTTGGGCACGACGATGAGCAAGTCGAACACAATTTTCAATTGTGTGATCGTCACCTTTACAGTATCTACACTGTTTAGTTACATCTTTAGATGTCGATGAATCATTTCTTTGTTGGTTCAATGGTTTTGGAGGGTAATTATTGTTAGTTGATTTTAAGAGTTTTGAGACTGTTTTGTCATAAGGTTTATCAGAAGGTTTTGAATTAGTTTTTTGTTTTTCTTTACCTTTGTAAACTTTGTGTTCAAAATGTTTACGGGTCAAAAAATTGAAGATTCGGGTTTTATCGTTGTTGATGCCAAGGGTGTAAAGGTCATCACGAAGATAACGGGGAATATGTTGAAGAATTTGGGAGAGAAGAATATTTTCGGGAACGGAACCAAAGGCCTTAGTGGTTAATCGTTTCATTTCACTAAAGAATTTTTCAGGGTGATCATCGAGATTATAACGGCATTGTTGTAATTCGAAATCGGCGGAATATTGACTCTCTGGAGTTTTCAAGTTTTCGAAAAGAGCGTCAACATATTTGTGATATTCAGAGATATCTTCAAGACCAATAGCACTAGTTTTCATTTCATGTGCCATCGACTTTTGTAGAAGTCTCAATCGCGTGTCATCGTCAATATTTTCTTTGGAAAGACGATCTTTGGTTTTCATTAACCAAGCGAATTGATCTTCACCGGAACGGAATTCAGGAACATGGGGATCTGGTTTAATTTGTTTCATTATTTCCAGAAATGATGCGGGAGTAAGAACATCATGAGAGTTAATTGAGGAAGTAGCATTGGAGATGGTTGGTTGAATAATAGAAGCACCATGAGAGTTTAGAACATTTTTCATTTTGTTCAAGGTACCAAGAGAAAGTGGGAGAGAGTAAAGTTGAGAGTGGTTGATGGAGAGAATGGTTTCATCATCTCTACCGATTGAGTTTATAAAGGTTTGAATTTCGGATTCAGAGATCCCTTGAATTCGAAAATCCAATAACCAATTTGGAACATATTGTTCCTTGACTTCATCGATGAGAACTTTTAATAATTCAGTAGAATTCACAGTTTCACCGATAAGAAGAAAATGAGTTGACACGATGTCAATGAGTTTTTTGTTAGCAAGAGAACGGATGGGAATTGGAACATTCCACTTTTCGAAAAGAATGAGAATCTCATTAAAGGTTATATCTCTAAGAGATCTTTGTTCTTCAGTAACAGTAGATGCACGGGTAGGGGGTCGAGGGTTGATTGGAGTGGTGAGATTCTCATTAAGAGATTGAGGTGGAATTGAGATTGGAGATTGAGGGACAATTGTATCGTCCTCAGTTTCAGATGGAAGATGAAGATGTCGAACTTTTGTCTTCGCGGCCTTCGCGGCGCGTGCAGCAGCAGCGCGAGCAATACCAGCAGTTTTCGCACGACGAGGAGCCATTATTACTGTTTATAGACAGAATACTTCAGGGGAAATTAAATCACTTAGAAGGAAGAAGAGTACAGAGAATACTTGACAATCCTGCCTGGGTCGCCAATTTGTGGGGGAAATTTTGATGAGAAGAGAGAGATTATCTTAGAAAAGATAGAGATGAGTAGAAACTCGGAATAAGTCGATAGACTTGGAGAATAAATCAAAAGATTATCGGTCCCACAACCGAATGAACAAGAACTTTCAGGATTGCCAATTGATTCTCGGTGACACAAATCACTAAGTGATAACTGAATTGATTCTGAATTAAACAATTTTAATGGAAATTAAAAGAGAGCAATTATAACGTTAATCAAATGAAAGTTAAACAATCACTAATATGATGAAGAGAAAATTTGTTCTTTTAAGAGAACAACTTAATAGGGGGAAACACTAATTTTCGTTATTAAGAAAAACACAAAAGGGGAAAATTTGTCCGTTGTTAACGAGACTGATGATAAAGGGTTACAATGTATCTTTTAAGAGATGATATGAAGAAGATAAATGAAGATGAGACAACCTTTGGTAATCTATGGTTAAACTTAAATAAGCTTGTAGGCTTTTAACGCTAAAAAAAGATAAAAAGTAAAAGAAAGAGATGGAGAAAGAGAATTTGTTCTCTTACTTAAATGACCATTTTTAGAGATCTTTAAGAGATACAAATTTAACATAGAAATTGGGTTAACCATAATAAGGAAATACAATAAGAATTAAACATTAATTGTGGTAATTAGAGTTACACTTATAAGTGTCAAAGATACAACAATTTGGTTAATCAACAATTAATCTCAATTGTTAATCGAGAACATCAATGAATTCAATTGATAACTAAATTAAGAAAATAATTGAATGAGCAAATCATCGTAGTGATCAGAAAGAAAGACTGAGGATTTCAATTTTCTACCCTTCAGAATGAATCTAAATTGAAACAAGATAAAAAAAACTCATTTCATGAGATGAACATGAAAAAATTATGATTCATTTTATATTCAATTTAAAGTTATTAGATGAGATTAAAGTTGATCAACAATCAACTTTTGATGGTGATTTCGTTGTGATTACAGTTTTTTATCATCAGATTTGATCCTTTGAACAATATTTACTGATTTAAAGTTCAATCAGTTAAACTCAGGAAACGGAAATCATCCAATAAGATCAGTAGGTGATGAAAATTTTCAAAATCACTTTCTACTTCATAAGAAAAAAAATAAGAACCATTATATTTACAGTCAGCCGATTTTTCATCATGATAGCAGTAGGAGTGAGTTTATTATTACATGAAATCATTTCATTATTATCATGCTCAATTAAATAACAATCATGAATTAGATTCATTGATTGAATTTATAAATTGAATACATTTCAATTGAATGACATAAAAACTTGAATTTTTGTTTGAAAATTCTAGCTACAAATGGAATGATCATCATTTCCGTTTCCACCGATAAACAATATCATCATCTTCTTGTGATATTGATGGTAATATGTTGTATAATAAATGTCACATTTTCAGAGTAAACAGTGAGAATATCTGAAATCAAGAAATATTTTCCATTTCAACTGAGCTTTAACTTATTGACAGGATATTCATGATTTGTATTATCATGAAAAAATTGCTGATAATAGGTTTGAATGTTTCCTTATGTGTGCATAAACCCTGAAGGTTGACGTTACTCGTATAACTGTGCATTCAAATTGACATAATTTCATTAGCCTCAAGGCGAGTTTCCTTTTCCGGAACATTGAGAGAAAGAAACAACAACATAATCACAATACATTATCATGGAAATATCAATGAATTCTAAAAGACTTTGATAACTTTTATCACCAATAAAGTTCAAATGATAACGTGTTTACTTTTTCTCTTCGTGAAACACATTTGCATACCAATGCAGTTTTCCAATCGGAATTGATTATCTCATTAAATTATCGTTGACAAAGCATAATTTTCAAATTGATCGTTTGACCAGAGCTCTAAGGAAGAGGAAAAGCTTCAAATTCCGGGTTATGAGAAAGTGTCGCTCGATAATGAATTTTTTTCTACCAATAAAATGTAATGAATATTAAACTCTAATTATTATTGTTTGACCAATGGTCAACTGATATTCACTTTATTGGCCAAGGAAAAGATGAGCATAAATTTTATTAAGCATAAACATGATAGTAATCAGGTAATACCTTTGAGTAGTTTTAGGGCGAAAGGGGTGGTCAAGATTTGTTTTCAAATCTCGATGTTTATGTATTATCCTTTTTATTGTCATTGTTATTGTCCATTATTGGTATAATAATAGTTAATACTGTTACCAATAAAAAGAGAATGTATTATCTGGATAGTAAAGATATTTCAAATAAAAAGTGTATTCTCTTTAGCCGATTTTACTACTTCAATTAATTCAAGATAAATAATCAAATGAACGATAATAAACTTGACCCATTCAGTAGAGGGAGAGAGATGGACACAGAGGTTGACCAGTAAGAGAAAAATTTTCTTGAACAAAACAATAAAGTTTCATACCGATTCTGTTAAGACGAATATTGTCAAATTCTGGCGATGAAACGTTGTAATGTTCACTCTGGTTCATTAATATAATCAAGTGATTGTTTCTAAATTTGTTACTTTATAAAAAAAACTTTTCTACATATTTGGGTTCATATTGAATCTCAGAGAATCAGTGAATTCCGAAAATGTCAGAGTTTTAAAGAGCATTTTTCTTTTTTCCACCATTAATATCTCTTATTGTATGTTTGCCAATTCTCACGTAATCAGGATTCCCTGCTCCTTATCGTTTTGATCATCATTATCTTCATCTTAATCATGAGTTTAATCTTGACGATGCTCAACTAACAAGTATATTCTTTGCTCGATGTTGCCAGAGTTTTTTATTTTCTCTCCTCAAACAGAAAATGGAAGAAAGAAAGGGAACTGAATCCATTTTTCTTCTCTTTTTATTCATCTTGAATCGACTGTTATTGTTACTCAGATTCATATATCTTATTATTATTTTATCAGTTTGCAAAGATTAGAAATAGAGGGAAAATAATGTTTATGAAAAAATTCATTTTTTGCTCTACTCTGAATTTCTATCATGATATCTTTTTCCATGAATATGTTATATGGATGATACAATCAATAGTGATAAATACTCAGGGTGTTCGATGAAAAGATGAGATATTTTTTTTTCTGTAACGAAATTTTCTCAGATATTTTTCCAAGAGACACAATTGAAATGTGATTCTTGATTCAATATATCAAATTCAAATTTTTCTAGTTGAGAACCAATTGTGAGTTTTCCTGATTTCCATGATTCTAAACTAGACAAATAGAACAAAATTGGAACACAAAAGATCAAAGGATAGAGAAAATGTTACTATCATAGTATTACACAAGAAAATGAATAATATCTGATCAATTTTACTTTGACATTCGAAGAGAAAAAAAAATTATATATACACATAGAAATTACTGTTAATAAATTTTGTTTTTTGCTCTTTTTCTCATGTTATCTTTTTATACTCTCAGATTCTGATGGAATTAATCAAATTGAAAGAAATGAAAGACAATTCCCTGGGATTGAAGTTCTTCAAGGAAGTGAACCACCATCTAGGCCAATTGTCCATTGGACCAACCCCTTGTATAAACCTTATTTTGATACACTTCCTGAAGACAGAAATGTAACTGCACAGTTAGGAAAATCAACATTTCTCAAGTGCAGAATCAAACAAATAACTGACGAAACGGTAAGTTAATCATTTACACATAAGAACGATAATTAAATCAACTGAAAAAAATATAATAATTATGATATTCAGTTGACGATTCAGTACATGATTCGGTTTATTTTGTTAATTGGAATAATCTTTCAATGGTTATCCTTTTACCATTGATTTCCTGAACTCTTGGACACTCATTATGACGACTTAACATGATTAATAAATTACCATGTAAATATTATTGTAACTATGGTTAACTAACTAAATAATAGATTGACCAGTTGAGCAATCAATAGGAATCATGTTTAATTTAATTTAATCCATCAACACACAAGTACACAAGAAAAGTGACCATTTAAACTTTTCCCTGCTTCTGATTTCTAAATGAATTAGGAATTGATGATAAGCCAGAAAAGATAAATAAATATTGAATATTAAATATATTCAACAATCGAGATATGCAACTTTGATTGGAATGATGATTTATCAGGAAATTTGATTAAAATCATCAATATCTCAGAAGTATTGGAATCAAAGAATGCAATTAGATCGGTAGATATTTTTACTTGAGTCGTTATATTGTTATCGCTATTGTTATTATTAATGAAAAGAAACAAAGTTGATGGAGAGAGAGAGATGATAAGAGTGAGTAGTGGACAATTGAGTAATGAAAGGATAACTGATTAACTGAGGTCAGTCATAGGGGAAAAACGTTGGAGAAAAAAACATGAGAAATCGATTACAACATTAAACTGAATTTCGAAGATGAAAAAGAAAAAAGAGATGATATTCTTTCCTCTCTTTTTCATTTTGTGTGCAATAATAATACTCAATTCTAAATGTGGCCAATGAGAATGTTACTGTTCAACTGTAAATACCGATTGAAAAAAGAGACACAGGAAAGAAGAATGGAGATATCGATCAGATAAGTTCCAGTGAGTAGATGGTGAGTTAGAGGAAAAGTCTATGTAAGATATAAAAGGTTATCCATTTCCTTTTTATCTGTACAAAGATGAAGATGAAGAGCGAAAAATTCTTGTTTTCATTGTAAGAAGAAAAAGAAGAACCCAATCAACAGTTTTGAATCCAAAGAGACTCAAAAAACGAGTTGTTTCGGACAAATTGACGCTTAGTTGAATCAAAATTTTTTGAACGTTTTTGAATCAATTTTGAACATTTTTGAATGGTCTTTGATTCAATTTTGACAAATAATTTTTGATTCATTTATTAATCAGAAAAGTGTCAATTTTATTCTTTTATAATCAAATTTAAATGTATCAATGTATTTTTTTCTGAGAATTAACAATAACTTTTGAATCTAGAAATCATGATCTGATTCTTCATTAGTTCCAGTATCACCGTCTGAGCTCTCAATCAATGGATCGTCGATCAATGGGTCGTTTTTTTCTTGATCTTTTTCCTCAAATTCGGATTCTTGATCGTCGTCATTAGATGCTTGATCTTTAGATTTGCGAATCAGATCTTGGTTACGTGCACAAAGTTCCTTGATGATTCTACAACGAACTTTCTTTTCTAGATCTTCAGAATACCGTAAGATCTCCGATTTCCTGAATAAATGATCTTGTGAAGTAAAATATTAGAAATTAATAAGCGAGAATTGTATTTTTTTAATCTAGTGTATAATTTCTTACTTATAAATGCTTGAACTCTTTTTGCCAGTCTATAGTCAAATAACCCTTTCATCCTTTCCGAGTAAGGATCCTTGAAACCCCAGATGAAAGAAAGAGGAAATTTGTTTTTTCTCTCTCCGCTTTCTGGCTGTTCAAGGTAGCTTTCAAGTTCAGCTTTAGTTATCATTTTCTTCCCTAAAGTAACATCTTGGTAATAAGACTCAGGGAAACAGAATCTTATTATTTGGTAAGCAAAAGCGCTTGGATTACCAGCTTTGGTATTTTTCAGCGCGAACTTATATCGATCCAAATCTAATTGTATCAAACCTTCAATAAATATTAGATTCTGAAACAGTACAAATTGAAAAATTAATGTTTAAGCACATAATTATTGAGTGTTAAATATACCTTGGATTTGATTTTGTAGGTTTGATCGAGTTGAGGAACTTGATTTGATGATTCAATTTCTTTACGATTTTTTTCATTAATTATCTTATTAAGATCTTTTAACGAATCAATCACGGTCAACAAAATTGAACCTGAAGTATCAAGTTCAGATAGAACTGCTTTCTTTTTGTCCAGATCTTTAACATGATTATCAAAATCGTGTAAAAGCTGATCAAACAATGAAGAATCAATTTTTCTATCATCGTGTATATTTGAAACTAGAACTTCTGAATCAGGCTTAGATTGGACAACCTTCTCGTTAGCTGAGTAGTCACTTTTCTTTTTATCATTTGCTGGAGAGTCCGAAATTATCTCTTTTTCTTCAATATTTTCGATATTCTGATCACTGAAAAGAAATGACAAGGCATTGGGTCCAAGAACTTGTTGATTTGGTATATCATCATCTTTCTTGAGGGGAATATGTTTTATCAATATCTTCTCATCACAAAAAGTTTTAGTTTTGAGTAGATTAGCCCAAAGAGGATTAGATTTCACATTTTTTCTGAAAATCAGCTTTAAACTTGCTCTCGAATCTATAGAAATAAGATAATTTATGTTAGAAATCTAGATGAGAGCTATAAGTGTCTGAACTTACCCGCTATCGCTAAAATTTGAGCAATTAAAGCCAAACCATTGAACTCTATCTCGAAATAGTTTGATTTTGGATCCATGTATTTATTGAACGGTAACTTGAATCCAAAATCTAAGAGCTCTTTCTCTTTGAGCTTAACAATTATCGGCTGTTTATATGGTGAATAGTCTTTATCAAGAATAAGTGGAAGCAGCACAGCTAACAATTCACCGTTTTCGTTTTTTTTTGATGAATCAGAATCAATAACGTCGGGCGATGGATCTTGAGATAAACTTTTCTTTCCATTTTCACATATTTCGGTATTTTTCGATGTTTTTTTTGGCTTTTTCCTATCTCCATAATGATTTTCATTTGAACTCAACACACTATTTAGATGATTGTCTCGTGAAGGTGAAGCATCAGAGATAGTAACAGATGAACTTGGATCCTTGGTACCAAAAATCTTGTTTACAATGGGTAGTGAAAAGCTTCTCACATTGTCAAAAACACTTCCAGAATCTTTTGTACGTTTACGTTTAACATTATTAGCACTTGATGACATGATTGAAATTGAATCAAAAATAAGAGGAGAAAAGATCTTACAAAAGAAATGAAACTAAACTGAACTAAATTGCAAAATGGATGAACCTTTATTGGAAAAATTGAAACGTTGTCCTTAAGCAACAAAAATAATTGGTTCTTTGGTTAATAATTTTCGGTTAATTGTGAGAGTAAATAAATCTTGAATCTTTTTGATTGGCTGAAAATGGTTAGTTTGAATTGCCTAATTGTTAGAGCAAAGAGGTTTAGTTTCCCTTGAGAATTTTACCTGTTGTTGTTTGTTTACAAAAAAAATTATCCTTGATTTTGTTTGGTCAATTTAAATGGAAATTGAAAAAAGGGGAATCTTACTTCATTTAAACTTTTTTTCAAACATCATCATAACTTTATCTCCATATTTAGCTGACAGAACTTCTAGCATCTTTTTGTCTTCCTCACTGGGTTCTTTTGTCTCTGATTCACCTTTGTCATTGATAAATGAACTTGGATCATATCTCTGGGTCAGAATTTCTGAATCATCTCTATTAGAAGAGACAACTTTGTCAACACTATGCTCTGAGACTGATGCAGGAGGACCAATAGAAGTATCAAACTTGTATTATGGATATCATCTTCTTTCAAATCATGTCCATCAGGTGATTTAGCTCCGATATCCGAATTTATCTCTGAATTTATATCAGTGGTTGAGCCTTCATTGTAAACAATTTCTCTATCTGCGTCCTTGAGCTCTTGATCTTTTTCACAATTATCTGGTTTCTTTTTTGAAGCATCGTTGGCAATTTGAGGCTCAACAAAAGATTCATTGTTCTGTTCAGCATCTTCGAATGATTCATCGCCAGATGAATCAGCCAACGGATCGCGATCAAGAGAATCATCAAGACCTTTTTTCTTTTCGACTCTGAAAGGATCTTCTTTCTCATGTGCATCTTCAGAAACGTTTTTCTCTTTTGGAAGGCTGAGTAAGGCTGACATTGATGATGGATGTTCTATCCTTTCGACTATAACTTTTGGGCTCATGTCCAATGATTCAACGAATCCTGATTCACTGGATATATGACTTGATATCGCAGGGCTCGTAACTGGTGTTGAGGTTGTGAAAACTGACTTTCGTTTCTGTTGAAACACATCTTCGATTGGTTTAGTTTTCCCACCTCTGAAATAAGGAATATTAGCACCTTTTCGAGCTTTATCATGAGCAGAATCTTCGTTATCTGATTCTTGATTTAATTCTTTTCGTCTGAGTTTGGAAGGTATAACATAATCTTGGTCCTTTTCTGCTTCATTTTCACTTTCTTCCCAATCATCGTCTTGATTATCATCTCCACTTTCATCGGATATTGCTTTTTTTCCTCTATTAGCTTGAGATGCTGCGATCTTGGTTCTCATATATTGAATGGCCTTTGAAATCGTATTTTGTAGTAATTTATCAGTGGAGTCGTCATAACTCGTTCGGCCACATTTTCTCATAGTATGATCTTAAAAAATTTCGAAAATAATCTCATCATTTTATCCATTAAGATATAAATTCTAACTTACCTATGAGAGCTTTCAATCTATTTTCACCCAAACCTTGAATTATTGGACCTTTTGCTGTTGCAGATAAAGGATTTCTGTGGTTCCAAATACTAATTAATGAGGTTCTACCATTTGATCCACGGAGAGTAACATCATTTATCCAATGGTTCGGGAAACAATGTTTGACAATATTCGTAAGCACAGCTGTAGGTTTCCGATCTTCTAACTTTCTTGTAAATGATCTACAGGCTTTTTTATATTTGAACGTGGAAATCGGTAAAACTCCTTCCATCAAAGTGATATTGTTATCCTCGTAGGTCTTGTCGTCACTAATAATTCTTGTATTATTCAACACATGTTGAGGTACCTTTATCGAATCACTTCCGATCATTGAATCATTGGTGCATTTCACCAAACAAATAACCTCGATCATAGATTCACAAAGAGGTATCAAATTAGCAAAGAGCTCGCGCGAGTCAGCAAGAGTTGATGTTGCATTGAAACAATCTCTCAATGCGTTGAACTTTTCGATTACTAATTCAATCTTTTTGTTTAAATCTGAGGTTTTGTCAGTTTGTTCCGAAGATATAGTATCTATAACGTCAATCTTCTCCTTTTTGATTTCGGCAGCGGTGAGAAGCTTGCTTGTTGATGGTAAATTGATATCTGGTGTATCCTTTTCCAATTCTAAATCTACAACTTCGAAAGATTTTGTTGTCGATGATGATAAAGAAGCCTTTTCTCTTCGTCTCAGAACACTTGTTCTTTTGATGAACGCATCAAAATCAATTTTATTCACGGCATGAAGAGTATTTTCATCATCAGCTCCTTCGACAGCTATTGAATCCAATTTAATCCAATTCTCAATTTTTCTTGACAAATTTGGAATCTTGAATTTCTTCATTTTATCACAAAACAGTACATACTGTTGCATCAATTCCTTTGAGTCGTCTAAATGAAGAAAATTTAATTGGAAAAATTAGATTTTGACATGAAAAAATATTTGATAAAAAGAACTAACCTCCAGTCGAGACGATCATTGCTGGTAGAGGATGAACACCATCGACGAGAACTCTAATGAAATTGGAATAATGAACCGTGTAAGGTTTCAAGTTTTTAGGTATCGAATCTCGATCGAGCTTGAAACCAATTGGAATCGTTTGCTCAGTTTGATCCAAGTTCATGATACGAACAACAGCTAATACTATTTTTTGACTCATTTTTAGGTCACAAATTGAAGCGATGAGTGTTTGTTGATTGGCAATGTATTTGCCAGATTTTTTAACTTTTTTCTCCGAAATATTGGCTTTGATTAAAATTGTTTTTTTCGATGATTTAACGTTCATAGAAACACTTAAAAATTCAATTTATAACATAAATTTGCTGAATAAACTCACTACACACAGTAAAAACGTTGGCGAAAATCATGAAAATTAATTTTCTAGATTTAATCACATAAAAAAATTAAAACTTCCTAAAGTGATAAAATCAACCTTTCCGGTTAAAAATTGATTAGATTGTGACAATTATCTTGGTTGTCATAGCAACGGAGAATAGAAAAAATTTAAATTCTATTCTCTTTTAAATCACGTGATGAAACAGGTGGAAGCACTTGTTGCATTTAAAGTGAATCAATGTGCTCTCAAATATTGTGTTTTTCTTAAAACAAATATAATTAATTAATTATTTTCTGTGATTGTGACAATTATTTAATTGTGTTTTGTTTGAAAATGATTTCATCTTCTAATAGTTTCTGTGAAAGAACTGTGAATCGCAAGAAAAAATCTAATCATGATTACAATCAAGATAATTATGTTGCTGATTTACCAAATTTTTCTAGTGATGAATCAGAATTTGGTCAAGATTCTACTAATAGTTTAAGTGAACAAGAGTTTAATGTGTCTAATGGATCGGATTCTGATTCCGATAACTTTGATAATTTATCTTTGTCAAGTTGTGATCAAGAATACAGTATTGAACCATCTCAAACGGATTACATTGAGGCGGTTATGTCAGCGATTATGTCTTATGGAGGCTTGAATTTAACTCAAGCTGAGATCACGGTTAATCTATTCAATATTTTGAATCAAAGATATTCATCTGATCCTGTAAATCTTCCTAATATACGATATTTCTGGGACAAAAAGTCTAAACAAAATGCTGTTAGCTGTTACATTTTGTGCAAAGAAGGGCATGCTCATGGCCCTTTCACTGGTGAGCCAAGATCATTTGGATATTATGTCTGTGAAACCAACATCAAAGCAACTCTAACTAACGATCAATATTTTCTGGTTATTAGCTTGAAAAGCAATTGAAATATCATCTCATCGTTCTTTGAACATGATTGGGTGCAAGAAACTGATGGAATGGATGATATTTGTTCAACCCAACAAGCTAAGAAGATGAAAAGTGATCAAGAATCAACCACCAAAAAGATCACCCTCACCATTCATGCCGATGAAGTGCAAGCAGGAAATAGTTCATCGGTGAAGATATTTCCCTTGCTTATTTCGATCAATGAACTTCGACCAAACATAAGAAGAAAAAATTTTTTTTTAGTGAGCCTTTTCGTCGGTAGAAAGAAACCAAATGTTTCTAGCTACCTTGGTCCAATGGTCGAGGAACTGAGTGAATTGGAAAAAGAGCCAATATCTTGGAAGGATAAATCTGGTAAACTAAATCAAGCAACTTTTCATTTGATCTGTTTAATTGCAGACGCGCCAATGAGGGCATATTTGAGGCATGTTCGTCAATATAATCACCTCAACGGTTGCGATTGGTGCTTAAATCAAGCAACTTCTGCAAATGGTGCAAGGATATTTGCTAATCTCACAAGAAGAGAGATCGACGATCTCAAAAGAAAACATGATGATTTCATTGAATTCTCGAGATTCATAAACTCAGATACACAGAATATCAATCCTCGATTCAAGGGAATAATTGAAACTCTCCTTTACTTCAACTTTCCTCATTCAATCTGGTTGATGGCATAAGCGTAGAGCCCATGCATTGTTTGTTACTCGGAATTTTCGTTCTCTCATTTTGAAAGGATGGCTTGGTTCTCTTAAGATCAGCTTATTTGATCATAAAGAATAGATAAAACGTTCTTCAAAGAACAATTATCTCAAAGAATCTGTAAAATTAGTATTCCATCTGATTTGAGTCGAGCTCCGAGAGATCTGGACCAGATAAAGCACTGGAAAAGTTCAGAGTATGATAACTTTTTATCATATTTCTTTGTTCCAACAATCAAAGGTTTATTGAAGCCTAAAATCTACAACCACGTGCTGTGCCTAGTGAGAATTTATTACTTGGCCCACAAAGGAAAAGTTGACATGGAAAAAATCAGTGAACTCAAAAATCTAATCGAAGAGTTTCAGATTGGAATATCGACGATCTATGGTAAATCTTTTTTAACCTACAACTTACATATTCTCAGTCACTTGCCTGATTCATTGGAGAATCTTGGACCGATGGCAAATGTTTCTTCTTATCCCCTTGAAGATATTATGGGTATTCTAAAGGAAAAGGTTAGAAGGAGCTCAAACATTGCATCGACATTGGTCAGAGTCTTTATCAACGATTTTCGGTACAAAGAAACAATTTCAACCAAAATCTCTTTCTGGAGATTGAACCAAAAGGAAAAGAAAAATTTCGGCCTTTGCGATCAAAGAAAAAATAGTGAAGTGACCATTCAGAGAAAAATTGGTAACAGTGAAAAGCAAAGTGATTATTTATCATTGATTCGGGATCAATTGAACATCGAGATAACCGCCGAAGAGATCGAATTTTTGACAAGTGTTTCAATTGGAGGGCGAAGATTTTCAACAATAGAATATACATTTGGTAAAAAAAGAAACGATTCATTCATCAAAATTGGAGTTAACAGTTTTTTCAAGATTCAACAGATTCTAAGAATCAAAACAAAGAGATTGATCGGTTTCTGTGAAGAAATTCAAGTCTCTCCATACAAAACGGAATTCAAAGGTTTTACGGAAATTTCATCATAAAATTCGACCATATTTTCGAGATAAAATCAAACAAGGAACAAAGATTCAAACTGATTGAACTTGGCGCGAATATAAAAAAAGCCATTTTCGTTCAGAGTACCACTTTCAGCCCGAAATACATGTGTGATTACTTAGTTGACGCTTTTTTGTTCAATTTTTAACGTGGACATTTGAATTGTGAAAAATCAACAAATTAATTTGATTTTCTTGATTCTTAGTAATAAGATCATCAACTAATCGTCGTTCGCATAATTTTCAGTGTCTTTAAGTGTTCGAAAATTGTAATTTCTTTGTTAATTGTGAATATTTCTGTGAATTCATAAAGGTTGAAATAAGCTTGTGGTTCAAATACTTTTGTTTTAATTCCTAATTTTCAATTATTCAATCTTAACCATCTTCCGTGTTATCAACATCATCATCAGCATCTCTATCATCTTCATCATCTTCATCATCATCATCACCATCATCTTCATCATTATATATTAGCAACAATTAAGAAAAATCAATTATTCAAAGTTCTCTCATCATGGTTAAATGTAATTTCATTTTTAGCTTTTTCGAATTTCTCAATGACGAATCTTTTTAATGCTTATTTTTCAAATTTGTTTTTCTTTCTTTGATTTAATAAGATACAAGAATCTATTCTCAATTTTCAATCATCCAAAGTGTTTCTTGGATCTACAAAAATGGATTAAATATCCAAACTCAATTAGAAAACAAAATCAATAAGAAGAAAAATTTATATTATGATCAAAGTAAATTCCGTAAGGCTTTAAAAAGCTTCATTCGTGATCAATCAAAACAAAGATTCCAAGAGGAAAATGTTCAGGATCAAGAAATGGATTCTTTTGATGGAAACGACTTGATCGAGAACATTCAAGACATTGGAATTGAATAATTTAGTATTTATAAAACTACAGAAAATGATCTCAATAGAAAAATTTATATCTATGAAAACTCAATGTCAAGAAATTGTATCTTTACCCATAATCATACCATGTTAATTGCTCAAAATTTTATAAATCTTTGTTACTTTTCACCCAAAATTATAAGACCAAATATTCAGAATTATATACCAGTTATGATATCAAATATCTTCTACCTATTATCAATAAAATCAAAGATTAATTAGAAAAATTCTCAATTTTGATTGTTTTTGAAAAGAGCGGTCAATTTTCAATTTGACTCAAAATTGATTAGTTCGGATCAAAAAAGTAAGATCCGGTATCCGAATATTTAAAAACAAATTTGAGTCCCTTTTGAGTCCTAATCAATTCAAATGGAGACAATTTTTTGTTGAACAAATTTTGATTCATAATTTGAATCAAAAAAGATTCAAAAATTGTTCAATTTTCTTCAACAAAAAAGCTTCTGTTGATTGGGAATGAAATAAAAAGAAAAGTGGAAAAAAAGCAACGAGAAAAAACGATGAGAAATGAAGATGAAAAGATGATGTTGATGTGAAATGGAAAAATAAAATAATAGAATGACTTATATACCGTTATCATCATTATCATCATCATTGTTATCATCCTTTAACCAGGGAATCACCACGGACCCTCCCAATGAGAGAGGAAAATAACTCCATTATCTTGGTAACATGATTTGGGTGGACAGAGAGGAAGAGGATGATTTCAATTCGTTACGATTTACAAGTCATCTTCATCTTCATCTTCATCTCTCTCTTCCTTGCTATCACCCTCTTTACTTTTACTTTCTCTTTCACTATTGAGCTGAGAGTTTCACTCTTTTTTTATCCACCTCATGATGAAATTCCGATGGGCATGAACATGAAGGTGTAAAAAGAAGAGTGAGAAAATTTCCACCTTGATGAAAGTTATCGAACCAAGAATTGAACCCTTAACTCGATCAGCTGAACAATATCATCAATAGATGATAACAAATTCATTTGTATTCCAGTCTTAGTTTGTTTCCATGTTAATCTAATCTAATCTAATCTAATCCTCTATTCATTCAAAGTTTAGATTTAACCTCTCATGGTTATCTTGTATATGGTATCACTTAAATTACAATCAAGTTAATCATCAGACAGAGTAATAGTTATAACCTTATTTACTTAATAGATTAAATTTGATCAAATTTAATCAATCAGCGAGAGTTTTATGATAAAGTTAATTACATTTTGCAATTAAATTCATTACCAGTAAAATTATTCAGATTATCATTATGAGCAAGTAAACAAACACTCATTTAATTGCTTTAATGTTTTTACCGTTAATTATGATTATTAATGATCTAAATAGCTGTAAAATTGTCAATCTAATTGTCACTTTCGGTAATCATGTAATAATCAATGTTAATTGTAACGATAAAACATGAAAATAAAAGTTTTCAAATCCCTTACACAATAATCATGATAATGATCACAATATAATGTTCAATTGTTGAAAAAAAAGGCTGATAAATCAAAGTGTAATGTTTAAATTGCAATCAATAGAAGTGTATGAGTTGAGAGTGTGTATATTACCCACCGGTGGGAAAACAGTAACGAAAAAAGAAGAAGATGAAAAAATAAAAACAGAAAACGATTATTTTTTTCTTCATCTTCAAAATCCAATTTTATATCAACTATTATCACAATCTATTGTCCTATTATCCTCAATCCTATGCTCCATTTGAAACTCATGGTTATTACTATTGTTATCATCTTTATATATCTTCAGTATTCCCTGTAATCATCATCTCATGTTATTATTATTATTATTATTATTATTACAATAAACTCATTGAACAGTTGATTGTTGTTATTATACGACGACAATCAATGGGTTAAGGTTTAAGATTAACCTTAACGTTTTTAATGAATCAGTTGAATCTTTGTTCCGGTTTTCTGAATTTTCCCTCTCCAACTATTACTAATACTCTCCCTGAAATTTCAGGTTCATGTTTCTCACTTATTCACTCACTCTCTCTGTCTCACATATTCTCATCTTTATCCTTCGATCAACCTTTTACCTTCATGTTTACACATCAGTTGACTCATTTGTTTCTCTCGTTTCTATTTCTCTCTTTTTTTCATTATTATCATTTTCCATTGGTTATCAATAAATATTGAAATCATTGATTCTTTTCAAATGCTCAACTAAAATGAATTTTCTCCCTTCCCCTTGACCCATGGCTTTACACTTTCACCCAGATCTCTCAATCTCAGATATTTGATAGTTTACTTGGTATGGTTTACTCTTGGAAATAGTTGTGTAGCATTTTCATTACCACCATGACCTTGTTGCGAAAATTGGTAGAACTTTTTTTTCTCCAAATTCAACATTCGAAATGAAAAAAAACTAACACAAACATTTGGTGTGTTTATTGTTGTGAACAAATAAACTTTGTATGTAACCTCAAGATGAAACCACCGAGAAAACAGAATCAACAATAGTATCGAATAGCTTCTTACCCAGTGATAAAGGAAACCAGAAATTGATAGAGAGAGAGAGAGAGAGAATAGTTGTAACCAAAAATATTATCTCGAAAATGGAAATTGAAAAACAGAAAATTCTGGTTAGAATATATTTTCCTCAATAACCCGAATTCGTGTTAACAATATAAATACATATCTGTTATCAGGCTAATCTCTTTTCTATTATTTACTCAGCATGATTCGTATAAAAATTAATCGATAATATATTTATATATGAAATCGTTCTGTAAATATCTCAACGTAATCACCTCAATTTCATGATGATCGAAAGTAAAATCGCTCTATTAATTGAATATGAATTTCTTCTTATTCCTTTTCCCATCAAGCAATTATCGTCAGAATCGTTAGCTTTTTTCCTCTCAAGTGAACTCGTCGTTGATATTTGCTCATTTACTCTCACGATATTAGGTTTCAGGGCTGTGGACATTACGAATGTAATAAATGATTGTTCAAAATGAATAATGGTATTCATAGAGATTGAAGAGAAAAAACTTTTGGTTCTGTTTTTTTTCTCCAAATTCTCTTTGGATTTTTTATTCGCTCTCTTTTTTATATCTCTCTCACTCTCATGATAAATTCAGCGAAAAATTTTGATAAATTTTCTCATCATTTTTCATTCTATTCGAAAGGCCATTCAGGGTTAAAACTTTTTACTCTTTTTTCCTTTGATTCTTCTATTTCAACAGATATTCCATTCATGTTTACGAACTGATTGATATTTTTCTTGTTAATGGTTTTCCGTGAAACTTAATCAGCTTATTACATTATATTGTTAAACTTATTATCATTATCATCAGTAAACTTGACTTGGTCATTTTCAACTCATGGTACATGAAATTTAAGAGTTTGAAACTATTTTCATGATTTCCTTGTTTAGTTTTTTTTCAGGGTAAACTCATTTTCAGAAGCGTTATCACAATCTAACAAAATAATCATTATCTCCAATGAGTCTTGGAGGGAGAGGAAACAATCAGAGAAAGAGAGAGAAGATGATGATGATTGTTTACCCATGTTAAATGCCCTCCTCTCAATTACCTCCTACTTTCCTCGTTCTCTCAATCTTTGACCTTCTTGGTGCTTTTCTCTCGGAGAAGAAAAAAAAAGATTAGAAAATATCATTATAAGAATTCTGATGAAATCCACCCTGTAATTGTTTTCAATTCCTTTTGACTTTTCTCTCTTGTTTTTGGTCAATTGATGCTGATGATGAGAAAGAGAAAGTAATTTATTCCTTCATGTTGGTGATCTCTAACATGGTGAATATACAGAATCTGGGAGGAACTTGAATAAACTCCACGAACAAGTTGAGGAAAATGGGAGTGAAAATAACACAATCAGTGGACGAGAAAGACAACAAACAATCAGCAGTCAAAGAAGATGATGAAAACAATTACCGATCTTAGTTTTAAGGGTTAATTTAAATTTTCCCGCTAATGGATTGAATCGTTTATCCAATTTCATTGGATGAATCCTTTCACTTTTACTTTCATCTTATCGTTTTGTTTATCCCTCTCTTCCCCTTTCTTTTTCACTCTTCCTGATGACTAAGAGAATTGTTTTCTCTTTTATATCATTCCAATCACTCCCTGTGGCCATAATGATAATGACATCGTTTATCATGATTTCCTTGATTCCAGAATCACTTTGGTCCTGATAATGAAAGATGCTGAATAATTAGTTGTACTTGTTGTTGTTTATTGTGTTGACAACATTTTCCCTGTCAGAATTAACATTTCCGTAACTTAGTCATTGAAAATTATACTCAAGATCATAATAGTGCAATTCTAGGCTAAAATATTGAACAATAATTGAACTTTATCTTCTTGTTAATCATTAGAACATGGAAAGTATGAAACCTGATCCAAATCAGAACCATGAGTATGATCATGATTAACTGAAGAGACAAATCGAGAAAAAAAAACTTTCTTCTTTTTCTTCATTAACTCATCAGAACTTTTTTTTCATCATTCTCTTGAACATTTCTTAAGATGATGTTAATAACTGGAGATAAATGATAATCTTTATCATCATCATCAGGATGAAAATGAATAATAACAACAACTGAATAAATGAATGAATGAATAAATTTCAAGGTGTTGATGATAATTACATGGAAAAGAAGGTTGAACGAATTTCTGATGATTCAAGAAATTCAACATTTATCTCTTTCCACGATAATTAACATGTTAATAAATCTTATAAAATTTCCAGAATTCTGTCAGCATGATAACATAGTCCAGAACTTTTCAACTCCACCCACAAGGTATAATTAGAATCCTTGAGCTATTCAAATGTTTCCATGTTTTTTTATCATTTATCATTAACAAAAAAATAAATTTCTACTAGTCTCTAGAGCTCCAACAGAGAGTCACATGAAAATGTTGAATCAACACCATGATATTATCATGTAATTAGATATAATCATTCAGTATCGATCTCATTACCTCAGTATAATTGAAGAATTGAATTTTTGAAAACCCATTCATCCACATGAGTTATAAAATCAGGTTAAGAATCAGATGAAAATGAATAGCAATAAAAAACACTGAAAGTAAAGGGTATTCAGAATATCAATAGATGATAGTTATTATCATTAACTATTAAGATTCATATCAAGATTCTTGGAATGAAAGTTATTTGTTTATCATTAACGAAAAATGATTAAATCATAATTAGAAGGAAGATTTTTTCTTTCTTACTTTCCTTCATATTCCAAGCTGAATGTTGAGCCATAGTTGTTTCCTTTGGAGAAAAAAAACTTTTTGTATTTCTAATTGTATCCACCATGCAGAAGGAACAATAATTTACTGAACATTGTCTCGCTTTTTTTGATTCATTATCATGATTCAGTGAATGAAATGAATGACATATTAAGATAAATATAAATGTAACACTTTGGCTGAACTAAAATGATACATAGAATTGGAAACTTAAGAGAAAATAATTTTTTTTCTCCTTCATTTTTCCTCATCTTTCATGATAATTATTATTCAAACAAAGTTGAAACTTTTTTTTCACTTCTTTCATTCTGAACACCCTGAAAATCAATTCACTATGAAACATGAGTAACTTTACTGGATAACATTATTAAGGAACTAACTATTCATGATGATTTTATTATTCAGTGGGAGTTAAATTGAGATGGAACAATGGAAAATACTTGCAACGAATACATCAAATTGCTATTTTCATATCTAATTGTTTTCACATTCATTGAAATATTTACCATGAATGAAATATTATCCATCATGATAAATATTTTCTCATAAACTTTTTTTGTTTTCATCTTTTTAATGATGATGAAAAATTAGTTTCTCTCTTTTACTCTCTCCAATTGAGTGAGTTTTAATTCATTGATTTTTTTATGAATCTATTAAAATGAGAAATCAATTCTCACTATCTGAATAATTAATCTCATCATTAACCAATATGATTAGCTGATCAAGTCAATTGTTATCAATTTACCAGAATCACTAATATCATTCTTAATGATCCACATTCTGATTTAATTGTGGCTTTTAAATTGGTTATATTATTATGAAAAAAGGCAAATTGTTGTAATTATAAATTGTTACAATATTAGCAGCTATTAATTCATGTGGTTATCAACCATTATCATTATTATTTCACAATTGAAATGATGATGATTATGATCATAAATACAAAATCAGCAACTAAACGCATGTAATCAGCAATTTAACCAACTCACAATTAACTAACTATAATGCTAATTTCAAAATTCATTCATTTGTGTATATTAATGATAATGATAATGGTTAACAATAAAAAATATCTGATTAACACCCAATGATAAATATAAAAAAGGATTGGATATTAATTTATAAGGCAAGAATTGAAAATCTTGATGGTAAAAATTTATGTCTTCAATTGGTGTTCCTGAGTTGATGATAATTTCATGATAACTCTGAGATTTTTTTTTCAAGTTCTAAATCAAGTGTGAATACCCACCTTGAATTGAAAGCAATTTAATGGTTGGTATCATGATGATCATCATGAACAAATGGAATCTCTTGAATCATTAATCTTGAAGCCAAAGGGAAGAAAGTAAAATGAAGGAAGATAAAGTGAATTAATAGCAATTGATATATTGGCCAATTGGATGATAATGATGATAAAGATAATTTTATAACCTATTTTCAGCCTTTATGTATTAATGGATTGAAGTGTAAAAGGTGTAAAAATTGTTGAGATGATAAAGAAAAAAAATAATGCTCAAAGAGGATTGAGATTAGTTGGTTGATTGTTGGTCTCCATCGAGATGGAAAAATTGATTTATCACTCTATTATCATGTAATTTATTTCATTAAATTATCCTGATTATGATCATATTCACCTCCCAGATAGTTATCATTAGATAATGATGATAATTACAGAGCAGCTTGGTAATTGATCAATATCTTTGTTGTTGTTTTCTTCTGATTTAAATACGATTCTGTTTGAATTATCATCATGACCAAAGAAATAGAGAAATATTTTATTAGTCTACTCAGTTCAAATTGTTATTGGCGATGTTTATATGTATTATAATATATCAAATCTTTGGGAATTGATAATCATGTCCAAAAATTTTCGTAAATAATAGAATGATGAATATTGGTTCGTGTGAGTCTGTTAGCTGAATAGGGAGGGTATTTGAGTGGGTGGGTGTTGAAAAGAAGAAGCAAAACTTGACATCATTAATCTTATTCCAAGACAAAGTTTATAAATGAAATAAGTTCATGTGTGTGTGTGAAATATAATACTACTATTCAGTGAGTTATGACAATAGTGTAATAAATTGTTCACGAGCTGTACCTTCCCTTATTCATTCCGCCTTTTCCCTTTCCTTTTCTAGTATAATGTTCAAGACTCAACTCGAATCTTTTGATTTTGGAAATAACTTTCAACTTATAAAAAAGTAGCAATCATTTTCTTCTTGTATTCTGTTGAATACCTCTTAGCATTTTTTCATCATTTTTTTGCTCTCTCTCCCTCTTTTTCTTTGTAATTCTCTTTACTAAAATAAAAAGACGATTCTATTTCAGTGAAATTTCAGAATTCTCAATTTTGTTCTTATTTATTTTTTACCTTTTCTAATTGTATTCTTTATAACTATACATACACATTGATACAAATTCTACTGAGATAAGCGTTACTCTTTTTTAACTGATAAATCAAAAAATAAGGATATTTTTAAAAAAATCCTTAAGCAGCTTCAATAGTAAATCTTTCATGATTTGATATTCTAACCTTATAATAGTTTCAAGAGCAATCGCCATGTTCTGAGGTCAAATTTCATTAAGTTTGCGGACAAGATTTGTTATAAGACTCGATAAACAAAATTATTAAAAGAAATACTGGTTGGATGGCTGCGAATCTATTAAGTTTCCGCCAAAATTTTCGAAAGGCGAATAAGTTTTTCTAGCAATGAATCTGAAAGATTTTTTGATTAATTTAATAAATTATCAAGAACTTCATGTTTTTTGTAAATTTTTGTTCCTTTTGGATTGGTCGACGGACTTTACTCATGATCAAATAACTAAAATGTTATGAAACAAAGCCACCTCGGTGAGAAATTGCACGATGAAAATCAAATGTGGCCCTGTTAAATAATCCCAACATGGAGGAATATCTGCTGATAATGCTACCTATTCTATTCCACGATAATACTAGACCTCATAAAGTGACGATAGTTGCCCGCTTTTTGAAAGGAAAAGAAATAGTTTAATAAAATATCAAGGAGATGAATAGATCAAGTAATTGTTTTGTTTTCTACCTGAATGTCACCTTGTGCATTAAGAAATATTCTATCTGAGAAACTTAATTGTAAGCAAGCAGAAGTAGTTGATTTGAATAAAATCCATTATCTTGTGCTACCTAAATAGTAAACTAAGTGATTATTCAGTATTTTAGCCGCCCGTGTGAGGGAACTATTCAATTCTGATTCAAAAAACTCAGTAAATTAACTTCCTTTTATCTCTTTTCAAAAAAACAGTAAACACACAGTACCGAAATCTTTCTTTCTCTCTTACACAAAACAGTAGTTAGAAAAAGGTAGACTCTGGACCAAGTTATGCTTCTGGACCAGAGTCAAGTGATGATTTTAAATCAAGTGAGTTTTCTGGACCAGGGGGTTCTGAACCAAGTGAGGCTTCTGGACCAGAATTTTTTGAATAATTTTTTTTGAGCACTTTTTTTAGCGGTAAATTTAAATTGAAATTTT
This sequence comes from Panonychus citri, assembly GCF_014898815.1. Lineage (NCBI taxonomy): Eukaryota > Metazoa > Arthropoda > Arachnida > Trombidiformes > Tetranychidae > Panonychus > Panonychus citri. The sequence goes on along the minus strand of NW_026515530.1, from coordinate 84,725 downwards.
TATTGAAATGATGATGAGTTTATGCAAATAGCTATACAATGAAATCAAAGGCCTCTTCCTCGGCCATCGGGGTGAAACCATTGAGTTTTTACACCTAGTTTTGTCCCCATTTTGCGAATCACTCAATCAATGAATGAAAGTTCATTATCTTGATTTTTATCCTGCGATATTTTTAGAGCAGTTTTCAATGACCAATTTTCTGCGTACAATTTCGTGTTTTTAGCCGCTTCTTGATTGAATTGGTCATCGATTTCAACACACTGTTGAATCAAGCTATCAATCCTTGAATTAAGGTGATGGGTAATTTGTGTAGCTCGCCCGTTTATTAATCTTTCCATCGCATATTTTGAGACTTTTTTAACGATGAATTTCTTTCGATCACTCAGTGAGTGGGACATCTCAAGTAATGAGAAGATCAGGTCAATCTTATGTGTTACCGGTCCCCTTTGATTCAAAAAATCCCTGAAATAAGTACAATATATATGAAGTTAATTAAAAACAATATCATAGACATGAGAGTAGTAATAAAACTGCCCGGTCTGGGACAAAAAGAGCGCGAAAATCACCAGACCGGGAATAATTAATGACAATTCATTTGATTACTTTGATCAATTAATCACGAATGATTAACTTTTAATTGATGATTTCACAAAAAACACAAATCACTGGAGGGCAATGGTATTAATACCAACTGATTTTTTTGATTTTTTGGTAACAAGGACATCATGACATTGAATTAATACGAACTTCAGGGCTTCAATTTCCTCTTTAGAGAGAATATTTTTGCCAGGTGAGTTTGATGAGAGTGAAGCAATGATGCGCTGTAATTTTCGTGTCAGCGGTCTCGCTCCAAATGCAAACCTGGAGAAAGAGAAGATTAGAGCGATTATCACAAGGAAGTTTCAATCAACACATAATATCACAAATAGCTTACCTGTTGTTTTTAATGACCATTTTTTCACAATTTAATTATTAGAACTGAATGAATAAAATGAATTGAATGTGATGATGATGATTCTATCTCTAGAAAGTGACTACAACTGAAACTAAATTACAATTGACTCTAAGATCGTCTTTTTTCTTCAATACAGTTTTTCTTAAGAAAACATTAACTAAACAGATGTCATTGATGAATTGCAGAAACTGTCAAAAGACAAAAGATATAACATAGAAGTGTTAAATTTTTTCCTCAACATCCTGTTTGGTCCAATATTCTCTTTTGTTTATTCTAAAATATTAGTCAGCGAAGAGCACAAAACTTTCGAGAAGCAGAAACCATCAGACGACATAGACGAGTGTTTAGACCATTGTTTATTAATTATTCATCTTTTGATGCTCGTCTCGAAACATTCACTAGGTGGCCGCTAGGTCATCCAATAGTACCTTCGAGAATGGCTGAAGCTGGTTTCATCCACAATGGTAATTTTCTATTCTACTTTTAAGATATTCTATAAGAACCTAAATTATATTTTTTTTCTTCAAATAAACAATAGGGTATACTGATGTTACTATTTGTTTTCATTGTGGCCACTGTATTTCTAATTGGGATGCTGATGATGACCCATGGATAGAGCATGTTAATGGATCACCACTATGTGCCTATATTTATCTAAAGAGAGGGAATCAATGTATCGAAGCCAGGCAAAGTTTATATATGTCTTCAAGACCTTTAAATCCACCACCAAGACCTTCATCAGATTTATCGAGATATACATGTAAAGTATGTCTTGATAATGAGGTTGGTCTTGTATTCTCCCCCTGTGACCATGCAGTTGCATGTTTTGAATGTGCTATTTCTTTAGTTAGATGTCCTTTATGTAGGTGTCCAATAATTAGGGCTGTCCGGACACATTTCATTGATTAATTATTTAACTGACATTTTTCAACTGAGAAATCAATTTTTACTCCTCATTTCTTCTAATTAATTGCTGTAATCATTGTTTTGACCATTTATATTTACATTTAATTAAAAGTGATTTAACTTTCAATAAATCAAGTGTCATATTTAATTGGTTTCAGTCTGGTGATTTTCGCGCTCTTTTTGTCCCAGACCGGGCCACACAATTAAGCCAAATTAATCACAATTAAGTGCTGATAAGTTACAATTAACCACAATTAAGCCAAATTAACTACAATTAAGTGCTGATAAGTCACAAGCAACCACAATTAAGCCAAATTAACTACAATTAAGTGCTGATAAGTTACAATTAACCACAATTAAGCCTAATTAACTACAATTAAGTGCTGATAAGTCACAATTAACCACAATTAAGCCAAATTAACTACAATTAAGTGCTGATAAGTCACAATTAACCACATTCAGGACCGTGCATGTGGTATTTTCAGTAAAGTGAGCACATCATTACAATCTGAAGAAATTTTTTAACGATTTGAAATGCGCGCCTAAATTGTGATTGACTCAAAAGATGGCGACACTTTATAATTAACTTACTTTTTTTCACCAGAAGATGGCAGCACTTCTGTGATTTTCATTTATCATCATTTATCTTCCAAATGGATGATGATTTTTTTATTCTGTTCGAAAACAAATGTCCAGAAAACTCATGTCTTCATGATCATCATGAAAAGTTCATTCAGAATATCCTAAATTCAGTGTCAACTGAATTCTTATGTTCTCGGACGTAACTATTGTTGTGCAACTACAAGTATATATAAAGGAAGGGTTTCTATGTAAAATCAAGTATTCCTTGTCTTGATGTTAGATCGAAAAGATCCTGAATAGTCAAAGCGAATACCTCTAGGGACAATTAGGTTTAATTCTTGCTGATAACCAGTTATCTATTCATCTTCAGCTGTTACCTGATACCTGTTACCTGTTACCTGATACCTGTTACCTGATACCTGATACCTGATACCTGATACCTGATACCTGATACCTGATACCTGTTATTTTGGACCTTATTCCTATTAATCATAATAGATCTATTTATAATGGTGAGTATTACTAATATTATACTATACATTTATACTATTTGTATAGGGATCACTAGAGTTCTTTATTTTCTTTAGGTTATCATCATACCACTTGATTCCTCAACATATCTTAGTGACCCAAGGAAGTTTTTATTGTTTTCTATTCTTAAGTAGATGCTGGAAAAATCTGAAAAAACGTTTTTTACGAATATTTCTGATGAAAATGATTAACGTAAATTTTTTGAAAAAAGAAATTTTACAAAAAATGATTAACATGAATTTTTGGAAAAAAAAATGAATATGACTTTTTGAAAAAAAAATAATTAATAGAAATTTTGAAAAATGATTAACATAAATTTAATTATCAACAACATTGATTCCATGTTCTTTAACATAATCCATATGTTTCTTCATATATTGGACAATATTTAGTGAACATCTTGTGTTAGAATGAGAATGGAGATAACATGGTTGTTTTAGTTGGTCAATAAGTTTATACGAAGCACCATACGTTCCGTTGATATTAATTAGAGGGATATTGAATTTATTCAATACAATTTCTGCTTCAACTGATCGAACGGCTACAATTAATTTTGATTTGTTTCTGCAAGCTCTATAAAAAGTAACACATAGAGCTTCCAATTCATCATAACTTAAACCATTGGTGAATCCATTATATTTTAATCCGTGATGGTACTTTTCGAGGTATTGTATTTGTTTTTCCTCTTTAGGTGTTGGTTTACATTCACAAGTTTTACCGACTTTTACATGAATTAAATGATCATCACCGTATATTGCAACCTCTTGTGGATGATAAGTACCATTAACATAGATACCTTGAGTATCGAAATAAGCACAAATATATTCCATGTTGACTGTTCAAAGTTTGGATAACAAATGAACTTGTTTTCACTTGATCATCTCTATTTATACTGTAGTTTGACGAGTGAGCAGAAAAGTTTCGGATCGGACTGAGCAAATCGAGTGAGTGCAGCGACATCTAATGACGTGTTGCGTAAATCATCAGCAGTAACTAATCCTAGGTTGAATAAATAACACTTTTCAGGCTCGACTTTATTACCTCTTATTGCTGTGAATTTATGTTCTAATAAATTCTCTTCAGTTGTTAATAAAGACAATATGTATAAGTCAATTAACTGTTTGATAGGTAGATCCTTGGATAACAAAAATAGAGCAGCAGGAACAAATGGTGTAACCTCTCTCCAGAAATCCATTGGAGTTAGAACATAAGAATCTTTTTTCATTATTTTTAATGTCTCACTCCCGATTCTTTTGATTTGCACGTCATAGAAAAAAGCTTGTTCATTACGTAAGTCCTTGTTGTTATAGAAATTAAATACAAATTTAAATTCTGATGGTGTTAACGATATTCCGAATTTAGTTGGTGAACTATTATAACTATAACGTATATCCAGTCGATTACACTTTTCACTTCTAGAAATTTTAAAGATGATTGGACCATTAAAAATTCTATGTGTTCTCCAGATTACACAACCCATTTTTGATGTTTACTCTTTAAAATTCAAATGATAAATGAACTTTCATTTAGTTGAACCTCTCTATTTATAGTGATTTGATTCTGTCCATGAACTGCGCAATCGCAGTTCCAATTTGTTCGATACTTTTCGCACCAACAATTACAATTGATCCAGTATGGAAGTACATGATCGTTAGTCCATTGAGTTTTGTATATATTGGAGGGAATAATTCAGGTTCGTAACTCGTATCTTTTTTACAATATAAGTGTTTCAGTTTTTCAGTATTGAATCTAACTGAATTATAACTTGATGCTGTTATATTAGATATTCTAATGAATGTTATTTCACGATCAGGAAATGTTTCCATTAATGTCAGAATAGTCATAGGTAAACTTTTGAATCCAGTGGCTGTAATTTTCCCTGATGCAAAAACCAGCAGCACACCATTATCAGTTCGTATAACCTGAGCATTGAATTTTTTCTTTCGATTTGTATTGTCGACTTTGATATCTATTGGTCCAATTGACCATATTGAAACTATATTATCAATCCGATAATCAGGCCAGATTGATTTGGTCATATTTAATATTATCAAAAAATATTGCACGGAATATTAGTAGTAAAATGACTGCTAAAATTATGAAAATGATAATTCGTAAAATCATGTTATGTTTCATGGAGATCATCGTATCGAATGAGCTGACTACCGTCAGCTCATCCTCTTTTATACTTATTTTCGTTTTCATTTCAAAACTCGCGCCAAAAAAAAATAGCACTAAAAAATTCATCAAAAAAAATTTGGTCTAGATCGGACACTTTGGTCTGGATCGGACACTTTGGTCTGGATCGGACATATTGGTCTGGATCGGACATATTGGTCTGGATCGGACATATTGGTCTGGATCGGACAATTGGCCTGGAGCCGGTCTTATTATAACTACTATTAAATCTTATCAATTTGGTCTAAAAAAATGAAAATTAATAATTTCACTTCAAGTTCAGATTGTTACGAGGATTATAATTCATAATTATTTGTGTTTAGTATTTTTTAATCAAAATAATTGATTAATTTCAACCCTTTCGAATGACCCGCTCTACAAATCGTTGTCAACATGATGGGTCATTTTGAAAGGCATCACTGTACTCTGTTTGTGATAATTTTTACTATTGTCAATTTGTACTGTTGTAATCATGTCGTTTGCTATTATTAAACATTATTGTTTCAATATTGTGATTCCTTTTCCGTTGACTAAGTTAGGAATCAGTAAAAGCATACATGTACTATGACACTGAATTCAAGACTCGCAACTTCTGAATAGTTATCATCATTATTTTTTCCAATTTCTAAAAAAGATGAAATTAATGGCGCAATTAGTTTAGATAGCTTTAATTTAAAGTTCCTTTGGTTTAAAATTCAATTCTCAAGTTATTACAATAAATTTATGAGCTTCACAAACTCAATCTACTATCGCAAGGTAAAGTTTTTTGTTGCCATTTTACATTTTCCAAGTTTCTATTTTTAGTTTTAATCATTATTATGCTCACAATGATTATTCAATTACATGAATGAATTGATTTCATCTGATCCAAGGGAATCAAATTAATAAACATTTAGAATGATCCTGAGTAATTGAAACCATTCTAAGTTTCATAAATTAGTGAAAATATTTAATGAAAATTCTTGGTCAAATATTAATTTCAAATTTTATATTATCAAGGGTATTCATTATGACTGAAACTTCATATATCAGATTATCATTGAAGTATCTCCAGAACTCTGATTGTTTCATTGTTATTGATATCAAGATTGAACACCCACGCCCATGGATCTAATAATCTATTTCATGATTGTAAGAGAAACTTGCAAATAATAGCAGATAGAACTTTCAAAGGTATAAGCAAATATGTACCATTTTGAACTTAGTGTATATGTATTTGTCTATCAAGAGGATTGTCTCTTCCATATCATTTTGAACATGGTGATGCTACCTGAGAATCAATGAATCGATGAGTAGATTGTATTTTCGTTTTCTTTATCTAATGTTCATATTCATTGTCTCTACCTGATTATTTGCTTCAATCATCATCTAAAACTGCTTCTCTCTATCTCAGAGAAACTCAATATCATTAGAAGAAGAATATCACATTTTCTCATCTTCCTTATCATCATCTTTGATTCTCTATCACTCCTTTACATCTCAATAGTCTAATGTATCCCAATGGGATTGAACTCTAAGGAAGGAAAAAAATTGTCTTCCATGGTGAGAGGACTCAAGGCCCATCAGGAATACTCATTGTTATCGATATTATCTCATGCTCATCTTAGTTGATTATTTGATTTTTTTTTACTTCTTCAGTCATTAGACAAGTTCAATAACATTGGAACCATTGGACTTAATGATCACTTGATTGACTGGTTGTAAATTTTTTCGACTCATTCATAGTAATTACCGTTCTCATTGTTACTAATCATGTTACTCAATTAAATTAATTACCATTGTTGTTAAAGAATACAAATCTTTCTTATAATAACATTACATGTTTACTGTTAGACGGTTTGATTGATTAAGGTATCATCATCCTCATTAAATTAACTTAATCGTTTAGACTCATTGGATTAATTTTTATTATTTTATTTCAAAAATGTTTTCACTCGACAAATATTATATATCATTATCTCACTCCCAATCCTCTTCCACCTCCTCCCATGAACAAAATCCCACTGTGAGTCTTTAATGTTGATCAAACAAAAATATTAATTTGATTGGTTGGACAGTAAATCATATTCCAGTTGAATTACTTTGAATCACATTGATACATTTAACTTTAGCTATTAGTAGATTGGTCAAAATTGGTTGATTGTGATTAAATGAAAACTAATAATGAAAGGAAACTAATAATATCTTATCGATAGACAGAAATAAAGACACAAGAGAGAAAGAGTAAAAGTCGTAATAACTGTATGATTGATATTTTGGACAATTGAACGGGTCAATGGTCAACATGGATTATAACCAAAGGCCTTGATTGTAATATACTTTCACTTGATCCATGGTCAACTTTTAAATGCTATGAAAACGTAAACGAGTCCAATAGATGAGATGGAAAAAAAACTTTTCTGCTTAATTGGTATGTCAATTTAATTAGTCTACTATTAGACAATAGGTATGAGCAAACAAACTGAGCTGCACAAGTTTTAATTGGATTGGAACTATTTTAAATTCAATGTGAATCAATTAAATTAGAAAAGTTGATCAATAATCAGATGATTTATAAGTCCAATGATTGAAATAAGAAGCAAATTTCATCATGAATTTTAAGAAGCTCCCATTTGTTTATCAATTGAATTCTTATTTATCAAATTTTAACATGTAAACAACATGAGTTGAAGTAGAAATCGATATTGTACCTTTGAAATCTCTCGAGTTATTGTTTAAGCCTCGAACAAGGTGAGAATACATTATAATAAAAAGTTCTTGATGGGGAAATAAGAGGTTAGAATTTTCTAACTTGTAAGATAGAAATTCAATTTGAATGGAAAATAATCCTTTTCTTTCGTCTCTTTCTCTCATCAATTGTTCTGTCGAAGCTGAACAATTCAAACTGCTCATTTTCATCTCTTTTTCTCTTCGATTTTCTTGAATACCCTCCCAACCATTTACACACAAAGCATATGCTACACACCTTTTGACATCTCCCTTGAGCTAAACAACAACATCTTCAACTTCAATTAATGAAACGATGTTGATCCTAATTTAAAATAAACATTATCAACCAAACAATTATCATTACATTTGTTATTATACCAACACAATTGAATACTCATCAATTGTAATCACAATTGAACTCAACTTGATCATTAAAAGTTTTCAGGTAATAATCATCATAGAATTGATTAAAATGATGAAACTTTGAATGGATTCATTTTCATCTTTCTTATAATACATTTAAATCAGTTCTCGGTTAAATTTATAATACCAAACAAATTGACCTAATTTAACCAAGGAAAATGTTAATCTTCATTTAATATTTATCCTTGTAAGCAACAAATATATAAACGCAAAAAAAAGGATGCAACTGATGAGGATGCTAGAGGATGAAGATGATAAATAAACATGTTAATAACTTGATGATAAATAACAATTTTATTCATACTCATTTAACATTATATACATTATAATAATACCAATATAATATAATGGCTACAAACTTAATGACAAGATATTATTTATCTGATAATCTGAGTCAATTCTGAGCATTTCATCCAGAAGCTATCTCCTGATAATGATGATGATGATGATAAAAAAAAGTAATAATAGTTATAGTTAATGATGATGAGAGGAGCAAAAAAAGTCTTACATAAAATAGTGAATCTTATGGATGGAATCCAGAAATTCTGAATGAATATTATTCTGAATCCTTTTGAGAATCATCATGAAAAAAAAGTGAAATAAATAATATCCGAAAACAAAGACTAGTTAACAATAACATTGATCAGTTAGTGACTTGTGATTGTTAGTTTAGTTGATTAGTTGATCATCATCATAATAATAATATATGGATGAACCTTAAGAATTAAGAATCAGAGTCATTATCGTATTTTTTTCATCATCATCATCATCAACAGGGAAACTTTCAATTCACTGGAACCTAAATATCATAGAGACGATCAAGAATTATCTTCTTTATCATTATAATCATGAGACAAATAAGACACATCAGGAAAAGGAATTCTCTGAATACTAACTTTGATTCAGTGTTGGAACTTTTTTTTCTCAATCTTTGGCACTGATTCATAAACCCTCGACATGAGCATTAAACTGCTGTTACATTGAACCAGAATATATGAGATTCTGAAGATAACATTTTTCTTAGTAGATTTTTGCATTTTCTTGACAACTTATTTTAACAAATTAATATCATCATTGTAAGTAAATTTTGTTGTCAAAAGAACCTAAATAGGAACCCGAAGATCGACTAAACTAAGGAAACGGAGACTTTGAATTTAAGCACTTGAGTAATTAGATTTTATTGAATGTAAGGTAAATCAGAAACTGTAATTAAATGGGTTGAAAGGTAAAGGGGTTAAACTTAATTGAACGTAAAGGTGAATCACAAAATTAGAGGTTTAACATATTTAAATCAAACACTTAATTGGACTGAGGACCTTAGTCCAAGGGCTTGATTTATATATGTGAAGGGTTAATCCCTAGACAATTAGATAAGAGTTAAATAGCATGTGATTGAATGATTAAATGGGGGAAGTTAAATAAGATGACGTAATACATTAGTAATCCCCTTACAGAGCCCCCAGCTTGATGTTGCTTCCGGGTGACAAATATAAAGAACCATGAAATTTTGACATCCTGGTATGTCTGAATTGAAATGGTTCCATAATGCCGCGGAATCAACGTCTAATTTGTATTCTTCTTCTTATGAATTTATCAAAAATTGATAAATTGATCTCATTATACGGGGCTCTTAAATTTTCCACTCCATCGCAATAATTGTCTTCGTCAAATGATCTAGCTGGTTTTCCCATTGGTCGCTTTCTTATCTCGAACGGCCAATCTCCAATACGTTCCATAATCTTTTTAATCAGACTCGACATTTGTCTATTGTAACCATAATCAACATGAGGATAAGGATTCATGTACATTGGATTCGCAATCGATTCTCTATGAGCTTCTTCAAATTTTTCTTGATCCACTAGATAAGATAACATCGTGAAACCTGCATCAACAATAGGTGAATGTTGACCTTCTTGGATGACTAATCCGAAAAGGCTAAAGATGATATATTTCAACGCAATCGATGTTGTATCGTAAACACATCGATAATATGTGTTCACATCTCTTATCTTAGGTCTTATCAGTTCCCAATCACGTTGACTAAATCCCATGGAAATGAAGTCATTTACTCCACCAGCTACACAGATAATATCTTGTTCTTTCAAGATTGCTAAAACTTTTCTTTTTGTTATCGGCCAAGTATCACATCCTTTTGTATGTTCATATGACACGCCGTGAAAAATTGTTCCATCACCAATTGCATCTTTGGGATATCTGACCATATCATTGAATAATTGATTGCCTTCTTGATCAACGATTCCAATCCAAATCGGTAAAGATTTAGGTCCAATTATCGTTTTAATATCAGACTTTTCAATATCTATTCCACACACTCTGATGTTTTCACTTTTGAGTCTTCGATTTGTATCCATGATTCGTTGCTTATGAATGCAAGTTGAAAGATTGAAGATTTGATCAGGATTGCTTTTCTTTACTAACCATTCAAGCTTTTAGCTCTTTCTTCTTATCTTGTTTTTTCTAGTCCCAATTGGCTTTCTTTTTCCCATCTTTTCGGCGTTTAATCATCTTTTCTTCTGCTCTGATGTTAACTTTGGATCGTTTCTTAAATCATCAATTGTTAATCTTATCTTGGGTCTACCTTTGACTGCTGTTTCTCCTGGACCGATACCTTCATTGATTTCTTTGTGAATTGGTTGATGTTGAAGAAGGTCCTCTTCGTCGTTCCAATCAATTTCCATATCAACAGTTGGGTAACCAACTTTAGCTGCAACAGCATAGTGATCCCATGATCCCCATTCTGGCTGTTTTCTACTTGATCTCTTTAGATGTTGATGGTTCAGGATCTTTCGATTGACTTGAATTCGATTCATGATCTTGACTTGAGTAAATAAGCTCTTCATCTTTCTGCTCGTAAAAATCGACTGGACTTGAACTAGTAGTTGCACGAGGTCCTTGTGCTTCTTCTAGTCTTTGTCTTTTCTCAAATGGTTCATCTTGACTTGATTTTCGTTTACCATATTGAATAGTTACTAAATCAGGATATTGAACAATGAGACGAGCATCAAATGCTTTACAATAATCGTTCACATTTACCAATGGATTTTCAGGGCTTTCTAAAGGTGGAATCACTGCAACTTTATCCTTTTCTTTAATCTGTTCAAGATTTGATCTGATGTAGGCAAGGATCGAATTGACCTTAAATGTTCACCTTGACATATTTGAATATGTCTGAGCATTTCATAATAGTTTCCTTTCTTGACAGAAAAGTTTCTACAATGAACTTGAAATTCACTAAAACTTTCACTTCATCACTGTTGATTGCTTGAACTTTAGAAAGGTTACTTCCTAAACATGAGACACAATCGAATCTTTTACCTTCCATATTGTCGAGGTCAGGGTTGGGTTACCATTACGAAAATTGAAGATGAAACTTAACAATTTGATACAATATTTACAATAAAACTTTTGCAGTTCTCACATTTATATGGATTTACAGGGACATGGTCGCAAAATTTACATGAAATTGCGATCAGGTATCTTTCTGTGTCTTTCTTTGGTAATTCAGAGAAGATTAATCCATGAAAGAAATTTTCAATTCCAATGGTTGACAATCTTTTTCCGACGAATTTGTTGAGCTTTTCTCTGATTAATAATTCCAATGTCTTTTTAGGAACTTTCCAAAATTGAGATAATTCGTCCATCTTTTCTTTGGCTTTTTCAAGCTTAACTCTTTCCTTCTTGTTCTCAACAAGGTTGAGATGTTGTTCTTTTCGAAAAAGGTCCTCTTCCTCAATTAGAAACAATTATCTCTTGTTGGTTAATTGTGATGAAAATGTTGATCACTGATTTAACACTAAATCTAAGGTGTTAGTTGTCACTAGGATTTACACGGAAATTTGTGATTTACACGGGAGAATTGGATTTACACGGAAATTTGTTATATCGGGACACAGTAGCTTATAAAGGGACAATTTAAATTTTCACGGAAATTTGTTCAAACTATTGAACAAATGAATTGTTGATCACTTGATCAATTAGAATTGGGTGAGAGGTCCTTTCGCCCTTTTCTTAATTGAATCAAATTTCACCAAATTAACAAAATTAAAGGTTAAAAACATAATTAATCAATTGTAACAATTTGAACAATGACAAACCAGAACACAAAATGGCCGATACAATGGCGTCTCAATTGTTTCAAAGGGTTGAGTGAGCACGTTGAGGGAGTCGATAACGTGACAAAGGTTAATCTTAGTCACCCCCTGGTGTTAATTTACTCATTTGTGTTTAGCTTTTTCTCTGATGTTAGATTTGGTTTGTGTCCATTTGTTTAATTAATTAATTAATTAATTAGTTGATTCAGTTAATTAATTTTGAGGTCAGAGGTCCTTTGACCACAAAATTAATTACTGAACAAGGTGCCTGAAAGTGTTAATGTATATGGGTTAGTAAAATTTTCTAAACGGATTTTCAATTATTCTTTTCTCTTTTCTTTTCTAAAGAGAAAATTTTTCTTCTATTTATTCTAAGTGCTTTTTGTTAGTAACTAATGATTAGTCTTAATTAGAATGAGAATTAAATGAACTTGAAATGAATTGGAATGAGGTCCTTATTCCTTTTCACTTCGAAATCATTTGAATTTGATTTCGTTTTCGAGTTCTTGTGGTCATTTCATGTGACTGTTGATACACTTTCTTTTGTATGTTCTTTTCTTTTGCACTGTCTGTTCACTTGTTTCTCTTAATGAATCACAGTTTTCACTTTGTTCACTTGATTGTTCACATGGATGATTTATCTCGTCACTTTTAAGTTGATCTTTGTTGATTTCACTGTTTTCTTTTTGCGGTAGTTGTTGTGGGTTAGGAATTAGGTTTTCCTTTTCTTTCTCATTATTAGCGTTTCCAAGCTTCTCCTCTGTTTCTTTACTTTCGTTGTTAGCTTCTTCAAGCTTCTCATTAGTTTCTTCGATTTCACTTTGCTCGATTTCTGTGTCACTATCGTTCCAATTAATTACCTTTGAAACTTCAACCTTTTCTTTTTGGTCTCGTTGGGGTGGTGATTGTTCATTAGAGGAAGAAGGTCCTCCTTCCTCTTGATGTTCAATCCTTTCTTCCATCGACTTGGTTGACGGGTGTTTGTTCAAAAGGGATTGATAGTTGTTCGGAAGTCTTCCCACTATCTTCTTGATTCTTTCATAATTGAACGTTTTTATCTTCTTTGTATAAACACAAATCAATTTCGCTGTTGAATCATATGTATCAAGTACGATGTATTTACCAGTGAATTTTTGTTTCATAAATGATGGTCCAACTGTATACGGAACAGGTTTGACTCTTGCCAAATCGCCTCTTTTCAAATTTGGTTCTTTTTGTGTTAAGTTTCTTTCGTTTGCTGATTGTTCAGATTTATCGTTCAGAACTTCTTTCGCTTTCTCTCTTGACCCAATAATATCATTATCTTTGTATAATGGTGTTATTTCAAATCTGTTGTGTAGGAGTGAGCGAGGCTCGTAATTGTAAAGAAGTTGAAATGGTGACTTGCCAATATCAGTTTTTATCGAATTGTTATAGCTGAACATGAGGGTCTGCAAATGAATATCCCATTCATGAGCTCTTTCTGTGTACAGTGCCATTCTCGTTTTTATTTCTCGATTCAATCGTTCCACTAGACCATTTGTTTGCGGATGATAGGGTGATGAGTTTATTAGTTGTATTTGGTTTAATTCAGCGAATCTTTTCAGCTCTTTTGATGTAAAAATTTTCCCATTATCTGTTTGTAGTATTTTCATTCTACCAAATTGATTTATGATTGACTCTAAAAGGTTTATTACATCTGAACTGTTACCTTTCTTGAAGGGCTTCGCCATTCCATATCTTGTCAATGAATCGACCGCAACAAGTACAACTGTGTTACCTGTTGTTGATGGTGTGAACGGTCCGATCATATCCATCTGAACTCTTTCCATTGGGTAATCAGCGACTTTCATTCCTTTCGCTTTACCTTCTTTATATGTTTTTGACTTGTATTGTTGACATTTTTCACATGAAGCAATTTTCTGTTGAATAATTTCATTCATTTCAGGGAACCAGAAATCTAATTTTATCTTTTGAATTGTCGGCTTAAAACCAAAATGTCCCGCCTCAATCGCTTCATGATATTGTTTAAATACTTGATCGATGAGTGAATCTGGAAGATAGAATCTTGATGATCCATCTTTCTTGAGTTTAAACAATATTCCATCTCGAATTTCGTATTGTCTTTTCAATCGACCTTCTTCGATTTCTTCCTTTATTAACTTTGCTCTAGTATCCTTTTCTTGTTCTCGTTTCAATTCAGATTCTGTTTCTTTTCGAACTTTTGGTTGTTTTATCGCTGCGATAAAATGTTTCTGTTGTTGGGAATCTAAATAATCGAATTCTCGGATGAATCTCAAGAGGACCTTTTGAGTTTCATCTTCGATTATTTTGTTTTCTTCTTTCAGTTCCATGTCTTCGATTATCACATCGTCTTTTTCACAGTTAACGAAATTTAAATATTTATCGAAATGATCATCTGTCATTTCGCCTTTTTGTCTGTGAGCCCATTCGTTTGATCTCGAAAAACAATCTGCTGGATGATGTTCACCTTTCAGATATTGTACTTCGAAATCAAATTCGGAAAGATCATGTTGCCATCTCATGATTCTTGGGACTTTAAATTGTGTGTTTTTGAGCTCGCATAGAGCATGATGATCAGATTTAACAATGAACTTTTTATGTCTCAGGAAATGTGCGAACTTTCGGCAAGCATAGACAACAGCGGCACATTCTTTTTCAGTGGTTTGCCAGCTATACATATATTTCTGCAACTTACAGCCGAAAAAGTATACTGGATTCCATGTACCTTCGTCATCTTTTTGTGCCAATATTCCACCAATTGCGACTGCTGATGCATCGACTAATACAGTTGTTTCTCTTTCAGGATAGAAGTGAGTTAATAAGCATTTCTTTGTTAATGCTTCTTTTAGTTGTTTCCAGCTTTTCAAAGTTTCTCCTTCCAATTTAATCGGGATTCCTTTGTACTTTTTCTTTACCAGTTCTTGTAATGGAGCTGCGATTTTTGCATAGTTTTCTATGAATCTCGAGAAATAGTTGAACAATCCAAGGTGAGATCTGATCTGATTCTGAGAACTCGGAGGATTGAGGGCCTTAATCCTCTCGATTTTCTTAGGATCAGGTCTGATTGTTTTACCGGATACCATGTGACCTAAACAGATAATTTCTGTTGCTCCAACTTGAAGTTTTTCGACTCGATTCTTAAAGCCAAATATTTTTAGAGCGCCAATAACTTTTCTCATATTATCACAAAGTTGATCTATTGTTTTTCCATATATAACAATATCATCAAAATATCCAAAGCAGCATGTGTACTTCAGCTCTCCAAGAACTTTATTGATTACTTCTTGAAAGTAAGATGGTGCGTCAGCCAATCCCATCGGTAATCTTTTGTATCTGTAACAACCATCTTCTGTTACAAAGCTCGTTTTATCTCTCTCTTCTTCCGGAATTTCCAACTGATAGTACCCTTGACATAGATCTAATACCGTAAAATATTTGTTACCTTTGAGTTGATTTATAGCATCGTCTATGTTAGGCATTGGGAATTTTCTTTTCTGAATTAATTTGTTCAATTCTACATATGATGTTACCATTCGCCATGTTCCATTTGGTTTTGGTACCACAAATGCTGGAGCTCCTCCACCAACATCTGAATCTTCGATTATCCTTTTTTTGAACTCTTTGATTATTTTTCTTATCTCTTCTCTCATCTTCTCACTTGATCGAAATGGTTTACTCTTGGGTATTGGATTGTTACCAATATCAATTTTGAACTTTGTGAATTCTGCTGGGACACATCCGAGGTCAAATTTACTTGAGGAAAAAGAGCCTCTTTCCTCTAGTAACACTTGATAAATTTGCAGTTTTTCACTTTCACTTAGTTCTTTGTTTATTTGTTGATATAATTTGTTGTCGAGATTTTGAAGATTTTCAGGTAAATCAATATTTGTGTCTTGAAATTCTTCAATTTTATTGATTAAAAATGGTGAATCTTCTGAATAATGTTCATTGAAAAAGTTGATGTAATTTACTCTTATTACGTTGATTTGAGGTAATTTCACTTGTTTGTTGATTAATGAGTTTACTTTGTTCACTATTGTTTAATTGAGTGTCATCACTTGATTCGGATGAGTAACGAGGTCCTTGTTACTCATTTGATGAAGTTGATTCAAATCGTAATTTGTGCATACCAATTGGTCAATAATAGTTGAATCTTGTAAATTTGGTACATCAATTTTAATCTATATTCTTGATTTAAATTAATATGTTTTAATGAATAGGGTTTTCCTAATCCATTAGCAACAATAATTAATTGAGTCGCTTTGATTATATTTTCACCAAGCAGGATGTCATTGAAAGATCAATGACATAAGCTGCTACCAATTTAGGTTCATTACCATTATACACTTTTAATGGTACAAACCATTCACATTGAATCACTTTTTGATTTGCTGATTGGAATTGTAGCTTATAAGGGTAAGCGAACAGGGCGAGTTTAACAGCGAGGTCCTTGCTTATTAAACTCGTGCACGCTCCTGTATCAAACATTCCCTCGATTTGAACTTGATTAATTGAAAATTTAATCATAGGGTGTCTTACTTTTTCCGATGACTTGTTTTTGTTGGCGATTAGACGTTGTATTAACACTTCCTTCGCTTAATTGCTCTTCGACTTCCACGTTGTTAGCTTGTTTAAGCTCAGGTTTATTCTGTTGATCTCTTTGGTCTCTTTTCAGGATATTTCGTCCAACAATCTTCAGAATTATGTGAGGTTGCTTTACAATGCTCACAATTTTTTGTTTTCTCATTTGACTTGGGTGAATTCTGGTTTGATCGCCAGTTATCATTACCTTGAGAAGGTCGTGACCTTGATGGATAACCTCTTGACTTCTTTTGTTCTTTTGCCAATGACCTATTACCTTGCTTTTATTTTCTCGATTTCCAAATCAGTTATCTCTGGAATGATTTCATTCTGTATATAATAAGGGATTGATGATAACATTGCGATTGCTAATGTTTCATTAGTAGCTGAAGGATAGATAATTTTTAAAGAAGTTTCAATTCGTTTAAAGTGATCGCGTGGATCTGTTTTAGGATCATATCGTTTTTGTACCACGTTGTAAATAGCTTCTGCTTTTTCACTTGCCGTTATCGTTGAATTGGTTAGTTTTTGTTTCCATTCTTCATATTCAATGAATGGTGAATCGTTTCTCAGTTTTTCTGCTCGATCACGTGCTTCATTTTCGAGAAGGACTGTAATGTGATCAATCCAAGTTTGTTTAGAGGGATCTAAGGTCCTCAGATCGTACTCTAAACACTTGAGAAAATCAGTAAATGTTTGCCTTTCTCTATTTGGCCAATTTCGTTTATTGATTCGCTTCAATGCTTGTTGTTGAGCGAGGGTTAATTGTCTCTCTTTTTCTTGAAGATTGAATTTTTCCAACGCTTCCGACATTGAGATATTTTCCATCATTGAATAGTTATTCGCCAATAACGAAGCAAACGCTGGAGATAATCCCAGATCATCTTCAAGTTGTCTTTTGGTGTATTTTCTTAACTGATCAATTGAATAGATTTTCTCTTTTAACAATGTAGCGAGCGATGTATAATCCAATCCAAGTTTTCTCAGAATTAGACCATCTTGCCATTTAATCTTGTATTCTCTTTTTGAATTTATTTCGAAGGGACCATTTATCTCTTCTCCATCGTTTTGATACATTTCTTGTATCACTTGAGCTTCCCAAATTTCTTTCTGAAGCATATTTTCGGTTTTCTGATCAGGACTTTTGATTCCCCAATCCAGAGCTATTCCACTTAGCTCATTTCGAGTAATCTTTTCACTCACTGTAGTTTTAGGGTATGTTGTTGTTTTTGTTGGCGAGTCTTCAATCATGTTGATTACTTTATTTTACCCTTTTCACTTAATTTATCACACAGTTTATAGTTGATTTTTACACAAATCTAATCGAAGTTGATTGTTGTGGGGTGAAAGGTCCTCTCACCCTGCGACAATTTAACTTGAAGTACTTTCACGGAAACGGAAACTAAGGCTTGTTAGAGTTTATAAGCTTCTTAGCTTTTTTAGGCGTTTCTTAGTTGATGATGTGGCCACAAAGAAAGTCACTTAGTTCTCACTTAGATTAGCAGAGGCATCTCCACCAATGTGTAAGTAAATTTTGTTGTCAAAAGAACCTAAATAGGAACCCGAAGATCGACTAAACTAAGGAAACGGAGACTTTGAATTTAAGCACTTGAGTAATTAGATTTTATTGAATGTAAGGTAAATCAGAAACTGTAATTAAATGGGTTGAAAGGTAAAGGGGTTAAACTTAATTGAACGTAAAGGTGAATCACAAAATTAGAGGTTTAACATATTTAAATCAAACACTTAATTGGACTGAGGACCTTAGTCCAAGGGCTTGATTTATATATGTGAAGGGTTAATCCCTAGACAATTAGATAAGAGTTAAATAGCATGTGATTGAATGATTAAATGGGGGAAGTTAAATAAGATGACGTAATACATTAGTAATCCCCTTACAATCATCATCTTATTATTATTACATGAATGATAATTATGCTAATCAATTGATTCTCATTATCTGTTGCCAAAAAGAGAGATGAGATTGTCTCATGGATTCATCATGGATTCAGTGTTAATATCCTATGTTATCATGAACATTGTTGTTCTTGTTATCTTTGTTATCATATTCTGATTGCATCTTATTTATATTACATTGAAAATCAATAATAGTCAAAATGATATCATGGTGACATTTATATTCAGTTACAATTTTTGTTTTTCTTTCGCTTTTTTCAACTTATCACCAATAATATTGATCCGGAAATGGAAATGATGAATTTTTTTTTGTTTCATATTCATGGATATTCAGATGAGGGTACAGATGAGGGTACAGAAAACATGACGTATAATGAGATTTGTTGATTTATTTACAATTGAGAAAAGGTAACATATTAATACTATTTAATTGTCACCAATTATTTTCCATGAAAAATGATTGAAAATAAATCTTTAGAGCTCTTTAAATGTGATAGGAAATTATTTTGTTCTAAATCAGAACAATCTGATTCATTTTTCTTTGACATTCAGTTTGTCAACTTTGAGAACTCTAGAAGGTATTCAAATCTATTAGAGTTTTTTGTCATGTCAGTTTTTTCCTAAGTCGTGATTAAATCTCATCACATGTTCTGATGATCATTATTTATCTTTTTCGTTTCCAGATGAAAATAATCAGTTCGAAAATTTCTATTCAACAAAAGAGATCGAAAATAAAGAACAATCAATTCAGAATTTCGAATAATTTTTTGCCTTTTCTCTTAATATTCTCATCGTAATAATATAATCTCATTATGCTAATTATCATGATTCTCTTTATTATCTTATTATCTCATCGACAAAAAAGTTTTTCCAACTTTATAATGAGAAAGTATATCAAAAAGTTCGAGTTTGTGAACAACTTTTTCTATTAATATTGTTGAGGATTTTCTCTAATATCTTTTGTGGAATAGGCGGGAAGCATTGGGAGTTTGAAAAATTCCATTTTCGTCTGGACATTTGTAACATAATCTTACGAGCTGATGTATTGATCAAATCCATATCACGAAGAGTTGGAAACAGGAGTGAATGAATTGGAAATTATCAGTCAATTTCTTTTCGTTTCAATTGAAAGATCATAATATTTTTTTCTGCTTCTCTATCCAATTTCATATTTCATGTTCTATCCTTCGACTATTATCATTCAGTTCGAGTCAGTGACCTCGAAACGAGGTAGCATAGAGAAAGAGGGAAAATATCACAAATTCTCATCATCATTTCTCAGTATTATCTGTTTATCATATTCGTATGTTTCTTATCTCCTCAGTACATTGAATATTTTTCAAGTAACATCATCATGAGAATATTATTATTTTTTCTGGACTGTATCATGTCATGGTTACAATGGTCAGTTTGTGATAGAGTGTAAAAAAAGAAACCGGAATAAGCGAAAGATAACATTTACTTTGGAAGAATTTACTTTCACTTACTCTCTCTCTCTCTCTCTCTCTCTCTCTCTCTCTCTCTCTCTCTCTCTCTCTCTCTCACTCATTCTTTTCTTCAGGAAGGAAAAGAGAAAAAAATTTCCTATTCTGATTCCAATGTAAATGATATTCAGCTTATTCTCATTCTTCCTGGTTCCTGATTCTATTTAACTTATATCCTCCTATTGTACCAGAATGATGATGATGACCCGTGATGTTATTCATTGGTAAAATTTTCTCATCCTTTCTTCAAATGATGAATTCATATTCAGTTCATATTTACACAAATTTCTATCTGGATGGTTAATATTGAATAATAATAGTTTTGATTTTGTCGCCCAGAATGAGACTAATTACCATTAGCTTGCCGACTAATCAAGCTTTTGTTAATTTCATGGCTTATTCAGAAGGGTAGGCTAACAGTTTCCATGAAGTTTGAGAAGGTGTCATGGGATTGAAGGTCAATCTGATCAAGAATTAAGTCAAAGGCTCGATACTGAAGAAGAAAGTTTTTTAAAGGAAAAACTCATGGATGATTTATTCAGAGAAAGGAAGAAATAAATTTAAGATGAACTGAAGCAAAGTCTACAAACTTACAGGATTGATATTAATCTGAACTTTTAGCTGAGTTCATGATTGGATCATGATATTGTTTCAATATCTGTCTTTTTCAATCAATTTGAAAACTTCAATCCCATCTGAATCAAATGAATCAATTGTTTATTTACTTGTGTGTTTTCATGTAATAGTAACAATCAGTAAAATGTAACAAAACCTAACCAATTGTTGTTATCGTTTTTTCATCATGAATTTCAACCATGAACATTGAATATTGCTCATTCATAATGATGATATCGTTGTTGATGAAGTAGAAGAAAAAAGAACAATTTTTTCTTCTTCTTTTCTTTTATTCATTTTGAAAATGACTTGAAATTTTTGCCTCGATAGTTTATCATAGTAAGAATCTGTATGAATAATTTTCCATTCGGATGAATTTTTCCAATGTTACCACTCGATAAGATATTAATAAAACCCTTTCTATGTTGGTCTGTGGTTATCTCACGATTAGATGATACTGAATACAATAAGATACTTTCCTGTTACACCCTGAAATCTACTCAGTAGTTTTCTATGATATTGACCATGAAGGAAAGTGAAACAATCCTTGAGTAGGATTTTCCAGGATAAATCATGAGGTTTCTGTTTCTTTTTCTCATTAATTACTGATCTTATCTTTAGTTTTATTCCAGGACTCAAGAATCTTTCTCATTGTACAAATGAGATAGATTCATTTTCCATGAGAAATTATTATCACCATGTCTTATCCTCTCTCTCTCTCTCTCTCTTTCAATATTCTGGCTTTTGAGTAATCGAAAAAAGAGCTTTACTTTCAAGATTATTTTCTTTTCTTTTCGAATAAAAAAGAAAGAGAAAAATTCGCACAAACAAATACTATTATTATCGAATTTTGTGAGATGATGAACCATTTTTCATTCGATTTTTTTTTCTTTTTCATCAGTCTTCTCATCTCTTTTCTTATTCATTCTTTGTTTTCTCTCGAACCTCTTGACGAAAAGAGTAATTGTCCATTCTATTTCGATTCGAGACTTACCATTATTTATTATAATCTACACTCGGTCGAGGTGGTAATAACAATGCTCACTTAAACTACATATCTTCCTATTCATCATCCTTATCATCATTATTTTGGCTTAAATTCACTCATAAGATTTTTGGTTAATAAAACAACAATGGCTAATCTTGTGATGAAATTGGAATCAAAAGTGAAAATTCAATAAATTATCTTGAGTTTTCATCTCTTTTTCTCATAATGGATTCTCAAGTTTATTAACATTCTAAACCAATTACAATTGGTAATCATGAACAACCAACCTGATTATCCATTGAGCCAACAGAGTTCACATAAACACCAGAACCTGATAGTTTTGAACAGTAAAATCAGTAAAAAATCAATTCAATAAACATAAATCGACAGAATAAATAAAAACAAATCAGACTAAATTTGTGAATATCCATAAGTCAAACTTCAAGTTTATCGTTGAGTTTTCAGCAAATCTAAAAGATAATAACTGTTGATTGAATTGCAGAAAACTTTTAGTAATCAAATGCAACTCTAAATGATTAGTTTATGCAAATTAATTCTGCTCAAAAATCAGAGTTAATTAAATCATTTTAATGATGTGTTTTAATTAGAGCTTGAAAAATATCGTTGCAATTTAGTTGATTATTCAATAGACGATCCAAACAATACCATGATATTGATCATGAGTCTAAATGAAAGTGACAGAAATGATCGTATAATCAAAAGGTTGATAATTGAATAAAGATGATAAACAATAATCAAGATGAACAAAAAGTGATGCTGATTATCATCATGTTGGATGAGCTTCAATGATGAAGATAAACTTCATCCTCTTTCTTTTTTATCTTCTATGGTTTTAACAACTGATGATAAGAGGAAGAAAAAAAAGTTCATCTGATAATCTGCTTTCATTTTCTTCTCTTTATCATTAATATTATCTGAGTTTGGAGAAAGTTATCAGCTGTTGGGAAAATAATCTTACATCAGAATAAATCCTAATCTTTAATAACTCGAAAAATGCATTGTGCTCGATTCCCATCTTGATGGTCAATTCTACTACTGACCAGTGTAAGAAGATGATACATTTTTCATTCGATATTAAAGCGCGTCCAGAATTTACGAATAAAAGAAAATTTATTCGATTACATATTCTAACCACATAGTTGGTATTCTTATTTTCCACTTTTCGAGAGAAAAAAACCAAAAAAAAAAGTTCTAACAATAAGTGACTTCGATACTTTATTATCTATCATCATGAAGATAATGATGATGACGGTCAAACCTCTTAATCTTATATACGGTGATAGTATGACATATGTTAGGAGATAATCTCATAATAGGTCAACTTTTTTTGCCTCTTTCGCTTCAATGAACTTTCATCCAAGGAAAATGTTGATATTATATCCGAGTAAAGATTCAAAGGAGATAAATATCATGTCCAGTGTCCGTTTCAACCACTTGGTTACTCCCTTTCTCTGATAGCTCCGTTTTGGAAATGACCATTTCACTTGACATAATTTTTTGTCCAAAGCATTTGAAACATAATCATCTCTCTTATTAGTCTCAATTAATATTTCTGATTGTTGACATTACCGTTATTATTATCGCTGTTATTATTACAGCGCAATCCTTGTTATCATTAACAACATCATCATCATTTATAATAATATTATTATTATTTGTATCTTTTATGATTAAGGGGAAATAATAAAAATTTTCACTTGAATAACTTTTCACCCAATACAAAATGCCCATGTTAATTGTTGGATATTAACTGTGATCAATATTACAATCATACAATTAACCAATTGAGTAAATATATTTAACCATCAATATTTATCATAACATTTATTGCTCAAGTTAATCAGTGACAATGTACATTAATCAAGTATTTACTTTATTATGAAAAAAAATGATCAATCAATTGATTAGATTGAGAGTAATGATAAAAATTTATATTTATCTTATATTTACACTTTTGGTATCTTATTAATTTATAATATTTAATCATTTGATTAAGTTAATTCTGGTTATTTGATTTTTTTTCTTCATGTTTTCATGATTAATTTGATTGTTGATAATGGATTGCAATGATTTAGGTGTGGGTTAGTCTATTGGCCAGCAAGTAATTTGATATCAATTGAAGGATTCATGTTCATCATGATACAATTGAACAGTTTGAATTGGTTACTTGTAATTGGTTTTATTGTTATCATCATGGTAGTGGTGATGATACAGAATTAACTGAATCATTTGTTAAGAATTTTCTATTCTATTTCAGAATGATGATAATTCCAAATGTTCCAAGTTGAATGTTCCCTCTCAGAGTTCATGCTGAGATTTTCATCTTCTATCTCACCATGTTCATAAAAACTATCTCCATGTTCAGATCTATCAATTGAATTAATTTCTCACTCCTTTTTTCACATTCATAATCATATTTGACTCAATTGTTAACAATGATCATGATGAAAGAAGGTAAAAACTCATGAAATTGACATGAAATCATCAATTTCAACCTTATCAGCATGAAATTATCATGGATTGTTATAAACTCAGTATGAAGCTTTTGCTCCCTTTTCAATCAATCTCGTGAAACGATTTCCAATTCACAATCTAAATTGTTCAAGATTGATTATTGATCAAAATAATTGTTGATAAAAAAATTTTTGATTAAAATGAGAAACAATTGTTTAACCAATTTACTGAATACGATGAAATTTAATATTAATGATAAAAGTGATAATCAAGTGAACCAGAGTAAACCAATTAATCAGACTATCTGTTCAATAGGAATCAAAGTGAATGTGATTATTATCATTAATCTTTTCAATTCCGTTAATAAAATGTCAATCAACTTCATCTATCAACCATTAATCTCATATCTTTTCATTCAGAGGATTTTAGTAATTTTCTCAGGCTTTTTTCCAATACCCAATCTTCAGAATCTGTGGTTCCCTCGTAAATATATTTTAATAGTTACTTTTGATTTTGGGTTATTGGTTATCATCATCATCTTCAATGAGAGAGAGAGACTTAGTTTCTTCTGAAGGAAATGTTTCTCCATTCATGATGATTGGTATAAGAGGACGGAAGAATAAGAAGTTCTAAAAAAAGTTCTGAACCTAAAAGAATTTTTCGAAAAGAAAAAATTTCTTTCTCTCTCTTCCTTTTTCCTGATAATATCAGGGTAACCTTTTTATTCACCAATATCAAAGTCAATTTCATCAGAGAATATTATTGTTATTACTACAGTATAAAGCCCAAAGGGAAATTCATGATGACGAAAAAAATAATTCGAATACGAAAAAAATTTTTATGCTGGAACTTTTTTATTCTCGAAACAAACTTATCTCGATTTTTGTCATTCTAAATGCTTGAGAGTCAATCAAAGTTTTTCTTTGAATTAAATCAACGTCGAAAAAGTAAATTGTATCGCTAATTGTTGATGAAGAGTAACTAATATTTTCACAATAGAATTGATCACAAACTAATATTCATTCATTATACGAATTCGCTTAAATAATGATAATTATCATGAAGCTAATCTTAATCTGCACTCTAATGGTCTATAATGAGCAACTAATTGTTATTGTATCAACTCTCAATTTCATGGTTTCCTTTTAGATTATAACTAAATTGAAGGGTAGCCTTTTAGCTCATCTGATTCAATTATTTTCTTATTTTCTTAATCACAATTAACTGAAACAATTTAATTATTTTCTTAATTCACTTTAATTAACTTTAGTTTAATCACAATTTAACGACAATTAGTTGATTATGGGTTGTGTTTAATCACAAGTTCAATGTATTGACTTCAACCGTTTTTTGACTATTGTCATTTTCTAAGTAAATGGTTAACTAGACTATCGTCGCGACATAACCTTATGGGTTTACCATTTATGGAAGTTGTTTTATAACTAAAGTTACCATTTTCCCAAGGGTTCAAAATGTGAGCTTATCACTAATGAGATAAGACTTTGCCTTTGACTCAATTAATAATTTCCTTTTGTAAACTGAAGTTAAAAAGTAAGACAAAAATCTTCCTCTTTCTTTTTCTCTTCGAAAAACCAATTTTATCTTCTCTGTCTTTTTCATTATCTTCTCTTTCTTTTTGTCTTTAAAAATTCATGTTGATTGAATTAACAGCAGAGATAAAGTTTTACAATGAAAACGTTAAGATCACTCTAGTGAAATTAATAATTATAATTGTACTTTACTCTCTAAGTTTAATTAGATTCAATTTTCTTGATTTTGTTTTTATCAGTTTTAATTACAATTGTAATTTGATTATATCATTCAACTAAAGTTTCAGTTAACCAATTTCAATTTTCAATAAACTTAATTACATGCTTACTCACATTGTCAGAATCCTGAATTCGAATCTTAATTATAATCTGTGTTGTGTGGGACAGATTGGAATTTCTTGATTGTTGTGAACGTTACTTAAGTAAATTCATTTGGAACTTTCAATATTAATCGTTAGATTAATCTTTAATCCTTTCGGATAATCAATAATCATTTCTTACCCTGTGATCTTTAGATCTAATTCAATACGAATTACCTTTGTTTCTCATTCTTATTACTTAAGATTTCCTTTTAATAAGTTTTCTTATTAAATTTTCCTCACACTTGGCGAGGTCGCCAGGATTCTGTCTTTGTGTGTTTACAGTGAAAGTGTAAAAGTTTTTGATTAACATTTTTCTTCTTACCTAATGGTAATAACTCGTTCTGGTGCTGGAATTGAATTGACAATTTCTCGATCTTTAACTAATCGTCATAGACGCTCTTCGTTGCCAATAATTCCAATTGAAACAACTTCATCTTTAGATCAAAGTGTTGAGAACTCAAGTTCACCTTTTCATCGACATTCATCATCCAATTTACCGTCAGTAAATCCTCGAGTTAATAACATGGTTACAATAACTGAATTGGATATTCAAGGTTATAAGGAATTACTCACTCATTTTGGATTGCGAACAATTCCAACAAATAGTTTCGTTGAAAAGCGATGTTATGAGGTAATTAGAACTAATTATCTGATACTTGGTGAGTCATTAACAAATGATTTAATTGATACACTTCCTGTCGATGAAGTAAAAGAAGTTATTGTTCCCGATTGGGTTAATATTTTTCGAAACTTAAACATTTTGGAAAGTGAAATACAAACTGTAATTAATCGTATTGGGCGAGATGAGTCAGTAATCTGTAATGCTACTGAAGATGAATTGAAAAGTATTGGTTTACCTATCGGTACTATTCATAAAATTGCTCAAGCAATTGATCATGTTGGCGAACAATCAACTCTAGTTGATCAAGGTCCAACTCGACCCAATTCCCCAGTTCAACCTTCAAACGATGTTAATCAATTTAAAACATTAATTGATGCTGTCGCTTTAGCTATGACTAAAGACCCAAAAGTTACTGAATTTTCGAAAAACGAAGATATGAGAGAATGGATTAACAAGACTATCAATAAATTGAGTCTTGAAAAGTGCGACGATGAGACACGATTACGTTGTTTCAAGAAAGGTTTAGCACATGAACTTCTACATATCGCTAATCGAATTGATTCTGAAATTACCGATTATCATGAATACATTACCGCTCTTCGTGAGAAACTTAATATTCCCGCTTTAAATGCAAATGATGCTTTTAAATTACGAAATCTTAAATACGATTTTTCCGTTCCACCTCAAGTTTTTATGAATATCGCAAGAGAAACAATGGAGAAAGTGAAAGGAAAAATGAATAACAAAGCTTTTCTGTTCGATCTTTTGAATCATCTTCCTGAAGAAGTTACTAAAGAGATTTATCGTAATGGACACAATGATGATGAGCAAAAGATAATGAACACTTTGTTCCTTCATTTTCATGAACATGAGACAAAGAAGAAAAAGAATCGCGAAGAAAAAGCTAGAGCTTTATCAACTTCCAACTCCACTCGAAAAGTTGAAAATGGTGGAAATAATGAACATGGCCAGAAATCGAATCCACGGTATCGAACAAGTTACAAGGATTTGACTTGTCATATTTGCCAAGAAAAAGGTCATATTGCTCCCAATTGTCCACAACGTAAGAAAGGGATGGGAAGAAAAGAAACATCAACTTCCTCAGCTCCAGCTAAAGCTTCTGAGGCAAAGACAGTTAATACTGCTGTTCAACCTATTGGTGATCCTCAAATCTCTGCCCCTGAGGGAATAAGTATTCCAACTTCCTTTAGTTACGTTATAAGACAAGATGTTAATGCCCCAATTCTTACTAATAAAGGTGATCCTTTACTTGAGTATATGTCTCTTTGTACCCTTAATATTGAATCTCCACTTCGTCGACCGATTAATACTTATAGAGTTCTAGTTGATACTGGAGCTACTGCCTCTGTGCTTGATCATAATCTTGCACGAAAATTTGGAGTCAATATTGTTCCACAATCAACTCCGATTTACGGAATTTCAGGAACAACTCAATCTCTTGGATTTGCTTATGCAGCAGTTAAACATCCAGGAATCGAAGGATTTCGAGTAATTAAAATTACTATTGTTGATGAATTTCAACCAATTTTCCTTTTAGAAATACTTTCATTCATTTGTTTTATATGAAAATTGATTCAAATGGATATGAACATTACGTTTACGCTCATGAAACACCTCATGGTGATTGTTTCGATGCTAATTTTCGCTTTCGCTTTTGTACAATTGAAGAGACGAATTCAATTTTACATCCCTCTCTTCGTATACCATTGGATCTAGATAAAGATTCTCATTCAGAACGACCATGTAAAATTCTTAAGGAACACGAAAATTCATTTCTTATGAAAATTGGTGGATTACAGTTAAAATCTTATCAACCAGTTCTAACAATTTCGGAAAACAATTTAACTTTTCAAGAGAAAGTTTTGTTGCAAATTAATAGTGATTTATCCAAAGATAAAAAGAAAGATTTGGTTAATCTGTTCACTAAATATGAACATGTTTTTAGTAAAGGAAAACGTGATCTTGGATTTGTACCTAATGATGTTTGTCCAGTAAAAATCGATATTGGTGATAATGTGATACCTTATCAAAAACCTTATCCAGCTAATAAAGAACGAAGATTGGCTTTTAAGCAAGTGATGGATGAACTTTTATCTGCTGATATAATTGAGCCTTCAGAAGCTGATGGAGGTTCACCCGCTCTTTTGGTTCCGAGACCTAACGGTACTCCGCGATTGGTAATTGACTTTCGTCAAGTTAATCGAATCACTAGATTTGCAGCCCAACCAATGCCTCGAATCGATGATATTATGGAAGCAGTTCGTGGTACCAAATACTTCAATATGTTTGATTTGGCTCAAGGTTACCATCAAATTGAATTGCCCAAAGGTGAAAGAGAAAAAACTGTTTTCGTTACACCTGATGCTAAATATCAATATAAACGACTTCCAATGGGCTTAGCTGGTGCTCCATTCATATTTCAAAATATGATCAACAAAGTTTTGGATGGTTTACAATTAAAGAATTGTATTGGTTATTTTGACGATGTTCCGGTACTTGGACAAACTTGGGAAGAATTACTCAAGCAAACCGAAATTGTTCTTGAGAGATTTTCTAAATACAACCTAAAGGTAAAGTTAGAAAAATGCAAATTTGGTTACACTGAAATCCCGTTACTTGGTCATTTGGTCAATGGCGAAGGGATTAGACCTGATCCAAAGAAGGTCGAAGCTCTTAAACGATTGCCTTATCCTAAAACGACGAAACAACTACAATCCATACTTGGATGTTACAATTATTTTTCTCGATACATTAAAAATTATTCGACTCTCGCTGCTCCATTATATCGAATAATATCTAAACAGAGAAAGTTTCAATTACTTCCTGAAGATAAAAAGGCTTTAGACACCTTGAAAAATTCATTGATTACAACAACAATGTTGGTACATTTCGATCCCGAGATGAGAAGGAAGATTTCTGTTGACGCATCAAATTTCGCTGTTGGTGGAATTCTGTTACAGGAAGATCGAAATTCACCTGATTACTCTAAAGAGACTCCGATTGAGAACGTTAAAGATTGGCTTCCGATTT
This sequence comes from Panonychus citri, assembly GCF_014898815.1. Lineage (NCBI taxonomy): Eukaryota > Metazoa > Arthropoda > Arachnida > Trombidiformes > Tetranychidae > Panonychus > Panonychus citri. The sequence goes on along the minus strand of NW_026515530.1, from coordinate 54,681 downwards.
CGTTCTTCAGCCAAAAATTACAAAAACATCAAATTAATTATTCAGTCTCTGAAAAAGAGTTATATGCTGTTCTTGTTGGTGTTGAAAAATATAAACATTACCTGGAAGGTGAAGAGTTTATAGTTGAAACTGATCATCATGCGCTTTGTACGATAACAAAAGTAAATTTTAAAAACGCACGATTACAACGCTGGTCTATTATGTTATCACAATATAAGTTCAAAGTGATATACAAAAAAGGCTCATTACATGCTCCCGATTGTCTCTCTAGAGTGCAAACAGAATGGGAACATAGAAAGATAATTGACCCTGAAGAAGAATATCTTGAAAAAGTTTATTCAATAACAAATTTGTTGAATGTCGATAGAGAAATTTACGATTTTGGTCTGAACGTGGTAAATTTTGCTTTGGAAAATCCATCTTTGGATATTGGATCTCCACCGATTCTACTTTTTACTGTTGAAACTGATACTTTACGTGAAAAGATTTTGAATTTTCAAAGCAAAGATATTGATTGTCAAACAATTATCGATCAGCTTAAGAATGGTAATCAATCGATTATGAAGAAATACATTTTAAAAAATCACTTGCTTCATCGAAAATCTATTGATGATGATGCTCCAACAAAAGTAATAATCAATCATGAGATACTTAAGCAACTTTTTGAATTCTATCATTCGTCGCAAACTGGTGGACATTTCGGCCCCGAGAAAACTTTTCTTGCAATATCTATACGATATTATATGAAAAATTTGTTTCATGCGATAGTTCAACTTTGTAATAATTGTGAAACTTGTTCGGTTTCAAAACCAACATCAATTATTTATGTTGAACCAAGTTCCAAACCTATTCCTGAGAATAACTTTGAGCGATTGGAATTAGATGCACAAGGACCAATTACTATTGGAAACACTAAACGAATAATCTTAGTATTGGTAGATACATTATCTAGATTTGTTTATGCTAAATCTTATCGAGATCAAACCGCTACAACTGTTATCAAGTTTCTTGATCAATTCTTCAACTTATTTGGTCAACCGAAAGTCATTCAAACTGATCGTGGTACAAATTTCCTATCGGAAAAGTGTCATCAATATTTAATGAATTTAAATATCAAACATGAAATTTCTACTCCATATCATCCGCAGTCACAAGGAATTGTTGAACGAGCTAATCGAACGATAGCTGAACGGTTAAGAACATTAGTTACTGAACATGGAACTAATAATTTCGATAAAAGTTTGGAACGTTCGCTTTATGCTATCAATACATCTGTACATAAAATTACGAGATTTTCTCCTTACTTTCTTGTCTTTGGACAACAACCAAGAGATTCACTTGATAATCACTTGGAATTGGATAGAAAATCAATTTTATCTCAAGCTAAAGCTAAGAAAATCGCATACGCTCGATTGAAAGCTCAACAAAATTATCAGATTGACAGAATAAGAAGATTACATCAACGACCTCCTTATCGAATTGGTGAGTTCATTTGGTTAAAAAATGAATCAAAATCGAAAGACATTTCAAAGAAACTTCTACCACGTTACCATGGACCGTATATGATTTATGGTATGAAAAAAGGATCATTATTGTTATTGAATCCGAATTCAGAAGAATTTGATTTGTTTACTGCTAATGTCATGAATTCAAAATTGTTCAGAGGAGAGTTGAGTGAAAGCATGAAAAGATTGAGAGATCATTATTTCAACATTGAATCAAATCATTGGTTAGAACCAGAAAATTTGGATCATGTTAAATTAACTAATAACGATAATCAAAATAATTCGGATCAAATGGTTTCTTCCAACTTACCCAATGTCATTGGAAATGATAATAGTCTTCATAATGAGTCAATTGAGTCCAATGAATCTGTTGATTCCATTCCAATTAATGAACAAATTGACGATAATACACAAACAAATCAATCTGATGATTTTCATTTAAACAAGAGGAAAACATATAACACCGCTGATCGACTAATTAGTCAACAACAAGTTATCGATTCATCAAATAACAATCAAAGACTCACTAGAGCGAAATATAAACAAAATCAATCAAGTAATTTAACTTTTGTTAATTTTTGTTATGTTAACCCGATCACATTTACTTCAGAAGCAAATGATCACAAAAGTAAATTGATAACCAAAGTTGATTTAACTCTTGTTAATCATTCAAATGATCGCAGAAATTTTCTCACCACTAAAGTGATTGCAAATTGTTTTCATAAGTCATCATCTTTCTTAAGAAAACAGAGAAAAGGAGATCTCACTTTTATCTTCCAATTATCTTCTTTACTTAACCAGTTCAAAGTCATCTTTGGTCAACTTAACATCACTCAAGTGTTTCAATTGTTTCAACTTTTTGCTCAATTTTTCAATTATCTTCATCAAATCTCACCAATTTATTTGTTCAAATCTCATCACCAAAATTATTCATATTTCAGTGAATTCATTTTACTCGTAAAGTTTTACTTTTGTAAAGGTGAAAAGTGATTGATTCAACTAAAATTATGGAACCAACAAAATCTCCAAATTCAACTGATTCTGTTACGAAAAAGTTAACAACTTTGATTTTTCGTATTGATGAAGATGGTAATGAAGTTCCTGTTCCTGATCCAGTTACTCAATTAACTGAAGCTTCTGATAATCGTGGTGAAAATCCAAGTGAAGATAATGATGTTATCTTAATTCCTAATGAATCATGGAAAGATTTTGCACCTATTGGTTATAAATTAGTTCCAATTGTTGTTCCAAGAAAATCTGTTCCAACAAGTGAACCAATGGAAGCTGAGATTAAATCATCTCAACGATCTCCAACTTCTTCTCTTGATTCTGTCTTCAAAGACTTTACTTTGGATTCTTCTCAATCATCATCTTCAGATGAAATCGATATCTCGATTGATCCAAGTTATGTTGAGCCTCCGACAAATAAACGTCGATTTTTTCCTTCGGCTCCAAAACAACCGCTTGAATCTTTTAGATTAGAAGATGAATACTTGGCTTATGAGAATCGAAAAAGACAAAGTTCACCACCAACCGAAAGGTATGGAAAAAGAAGATCATCTTCTTCATCATCAACTTCTACCCAAACAAAAGAACAGTTTTCATCTCAAAGTCGAGTCGATAGACAAACTCAACACCCTATTAATCCTGTTCCTTTGGATTTCGATCCATATGCACCTTCAACTTCATCCGGAATTTATGTACCAAGATATCAATCGAAACCAGTTTCGAGTAATCGATCTAATGACAAAAATAAGTCGATGGATAATCTTGTTACTGCACAAACTTATCGGTCATCAATGAACAATGAAGTTCAACAACTACAAGTTGAATTGAAAATGACCACTTCTTCACCTAATCACCATCGTGGTTATGACCAAGAAAGTAAAAATCAACCTAAAGGTAATAAATATCGATATCCACCTCCTCCATCTATGTCGAATACTTTTCGTCATGAAAGACCTTGTCCTTACCCTGGACCGAAAGATTATCCATGGCCTCCGAACATGTTTCCAGCTCCTATTCCCACTGATGTGAGACCAGATTATATGTCAAAGGAAAAGTTTTTCGAGGTTCGAGCTGAAGCAGAAAAAGAAGCTCTCAAGTTAAAAGAGAAAAAGATTAAATATTGTCGACTAATCTTAGAAAAGATTTATCATAATCTCATTTCTTCACCTGAAGTTTACAAGATAAAAACTGATAATATTCCTAAAGGATTACCTTTATCAAAGGTCATTCTTGAAGAGATTCATGAACTTTTACCAACTATAAGTTGTAACCTTTGTGAGCATATATCAATCGAACCAATAATTTGTTCCTCATGTAATCAATGGTATTGTTCTCAATGTGTTTTCTGGTTAAGACAAACTATTGTTACTCTTGGTTTTTCTCCCCCTGATCATCAAACTAAAGCTGCTTGCATTACAATCAATTGTATTGTAAAATTTGTTCCAAAAAATGATTATCCAAAATTCACTAAAGTGCCTTCATCATCTTCATTGGAACGATACAATTCAGCTTTACTAATCTGTCGTCGTAATTGTTGTGGTGAACAATTGAAAACTACTGAGTTTCTCAAACATGAATCAAGTTGTAGACGAGGATTAATCGATGAAGAATACGAGTTCAATCTCAAAGATAAATTCAAATATGGAGAAACAATCAAAGAGTTTAACAATTTACCAAAATCAATTTCATCATTTTTACCTCCTCATTTGAAAAAAGCTATAGCTTCATCACATGCTCTTCCAAAAAGTCAAACTCATCCAGAGCGATATGAGGAAAAGTTTAAACGTTATGCTTACGTTTTGATTGAACGGGATAATAATCCTAATGATCCTCTTCTTGCTCCTAATTATATTAGAAATTTCATTCCTAATCTTGGAACGAGTTTAACTAATCTTACTTATAGTAGATGGAAAGATCCAGAAGAGCCGATTTATGAAGGAGAAGAATGGGTTGAAAGCTTGGGCTTCGATCCAATTTATGGTAAAAAACCGAAACCAGATGATTTCATCAAACCCCGAACCATTTTTAGTTATTCAGTTCCTGATTATCTCATCAGAGCATCGGCTGAATGGGCTACTCGTGCTTATGGAACACCTAGACCATCACGAACTTATCAAGAGATACCAAGAAAGTATTACGATCCAGGATTACCATTTATCCGTATTGATGTTTTTTCCTTGGTAGAAAATGATACAGCTGAAACTCTCATGAGAATCATTCCTAAAGATTTCCATCAATGAGAGAAATTCAAAGAACAACTAATAACAATTATCGGAAAGAAGATCGTCATCATCATCAACATCATCATCAACGAGCAACTCAGGTTTCGCTCATTTACAAGCAATTAAATACAAGGAATCAATTGAAGTATTTAATAAATTAACTCATATTCAAATTCCAACTCTTCCTGATGATTATGCTGAGAAGATTAAGATCAACACCGAAAAACATGAAAATCCTGATTTGGTCTTTTCTATTAATATGGCTTATGCTGGTGTCTATGAACAATATCAAGTTCAACAAGGACTGAGAGAAAAGACTAGACAACGACCAATTTGGATTGTAATTGTTAATGGTCATCAACAAATCATCTATGAAAGTTTCGTTAGATATTCATCTAATATTCATTTAGAAACTCATCATCATGGTGTTCGTTATAGCGACTTAAAACATGCTAAGAATCTTCAATCAATTCGTGACCAAGTGATTCCTTATCTAGTGATATGTGAACAATTAGTTGGTACTAATCTAATCATGCAACTAACAGCTCTTGGTCTCCAAAAGGATGAAATCGATCTTCTCAGACCTAAGATGAGGGAAATTACCCAATTCTTTTCACCTTATTATGAAACTCCATGCTCATTGAGCTTAATAGCCTTCCTTGTTTTCAAGGGATTCACCATTAAAAGTGGACCACATTCACCCGCTGTTGAAGCAATAGTTTCATGTCAACTTTACATGGCCTTTTGGCAAGAGATTGAAAGAAAATGTGGATTCATTGGTGATGGTATTCATAATAAGAATCAAGATTCAACATGTAACAATCGACGAGTCGCTAGAGTTTTCGATATTTACTCAACAAGAGTTAAAGAAAAGAAAGCCGAATGGCCTAAAAATTGGAATTATTTTACTCACTATGGACCTAAAGGTGAACCTTTTTACGATTATGATAAATGTGCTGTACCAACGGAGGAAAATCCACTTCCACTTCCAGAAGATTTTGGAATTCATGTTAGTGAAGTAGATCCAGGAACAGATGAATGGAATCAAACAAACAATCAAATTATTCCATATAATCGTAACAATGGTGGTCAATCAAATACTCAATTAATTGAACAGAAGAGTAATCTAATCAAAACTGGGGCACTGAAGGGTAGCCTTTAGCTCATCTGATTCAATTATTTTCTTATTTTCTTAATCACAATTAACTGAAACAATTTAATTATTTTCTTAATTCACTTTAATTAACTTTAGTTTAATCACAATTTAACGACAATTAGTTGATTATGGGTTGTGTTTAATCACAAGTTCAATGTATTGACTTCAACCGTTTTTTGACTATTGTCATTTTCTAAGTAAATGGTTAACTAGACTATCGTCGCGACATAACCTTATGGGTTTACCATTTATGGAAGTTGTTTTTGTATAACTAAAGTTACCATTTTCCCAAGGGTTCAAAATGTGAGCTTATCACTAATGAGATAAGACTTTTGCCTTTGACTCAATTAATAATTTCCTTTTGTAAACTGAAGTTAAAAAGTAAGACAAAAATCTTCCTCTTTCTTTTTCTCTTCGAAAAACCAATTTTATCTTCTCTGTCTTTTTCATTATCTTCTCTTTCTTTTTGTCTTTAAAAATTCATGTTGATTGAATTAACAGCAGAGATAAAGTTTTACAATGAAAACGTTAAGATCACTCTAGTGAAATTAATAATTATAATTGTACTTTACTCTCTAAGTTTAATTAGATTCAATTTTCTTGATTTTGTTTTTATCAGTTTTAATTACAATTGTAATTTGATTATATCATTCAACTAAAGTTTCAGTTAACCAATTTCAATTTTCAATAAACTTAATTACATGCTTACTCACATTGTCAGAATCCTGAATTCGAATCTTAATTATAATCTGTGTTGTGGACAGATTGGAATTCTTGATTGTTGTGAACGTTACTTAAGTAAATTCATTTGGAACTTTCAATATTAATCGTTAGATTAATCTTTAATCCTTTCGGATAATCAATAATCATTTCTTACCCTGTGATCTTTAGATCTAATTCAATACGAATTACCTTTGTTTCTCATTCTTATTACTTAAGATTTCCTTTTAATAAGTTTTCTTATTAAATTTTCCTCACAAAATAATTAATCCAAAATCATCATGATAAAAATTAATAGATTTCAATGAGAAATGTTAATCTAAATGTTTAATGTTTTCACAACCGTTAATTGTACAACAAGAAAAGCTAATTGTTAAAGATTAGAACTAACTAACTAATTAATTGTTTACAATTATCTTTTCTAATTAAAAAGGTTTCCTGGGTTCGTCAAAAGGATCTACATATTATCTCCGCTGGACCTTACATATATACTTCAGATCAACGGTTCGAGCCGAAGCACGTTGAGAATACCGATGAATGGTATCTCCATATAAAGTATATCCAAACAGAGGACACTGGTACCTACGAATGTCAGATCAGCACGGAGCCGAAAAAAAGTTTACCCTTTTACCTTAGTGTTATTGGTAAGTTAATCGTTTCGAGTTGTATCAATTTTTCAAGTTCCGTTTTCGATAATATCTTTGCTTTGTCAATTCTTAGCATTCTCAGCAACTATTATTATTATTATCTGAATATCAATCATACATTTTCATGAGCAACGATGATAACATAATTATGATAACATTTTCTTGTCTGTTATTAAATTATCAATGAGTTTGCCTTGATTATCAACATGAAATTGAATCAATTCCTAATTTGATAATAATAACAATGAAGAGGAATATAAATAAAATTAGATTAGATTTAGATGAATCTGAATTAGTGAGAGTTATCAAATTAATCTATTAATAAGTTTATTAATATTTAGAAACTTTTTTTTCATTCGACAAATTAATTTAATTAATTCCTCGATCTAATTTGAACTAATTTAATCCATTGAAAGTTGTTTAGCTTTAATTATCGTTGAACAATTTGAGCAAATTTTTTTTTTCAGTAAAAGATATTAATTATTATCATAATATTACTTGGATAGGGGACTAATTATAGTTAGCTAATTAGCAGAAGCATTTTTTTTATTGAAACATTGTTTGGTTTGTGTTAATTAGATTAACCAATTGAATAATTAACACTTGATTCTGATGATGATAATAATAATTAATGGGAAGGAGGAATTAAAATTAAATCAATAATTTGTTTCAATGGTTTCAAAGTTTAATTTACCTTTGGGGTTAAATTGAATCTGTAAATGTTGAACTAATTTTACTAATTGTTGTTTACCTTTTTCGTTTAATTTAATCATCCATTTGATTGTAGAAGCTAAATCAGAGATATTGGGAGGACCATCAACCTATTATCAATCAAAGGATACAATTAATTTAACCTGTATAATTAATCAAACAGCATCACCACCAATGTTTGTTTACTGGTTTAAGGATAATCAAGTTTTAGGCTTTCAAAGTCAAACTGTTAATCCATCAGATTCACGGGTTAAAGTGTCAACAATTAAAGGTCCAATTACGATTAGTACACTTGAAATTCATAATTCCCGTTCATCTGATTCTGGTAATTATTCTTGCCGACCAGTACCACAATACGCTGATCCGGCCAACATAACGGTAAATGTGCTTAATGGTGATAATCCAGCGGCGATGCAACATTCAAATCATTTTTATAAATCAAATCAACAATTTAATCAACATACACTTCTAATGGTTGGTTTAATCAGCTCAAGTTGTACTTGGTGGTATTGGATCACATTTCATGGTGTTTTCAGTTGATTCATTTGCAATTATATCATCAACATCATCAACAAAATACCAGCTAGTTAATACTAAATGATGATGATCATCATCATCATCATGAACATAAACATGGTCATTATTATGATTCACAAGGAATCTTGTTATTATGGTGATAATGATGATCATTATTAGGCATCGTCATCAAAATGATTATGATGATGATTAAGGAAGAGGTAAAAATAACTGATAAATTGTATTGGTCATCTTGGAAACTTATATGATGATGATGGCCAGTATTCAGCTTCCAACTCGAATAAATTGTTTCGTATATAAAAGTGACCTCTACATAATTATTAGATCTTATTGGAAGATGGCAATTTTTTTATCTTCATCATCATCATCCTCGAAATTTGCTCCAAATTGTTATCATTTCTTTTTCATTTTTCTTCCTTGAATTATGATAACTTTCAATTCCCGATTCTCGATTCCGATATCTTCCACTGGCCATGGTCACTTCATCATCTGATCAACTTGTATTCTCTAAACCTTCAGGGCTTATTGACTTTTTTTTATATACTTTGACTTGAAATTTTTCCTCATGATGATGATGATTATTAACTGGACTTGGTGATGGTCAATCTTCAGGATGATGATCAAAATAATGATGAACTTTTTTTTTCCTTCTCCATGTTGGTGGGGAAAAAAAGGAATTAATTTACTCTGTGCCTTTTAAATCAACAATTTTCTGTCTACTTAAAGATTAATTAACAATTTAAATGTAAAATTATAAATATAAATCAACTAATTAATGAATAATTAATTGATAATCCATTGGAAATTCATTTGTATTTGATAACAATTAATGATTCATTTGATAGTGAAAATTTTGGCAAAAATTGGCAAAATCATTTGTCTCTAAGCAATTGTAATCTTCTAATTGTAAAATAACAATTAATCAATGAAGAAAACATCTCACAATAAATGATTAAACTTTTTACTTAATTAACATTTTGTTCAATAATTTTTTATTTATCAAACGAAATTCAACTCAGATTAAAAATCGATTTTTAGTTCGATTAATAGTTTGTTTTCTTTTTCTTAAATCGATTTGAACGCCTGGTCATTTATTCAGTTTAATTTTAGTTTTGATTTTCATTCTTGTGATTAATTGTTACTCTTTTATGTTTAATAGAAATTTTCTTAATCGAACTTGTTTTATCGGCTACTACAATCAACGGTGTTCCATCAAAATGTCCAACAATCCAGAGCCCAAAGTGATCAGTATCTCACCAATTGGCTCTTCTGGATCAGCTTATCTTAAACCGATCAGATTAAATTATACACTTGTAAGTAGATTTAATTGTTTTGTTGGTTAATTAATTGATGTAATTGTTTCTGTTTTAATCAATTTTTTAGGATGGTAACAAACAATTAGCTTGGGATTGTGTCAAAGCTCATGACAGTGTTGGAATCATATTGTTTAATAAGGATAGAAAAAAATTAATTTATGTTAAGCAATTTAGACCTTCATTGATTATCTCATCAGCGAAAAATTTTGACCTGGAAAAGGGGACAATTGAAGTTGACCCAGCAATTAATGGATACACTTTGGAAATGTGTGCCGGGATCATTGATAAACCAGGTAATTAGTTGATACAATTTTGAAAATAATCGGTCTTTAAAATGATGAATTCTGTTAATAAATTTTGTTTGTTTTGGTTTTTTTTTGTCTTTAGGTTTAACCATTGAACAAATTGCCAAGGAAGAGGTTCTTGAGGAAACGGGTTATGATATTCCCGTTAGGTTAGATTTTTGATTAATTCGCAATAATCAATCTATTATCTATTGGTTAATCAATAACTGATTATATTCTTATTTCTCTTTTTTATTTAGTTCTCTTCAATTTGTCTGTTCGTCACGTTCCAGTGTTGGATTACAGGCTTCACTTCATGCTATTTATTTCGCCGAAGTCACGTGAGATTTTTTTCTCTTTCTTTCTCTCTCTCATTAATTAAACCCAAGTGATTATCGTGTTTAGCTTTAATTGGCTCTAATTACAAGAATTTCTTTACACTTTCTATTTTACCTTTTCCAGTGATTCACAACAAAAAACACTCGGAGGTGGAATAGACAATGAAAGAATTGAAGTTGTTGAGTAAGTTAATTGATTTGGAAAATTTTCTTTTCTTTTTTCTTTGAAATTTAATTCGTTTAAACCAATTCATTCTCTCATTTTCTTAAACTATTAGGTTAACAATTGAAGAATCAAGGAAATTACTTTGGTGCCATGATCGGGATTCACCTTATTCACGACCTGCTCATATGCTTTTAGGCTTATCCTGGTTTCTTCTTGAACATTATCCCAAAAACTATTCATCATAATTATAAGATTAACAGATGAAGTTCAATTACTAAAATCAATTCAACAACTTTAATGATTTTGATTTTCTGATGAGCACTTGACCATTTATTTTAAACAGAAACATTTAGCTTAAAATTTTACTTGAATATTTTCAAATACCGTTAATTGTTTACCATGATTAAAACAAATTCCTAATCAATTTGATTCAAAAGATTCACTTTAACTCTTGAAACTAATTCCAATTTTCGGGAAAATCGAAAATCGATTTCGTTTCATTTTTAAAATCGATCTTTGGTTCGATTATTCTCAACAAGGTCAACACAAACTGTCAACAAACTGTTTTCCTTTTCAATTGATTTTCCTGTTTAAATTAGTTAATTAAAATGACCTGTGATGACAAAAGCTCAGGGGATAAACCCTGTTGTAAAGGTAAACAAGCTAAATTGGTGACCATCGATCAGGTAAGTTACCTAAAAATTACGATTTAATTTCAATTGATGTTGATTTTGATTTTGTTTCTCTCCTTCGGTTGTTTTTGATTTGATTTTTTTAATTTCTTTCTCCAATTTAGTTACCTTTATATGGTAATCCATACCCACCAATGGATAAAATAGAAACTGGTGAACGAGGAATGATTGAAGAAGGAATTGGAACCGTTCGAGTTGCTATAATGGAGAATCTTAAATTTCTTGATGGTTTCACTGGTCGAGCAAAGGAAATTTTTGAAACAGCCAAAGCTCATTCAATGACCACACTTGATTATATTACCGATGAAACCAACACTGTGCCCAAAGCATTGGCAATTACTGGCAGCGGATTATTTGGCCTTCTTTTAGCATCTAGACGAGGTTTCTTCAAGAAATTACTCTACACATCAGCTGGTGTTGGAATCGCTACCGGAGTTTGTTATCCAAAACAATCGGAAGACATTTTAGATTTAGCTGGTTATGTTGTTAAAACTAATTACGAGAAAATTGTTGCAGCAGCGAAATCATCATCTGAATCACCTCCTTCCAAAGAGAATTAGTTCCAATCAAATTTCCAGAACAATTAACAACAATCAATCACTTTAAATCTCAAGCAAACTACAACAATAACAAAATGATGAGATGTTAATACAAGTAGAAAAGCTTAAAGATTAACCAATCATCTCGATTTTGTGTAAATTCAGTTAAAAAAAATATTTCGTTTACAATAATTGTAATCAACCGATTGTGTAAAAATTAAAGGAAAACTAAATTTAATTGAAATTTATTCTCATGTTTCAGTTTACCAGAATTGACCCAAATTCACTTTTAATTCAACAACGAAAACAAAACATTATTAACCACTAGAATAAATTGTGATCTAAGTGGAAAATTATTTATTCTAAATTTCCATTTCCACCAATTAACTAATTAACTAATTCACTCGGTTGATTAACCCAAATGATTAAAACGAAATTACCGCTCAATTTGTTTCTTCGCTTCTCCATAGATGGAGCTGTTTATTTTCTTCCGGTTCCGTTGAAAGAAAATTTTTCTTGGTTAAATTGAATCGGTTATTTTTGGTAATTAAATTAATTTAGTTTTTGTTTTCTAAATTGTTCTCTTTTTAGTTAACAAAGTTAATTTAATTATTTAGGATGGCTAAGTCAAAGAATCACACCAATCACAATCAAAGTAAGTTCTTAAATCTTATATTAATTGTTATTCAAAATCTTGATTCTATTTTGTGTTCTTTATTAACTAAATGTCTTTTTTTTCTTTTGGTTGTTTTCTCATTTGATTGTTTTCCTGTTTTTTTGCCTTGGTGTTTTAACTTGTAGATCGTAAAGATCACAGAAATGGTATCAAAAAGCCCAAACGATTCAGAAAGGAATCAATGAAAGGAGTATGTTGATGATTTGGATTCTTTTTTCAACTCTTTTTCTACATGTGGTTTTCTGTTTGTATTAACTGTGGATTTTGTTCTTTTTTCTCTTATTCTTTTTCTCTCTCAGGTTTGCCAAAAACTTCTTCGTAATCTTAGGTACGCTCGTAATAAGAATAAGACAAAAGCTGAACTTGCAGCTATTCGTTTAAAGAGAGGAATCGATCAACCTAAGCAGAAAACAGTAGTTAAAACCGTGGCACCAACACAGGCTGTTCCAGCTAAAGCATAGATTGTTTTCAATATTTCTTCTGAATCTTTACACAAACTGTAAAACACCAAAATATAAATTAATTTTCTCGATTCGTAAAATAAATCACTATGATTCGAGAATGTTATACCTTTTTTTCATTCTAAATTTATTTCCGTTATCGTCGATTAAATGAAAACAAACTTACCGCGATTCTTTTCTCTTTATCCCCTTACCCCACCAGATGTCACTCTCTCCGAATTTCCTGTTCCGTTGAGTTGAATCATTTGCCATTTTCTTTGTTTCCAAAACAATTTGTTTTCCTTTATTTGGTTATCAACTTTTACTTTCAATTTTCTAACAATTGGAATTTAATTAGCTTTTCGATGATGAAGTATAAAATTTTGATCCATTTAACTCTTAAGTAAATTGTTGTGATTCTGTGGTCATGGGATTGTGTATCTGTCGTGATTGGCTTCTTAAGGAACGAAGCTCATTTACACCTGTCAGAGATTCTGATGAGCGCGCCAACCCTAAAGGGGATCGTTTCTTTCCTTTTAGGTCTTCCCTTCCGACAACCACCACCGCCACTGTCTGTACAACATCTCAAGTGAACACTAGCCAGCCCATTGAGAGAATTAATTCCAATAATCATGCTACAGTTGATGAAGACCGTAGTCTTGGTGGGGAAATTTCCTATAATAAGATCTCAGTGAGAGAGCCGTTGTCAAAGGTATTGGCGGAACGAGCCATTCTTGAGCATCATTATAATGAGGTTGACGGGGAAGGGGAGTCATGTTTTTATGAAGAAATCGCTGGTGCCACAAACACTTCTGTCACATCGACCATTGATGATGGTAAATTGGGAAGACAGTCAAGTGATGAAGCGGATGTAATAACTGACCCTGGTTATGAGGTTGTCAATTTTCATCAGCATAAAAGTGAACCTTGTTACGCTGTTATAGATAAAAGCCTTAACAATTCTGGTGATGATGAAGTTGAATCAGCAGTTATCTCCGTCCAAGGGAAATCTATTGAAAGAAGACAATCGGATGATGAAGATTATTCAACAGCTGATCCTGGTTATGAAGTTGTCAATTTCCATCAACAAACAAGTGAACCATGTTATGCAGTTATAGATAAAAGCGTCAATAGTTCTGGAGATGGTGAGATTGGTTCTGCTATAGTTTCAGTTGCAGGAAAACCAATTGATAGAAGGCCTGTGATGATGAAGATTATTCAACAGCTGATCCTGGTTATGAGGTTGTCAATTTTCATCAGAAAAAGAGTGAGCCCTGTTATGCAGTTATAGATAAAAATGTCAACAATTCAGGGGATAGTGAAACTGGATCAGCAATTATATCCGTTCCTGGTAAACCAATGGAAAGGAGACAATCAGATGATGAAGACTACTTAATAGCTGATCCTGGTTACGAAGTAATTAATTCTCAGAAAAGTGAGCCCTGTTATGCAGTTATTGATAAGAACATCAATCGACCAGAAGTTAATAGACCTTCGAAGTCACCGGTCACTTCACCTGTACATATTGTTAAAGTAACTCGACAGTCGACTGATGATGATGAAGATTCAATCGCTGACCCTGGTTACGAAGTGATCAACGCCCATCAACAAAAAAGTGAACCTTGTTATGCTGTTATTGATAAAAATCCTAATACAAGTTCAAGTGCAAATCAAACCTCAATTACAACTACTAGACCTTTAAATTCATCGAATGTCTCTACTGTACATAGAATTAAAGTTACGCGACAATCGACGGAAGATGATTATGATGATGATGCATTTGCTGATCCAGGCTATGAAGTAATCAATTCTCATCAATCTAAAGGTGAACCATGTTATGCGGTCATCGATAAAATTACAAACAGTTCTGGTCCAAATTCAATTGGTGGACCTTCAAAATCATCATCGATTTCTCCAAATGTACAGATAGAAAAGTTAATAAGACAATCGACCGATGATGATGACGATTTATTTGCTGATCCCGGTTATGAAGTAATCAACAATCACCATAAGAAAAGTGAACCTTGTTGATTGTTATTTCAAACAAAAACATTATAAATTGTCAACTGTTCTGTATTTTTGGTTTTGCATCGAGCTTTAATCATCAATAACAACGTTTCGGATACAATATGTTGTGATCATGAGGCCAACTTTAAATCATAACCGAACTTTTTTGTATAATTATCTTTTACACATCATTTTTTTCTAAATCCAATCTAACGGATTAATGTTTGCTATCAAAAATGATTATTCATGCATATAAATTGTATCATTCATCTTTTTTTTGTCACAATTTTTGGTTGTTTGTAATTTTTTTTGTATTTATTTGGGTGTTTGTTTGAATCAGGACAATATTAATGGTTGATGATGATCCCAGAGAGATAGAAGGAAAAACATAAGACTAGTGAAGTAACAATTTATGTTTGCTTGATGTTGGTGTGCAAAAAGTGTTGAAAAGAGAAAATGAAGAGAAAGTAGAAGAAGAAAAGTGGAAGAAGATGACAAGAAGATATTACATGTATTCAGAGTTAATCTCTGTCCCATTGTAACGTCAATAGTTTAGAGGACAAAGAAGAAAAGAGAAATCAGTGAATTGGTGAGATACTGATGATACATGTTAATGATGATGGTGGTGATGATGTCGATGAAGACCTAACATAGTAAGTAAAGAGAGAGAGAGAGAGAGAGAGAGGGAAGGAGGGAGATGAAGATAACACAGGATTAAAGGAGTGAAACTTAATTCTTGACATCCCAAGGAGCAATTTAACAATTTGTAATAATACAATAAAACTCCTTCAAAATAAAACTTTTCAGAAAAAAACACAATCATCTTCAAACAGATAATGAAATCAGTGAATTATAATGTTCCATATTGCGTTTGAGAATATCCGAACAAGGTCCAAGGAGCCTTTCGAATCGAGCTCGATCAAGTTTGACACATTTTAGTGGTCCACTGGCAACTACGGTAGCAGCTCGAGGTCGATCCAAAAGTAAAGCGATCTCACCGAAATACTTTCCTGGTCCAAGCCTACTCACTTCGGTTTGGGGTTCATTGTCTACTCGACGTTGGTACACAATCGCTGTACCATCTTCAATAATGTAGAAATCATCTCCAGGTTGACCTTGTTCAACGATAACTTCACCGTCAGTATAAATTACTGGTTGCAGAGCATCAGCTATGGTCAATTTTTCCCATTTATCAAGACTCTCTGTTCCGATCATCATAGTAGGTGGTGATTCAACAAAAGTTCACCGGTTGATTAAAGATGAAATAGTGATTGATGGAATAATCAAATACGATGATTATTTAAAAGTGACCATGGCGATGATGATGATTGTTTGATGTGAAGGTGAAATGAAAAATAAAGATAAGAACAATTAAAACAATAGAACAAATCAAAAAAATTAAACACTCTCATATTTTATATCTTTCATCATTTAAGTATCGTTTTTTCCTGCTGTTTATCATCATCATTTTTTCATTCTTTCTGATAACTTACCAAACAGGGAAATCTTGTTCAAGAATTCTTCGTACAATTTCCTCTTTCTAATAGTACTTCCCATAAGGATACGTCGATATGTGTCTCTATCAATGGCCCATAATTTACAATCTACTTTGGCTCTGACTGTAGCTGCTCTTGGTGTTCCATAGATAAGAGCTAATTCACCAAAGCTTCCGCCTTCAATGATGGTTATTACTAGGTTATTGTTGACAAATACCTAAGAAGGAAAGATAAATTAAATAAGAGAGAAAATGTTACATCAATAAAAGCCAAAGACATCGATGATGTTACGAAAAAAAACTTAAGGTAACTATGGAAGTGAAAAGTAATGGAAAGGAAAAATATTGAGTAATATGATTTTTTGACCTGAATCAATGAGTAAAAGTCAAAATCTGAAATCATGTAGAGAAAATCGCATCTGAATAAAATCAATCAGTTGGATTTTAAGGAGAAATAAAACTTTCAAAGAGAAAAGAATAAACTAAACGACGGAAGAGAAAAGAAATTGGTATGGAAATGGATTGGAGAATAATCAGAATAGGGAGAGAGGGGAAGAAAAGAAGAAGAGAATTGAAGATGAATGTGATTACAGTAAACAAAAAGAGAAAGAGAAAGAGAGAGGGCATGAGAAAAGAGAATTAGAAAGACAGAGAAAGGAAATAAAAAAGACAGAAAAGAGAAGAAGAAAAATAAGAGTGAGACTGAGACGTCCTTGGATAATCATGGTTGTTTTTGGTGGAAAGAAAGAGAAAAGGAAAGAGATAAATAGAGGGAGAGAGAGAGAGAGAGAGAGAGAAAGATGCAACATTGAAGGTAAGAAATATCTCATTGGAGCTTTATAAACACAAGTACACAACACAATCCACAATGCAAATGGTACTTAATCTCTCAATTAAATTAATTGATTCCAATCAATTTACCTCGACTTCACCCTCATCAATGATATAAAAATTGTCTCCTTCATCTCCTTGTTTAATTATGATTTCATCTTGTTTATGAACAACAGGAAACATCGCATCAAATATTTCGCTTCTCTCTCCTTCATCCAGATGCTTAAAAAGTACATTCTTTTCAATGGCTTTTGAGAGAGCAGCCATTGTTTTGTAGTCTTTGGGAACAACCTGGTTGATAGTGTTGATAATCATGATGATGGTGATAATTTTGACGGCGGTATGGAGATGATGATCGTCATGATGATATGTTGATATTATCGATGAATGAACCATGAAGGAGAAATACAAGTGAAGAGAGAAAAGCAAAAAAAAGTGAAAAGAGAAAGAGAAAGAGAAAAGAGAAAAAAGAAAGTTACAATTAATGATGTGGTGGTAGTTAAATGGAATAAATGTCAACTAGAAAATAACAATTAAAGAAACAAAAAGAATCAAATCAAAGACAAATTAATAACGTTAATCAGGTCAAATTAGAGGACGAATATTTCACTAAACAGAGAAAGATATGTTTAGATGAGCAAATTCGTTGAAAAAATGAAAATGAAATTATCATTTTTCTCTTCTCTTGTATTATTATTCAGCTTGATGACCGGAGATGATTAATGATCAATGAATAGACAATCAGGAACACAATTAAATATTATTCTTTTATAGTGATAGCCTTGCTTGTTTCTTTCTCTGTTTTCATTAAGATGAGTGTTTATAAAGATAGAGAGGGAGATATTTCTCTGGGTATTAACCATGTTAACAGTTCCAACCTTTTTAACATAAGTTGTAGCATCTTCTTCAGAATATGTTTCAGCGCTTACAGCACCACGTCGAGTCCTTTGAGCAATTGTTGGGACTGGGGATACATCGTCTTCCCTTTCATCACCGGGAGGTGAGATTGGTGCTTTATTCTGTTGCTGCTGTTGACGGTGAAGAATTGATTCCTCCTGTGATGATAACAATCCGATAGAAGATGAGGTTGAAACAGAAGATGTAGATGCAGATGGAATTTTACATTTAGAATATTGGCCGTCCATGATTAAGAGGGAAAGAGAGAAAGAGAGAGAGAGAGAAATGATTATTTATACACAGAATATAAAAGAGAATAGAATTGTAACAACGAAAGAGGAAAGGAAAGAGAAGAGAAGAAAGAGAAACCAGAAAATGGTGGTTGGTATTAAGGTTAGTTAATAATTGAATGTATGTAAGGTACTGATAGAGAGAAATGAAAGAGAGATAGAGAGAGAGAGAGAAAGTGGAAGTTGTGGTTTTGTATGGTTAGAGATTGGAAGAGAGAGAGAGAGAGAAGGAGAAAGAGAGACAAGGTGAGATGAGATGAGAAAAAGAGAGACACATATAAATATTGATGATGGCGATGATGATGAGGTTAAATTAATGAGAAATAATTAAAACAGAATATTAAATAAAATAGAAAAAAAAACAAGAGCAAAAAAAGAAAATAAGAGAAAAATTAACCAATGTAACTAAACATTGGATACCCTGTTTATTTGGGTAACAGGGTCAACTGAATAGTTAGAAAGCTAAATGGTATTTCTTACATAGAAAATGAAATATTGAAACAGAGGAAGATAAGAAAGAGAAAAAGAAAGAGAAGATTTTTCATCTTCTTCAGTAGATTGAGAAAAAAATAAGGTTAACTTTTGGCAACATAAACCATTTTTTTTCCTCTAACATCTTAACATTAATGAAGATAATAATGTAAGAGAAGATGATATTTTCTGTCTTTCTTTTGGGTTCCAAACTCTTGTTTCCTTCATGTTCTCTCTTTCTTACATTATTTTCATAGTTGTCTCAAAGTATTGGTCCTCTAATTATGTACCAATAGAAGAAAAAAGAAAGAAAGGAAGAGAGAGAGAGAGAATCTTGAAAATAGAAAAGGGAGAGACACACAGTATATATGAAGAGAATTTTGGGTTATTTTATCGACAGAGAAAAAAGACAGAGAGAAATTTTGAAAAATGGGA
Source organism: Panonychus citri (assembly GCF_014898815.1). Taxonomy (NCBI): domain Eukaryota; kingdom Metazoa; phylum Arthropoda; class Arachnida; order Trombidiformes; family Tetranychidae; genus Panonychus; species Panonychus citri. The sequence goes on along the minus strand of NW_026515530.1, from coordinate 35,298 downwards.
GAATAGAAGAAAAAAAAGGAAAGAAATTAATCAGAGAATAAGAGGAATAGGAAGAGAAAGAGAAGAGAAAAGAAAATGGGTGAAAGAGAGAGAAACAAAATACTGACCTTTTCCAATTTTTGGAAATATTCTCGGAGAAATTTAATTGGATTCTCTGGACGAGATACACATAAACTAACGATACATTCTTTCAGAATTCCTTGGATATTATGTCGCTGAACATAAGCCTCACACTCTCGGCGACTTGCTTCCTCTTCCATCATGTAAATATCAGAGAAAGTGAGAGAGAGATGAAAACACGAACAATAATCAACAATATTAGAATATGAGCTTTTTATTTTTCTTCATATCAACAACTACGTTTCCATCTCACCCTCTCTCTCTCTCTCTTTCTTTCTCTTTCTCTCTTTCGACCTTTCTGTCTGCAATATTTTCTCCTTTCTTTTCTTCTCTTACATTTACATTCTATTCTTTTATTCAATTTCTTTCTATTTTCCTGTCTTCCTTTTAATTCTCTTTCTTCCTTCTCTCTCAATCTCTCTCATGCTTCTGCTCAATTATTTTATCTCCATGATTATCCAGTTACTCTTGAGAATTTATTCTTTCCCTTTCTCTCTCTCTCTCTCTTTCTCTTTGGCTCCGAGTTTGAATCAACAGTTTCGTTGAAAATCAATCAATAAATCGTTGAGCTGATTAGTTTTTTTCTTCTTCTTCTTTTAAATTGTGATCGTTTACTTGATTAATTTTCTTAAATTGAGTTTTCAGTTAATCAGATTTTTAACCTTTCCAATTTTTCTTGATTCTCTTTTGTTTACACATTAATTAGTTTTTCTCTTAATTGTTTACTTTAAATTGTAATTTTGTTAACAATCTACGTCACTAGAGTTTCAGATTATGTTAGAACGTTAATCAGCCCAGTTGATTACGTTGATTAGAATATCGAAAATTATTGAAATCATTTGATTTTCTATTAATATCACAATTGATCAACAACAATCGGTTGAGGTCCAAGGAGAATTGAAATTTTCTTAATTCTCAGAAATTAAACTAATTGTTACTCTTGATAACTTTTCTCAAGATTGAGGCTGAAAATTAACTCGCGATAATTTACTAATTGGATGAATTATTTTAAATTATGATAACCTTGCTGGAAGCTTTTTCTTTTTACAATTTGTTTAAATTGAGAAGAAAGTGTAAAGAGATCGGGCAATCAGTTAATTGTAAATGATTTAGAGGACAATGATTATTGTGAAAGAAAAGTAATTAAATTTCTGTACGAAAGTTTAAGAAAATATTCAATCAAGGGAATTTTAATCAGCATAGGAATCGTCAAGGGATTATCACAATTTAAATCGAGTTCTGTCTTAATTTGGGAGTATCAACATGCAAACATGGAAATTAATTAATTGTTGTTACATAAATGGATAATATTAGAAAAGAAAGTCATAAGAATAAATTGTTAATTCTATCAACTTAATTTTCCATTCTCAATTTTTGGCATAAAAAGGAAACAATTTAACTGTTATGATTTGTTACTTAATGAATTTAAATCATCAAATTAAACACTCGTAATCAAATAGAAACATTGATTCCTAATAGAAATTAATTAAATGTAATAAGATAAACTTTGTTTTTGTAATGATACTTCAAGAAAAATGAAAGAGTCAAATCACTAATTAAAAAGTTTCCTCTAATTTGATGAGCGTAAACATTTCTTTATATTAAAATAATGTAATTGTAATAAGTTACTAGAATAATATATTTAATCATTCACAACAATTAAATATATTAAACATTCAGTAAGATAATACAAAAACATTGGAAGGATGAAAATTTTCTGACGATGATTAGATAAATCAAATTAGAAAACTATGCCTGATGAATCGGTGGTGTGTATGGATGAGAGAGAGAGAGTTAGATTTTGGATGATTAATGGAAAATTACAGATGATGAGTGGTATTGACTCTGGACAGCGCTGGTTTGCGACCTGATTTGGCGAGAGCGAAACTTGGTTCTGAGAAACCTTTTCCAACCATGAAGGTTGTCGATCGACGTGTTTTTTTGAGAGCGGGAGGAGTTAAGGCTAAATCGATACCAGTTGATTGGATGTTACCATTGTTGATATCAACGAGAACTGTTGATTTCCGTGGTCGTGTCACTCTACGGACGCTTGTTGTTCGGCAAAGCATTCGAGCTCTTCTCGGTTCAGGTATTGGTGAATCTTCAATTGATCCTGATAATGATGAGGCTGGAGATTGTGGGATAGACCGACGATATGGAGGAGCAGTGTTGTTGATTACCACGGGTGAAAACGCTCTAGATGATCGGGTTATTGGTGTACTCATAGATGGCTGTTGATTTGACTTTTGGCAACTTTCCTTTGATCTTTCATCGTGAACCTGAGAGATGGCAGCTCGTAAAATTTTCGATTGTTGAGGTTGTTGACGATAACTGATAGCTAATTGTTCCAATTTTTCGAGTGATTCTATTTGTGGACGGTTCATCATTCGATAAATATCACTGCATATATTAAGTATTTCACCGCCAAAGTAAAGTTTACAAATGGTTGTCCAAGGACTAAGAGTTTTGATGTTGAATAAAAAGCTAACCCCGATCTCTCCTTTCTCGTGAAAAGTGAAAAATGGATAAATGTTTTCACCATAAGGCATCGAATCGTGTCCCAATGCTCTACCAGCTCGAGCGATTAATTTTCTTTTCACTTGTTTACTCTCATCGTCGTTTTGTCTCATAATTTCGGCTAATTTTTGAAGTGATGCGAGTTGCTTGTCATTTTCGTAAACAATACTATCAATTGAAGGATGATAAACAGGAATTGATGTTGGCGAGGTATAAGCACTTGACATGCCTGACGGTGATTTATTTGCTGCAGGTTGATTTGCAGGACGAGTATGATTAAGATGATTACCAAATTCACTTTCAGAATCCATGTCCATTTGCTTGGATCCGCCACTTCGACGAACCGCAACAACGGCAAGATATTCTGATCTTTGTGTGTTAACCGATGATCGTGTTGTGGGTGTTGATGTGATCATCTTTTTGGCTGAACCATTATTTGTTTTTGCTGCTGCTTCTACAAGGACATGTCTATAAATTTGCTGGTATAAACCAAGGTTTTCTTCACCGAAAAATTTGAGACAAATGAGAGTCCATGGGGTAAGATCAGGAGTATCGAAAAGTAGAGTAACACCAATGTCATGATCTTCATGAAAGGTAAAAAAAGGCCGCACACTTGCTTTGTTAGGAAGCTCATCTCGTCCAAGAGTAACTCTAAATCGCTCATAAAGATTAGAAGCAGTTTTACTACTCAAAGGTCCTCCTGATTCCAGGATTGAGAGTAAATTTTTAGTAGCCTCTAATTGTGCTGGTCGATCAAAAAGAATACTTTGAGCAACGACTAAATTTGGCTCTAATGGTGAGCCTTCTTGAGAATCATAAGTAGCTGATTCAAAGCCAGAAGAATCTTGAGTTGATTGTGAAAGTGGAATCGATGATCCAGTTGATTGTCTGGTAGTTCCAGTCGATTGTTTTCGACCTCTTTTTGACTTTGATACACTCGAAGTCGCAGCGGGTTTTGATTTAGGGGTAATTCTTGGTTTGGAAACACGACCACTTCTGGTCCTAACAACTTGTAAACTATTAATGTCAACAATGGCATCACCTTCATTCAACTTATACTAGAAAAGAAAAATTAAAGAATAGAAAAAAAAGTTAATTAGAAAAAAAAACAAGAATCACAAAAACTGAAAACAAAGAAAACAAAATAAATAGAATAGAAAAAGAAAAAACAACAAAAATCTTACCCGATCTTCCAAAGAGTCAATTAATCTCGTGAATTGATTGTAATTATTTTCTTTCGCATGCTGAAGGGAACTCATAGTGTTAGAATTAAAAACATGCAATCCAATTAATAAAAGAAAATTAAATCTAAATTAAAAACAATTAAAAGAGAGAACAGAAAATCTTGAGAAAAAAAAGAGAAAGAAAATTTTACCGCCAAAAAGAATCACGTGTCTGGTTGACAATCGAACATCGATTCAAGTGAATGTATCGAAAGTTAATTACAATTAAAACCGAACCGAATTAAAAAGTCGAAGAAGAACAATTAACTTTATTGAAAACTATTAATTGTAGTAATTAATTAGTCAAAACTTTCTAATTGAACGACTTTTAAAAAAGGGAAAAGATCATTTCAGTTAATTTGTTTTCGGCAATTTAATAAATCATGAGACGAATTGTTTTTGTTTAATTAATGTTATTGGCAATTTATTTAAAATATCATATTGACACTCGCAGAGTGAATGATGATTATTTAAAGAAAAAAACGGTTTCTGAAATTAAGTTGATTGTTGACTTGAGCATTTTATGGTTTTTCCTTTGATTATGATTCCTCTATTACAATTGACCAGTGTGACTACAGTTAATTAACAATTAAGTCAATCGGTTTAAAGAATTAGACATTAATTCATTAAATTGATTGTACAGAATTAGAAAACAAGGGATTTTTCTCTGATGATTTTGATTTATTTTAACAAAGTTAATCTTTTAAAGGGTGAAAATCAGCTAATTGTTTGTGTGGTTTAAAAAAAATAACATTGATGATAATTTATGTTGATGAAGTGATGGTGATGATGAAGATGAAATCAGGATGATGATGAGGTTTTTGTTTGTTAATGAATGATGATGAGTTTGAAACATGAGAGTTTAATTCAGATAATCCAGCTACCATTTTGTTGATTGTTTATTAAAAAAAGTTTTACCAAATGATGATTTATGTAATTAAATGGTTAACATTTACCACCATCCTTGGGGCTCGGACCAAGAGTCGCTGCTTGGCCATGAGGGTTCAGACCATGAGGGTTCAGGCCAGGCTTGGACGGTCTTCTTGATGACTCTGTTGTGTTTGTCATTGTGAGGATTAAAGGGAGAGATTAAGATTAGGATTAGGATTGTTCAATGGAGGCTAATCGAGTTTTCTTCGGACATCTTGAAATACTTACGGAACTGGAACTGGGAGTGGGAGTGGAATGGGGAAGATGTACTTTTTCTTGGATTTAAGGAGAAGGGCAAGAGCGGCGAGTTTCTTGATTTTCATGAGTTTCCTTCGTGAGGCCTCATTTCCTGATGGAGCGAAAGTAACAAGGATGATCATGATGGCGGCGATCAAGAGACAGATTGTGATTGAACGCATTCTGTGTTATAAATGGTAAGAAGAAGAGGAAGAACAAGATAATTAGAGAGAATCCCAAAGAAATGAGAGAAAAAATTAAAAAGAGAGAAAGAAAAGTTTTCGAATCACATTCAATTCACTGAATTAGAACTAAATGAACACAAATCACGAATGTCAAGAGTAATCCAAAGTTGTGGTGGTAATAATTATGTTTAGATTAACACAGAGTAACAATTAGTGAATTGAATATTGATTGAAACACTTTCATTATCTTAATCTTACTTGATGTTGGTTGTAAGAGGTTATCCTTTTGGAGATGAAACTAAAACAAGTTGTTGATTGTTGTTTGTAAAACTTGAGATGATTGAATGGTGATGTTGATCAAGTGGTCATCACTTTTATACCCAAAATTTGAGTCGGAAGGATCAACCCAGAGAGAGAGAGAGAGAGAGAGAGAGAGAGAGAGAGAGAGAGAGAGAAAGTAAATTAGGTCTAACGGTAAATGATTTAAGGGGGAAGATCATCAAGAGATGAAAGGTGAAAAGGGATGAGAGAGGTTACTGGTGGTGGAGATCATGATGACGAACCTCCTCCTCCTTCTTGTTTTTTTCATCTTCTTGGACTTTCCATCCCTTAGTTCAAGTTTTCTGCGTCTTTCACCCTCAGGCCATTTTATTTTCTTACTTCTGGATCAGGTAAATGTTATTTTCTTTTCTGCGGAAGTAGGTTATATATTATCTATCGCCATGATACTGTTTATATATTCAGCTTCACTTAAATCACGAATAACAATTTGGGCGAAAAAGATTCTCAATAAGAATAAGCTATAAAAGAAGAAGAAATCAAAAAGAAAGAAGAAAATTTACCCTCAGGCTATTTTATATTTTCTCTTTCTTTTCATCCTTTTACTTTCTCACCTTTTTCTTTCACCATCAACATGAATATTCAGCTAATCGTTATTCCTTAAAGATGAACAAATCACTTTCACCTTTTGCTCAACATTCCAATGACATCTAATTGGGATCAAATCAGTTGATCATGTCAATGATTAGCAATAAATCAAATTAATCTCGATGAAAACCCAAAGAGAAACACAGAAAAAGATGAAAATTCCTAAATCAGCTGATTGAACTCTCCAAACTTAATCTCATTTCTCTTGATTAACCGGAAGAAAATGAAGATGATTTAATACTCGAAACTTTTTAATCTCCCATTTATGTTAATTGTTGTTAACATTTATCATTCCAATTCCATAAAATCAGTTTAATCAACACTAATTAGAAACAATTTAACAAGAAGAAGTTCAATCAAAATCAAACATAATGTGAATTCATTTTTGCCCTTTTTTAATTGTCCTTCTTTTCCCCAATATACTTGATTGTGATTAACTTACGAGAATTGATCAGCAATTAACAAGCTATTCCAATCTCTTAATCTTTTTTTCATCAAAATTAACTGACTAATTGTTATTAGCTCAATAAAACAATCAAGATTGTCAAACTATGAACATTGTATTCACTTATTGAATGGAGGATAATATTATTACAATTAAACCGATCAATTAAATCAATTGATTGTAAGTAAATATTTGGAAAGATTATCAAATTGTGAACGTTAATTAAAACTGACCAAAAGTTAATCCAATTTAAGAACCAAATCTAATCAATTAGCTTCATCTTAATCCATACCAATTGATTAGATTCAATAGTTGATTGTTTTTTAATTCTCATTTTAATTTCATACTTATTTACAATCTAAAATTGACAATTAACTTTACTAAGAATATACAAATTGTTGTAAATTAATTGTTACTCTGACAAAGAAATGTAAATGTTTGTAGATCTTAAAATACAATCATAACCACAAATATAATCAAAAGTAAATTAAATGACAGTTAATTATAATAATAAGTGGATAGTTAATGTAATCAGAAAATAAAAAAGTTCTACAATCAAAGTTAATCATCTTCTCATTAACTTCATCACTATTTCCACAATTTAAATCATTAAAATGTCTTCTCTCATAAATGTAATCTAACCCGAAGCATATCCAACAATTAACTAACTACTATTTAAGATTGAAATTTAATTTGCAACATTATTCCAGTTGATTAAGTGATGAAGATGATGAGGAAGCTGAAAAATTAGCAAACCTATTGGATTAATAAACAATTTAAGTTGATTAACTCAATCAAGATCAGTGAATGTGAACGTTGATTAAAAATCATTTAATCAAATTACTAAAATTAACAGTTAATTTAATCAACAATCATTAATGAAATATTAGATTATTCATTGTTTATCATGAGATGAGAGTTAATTATTATTATTATTGTTTAAATTGTACTTTGATTGTGATTAACCCGAAATAACATTCAAACTGTTAATTGTTAATGATTATCAAGATTGTTTTTTGTTTAGTTAAATTGACTTTAAACTTTAATGATGTTTAACTTTAATTTGATTAATTGTACAACTCGATAATTGACCAATTAAATGATGGACATTTTTGATTAACAACCACAAACATAAATTATCAGCAATTAATTGTCAGCCAAGTTTAAGATAATTATTGTTCTAGTTTACACTAATTGTTGGCAAGTTTTTGCTCCATAATTAAGAGATAATAATCAACAACGAAACTCAATTAATTGGTGAATTATGATTTAAATGATGTAATAACATTGATAATTAATTGAATAATTAAATAAAATAAAATTATTTCCCAACAATATCAAATTAAACTCTCACATTGATTCAAAGCCGGAATCAAGTTTAACAATTAAATTAATACATTAAATTAGTTTGTGTGTGTTTCTCGTTGGAGGAATAATTGTTTTAAATTGTTTAACCTTAATCAACGTTAGTTAACTGATTTAATTTCTCATCTTGCTCAAGGCTAATTCGCACAGGTAAATAAGTAATTGAATAACTTTCATCATCTTAATCGTTATCTTCATCAGCCCAGAGGAAGTACATTTCCACTTCCGGCTGACCGAGTGTGATCATCATTTAAGGAATCATCATCATGATTGTCTGTTAATTGTTACAATTTAAAGTGACACATTTGATGGTTTATACCTGACCTGGCCTGGTTTACAATTTGGTTAAATTAATTATCACACATAGAGTGCTGATTATAATGATGATCATTTAATGCCAATCAAATAAATTGAATTGTTTCATCAACTACAATCAACTAATCAGAATATATTTTCTGATTCTCATTCCGTAACCTTTAACAATTTAACCAATAACAATCATCTTAATCATAATAATAAACATTCAGATCAATAATTTAAATTGTGGTTGTAAACAATTACACAATCAATTAATGATCAGGGTAAGAAAACAGGAAGGTATTTATGTCCAAATCATCAACAATTGATTAATAAGTTAAGGTTAGTTAATCTTAATCATTTGATTTCCTTCTTGCTGATCAAATTGTTGCTGTTGTTGTCGTAGTTGATTGTAATCACTAAAATGGATTAATCAAATTTGATTGACATTCAATGTGGTATTATAATTATATCGCATCTGAAAAGTTAATTGTTTCCTCTTACTGGAAATCCGGAGAAATGTTAATTGTCGTTCCTGTAATTTAACAATAATCATCGTGATTATCATTTCTATCAGCCTCCATTTAACCAAATTAGTTGATTGTTAACCAAGAAAAACAATCTTAAATCAAACAATTAATATCAATCGCGCTCATCTCTTAATTTAACTTTTCTTTTCACCAGCAATAACGAAACAATTAAAGTCTCTTATCACGATTAGTGATAAAAAGTAATTAAATAACAATTTGATCCTGTAAATGATCATCTTGAATCAAGATTCTTGATGATAAATATGATAATTTAACCTTTAACCTCGTTGATTGTGATTTTAATTTAGTTGCAATTGTCCAATTGCACAAAACGAATGACTCTGGTAAAGAAAAGACAATCAAGATAGAATCAGAAATTAGAAATGATTTACAATTAAGAATAGAAAAATAGAATTGAATTAAGAAGAAAACAACTAAATTAACAAGTTATGTATCTTTTTGTTTTCTTTACAATTCAATATGATTTAGTAAATTGTTTTCTTCGTGGGAAATGATTAAATTGTTGTCACGAAAAATTTGATTAAACTTTTTCAATTGGAAAACGAGTTGGAATTAAATTAAATTTCGTATTATAACAACACCATCATCTCTCATTAATCGGGTTCCAAATCAAGTTATGTTAATCATCCTCTTCCTCTCACTTTCTTCCAGTGACCTAATTGTTTGTAATTTGTTTGTTAATTAACAATAATAATGACAAGTGCAGAACAAAAAAAAAGAGAATTTTTTTTAAATTTCTTTGATTAGTTACTTTTAGTTCTAAGCGGTGGCGCTTTGGTTGTTCTCTTTTCCTCTTTGTTTTTGTTTACATTTTTCTCTCGTTGATTTTTTTTTAATTTTCAATCTCATAGCAAATTAGTATTTCTTTTTTTGTGTCATCAAGGATCGCTTTTTGTCAAAATGTCGATTCAACAGAGACCAGTATCTGAACTAATTCGAGGCTCTGATTTTCCAGAGGATGAGCCTAAAAAACGTTCACGAGAAGATTTTAAAAAGGAAAAGGAATTGGAGGAATTGCGGAAAGCGGGTACAGTTCCAGCTCTTGTCGATGAAGATGGTAAAGACATTAACCCTCACATTCCACAGTATATTTCCATCACCCCTTGGTACTATGGCTCTTCTGGACCAACATTAAAACATCAGCGACCACAAGATGAAAATGCATCCAAGATTGCTCGTGTTGATGAATGGTACCAACGAGGAACAACAAACAAAATTGCTACCAAGTATAGACCTGGAGCTTGTGAGAACTGTGGAGCCATGGGACATGATCGAAAATCTTGTTTCGAAAAGCCAAGGAAGATTCCAGCCAAAGTATCGGGGATTGTTACAGCTCCAGATGACGTCGAGGTAGCTAAACTTAATTTAGATTATGATGGAAAAGAGATCGGTGGAATGGCTATCGTCCTCAGATGTACAAAGCCGTTGTTGATGAATACGAAAAACTTGAAGAGGCAAAAAAAATACTAAAAGAAGAGAAATTAAAAGAAGAATTGGTCGAAAAAGAGGTAACCGAATCTAAAGAAAAAGGGGATTCGGATTCTGATTCCGATGAAGAAGATAAATACGCCGATCATATTGATATGCCTGGTACAAAAGTAGATTCTAAACAAAGAATTACTGTGAGAAATCTTAGAATCAGAGAGGACACAGCCAAATACCTTCGAAATTTAGATCCTGATTCTGCTTATTATGATCCGAAAACTCGTTCCATGAGAGACAATCCTTATAAAAATACATCAAAAGATCCTTCTGATCTTCCTTATGCTGGTGAAAATTATGTTCGATTTTCAGGTGATGCTGTTAAAGTCGCACAAACTCAATTATTCGCTTGGCAGGCTCGAGATAAAGGTGTTGATATTCACCTTCAGGCCGAACCAACAAAAATGGAAATCACTCGCAGAGAGCACCAAACCCAAAAGACTAAACATAAAACTTCAATAAAACAAAGCATCTTAGAGAAATATGGCGGAGAGGAATATCTTCAATCACCACCGGCCGAATTGGTTTATGGACAATCAGAGAGATACGTTGAATATTCTCGCGACGGAAAACCTAAAATCGAACCACCGAAGACGATAATTCGATCTAAATACGAGGAAGATGTTTATCCAAATAATCATACATCCGTTTGGGGCTCTTTTTATAACGTCAAGACTCAAAAATGGGGCTACAAATGTTGTCATGCGACAGTTAAAAACGCTTATTGTGTCGGATCAGCTGGAATTTCTAATGATGATTTAATTAAAGAAAATTTAATTCACGGTATGGATAAAGTGGAAAAGAAAAAAGAATCATCTACGCAAGAATCATCATCTGAAGACCGAACAACGGATGAGACAACAAATGACAATGACCCCAAATTGGTTATTAGTAAACAACGATGGTCAGAATTGGGACACAAGAAAAGGAAACGAGGAAATAATTTATTCCCCGTGGAAGATGGAGAGATGATAGATGATCGTAAAAGACCATACAATTCAATGAGTGCTTCTTATGAACCCACTGAGGAGGAAATTGAAGAATACAGAAGACAAAAGGGTCGAGAAGATGATCCGATGTATAAATATATTAATAAAAAATAAACTTTGACAAGGGAGCGATCAACATGATCGCTAAGTTTATACTCTCTCTCTCTCTCTCTCTCTCTCTCTCTCTCTCCTTGTAGCGCTTCAGGTTTTTCTTGAATGTTTGCATCAAAAAACGTGAATCGATTGTGTGATTATCTTCTCCATCACTTGATTATCATCATTACCTTTCAATCAAAAATTTAGTGGCCTTACAATTAAAGATAATCAATAGAATCTAATCCATCTCGAGTGGTCATCAAGCCTCAACATTGATCTTGAATGGTCAGACATCATTATCTGAATTGTTTCATAATTGTAAGTCAATTGTTGATTATTCCATAGGAATTGGTCAATACAATCGTATTGACCATTGATGAGAGATAATTATCGACACCATCATTTATTTTCGTTAATTGCTGGAAAGAAGTAAACAATTAGCATGACTAAATCATTTGATTTCCTTATTATTACAATCCTTTTTGATTGATTAACTTAATTAATATAACCTGGATGTTGATTAATATACATGATACGGATAAGATATTTGGCAAATCATTGGTCATGATTGAAGTTTAATTTTTTGGTTATTACAAACGGTGAATAAATCATAAACAATTTAGTGTCTAGTTAATTGTTGTACAATTAGTAAATTAACTGCAAGTATTAAATTAGTAAAATACAAAAATAATCATCCAATAATCAAATGAGGTACAATTAAAGTTGTTAATGTAATTGATTGGAAAGATCTACAATTAACTAACTGTGCTGATAATAAATCACCAATTGTATTCAAATTAAAATAATGAAAATATAAATTATTTTTAACTTGATTGAGTTGTTTACAAATTGTTTTAAATCAATTGAATTCATGATACAATTTTTGATGATAATGTTAAAATTTTCAAATGATTTTGATAGATTGAAAATCAAATTGTTTAGATTAATTGTAAATTGGCAGATTAATCAACTGTTTTATGATGAATTGTAAACAATTCTTAATAATAATAATAATCTTTTGGCCTAAATCAATGAGGAAATGAGGTGTTCATTAAATAGAGATGATTAAAATTTGTTATTAATTTAGTAGATATTGATTACCATTTTTGTATTGATTAAATTGGTAAGCAAATATCACAAACACCAGTTGATTTAATTGTTATTGATGAGATTTCTTGTAAATAATAATCAATGATCATTTCTTTATATCAACTTTTACACTTTCACGTAATAACGATGGACTTAATTGCTTGAAAAACTGACCCATTTTATATTCAGGTTACATTAAATTTTGAAAACTGTAAGAAATTAAGATATAAGAGAAAGAGAAAGTAATTAATAATTAGTGAGAAAGATAAACAATGGATCAATTATTAATCAATCAACTAAGTTTAACCTTCCTGGTTTGATGAACAGGAAAGACTAAACTTGAACTTACCTGAATTACAATTGAACTTCAGATTTGACGGAAAAGATTAACATCTTTAATTGTAGATAAATTGTTGATAATGATAAAGGCAAACCAATAGTTAAACAACATAATGTGACCATTAGTTGGGTGATGATGTTAACAATTGAGAGAAAAAAAAATCATCCGAATGTCCAATAGAAAGAAAACAATTTACCTATCAGGTAATTGTTAATACAATTGAAACAATCAAATAAATCTTTTTCCTGGATGAATCGATAATTAATCAGCAACAATTAATAAATAATCTTTTCCATTCCCTGTTAATCTTTTCCTTTTCAGTCCAGTTATTAATGATGATTAAATAGTAGTTAATTACATAAACATCTCAAATCATGATTATCTCATATTTAAGGTATATATAATTGTTTCAACTTAACTGGTTAATTGTTCACATCATTCACATATCAGGTTATCCAAAATAAAATTTGATAGAGATCGAGGTTAACACCTTAAGGGCCTTAATGATGGCGATGATTACAGATGACCAGTAGTAGTAATTGAAGAAATGAAATGTCGTTACATTAATCATTACATCTCAATGAAAACGATTTCATTTCAATTCTTTAAATTAAATACCAACCAACTGACCAAATGGAATAAAACAAAAATAAATAAACATTTACCTTTAAGTACATAAAAGATTAACAATTAACCGAAATTAAAAGAAAAAAAAAGAGAATAGAAAACAGAATAACAAATATCCCACCAAGAGAAAAAGTGCTTTACTTTTCCTTCTTTGTTGATCTATTTCTAATTAAAGAACATTTTCAATTTAATTAAACGATTGATGGCACGAATAAAGGAAGAGAAAAAAAAAATACTAATTAATATTCTAATTGCTAGAAAAGAATAAGAAAATTAATTAATTCTAATGAGAGAGAAAAGAAAACAAAGAAGGAGAAAAATCAACTTCCCTCTCTTTTCCCTATGGATACAAATCGAAACGATAATAGATAATCAGATAATCGATATCTGATTTTTTCTTCTTCAACAATCAACAATTGAACAAGTAACTGTTGACCCACCCAAGGCTGGTGAAGTTCGGGTCAAAATTGTTTCCTCCGGAGTTTGTCACACTGATTATTATACTCTATCTGGATTAGATCCTGAAGGAAAATTTCCCTGTATCATGGGGCACGAGGGAGCAGGTAATTCTATTCACTTTTCCATCAACAAGTTAACCTTGTTTTCTTTCACCTATCACCTTACTTAACCTTATGTACTTCCTTTCTCAAGGTGCTTAGTTACGATCAAGTTTTATGTTATTTCATCATTTCTGGTTAACTGACATGACAATCAACTTTTCGTTTACTTTTTTGTTCGTATCGAAATCTTAATGCCAATTTATCTGGTTGATTAAGATTATGAGAGATTAATTGTTTATCCATTCAAACCAATTCCGGTCGAGAACGATGATGTAGATGAGTTGATGATGTCGGTGAAGGTGATGATGAGGATGAAGAAGAAGATGAAGTCACTGCAGCCACCGTTGAGGGTGAAGATGAAGGTGATGATGTTGTCGATGATGAGGATGACGAAAAAATTTAAAATTTTTTTCTAAAAAATTTCCTCTTAAGAACAGAAAATTAACAAAGACAAAAGGATTAAACTCAAGATCGCTATTTACTTAAAAGCTTTATTGTGAAGATGAGGGACAATCAGTTTAATTTTTCCAGATTTTCCCAGAGAATTTGATTAGTTACTTTTCAAAAGTAACTTTTGGTTTTAAGCGGTGGCGCTTGATGGTTGTTTTCTTTTCGTCTTTGTTTTTGTTTACATTTTTCTCGTTGATTTTTATAGGAACAGCCTATTCGACCAGAAATCTCTGGTCATATAGTCCCCGAGCCTAAATAACCAGAGAGAAAAGTTTAATCAGTTTTCAACTCTAATTAGTGAATTCTTATTTAATTAATGAAAAGTGATCAATTAAATAGTAAAAAAAGAAATACTAGTGAAATAATTAACAATCGTTTCAGAAAATTCAGTTTTCTTTTTCATGAGAAAATATCTCATGTGGTATCAGTGCTTCTGGATTTTGATCTCAAAATTTGCCTTTAACTGAATTAACATTGGATTCAATTCATTAAGACTTGATCCCATTTCTGGCTGTTTAGGCTTAACCATTTTTTTAATTTTCAATCTCACAGTTAATTATTATTTCTTTTTTTGTGTCAACAAGGACAGCTTTTTGATTTTCGGTGTGAAAATGTCGATTCAACAGAGACCAGTTTCTCAACTAATTCGAGGCTCTGATTTTCCCGAGGATGTGCCTAAAAAACGTTCACGAGAAGATTTTAAAAAGGAAAAGGAATTGGAGGAATTAAGAAAAGCGGGTACAGTTCCAGCTCTTGTCGATGAAGATGGTAAAGACATTAACCCTCACATTCCACAGTATATTTCCATCACCCCTTGGTACTATGGCTCTTCTAGACCAACATTAAAACATCAGCGACCACAAGATGAAAATAAATCCAAGATTGCTCGTGTTGATGAATGGTACCAACGAGGAACAACAAACAAAATTGCTACCAAGTATAGACCTGGAGCTTGTGAGAACTGTGGAGCCATGAGACATAATCGAAAATCTTGTTTCGAAAAGCCAAAGAAGATTCCAGCCAAAGTATCGGGGATTGTTACAGCTCCAGATGACGTCGAGGTAGCTAAACTTAATTTAGATTATGATGGCAAAAGAGATCGGTGGAATGGCTATCGTCCTCAGATGTACAAAGCCGTTTTTGATGAATATGAAAAACTTGAAGAGGCTAAAAAAACTCTTAAAGAAGAGAAATTAAAAGAATTTGTCGAGAAAGAGGTAACCGAATCTGCAGAAAAAGGGGATTCGGATTCTGATTCCGATGAAGAAGATAAATACGCCGATCATATTGATATGCCTGGTACAAAAGTCGATTCCAAACAAAGAATTACTGTACGAAATCTTAGAATCAGAGAGGACACAGCCAAATACCTTAGAAATTTAGATCCTGATTCGGCTTATTATGATCCGAAAACTCGTTCCATGAGAGACAATCCTTATAAAAATGCATCAAAAGATCCAGCTGATCTTCCTTATGCCGGTGAAAATTATGCTCGATTTTCAGGTGATGCTGTTAAAGTTGCACAAACTCAAATATTCGCTTGGCAGGCTCGAGATAAAGGTGTCGAAATTCACCTTCAGGCCGAACCAACAGCAATGGAAATCACTCGCAGAGAGCACCAAGTCCAAAAGAATAAACATAAAACTTCAATAAAACAAAGAATCTTAGAGAAATATGGCGGAGAGGAATATCTTCAATCACCACCGGCCGAATTGGTTTATGGACAATCAGAGAGATACGTTGAATATTCTCGAGACGGAAAACCAAAAATCGAACCACCGAAGACCATAATTAGTTCTAGATACGAGGAAGATGTTCATCCAAATAATCACAAATCCGTTTGGGGCTCTTTTTATAACGTCAAGACGCAAAAATGGGGCTACAAATGTTGTCATATAACAATGAAAAACGCTTATTGCGTTGGATCTGCTGGAATCTCTTATTGTTTCAACTTAACTGGTTAATTGTTCACATCATTCACATATCAGGTTATCCAAAATAAAATTGGATAGAGATCGAGGTTAACACCTTAAGGGCCTTAATGATGGCGATGATTACAGATGACCAGTAGTAGTAATTGAAGAAATGAAATGTCGTTACATTAATCATTACATCTCAATGAAAACGATTTCATTTCAATTCTTTAAATTAAATACCAACCAACTGACCAAATGGAATAAAACAAAAATAAATAAACATTTACCTTTAAGTACATAAAAGATTAACAATTAACCAAAATTAAAAGAAAAAAAAGAGAATAGAAAAGAGAATAACAAATATCTCACCAAGAGAAAAAGTGCTTTACTTTTCCTTCTTTGTTGATCTATTTCTAATTAAAGAACATTTTCAATTTGATTAAATGATTGATGGCGAATTAATGAAGAGAAGAACAAAAAAATACTAATTAATATTCTAATTGCTAGAAAAGAATAAGAAATTAAATAATTCTAATGAGAGAGAAAAGAAAACAAAGAAGGAGAAAAATCAACTTCCCTCTCTTTTTCCCTATGGATACAAATCGAAACGATAATAGATAATCAGATAATCGATATCTGATTTTTTCTTCAACAATCAACTTTAATTTCTCTTTCTTTTTAATTACACTATTATGTAATCAGCTTGTTCCATGCCAATCCAAGGTTAACCGGCGAGTGAATTACCTGCAACTATTGTTTGATGAGAAAATAACAGAGAAAAGAAAATAATATCTCTTTGTATCTATTCAATCAAAAAGATCCAATGGTTTGTAACTGGATCACTTTTTTTTCTCATTGTCAAGTTTACTCATTTTTGTTTTTTCTTTTTCTCTGTTGATTGTTGATTAAATTGTTTCTCCATTTGTACTCTTTACAATTTGTATTACCATCGAAACGTGAATCTCAGCCGGATTTTAGTACTTTGTGCAAAAAGACCATGAAAATAATTGATTGAGTTATTACATAAAAAGCTTTTCTCTTTTTATCCTTGAATTAGTCAAATCTTTTCTACTTTGGATTAACGTGACGTTTATTGTGGTGACTCTTTTTCTGCTTTGCTTTTCTCTTTTTTGATTAAATCATTTAATTTACTTTGGTGCTTTTAATTGTTTGTCTTAATCTAATTTATACAACATGAGTTCAACTGTTGGAAAGGTAAGAATAATATTTTTCTATTTAGAATATTTTCTCTAAATTTTGTTCTTTTCTTTTTTGTTTTCGTTAAGTAGAATTTATTTTTGTTCTTTTTTCTTTTTAATTTCTTTGTTCTCAACAGCCTATCAACTGTAAAGCTGCTGTTGCTTGGGCTGCAAATGAACCTTTGACAATTGAACAAGTAACTGTTGACCCACCCAAGGCTGGTGAAGTTCGGGTCAAAATTGTTTCCTCCGGAGTTTGTCACACTGATTATTATACTCTATCTGGATTAGATCCTGAAGGAAAATTTCCCTGTATCATGGGGCACGAGGGAGCAGGTAATTCTATTCATTTTTCCATCAACAAGTTAACCTTGTTTTCTTTTACCTATCACCTTACTTAACCTTATGTACTTCCTTTCTCAAGGTGCTTAATTACGATCAAGTTTTATGTTATTTCATCATTTCTGGTTAACTGACATGACAATCAACTTTTCGTTTACTTTTTTGTTCGTATCGAAATCTTAATTTCAATTTATCTGATTGATGATTAGTTAGTCAGATGATTAACACCATGGGGCTTAAACTTAATCTTATTGAGGAGATTTAAAGTGTACAATCAATCAATTTATTCATGATCATCTTTTTAATTGTTTTCTCAATTCAACCTCAATTCTAAAGTGAAAGTTTAATGTTTCATTATGATTATTGATTAACAACTTTTTTTTTTGGGTTTTTCTTTTCATTTTCTAGGTGTTGTTGAAAGTGTCGGCGAGGGAGTTACCAGTCTTGTTCCTGGTGATCATGTCATTCCGTGTTACACTCCCAGTGTCGAGAATGTAAATTCTGTAAAAATCCGAAAACTAATCTCTGCCAGAAAATCAGAGTCACTCAAGGCCAAGGAGTTATGCCTGATGGTACCTCTCGTTTTACCTGCAACGGTGTAACTGTTTTCCACTTTATGGGAACATCAACTTTTAGCGAATTTACTGTTCTACCTGAGATCGCCTGTGCTAAGATCAATAAAACGGCATCGTTAGAGAAAGTTGGTCTCTTAGGTTGTGGTATCCCCACCGGTTATGGAGCTGTCTTGAACACCGCTGATGTTGAACCAGGAAGCATCTGTGCAGTCTGGGGTCTCGGTGCTGTTGGTTTAGCCGTTGGTATCGGTTGTAAGGCTCGTCAAGCCTCACGTGTTATCGGAATCGATATCAACCCGAGTAAATTTGAAGCCGCTCGAGAGTTTGGTTTTACTGAATTTATCAATCCTCTTGACCACAAAGATAAAACTATTCAACAAGTACTTTTTGACCTTACAGACGGTGGACCAGATTATACATTTGAGTGTATTGGTAATATTCATACCATGAGAGCAGCTCTTGAATCGGCTCACAAAGGTTGGGGTGTCTCAGTGATCATCGGTGTTGCCGCTTCAGGTAAAGAAATAAGTACTCGACCATTTCAACTGGTAACTGGACGAACATGGAAAGGAACCGCTTTCGGAGGTTGGAAAAGCCGTGACGCTGTTCCTAAATTAGTGGAAGATTATCTTTCAGGTATTCTGAAGGTAGATGAGTTCATTACTGAAGTACTGCCACTTGAACAGATTAACGAAGCCTTTACCTTAATGAAAGAAGGAAAAGTTTTACGAGCGATGGTAAAACTAAATTAATTCTCACCTGATTTTAATTATATTTGTACCAGTTCACAATATTTTTCCAATCAAACCTGAAATTATAATTTTTCTTGAGATAATCTGTTATTATCATTGAAATTTATCACCAGAAAATCCTCCTATCGTGATAATGTGACGTTGTCATGATAAATTCACACTCAAACAATCAATTGGTTTTAAGTGCACGTTATTTTTGCCTAGCGAACTCTTTTGATTGATAGTCAATTGATCTCAATTGATTATCACTGATTAATTGGTAATAGTACCGGTGAGATAAAGATAATTAATAATAAATGAAGGTAACTAATTGTTCATCAAATCAAAGTTATCAATTTATTAATTAGCGCTTTTATTTATGGCAGGTTTGGACGTATTGTTTTGCTTTTTTGATTAACTTTGTTTTGTGTGTTTTAACATAAATTAATTTGAACAATCTACTAATTTTTTGTCTTTACAATTCCAACCAATTGTGTGGTTTAGGTGTGTAATCATTATGCTTTAATTGTAAATAATTAAGCAATCGGTGTATTTACTTTATCCAACTCATCTAATCATAATTTGTTTCTCCCTCTCAACTTGATTAACTTATAACAAAAATCTCATGAAAAGATGAAAGAAGATGAAAAATTAATATTAATCATCAACATCATTAATTTGTGTGAATGTAAATATAGAAAGAAAAGAAAGAGGAAATAATACAAACTCACAAAAATCTAATATATAAATATAGAAATTAAAAGTTGAGAGAGAAAAGAAGATGATTAAGATTATGAGAGATTAATTGTTTATCCATTCAAACCAATTCCGGTCGAGAACGATGATGTAGATGAGTTGATGATGTCGGTGAAGGTGATGATGAGGATGAAGAAGAAGATGAAGTCACTGCAGTCACCGTTGAGGGTGAAGATGAAGGTGATGATGTTGTCGATGATGAGGATGACGACAAAGGGGGAGGAGAAGATGATGATGGTAGAGATGATGAAGATGAAGATAATGATAAAGGTCCAGCAACGGTTGAAGTGATAACAGTTGTAGTTGGTGTTGTTGTTGTTGTTGTTGTTGAATTGACTGTTGTCGTAGATGAGATTGAACTAGTGTCAATTGATTGGGTTAATTGTTGATCGTTGCTAATAACCAAATCGTTATTAACAACGTTATTATTAATAATTACACTATTAACATTATTTGATTGATTAACGATAATATTATTATTACTACTTAAACTGTTATTATGACTATAATTGTTACTGTTGATACTTGAATTACCAATTGAACCTCTTGAGGTGAATGAAGTCATTTCTAAATTATCACAATCAACATTTTCTGTGGGACGGAAAGCGGTGAGATTGACCAGTGTTGATGAACTTTGTCGTCGATTAGTTGACATGGATCGGTTAATTGTATCTAAAATGGTCGCTGGTCCGGTTACATGGTGAGCCGATGCTGTTTGCGGATACAATTGATTTGGGATCGTACATGAGATACGAGTTAAAAGATGACATCGTTCAAATTCATTGAACGATCGGTCATTTAAATGTCCACTTCGATTGCTTCGACCACCTATTGTTAATAAAAAGATAACCAATAAAAAATTATTAATAAACAAAGTTAATTGTTGATCAAAAGTTTGATTGGGAAAATAATAAAGAATCGGAAATGGGATTGGCAATCAAATTATCTCTCTCTCTCTCATTATTATTAAACTACTTTGATTAAATGTCAAGATAAACAACTATTAAAACATTGAATTGATTTTGCATTTTCAATGCGAATCAAAATTGATGATGATTAAATAGATTGGGGAAAATTAAAATAGTCAAATAATATGATTAAAAATCAATCTGATTTACTTGCTCTTCCTTTTTTTTCAAACTCTAAGGTGTGGATAATCAAAGATAATTAAAAATTGATATAGTTTGCTAATAACGATTGGAATAATTTTTTGTCAATTGGATTAAATCATCAACAGTTACATGACTTAACTTTTCTGATTATTATTAAATCCAAATTAAGATTAACATTAGAAAAAATGTCTGAATATTTTGATTATGCTAAAGGCTTGAAGATTAAGTATTTTAAATTAGAAACGTTCAACTATTAGTATCGAAAGAGCAAAAATAATAAAGATCTGATTCGAACTACATTTTCGAGACGAAAAGGTTAATCGATCTCACGGTTTAAATAGCTGCCTTTCGATTTCTGATTTAGTTTTTGCGATACTTTAATCAACCCTTTTTCGAGTCATCTTTAAACTGTATCAGAGAAAAGGTTATCAACTGATTATCATGATGGTTAATTGCTTTTTGGTTATAATTTGGACAGAAAATCAAGTTGAAGAACAAGAAAAATGAACAAAAAAGTCTGTTTTTTTTGTTGAGACTCATTAATATAAACCAATTGTGATCAGCAATTAATACCTGCGGCTGTCAAAACTTGATGAATAAATAGTTAAGACTAGATTAGCACAACTGAATGACTCAATTAAGATAATTTAAATAACATCAAATGATGACTAACATGATAGTCTGATTGAAAACTGATAGTATTTGATTGGAGATCAAAGGGATTGGTAAATAAAACTGACCTCCGCGATTTCGGGAATCATAAGGATATCGCTCTTGGATAGGTCGACCCCGACAAGATGATGGAACTGAATTGAGTGGCCTCATCATCAACTCTTCTTGATTAATCTCTTCTTGACAAGCTTGTCCCGACGAACAACCTTCACGACATCGAGTCTTGAAACGATTCCAGGCCGATAAAATAGCCGATTTAAAGGTGTGAAAGCTCAATGGTTTACCAATAACTGAACAATATTGTGGATTAGTTTCACCAAATGAGGTAATTAGAGGTGATACATAAATGGGATATCCAATTGGTTGATCACAAGATGAGTTTATTATATTTCTTAGCGCTTGTTTAGCATTTTGAATTGAACCTCTTTCATTGTTACGATTTCGGAGGTAAACTAATTCTTGTTGCTGTCCAGCCCAAAGACCACGGACGCATTCACGATTAACCTAAGGAAATGAACATAAATTAGTACTTAAATATTTATTGAATAAGATGAACAATAATTTACCTTAATCACTCGAAAACTAAGATGTCTAATATTGAGCATAATGATTTTATATTGATTGGTACCATCTTCGTAAACATGGCGTAGGGCCAGAAGAGAGGATACATTGGATAGGAGAGCATTTCGCCAAATAGGATCGGCCTCATGGGAAATGACCCAATTTTGACGATAATTGGTAATTGAAGCCCATAGAACAATATTATCATCGTATTCGTCTGTGGATAGAAAGTGATCTGCGTGAAGTTTAACTGCCATTCTGACACTTGGAGCGATCACTTTTTTCAGTAAATCAATGTCTTTGAAAACCCATTCGTCACGCGGAGACGTTATCCTAAAGTCACCTTTGAACAACGAGTGTAATCCATAAAGTAAGAATTCAACTGTATTGAATGAATTATTGTGAGATGCGGTGCTCAAGGCTCGACGAGCTAAAAGCGAAAGAGCGAAACAAAGAGAGACAACGGCTTCTTTATCTTGAACATCTTCGATCACATTTTTTCGCTTGGTGAGACAATGATTGATCCAATTTAAGTAGACATGACAGAAACTGGCACGATTTATTCCTGAGGCACGGAAATCATAATCTTCATCAACGGAGAGATTAAATATTGGATCTAAATCGACAAAGTCACGATCATTTGTTAGGCCATCAATGGTTTCACGGATATCATCATTTCGCAGCCAAGTTTCCAGTTTAGAACCAATTATTGTGTAATAAATAAGAGACTTGACATAATAAGTAATCAACGCTTTTCGTAATTCAAATGGTTGAAGCATAGAGATTGCTGAATTATCCGAGATTGAGTATCCTTCGAGAACATATTTAGAATGAGTTACCTCCCAGGCCAACCAACGTTGATTAAACGCGGCATTTACTGAAAGCATTGACGGTAAATGACCAGGTTCACAGCAGCAACAACCCTCATCATCGTTGACCGGTTCACTGATTGCTTCAACTTCCCGTTGTTGACAGTAAGTTCCTCTAAATTCAAGACCACGAACTTGAAAGGTAACTAAACCATTTCCCAGTTCAATAATATGAACCAAACAATTAAGATTATCACTAGCGAGGACGAAACAATCACCTTGCGATACTTGACCCCATCTACCAAGAGCAAGATCACCAAAAAGAGAGTGTTGGAGAGATCGAGTTAAATGTTCATAAAAAATGGAATTTAAATTATTATCATCACTACCGATGATACTTCGTTCCAATTGATTGACCAGACGAGTATTTGAATAATCGATTCTTTTTGTATTGTAATCCCTTTCCCAGAATTTAACTGGCCTTACATAAGAGCAAAGGAAAATAGCACTTCCCAGAACAGGTTCTAATGGTGAAGATAAGATGGATGATAGAATGGCCTGAATGAAGAGCATCCCCGAATGAGGAACCGAAAATGGTTGAGCAAATGCATGGAAAGCTGAGCCCCACGAAATTTGCCAGGGAGCAACATAAGTGACCACAAAACGGATTTTAAGAAGAAGCTCAGTGAATTTAAGGTAAATTGTTGAGAAAACAGCATAATTAACCAGGAATGGCTCTCGAAGGTAGGAAAGGTCGTAATGAAAGGTTAACCATGTGAAGAGTAAAATGAAATGATTATGAGATGAGTCATTGTAAGTTGATCGAATTGACTTGAAAGCACAAATAACCATGAGCAGTGTTCCCGAACTGTATGAGATGAAAGAGGAAAATGAACAATTAACAAAATGCAAAAAGAATTAAACTAAATTTGATAAGTGCGATACTTACTAAACACCATATTTATTGATTATCTCTGGGGTATCTTTGGTCAGAATGCTGAGAAAGACACAAGGATAAATTGCATTTCTCTCAATGAACCCGAGCCAACATTGGAACTTCTCAAACCACATTAATTGCGCTTCATCTTTGACCTCATATTGATCATATTCTTTAGGCTTCAAAATTGGTGAGGCAAAAAATTGCCAAGGTAACTCTTTACGGAAATGGGTGAAAATGTAATGTAACAAGAAGCCCCATGAAACGGCCAGAATTCCCAATGACATCTGAACGTAAGGTTGAAGAGTGAAGATGGTGCTGACATGAATTGCAAAGAAAATTATTGTCATCAAAATTGCAAGAATTATATCATTTTCCAAACGAATTAACAATGTTTTCTCTAATTTCCCTGGTAGTGGATCTACATATTCTTTTTCAAAGGGATCACATTCTTCTTCTTCTTCTTGTCGACCTTCGGGATCATCTGTTGAACTATTGTTTCCACTGCCTGAACATCGACGTCCGTTTATTTTAGAACGACGATTGAATGAAAGTCTATCACATATTAAATATTTACGAATCAAAGTGTAAACAACTGTTGGATCACTGGTTTGTCGACTCATGAAATATGCAAAAAAGACGAGGAGACCACAGAAAACAGAGAAAAGAACATCATAATCGTGATATGTTAGTCCAATTGCTGCTCTTCGTCGACTGGTAACTCGAAGTAAAGATGTTAAAGCAATTGCATAAAGAACTAGGACAATTACAACACTTCGAATGATACAATAACAGGCTGACGTTAGTCCCATGGTGAAAGCGGTTCCTCCGAAAATGTGAATGTCAATTTGCTCCATAAGATACATGAGAAAGGTATTAATTTGAGGTAAGAGTCCAAACGAAAAGATGATTGGAAATGAGAGGATAAACATTTTGGCTCCTTCTTCAATGGTCCGAATTACCGAAGGATCCAATAAGTTGAAATCGTAAAATTTTAACGAATAAGATAAATTGTGATCCAAATAGTAACGAGAGAGTAAAATTATTGAGCAAACAATTGAAAAATAAATTGGACGACTGTAAATGATAATACGATTATAACCATGGGCTGGTGATGCTGCATCGGGTTGGACACTTTTCAAAAGTGTATATTGAGATGAACAGATAACTAAGCAAAATATGAATAACCAGAGATCAGTGAAAAAACCTTTCTCAATAATTATCGAGCCCAAAACAGCAACCAGAACGGCTAGAAATATTGAAGAAAATAGTTCAAATAAAGTTAAACTACGATCTAGGAGAGTAAGTAAATTTAACCGATCAAAACGGATCTTAACGTATCTCCATCGCATACAAGGTGGAATCCAAAGTTTATAATATTGTTTGGGTTTTGCTGGCGAAATGAAATCATTGTATCGTATCGGGAGTCGGAATGAAAGGTTAGCGTATTCGGGACTATTAAGATTGGTTGAGAAGCTAACGTGACGTTCAGAAGCGATGACTATGTTGGGACTTGAACCAAATCGCGGGTTAATAGACATAGGGAATGAGATTGCATCTAAAAGTTGGAAGAAAAAGAGACGAAAAAAACAAATCAGTATATTTAAAGAAGGGAAAATAAACAAAATTGAGAGATGGAAAAGTATTCGGGTTAAATCAAATTAGATAAACAAAAAATTTTCATGTCTCAATCTTTTTCAAACTGTTGAAAGATTTACTTGGCTCTGTAAACATTGAATTGATACTCGGTGATCTTAAGAATTGTGTTTCCAATTGTGGAGAAAAGGTATTAGTAATTGAGCATTTTTCTCCTATTGCGAGCCGCTGGTGTTGAGTATTGTCTTTAGGACTATTTTCGGGATGAGTGTTTCCCATCACAGTTAATGAATCAGATGATTTTGAAGATTTAGATGAATCAGATGCCCATTTATCAACATTTGACCTTTTCACCGAGGAAATGCCTGAGGCTGAAGGGACAGGGTCAGAGAAATAAGGTTTGTTATCATTGGACATCAATCCTTTAGCTGTTCCGTCACTATTTTCATCGAAAATGTATGTTAACCAATTACCACATTCATCCTAGAAGAGAAAAGAGAGAGAGAGAGAGAGAGCAATTGAGAACATGATTCAGTAAGAGTAAAGAATTTAAAAAACAAATGATTGAAAACGAACCTGAAAAAAATGAACAGCACCGGAAGAATTATCATCATTACTCTTGGCTAAATGGGTTCCGGGTGTTGCTAAGATTCTGGCTAGTAAATAGCTTGGTGGTCCATCATTTGACTTAATTGAAGCTGACGATGAAGGAACCATTGCTTGACTTGTTGATGGAGATGAGGTTAGATCTCCAGTAACCCCCAAAGATTGGTAGACAACAACAGAAGCTCCTGACGTGGTTGCCCCATGATCTGAATCACTTGTTGTCCTATTCACTGATTTACCGGAGCTACGAGTATAAGAAATTGTTACTAAAGGTCTTTCCGTTGAACCTCGATTACTACGATTGGATAAACTGTGCTCATGTTGACCAGCAGTACCATTATTATGTACGAAAATATCACAAGCTTTTGAAGTGTCCGATGAAGTCTCAATGTTGAGGGTTTTACTGGTATCATCGAAGGACTGATAACATATACTACTTTTATCACCTTCTTTATCATCAATTTTATCTGCACCATCGGTGATGCCTTCTTCTTCTTCATCATCATCATTGGGGCTTGTGGCCTCTTCTTCAATAACATATTCACCTGAGTCAAAGAGGTGATGAAGATAAGCATTTACAAATTTTATCAGTGTAAACATGGAAGCGATTATGAGACAGTAGAGAGACCATATGATTACATGATCCGAGGGATAAAGATAACTTTTAACACAAAGCTCTATGGCCAAGGGAAGACATAATAACAATAACCAAATGTAAAGGTGAAAAAGGTTAGAGAAATGTGATTGCTTCTGGTCATAATACCATCCACCGGTGAGACTAGCCCAAACTCCTTGTCGTAATATGGACAATAATTGGCTTCCCATGTTAAATTATTCCTCTATGATGTGATGGCTGAAGATATGAAAAAAAAAGATCACCACTGAAATAGGAAACAATTTAGATGAGAAGAAAAGTAAAACAATAGAAGAGAAGAAGAAAAATCAAAACAAAATGATGACTAAAAGTGTTTCGTCCTTTTGTAATCGCCTTTTGCATATAATTATCACATAATCAGAACCAAGGTGAATTGTATTTCCATGAAATGATCCAAATCAATGAGATAGAAAAATTTAAGAATCAAGAAATTGGTAAATTCAGCTTATGATAGAAATCAAAATCTCCAACAGTTTCAATCATCCAATAAGTAATTTCATTATCATCCTGATTATTATAACTTTGGCTTGATATTAACACCGATGATTTTGTTTTATCATCATCAGGAAAATTGAAACAATCAACAGGAAAAAAAAGAATCCCGGCTTTCTGATGTTACAATGATAATGATTATTTTCTGTTGTTGTTGTTGACAAAGGAAAAGCTTAGATAATCAATCATTTTACCAAATTGATTAACAATTATGATATAATCACCACAGGAGAAATAGGGAGAGAACAAGTCAAGTATTACCATTAATGAACGATTAAATTGTTCAATCCAAAGGTGAAAATAAGCTGAAGAGTGTGTGAGACTACAGGAGCAGATCAATTATAAAATCATAGATGATGATGATGTTCATTACAAGAGAATAGAAAAAAAAGAGAAAAAAAATTTTCTTTTCTACAAATTGATTATCACAATGTTACGATTTATAACCTTTAACACATTAACAATTTGATGATACAAGTAATCAACTTTTCTGTAACCAAGGAAGAAAATTGAATATTAAATTTGATTACAATTAATCTGGTTGAGTGGTTAATTGTTATTAAAAAGAAACCAACTCAACATCAACAGAAATGAAAACAGTGACAGAAAAAAATAGAAAACTGATCACATGGAGCAAGAAAGAGAAAAAAGAAAGAAAAAGGGGAGGAGCTTATCCAGTGGAGATTTATGTTTACCATGTGTAAGAATCTCAAGTGTGATTGAAATTTGTTGTTGTTTTTAATTGTTTTTCTTTTTTAATTTAATTTAGTTAATTTGAATGATTGATTGGTCAAAATGGTCTCGACAATCGGTGCGAGGTTACAATTAACTCTTTGTCTAATCAAACCCGATATAACTCCGATCGCTTGTAAAACAATTGTTAGTTTTTTTCTTATGTTGATTTTTAATTTGTTGATTTGATTTAATTGTTTTGTTTTTTAACTTTTTATTTGGTTTAATTTGTGCTTTTTGATTGTTCTAGGATCTCAGAAATCTAATTTGCAGAAAAGGATTTTACTTTATTCGATCTCGATGTTGCAAATTGGATCAAGCTGATGCTGAGAGTTTCTATCATCAACATAAAGGTAAACCTCGTTGAGATTGATTCGGATCGTAATTGTTGGTGAATTAACAATTTTTGATTATTAGATAAATTTTTCTTCCATCGTTTGGTTACCTTTATGTCAAGTGGACCCATTTGGGCTCATATTTTGGCTCATCCCAATGCTATTAAACACTGGAGATCCATCATGGGACCAACAAAGGTTTACAGGTATAAAAATCTTTGTGATTAATTTTCATTCCAATTGATTGATTGTTTAAATATATTGATTTCTTTTTTATTAATAACACTTTCTAGAGCAGTTTATGAAGCACCAAATACGATCCGTGGCTTATATGGATTAACAGATACAAGAAATGCCGTTCATGGCTCCGATTCTGAAGATTCAGCTCTTGAAGAGATCGCTTTTTACTTTAAAGATTTTTCAATTGACCAGTGGAGACAAAAAGAGGAAAATTTTTTCATCAATCGATCAAAGTTAATTACATTTGATCCAATTTATTGTGTCCACGAATTGAAAGGAGAAAATAGAATGGAAAATGCTAATTAAAACATTTACTCGAAACTATTGAACAAACAACTTAAAAAGTAAATTCGACGACTGTAAATGATGATACCATTAAGAGCAATTAAATTGCTTTAAGAAAAATTTAGAAATACACTTTATAATAAGCTAAATTTGCAATAAAAAAGCGAAAATGTTAATTTTACTTACCATTAATCAATTGGAATTAAAAATTAATTAATTTCTCCGTTTGGAGAAAATGAGCTCCATCTATGAGTCGATGTTTGAGTTAATTGGAAATTCTTTTCTGTTAGATTTTTATTGTTGATGCTTCTCGATATTGTTCAGTTAATTGTTTCTCATTATTGGTTAATTATGTTAACCGGATTAACGTTTAATTTAATTGAGTTTATTTGTTGGTGAATAGATTGACTTTTGGTAGATTATCCAAGTGTTGGAATTTAGTGGAAATGATCGAATGGTTTGATGTTATTTGTTTCCTTCTCTCTGGATGATGTCCAACTTGAGTCCGATTTCCAATCAACAACATCTCAATATCATCACTTACCTTTGATAGATTTTCTCATTTGCTCTCTTATTCAATTTTTATTTTGGTTGATCGAAATTTTAATTCATCTAATTGATTTGTTGTTCGTGATTAATTTGTGTTTTTTTTCTTTAAATCGAACGTATGAATCCGCCTGATATTTCTTCGGACTGTTTGTCTGATGAAGATGAAGATGAATTTGAAAGGGAAAACAATTCACATAGAGAATTGAAAGAAACAGAGGAATATGCAAATTGTGAGGACAAATCTAGTGGAGATAATGGAGAGGATAATCAACTGATTGACAAGCCAAATAGTTCACCCAATCAGAAAGAAACCAGTGATAATCCTGCTGATGATTTACCAATTCAACACGATGAACATTTAATCAAAGATATTGCTCAGTTTGATAATTACAAAAATCAACTTTACAAGCATCCATTGTATCCACTTTTAGGTAATATTAACATTCAACTTGTGCCTTTGTTCATTCATATGAATTTAATTTCTCGTTGATTGGTCAACTAGTCAACCATTCTAATTGTCTATTTCTTACAATTGCAGCTCTATTGTTGGAGAAATGTGAAATTGCAACAGCGACATTAGGTGTTAATGATGAACCATTTGCTTCCGGAGAAACATTTAATAGTGAATTAAGAGCAGCAATAGAAAGTAAACTTGGTGATGAGGGATTAATTTTAGGTGAAAATCCTGAAGTGGATAATCTGGTCAGTTTAAAATCTTTGCTCTGTCATGTGTTTGTTTATATTCAAATTGTTTGATTGATTATATTAACAATCATTGAGATCATTTATTTTGTTTGCTTTTTCGTACTTGTAGATGATCAAAGCAATTCAAGTTCTTAGGATCCACTTACTGGAGCTGGAAAAAGTTCAAGATTTATGTAAAGACTTCTGTTTCAGATACATCAATTGCTTGCGAACTAAAATGAATTCAGAAAATCTATTACGTGGAACATCAAGTTTACATGGTTCCTTTGATAATTCTTCCTGCTCTTCGTCTTCATCAGATGAATGTTCCTCTGGTCCTTCAAATTATTCCTTCAATGATCCCAGTAACTCAGTGCCAACTGGTAATTTACCAAACGAGATAATGACAATTAGAAAATTAATCTGATAATCTTATGTTTTTTTTCTCTTTTCCATCAATTGTTACAATTAACAGATTTTCAAACAGCAATTGCACAAGATCTCACAAAAAACAAACAAACACATCAACAAAATCAATCGAAATATAAACAACAACAATCTGAAGAGAAAACCAAAGATCCAGATAAAGAGAAATCAACGGAAAATCAACCTCAAGATAATGGAGCAAATAAACCTTTAAATTTAACTTATCGAATCGACAGTGGCACCGAAGGTGACCTCAGTGATGAGGCTTCGAATGTTGCTCAAAAGCGAAACCAGAAAAGAGGAATTCTACCAAAACAAGCGACTTCGGTAATGCGATCTTGGCTATTCCAACACATTGTGGTAAGAATATCAGTTAATCATTTGTACATCAAGTGATTATCATGAAAATATCTCATTAATTTCTCTATTATTAACTAAACAATTAGCATCCATATCCAACCGAAGACGAAAAACGATCGATTGCAGCTCAAACAAATTTAACTCTTCTCCAAGTGAACAATTGGTTTATCAATGCACGAAGAAGGATCTTACAACCGATGCTCGATTCTGCAAATATAAATAACAACAGTACAAGTGAAACGAATCCAGAGATAAACAATTCAAGTAACACTGGTAATCAATCAATAAACATGAAGGAAACAAATTCGGTGAAAAAGTTAAAAACTTCCAATGGAACCAAAAGTTCACAAAAAAATTGGTCTCTTCCAATTTCCAATACAATTGACAAAGTCTCAGGATCAACTGAACAATCAACGACAACAACCTCAACACGATATTTAAGTTGAAATTGAATCAGTAATTAACCAAAATTAATTTAATTCTAATTTACCACCGATCATGTATTCTAATATATTAACCAAATCTCAAAGATGATACTCATTTAGGACTCAGAACAGTTAATTGTTAACAAAAAGAGAAACAATTAACTTGTTCAAGTGTTTGTGTTCAAATTGAAAACACAATTTTTATCTAATGTACCATTTCATTAATAGTCAACTAATCAATACTCTTCTTTGTTTTTAGTCTTAATTATTCAATTTAATCATTTATCACCATTGATATGGATGCATCACTTTAATCATCTTCTTCATCTGTACAAAGTTAAATCCCAAAAACGAAATTAAATCTTCAAACTCCATTCCAATGAATTGAAATAAAGAGAAAAAATTGAAAATTCTAACTGAATTAACTTATTGAATTGGTTTACATTTAATCATATCAAAAATAGATTCTCTGGATTAGTTGATGATACAAAAATTTGTTGAGTTGTTGATGTTTAAGAATTAGAAATATATAAATTAAAGATGAACGATGTTGGTTAATTAGGTGATTTAATTGTCGATCTCCTTTGTGTTCCGAGGATTAATTGTTCATCATCAACTATCGGTTCGTCGTTTATATCAATTGTTTGTATATTATAATCTCCTTCACCTGATTGTTGAGAAATTGTTGTTGGTGTTGATGATGGACGTGAACGAGAATTTGAATCATGATGATTAATTAAACCATGATCACGATTCATGTGATAATATTCCCTTGATTTAGGACAATCAACATTATACCACCAATCACAAACTCGATACAATTGATTGAATAAAGTTTCATTTGGACAAGTAAATGTATGATGGCGACCATTAGATTCACATAGATGCCAAACCTAAATGAACATAAGAAAAAGTTTTTTAATTAGATTGCGATGATAATCAACTGAGTGTCTTCGTACATACCTGGCAATTTGATTGAACATCAGCATAATAACCAGCATAGATTTTATTGGAACATCGAAAATCAGAAACAGAATAATTATCATCATAAATGCTCCAATTGTTTCCTAATTTTTTCAGGGAAATAATTGTCGTTAATCATCAACAATTAAGGCACTTTGAGTGGCTAATTCTTACCTGAGTTGTCAATTGTCTTGTGGAAATTACTTAAAACAAGTTCATCGTCTTCGCCATCAGTTTCTGTTACATCTTCATCTTCTAAATTCATATTATCTGAATATTTAATTTCTCCGGTTGGTATTTCATCTGGTAAATCATCAACGTAATCAAGATTGTCTTCTAATGGTTCCATTAAATTGCTTCGTTCAGAATGAAAATTATAATATTGGTGAGCTGATGATTCTGGATGATGAGTGAAGTAACTGTCCATCTCAGGTGACCAATGGTCATAATGATCAGGAGAAACTGAATGGATTAATGAATCAGTTGTAGGTGATTGTTGTAGATCTTCAGCTTTTTTGGTCAATTGATTAAGTAATTTTGAAGTTTGAGGTAAATTTAAATCACTTTTTTGATAGTCAATTAGTTGAATGGAATCTAAACAGTTGAGAATTAAAAGAATATGGAAAAAATTAAACATTGAGAAATTCATGTTGTCCAGTGTAACGATAACTTCAAAATGAAAGAAAAAGTAATTTAATCAATGAAGATGCTTTAAGGAAAATCAAAAGTTAATTGTTGATAAACTGATGAATTAAAATTTCGAGTGAAAACTAAACCAAATTGTTTGAATTGTAATTATTTTCTATTGTATTTAGTTTGTCAGGGTAACACCTAATTGTAATTAAAACCACAGGTAATTTCCGTTCAAATTAACTTACATTAATTAGAATTGAACTTTACCTTGACTTAACTTTCACTTTTTTGATTCGGTTAAAACATTCAATTGATTCAATGGTTCGTGTTAATTGGGTTGAAGATCAATTAATTTCGGACAGTTAATGATGAATGGAAAATTTTTACAAACATTTCATATTGTTGATTGTTTCGAAAATTTAAATATCACTTAATTGTTTGATAGATGGCAGAGAAAAGATGAAAGGTTGTTGAGTCTATTTTACAATGTTGATCCTTCGGCACAATTGATTTAATTTTCCGACCAACTATTTGAATTGCTATTGGTGTAAGTCGATAATCGTTTCATCATAGAACTGCAATTACATGGATAGATATTAATTACATCAAATAGAAACAAGGAAACTAATCAAACATGATTGAAGTTTTGAGATGATTGAAAAGGGAAAGATTGATTATTATCCAATGAACAACTTGACTGGATGAGCTTTTTGTTTCATCTTCTTCAATATGATTCGATTAAGAACAAATTTTGATTGTTACATGTTTATCGTGGTCAATATAATACCTTTTCTGTTTAGAATAGCGATCAATTAATTTCTTTACTTGACAAATATGATGAAGAAGTCTTTCATTTTCCATTCTATACTCGTCTATCCTTTGGCTAAGTTTGGCACATTTAATTTTGTAAGAATTATCATCATAATCGGACAGTTCAGGATTTGATTTACTCTGGTCAGTTCCAAGTTCTTGTTTTATGTTAATGTCCATTATGAGTGAATCAAAATTAGATCAGGATTTTGGCGAAACCATGAAACTCAACTTTCTCTCTTCTAGACCAAAACAGAAATCAATCTGGATGTAGAGAGAAACCGGACGGAAATACCCTTCAAATTAAAGTTCTAATTGAATAAAACCTATTTGAACAAAGGAAAAAAAGAGACACAAAGGTTAACAAATTAAAAAGAATTAATAAATCAAAACATTAATCGGACAAAAAATGTAATTCCTCAAATTAATCCATCAATTAAGAAAAAAGGTAAACATCAGATGAAAAAAGTAAACAAAATGAGAAAAGAATTTTTTCAATTTTCTATTCTCACAGACAGATGGCGCTCTCATCGCTATTCTTTTATCACTAAATTTGAATTGAGAATTTAATTTAATCATGTTGCCTAATTAGTAATTTAATGTTTCTCTCCATTAATTGTTTTATTTGACATTTCGAATAGTTTATTAATTAGAGAGCTAGTTGGCTGTATTTTCTTTGAGATAATTGAAGTCATTTATTGATGGAAAATAAAATCTCAGCTGATGTTATGTTCTCATCACGTGATAATCTACACATGGTTTACCTTTGAATGGAAAATTTTTTGTTGTTTTTTTTACAATTTAATTATCTTTTTCTTTAATTAGTTATTGTGGTTTGTTTAAATATTGGGAATTAGTTTTTTTTGTGTATGTTGAGAATGTTTCCAATCAATTGCTGGCGAATTGGTGGATGTCTTTTTTCTCGACAATTGTTTTTTTCATCTTCCATTAACAGTAAACTCAACTATTCAACAACGAAAACATCAACCATCCTTACAGATGATAAATTAACTGGCCAATTTTATCAAAGTTCATTTGATTCATTTGAAACGATGATAAAAGATGAAAATCTTTACGCTGAAAGTTGTATTTTACTTGAGGATACAACAAAAAAATTAGAGTTTATTTCTAAAGGTTTGATGGAGCAGATTTTAGACTCTCCGATTGACAAAATTTACAAATATTGTCTTAAATCTCATCGATATTGTTTAATTAAACTGAATGATTATTCAATGTTTTTCAAGAAGAATAAGAAAAATTTTCTCCATCAATCATTTCCAGTTAACTCGAGAGTATTCACCATTTTACCAAGTCAATTCATCACTGATAATTTGGAAAAGGAACCAGAAATGATACCCGATCTATTGAATAATCGTCAATCTTGGTGGAAATTGATCAATTCAACAATTCAAGAAGAAAGTGATTCATTCATAGATACATTGGCCAATAGTGTTATCCTTAATGAAT